>NC_091855.1:7500000-8125000 GCF_037783145.1 Equus przewalskii
GAGAAACTGTCTAATATCAAAATATTTTATTCCAAACTTTAGCGTCACCGTCATCTCTTATGTCTAATTTGACCATAAAGCATAGCAGTAAAACGCTGCCTCCCTGTGGGTCTGTATCTCTGAGCTCCAAGAGTCAAATGATTATTGTTTCTCATCTCCCTTTGGGTTTCAGCTTACTAATATTTTCATTAAACATTTAATTACTTTCCTTTAAGTGACTCTTTCTCTGTTCAATGCTCAATTCAAAGCTAAACAAGTGGAAAGATTTAATATAACTCTTCAAGTAAAGTATCTAGGGTTGGACTTAATCCCTAAATTACCTGTATGTAGATAAAACTTTGAGAAGACATGCTAAGGAGAAAGCAATTCCTTGTGTGCTGTTTTGTAAGGAAGCAAGAAGTTGGAGGCAGCAAAACAAATGAGGCCCCCGGTGAATTGAGGTTAAAAGGATTTGCCCTTGCAGGACCCCACGTCTCTAATTGGGAACTTCAATTCCTGTAATCCAGAAGGATTGGGACCAGACGCTTCCAGATTATTGCCAAAGCCCACAGGTGACTCATAACGAAAAAACAATTAGTGTCCAAAAACCCTTCGGATAGAAAGAGGCAGTGAAGGAAACCTGATGCAGGTGCAGCCAGGGCGAGGCGCTCAGTGCAGATCCAGCCGTCAGCAAAGGAGAGGAAAGTCTGCGTATTTCCCTCTTCAGTTTTAATCTCACTAAGTATCCAAGGTTTTTCTTTCCAGAGGATGTTAATTTGCTACTTTAAAGGGAATGCAAGGGTGATTAGACCTATGTTTTAAAAAGAAGGTTTTCTCTGTAACTCTTTAAAGTAAGAGTAATAAAAATAAAGCATATCATATAAAGTGCTCAAATTTCACACATTTTTGTTCTTCTAACACATACAGCCTGTGTGAAGAACCTAAAATTTTACAAGCCCGTTAAACTGCAAGAGCAATCCCCGGTCGGGGGGGGGGGGGGGGCGGAGATTGGTAGGGAAGGAAGGTTCTGGACATTAGGCTCCAAACTTACAGTGGTTCTCAACCTGGGCTGCACGTTGCAATCATCTAAGGAATTTGTTTAAATCCCAGTGCCTGGAATCCACCTGTGAAGACTGTGATGTAATCAGGACAGCCTGGGGACTGGGACTTTCACAAACTCCCCGGGTGATTCTAAAGTGCAACCAAGGACAAGAACGACTTTTCTAAAAGAAAAGCCGAGCAAGAAGATGGAGGACAATCATCTATTCCATTCAGGATCATCTACGTAATTTTCAGGGTCCAGTGCAAAATGAAAATGAGGGGCTCTTTGTTCAAAAATTATCAAGATTTCAAGATGACAACAGAAGAGCATTAAACCAAGTGTGGGGTCCTTCTAACTGCAGGGCCCCTGCGACTGCACAGGTCACACACCCATGAAACTCTTTACTAAACCAAACCATTTTACTGCATTTTTTAGTAACAAGTCTCTTTGGAATGGCTAGGAAATATGCCATCTTTTCTCAATGTGGCGTTCATTGTGTCTCTAAAATCCCACAAATAACTAATCTGAAACGATATTATTGTCTATTTAAACAAGTTGATTTGCCTTGAAAGCTCCCTCACTTTGTTGAGATTAATAAAAGGTTGATCTACAGAACCAGCGTGTAGAGACATTTGGGACTTGCACTTCACATCCCCACCCACAACAGAAGAAACATCTTACCTATGAAATATCCACTCTGAATGAGAGCTTCTTGGTCTAGAAAGCAAAACAAAACAAAAAGACCCCTGAGGTTGGAATAGTTAGTCTCTTTAAAAATCTCACACATTTGGGCCGGCCCGTGGCCTAGTGGTTAAGGTTGTGCGCTCCACTTCGGCCACCCAGGGTTTCACTGGTTTGGATCCACTCATCATGCCATGCTGAGGCGGCGTCCCACATAGCAGAGCCAGAAGGACCTACAAATAGAATATACAACTAGATACCAGAGGGGCTCGGGGAGAAGAAGAAGAAAAAAGAAATCTGTAAAAAACAAAAATAAATTTAAAACAAACCAGCCTCATGAATTCTCACATCCCTACCCCACACATCTGGCAATTACTACACTACATATTCCATTTGTCAACATCCATAGTAAAGGCTCAAACATCCAAGCCACCATTTACTTACTGTTCTTATCTATCATTGTCTCTTCTATTTACCAACTAGTAATTTTTAAATCTCATTACAATTTCAGGGAAAACTCCATAATTAAAGTAGTGTAGAAACTCCCTAATGCCAAATTTTGTCAAACAATTCAGTCTATTTCTCTCTTCCACCGCGGCGGTACCTGTCTATAGAATGTTAGGAGAGCCCTCTGGTGGCGAAAGTAAAATTCTAATGTTGGCAAATTTAAGTAAATGGAGCACACTAGACAATTCCCAGAAATGAACCTTTCCAGAAGAGGCTAGCTTCCATGCGCCCCCTATGCTCAGCCGGCTAATCCTCTTATTATCACTGCTGTTGGGACTGCTGGGGGAAGATCCGGGGTTAGATTCCAAGAAATTAGAGAGAAGCAGCTGTGAAAAACAGGGACTGATTTAAGGGGAAAAAAATCCAGTCAGATTCTTTGTTAGATCTCAAGATGCCAACTCGCTCCCAACACACACACACACACACACACACACACACACACACACACACATCTCAGCCTCTACCCAACAGTCCTAAACCCTCTGCTCCTTCCCATTTTCATTTTCTAACGCTTCACTGCTTGAGATCCATTTGGGTTAGTAAGCATCCTCTTTTAAAAATGCAAGTATCTCTGGATTCCACAGAGTTTAGATAATAAGTCAATGGTTCTCAAAGTGTGGTCCTCAAACCAGCAGCATGAAGGCCACCTGGGAACTTGTTAGAAATGGAAATCCTGGAGCCCACCCCAGACCTACTGAATGAGAAACTCTGGGTGAGGCCCATGATCTGTGCTTTACCCAGCCCACCATGGCATGCTGATGCCCACCAAAGCTGGAGAAACACTGCTTTACACTATCAGCTCTTCTTTTTTTCCCCTCATGATTTTTCTTTCTTTCTTTATAGGGAAAACTGGATATATTTAAAGTGTACAACGTGATGTTTTGATATACATATATATAGTAAAATGATTACCACAGTCAAGCTAATTTACATATAGATCTCCTCATATAATTTCCATCTTTTCTGTGTGTGGTGAAAGTACCTGAAATCTACTGTCTGAGCAAATTTCTGGTTTTAGTGCAGTGTTATTAGCTGTAGTCATCATGGTGTACATTCGATCTCTAGACTTATTCACCTGACATAGCTGCAACTCTGTACCCTCTGACCAACATCTCCTAACGCTTCCCCCACTTCCCCACCCCAGATTCATCTGTATTATTGCAAATGGCAGAATCTCCTTTTTTAAGGCTGAGAGATTTCATTTCAGAGGTGCCCAATCTAACTGTGATTCAAGGAGTTTGTTATAAATCCAGTTCGATTCCCAGTCCCCATCTTTGGATATTCTGATTCATAGTAGGTCCAGAGTGGGACCCCTGCTGATTCTGATGCGGGTGGTACAAAGACCGTATTTCCCAAATCACTGTGTAGTGGATGTAGTGGGTGATTCCAGATGCAGTGGATGGGGTGGGTAACTCCAGAACATGGAGCATATTAGGAGTGTGTTAGACTTGAGTGGGGAACCACAAGGTGGGAAGCATTTGGATAGCATGGGGGTCCTAGATCCTTGGGAGAAAGGTGGAGAAAGGGAAGTTGGCATTGGCTAAATATAAATTTTCCTTATTTTAAAATATTTTGCCTAGAGTTGACTCTGCCTCATAAAAGCAGGAAAACTCTATTTCCTTGTCATCTCTATACCGCGTGGCTCCTTCACTCCAGGCCACAGAAATCAGATTGGAGTCATTATAAAAGTCATCATGGTTTAATTGAACTTTTGTTGGGGACTCAGAGAAAGTAATTGCCGTATATGATCCTGTTAATAGGAATGTGTTCTGAATTACAAATAAAGATTTAAAAGAAACTTTTAGAACACAATTCATTTATAAGTTGGGTATTGGCTGATTCATTTAATTTTTCATAATTTTGTCCTGAACATATGGGTCTCTCAAATAGTGACTAGGAAAGAGTTTTACATAGAGTAGGTGCCAAATTAATATTTAATTTGATTTGAACTTTAGAATATATAATTACTGATTTATATAGCCCATAGTTTCACTAAGTGGTAGTGTTTTTATTGCTTGCTGTGGCTCACAATATACAATAAAAAACAGCTGCATACATTAATGCATAATTAAAGTATGCATTATACATATATTAATGTTGCATACATCACACATGCACAATGTATTATATAATTGTCTCATATAATATGTATACATTACATGTACATTATATAATATACCATAATATATATATATATTTAAAATTACGTACAGTGGATTTAGGAACAAAGAGGATCATGAGACGTTATGTGGCAGTACACTCTGTTTTTACCATCTTTGTTCTCCAGAGGATAAAGGATATGAAGATTGGGTTTCCTTATTCATGCCGCTTATGCAAAACAATATTTTGAAAAGAATATCTGATAAAATTTTCATTACCTTTTAAACATACCTTATAGAATTTCTCCCCAGAATATTCCAAAACTTGGAAATACTAAAGGAACCCATGACCAAGTGCTAGATTCTGAACAGCAGATGTGGCCTGGGTGGATCCCAAGAGAGAGTGGACAGGTTAAGGCCACTGCCTCATCTGCCCTGCGAAAACCGAGTCAAAGAAACCTCTGACGGGGGAAACATCATTTTATTCTAAAACAGCAAACCAAAATTATTAGCCTAGAACCCTTCCTCTTGTGGCCCTCGTGCAACTCTGATTTTTTACCTCTTCCTATAAACGTGCTTCCCACCACTTCCTGGAGGAGGCCGATGAGGAGAGAGTCCTCCATTAACTGAGCTGGGTTTTGCCTGTTTGGGAAAAAGTTGGGTGTGACTCAGTGGGACAGAAACCTGTATTCCTGATCCACCTGGCCAAGCCAACCCGTCCTCTTCTGGGAACGCCCCTTTGGCAGCCCCTTTCTCCTAGACGACAGGCAGCTAATGCCCCCATGTTAGAAACAACTGCTGCTTTACACCGATCACACCCCTGAGCGTTCCCAACTTAGGTTCTGTTGTGAGTGTTAAGAGTCCCCAAGTGGATATTTTACCATGGAATCTGCTTTTTTTCCCTTGGTCTTTTGAAACATCCATAAACACCTAATAACTTTTCTTACCAGAAATACTGCAGCAATTGTAAAAGGCTCTAACGCAATTCGGTGCTTTGGGGCCTCCCCCTCCCCCGCCGTTCCACCCTTCCAGAAAAGTTCAACAGCTAAGGCCATTCCAAAAGTTTGTCAGGCCAACCAAAATCACAAAACAAAACAAAAATCCAGTGCATTTGAATAGTAAATACTATATTTTCTCAAGAACACTCCTAGGAAAGCTGTGATAACTTTTAGTGAAAGCAAAAGCCTTCCCTCGTCAGATGGGAGATGAATAACACTTCAGACAGGAAGGAGGTCTTTTCATTCAGAAAGTAAACGCACCCCAGAATTAAAAGCTCTAGAAGGCCGAGGAGGGTAAAGCCGAAGAACTCAGCTTTTCAGCACAAGCTAAAAGATTATAGGAGACCCCCAGCAGCCTCTAAGAGCGATGGCCAGTTCTTGCTACAGAGCAGCAGCACCACCTCGTGAGCAAAATCTTTTTGTTTTGTTTCGAGATCCCACTGGAAGCTTACATCCCTCTGTGTTCTGACTCCTGGAGTCTTCACTAGTTTTCAGGAGAGGCTACAGGTGGAGAAAGACCAGAAAGACCATCCCTGATTTTCTCTGGCAAGAAGGAAGCAGCTGTTACAGGGAGTATGCTGTGAACACAGTCTCCAGGACAGCCCTTAGCAAATTGAGTTGGACTATTTGTCTACTCACCTGACACCCTCTCGACTGTGAGCTCCTGAGAGAAGAGACTGTTGTCGCTCTCTGCATTCCCAGGACATCCCAGCCTTTAGCACAGGGGTGGGCACATTGCAGACACTCAGCAAATGTCTTACAAATGAACGGATTCACTGGAATTTTTAGATGGGAAAACAAATCAGCCATAACATCAATATTAAGTATTTTCCAACTAACTCTACAGTTTGAATTGCAAACCTTACTAATAGAATGTGAGCAAGTACAAGAAATTAAACCAACATTGAAATACAAAGGTACATTGGTGTGACTGGAAATTCCAATGGTGGAAAATTGATTCCTAGTTGATTTTTCTGAAAGATAAATTATGATATAAATGAGAATTTCTTAAATAGGTAATCCAAGCCCTAACACTCAAACACATACGCCGGAATCATCCTACAAATGCTCATAAACCTAAATTATATCTTATATGTTATATCAACACACAATTAGAGGTATTTGGGGGGATCTTACAGTGATAAACAATCCAAGAGCACTCGTCATAACCCCACCTTCTTCCCGGGAGTCCTATGCAATTCTCTTGCATTCAGAAAGTAAATAAAACTGATTTATTAAAAGTCACCCAGGAGAGAGTGTTGCCTGAGACAACAAAGAAATTACACATACCCTTCATCTGTTGAGAACCACAGCAGTGAATTCAGGAGGCCAAAAACACTAACAAAATTACACAGGCCTCAGCTTCCAAGAACAGTGTCTCCATCCAAAACTCTTACAAATTCCAAGGCCAGAAAACAGTGTGACTAATTTTAACTAAAATGAAAACCAGCTGCCGAAAACACTATAGTAACTACATATAAAAATGTAAGAACAATGCTCTGTCATTTAAGTAAGGACAGAGAAAGGTACAGAACATAATTGCAGTGAGAAGAGGTGTTTGAAGATAACTCCAGCCCACTTCTGACTCTCAAAGTTCTGCTTTAACAACAGTTCAGAGGGAGTATTCTCTGAAAGTATTCTGCTTTCAGACCAAAACTCTTCAAAGTGACAATCATTCCCTAATGGGTTCGATGATACAAATCATGTTGATGGCAGCATTACAAAACCCTGATTACTGAAACTACACCAATGTCCTGGAAACAAGATTCATGTACTTCATCATAGATGAAAATCAGAATCTTCATCTGTTCAACATACTCTTAGTCCATAAAGTATATGAGATTTAGTGACCCTCTGCACTTCTGTAATTAATTATAATTTTCCTTTTTAAAGGTAGCAATTAAATCTTATAGAATACATGCCTTTTGGAATTTCAGACAGAGGAAAATAAAAGGGCAACAATGAGGCCTAAAAAGCAGCTGTATCTAAAAACTTGATTTTTTCATAATTGGGCATTTATACAATTCCTATTAAAATGACCCTTCACAAGGAGATATTATGGCGAGGGAAGATTGTACTAAGATACTTGGTGAGACCAGCAATGTCAACCTGAAACAGATACTCAGAGCTCCGGCACCAGCTGTAGGGAAACTGTCTGTTTCTTTGAATTTTTGCAAATTAAAGGCACGCTAGACATACTGAGGTGCTATGTGAACATTTTTTTTTTTCATAACAGCCCTGGGAAGTAAATTGAAATAACTAACTCCCTCTCTTTCCAAGACGAGGAAATCAAGATGCAAGGAATTCAGAAAACTTAATGAGGATTACACGAGGTGGGACTGAGACCCACACGTGTGGAGCTCGCGTTTTAGTGAAGTTTAGGGCCTCCTGTGCATCGACTACTCTGCTGGGCACTGTGATAGGAAGACAAAATAGAAGGTTCCCTCCCTGCCCACCAGAACTGGAAATTATTAGGAAAGAAAGACACACAATGAACCATTTGTGAACAAGAGGTCATGATATCCACTTTTACAGTACCTCCAATGTTGTGTCTCTGCAGGGACCCCTGCACTTTGTCACCACCGTCAGGATTAGACAGGACTGAGTGTCTGGAGGAAATAGCACACCTGAAAGTTGAGAGTTTTCCATGGCTCCTGATCAAGCCGTCTGAAGAGCGAAGTAATTCCGCCAGCACCCAACTGGTTTCAGAGACTAGGGATACTCTCCAGCCCCAGGGCTCCTAAGTGCTGGTGTGCATAAAGAATCACGGGGCTTTCTATTCGTTCATGAAAATATAATTAACATCTGCGAAGAGCTTGCTGTGGGCTAGACCCAGTGTTAAGCACTTTGCAAATGTTACCTCATTTACTCCTCATGACAGACAAGAAACTGAAACAGAGCAGCTTGCTCAAGGTCACCCTGCTAGGAGTAGACGGCGAGTCATCAGGCCCAGAGCCCTGTTTATAGAGCACAGGGCAGCAGTCCCCTCCCCTGGCTGTACACTTGGATCACCTGGGGAACTTTAAAATAACCTGTGCTGGGTTCCACAGAATCAGTCTCTGGAATCAAGTCAGAGCGCTGGTTATTTTTTTAATCTCACCCAGGTACTTCTAATGTGCAGCCGAGGTTGAAACTACAGCGATTTCAAGCACCTAGAGACTCTGGGTTGGGGCATGGCATCTTTAGCTTCAACAATCTGCCTAAGAGATTCTCATACAGGTGGTTTACAGTCAGAATTTGAGAAAAACTAGACTGGAGCAGTGATTCTCAAACTTTAGCATGCATGGAACTTATCTGGAGGGCTTATTGAAACTGTGCTGAGCCCCACCTCCAGAGTTTCTGATTCAGGAAGCGTGGGATGGGGCCTAAGAATATGCATTTCTAACAAATTTCCAGGTGATGCTGGTCCAGGGAGACCACACTTTGAGAATAAAAAATTTGAGAATTTTTTCGAAAAATCACAGTGGGAAAAGATAGGTAGATAATCGGTCATTTGAATATCTATGATGTGTCTATATTATACATTTGTAGGAATTTGTTCTTTCTTTTGATAAACATTCACAAGGTTCCACAACGTGTCAAACACTGTACCAGACTCTGGGATTTGAATATGTATCCTGCTCTCAAGGAGCTTGTAACCCAGAATCATAATTTACATGCTGTGCCTAAAGGACAGAAGGGTCCACGAGAACCCAAAGAAGGGAGTGTTCAGTTCTACAGGAGACCAGGGGGAGGGCAGAAGTAAGGAAAGACTGACTTCATAGCGGCGGTGATGCTTGAGTTGAATGTTGAAAGTGAAGCAGAAGCGGCCTGGATTGACAGAGTGGGGAAGGACATTCTAGATTGCCTTGGAAATTTCAAGCAATAATAATGCTGGTACATGGTGTCTAAGGAAGGCATGGTGAGAATTAAGTCTGAGTGGAGAACTGACCATGGAGGATGGTGAAAGGAGATTTGGCTTTATCAGGAAGACAGTGGGGAGTCCTTGAATGGTTTTAAGATGGAGAGTAACATGATAAGGATTTTGTTTTCAAATACTAAAGTTGTAGTATAGAAAACAGAGAAATGGGGACAGGATCTGAACCAGGGAGACAAATTAAGAGACAGTCAGGTAAGAGAAGATTAGAGTGTGAACTAAGGCAGTAGCAGTGGATGTAAGAAAAAAGAGTGGACATCTTAGATTTTGTGGAGGTAAAATCAACAACAAATAGGATTAAGGCTTAAAACTACTCCCAAGTTTCCGGCTTAGGAGGCTAGTAGACCATGCAGCTGTCACAAAGAAAAAACAAGAGGAGGAGTGAGTTTGGGGAGAAACAGCAATAGTTAAGGTTTATGTGGTAATATATGTCAAGCACTGTGCCAAATGTCTTACATGCTTTATCTCATTTAAACTATAAAAAACCTTGAGCAGTTAATATGATTATTCTCATTTTCAAGTGAGGAAACGAAGATTGAGGGCAGTAATTTACCCAGGTTACATGGAAAATAAGATTCCAATGGATGTGGCAATTAGGAGGTCAATGGTCATCTTTGCCAAACCAGTTTCAAGGAAGTGGTGGGACCAATGTTTCATTGCAGTCGTTTTGAAAGCAAATGTGAGATAGGAAAGGGAGAAAAGAGGTACAGTTTATTTTTTGAGAAGGTTGGCAATAAGTGAAAGAGATCAATAAGGAGGTAACTAGAGACACAATTAGCTGTCTGGATCCCCGGAAAGGGCGTCCTGAAGGAGCTCCTTCCTGTTCATTCCCACAAGCTCTCGGCCTCTCCTGAGTCACAGGGCTGCTGGGACCTTCAGGCAACTGGGTATAGGTGTGGCCATAACCATAGAGGCTCCCAGGGGAGTGACCTGGTGTGGGGCTTCCTTCCCTGTGAACTGGACTTAGGGGTGAGGACCAGAGGCAGTGGATACTGGGAAGAGAATGGCATTCAGCAAACTATGGCTGCTGAGGATAGCCAATCTTGACCCCACATTTGAGTATGCTGGTCTTCCTGACCCCCAAAAGCTAGGACAGAGCCAATGGTAAGGTTAATCTTCCCTGACCTCCAAGCTAGGAAGGCAGAGAGGTGCCTCAGGAAAGGCTAGGTGCAGGGCCAAAGATCTATTTGCTTGCACTTCCTGCAGAATTCCTGCCATTTAAGAATATACCAGCAATCAGGCTTAAGCCCCAAATGAACCAAAGAGAAAAACAATATGTTACCTAAGGTATTCCAGCAGCCAGAAAGACAGGGAACAGGCAGGACGATTAGAATGCAAGCCCAATAACAAAGAACTGCTCCCGGAGGAAGCAGATGAACACCTGAATAAATGGTGAGAGCACTTAAGTTGTCATCGTGCAGCACCTCCTTCTCTGAGACCAGATGGAAGGCAGTGAGAGAGAATGCAGATATTGATAAGGTTACACACATGAGGTGAGAAGTTGAAGGAGCGTGCCCCTAAGTGGCCTCAATTATATGCGTGTGTTGAGGCATTTGCAGAGAGAAGAGGGTAATGGGATAGGACATATAAAGAGCTGCTGGACGAAACCGCACAATTCTGGGGATCAGACTTCTGCAAATGCACTGTCTCCAACCTGCACGGAGTATTCATAAGTGTATGATTTCTCACCAGCAGTACTTGGCCGCATGGGTATAGAGATAGAGAAGGTGGACGTATGGTTTGGGATTTCAGTGAGAAAGGGTTGAGGGTGCTGGGCTCATGGTTTCTAGGCCAATGTTGTTCAAATCCCAGGTCACAATTCATCGGTGGATCATAAAATCAATTTAGTGGATGATATCCAGCACTTTTAAAAAATGAAGTTAAATGGAATGGAACAAAAAAATAACAGAGTAAATCACTTTTGGTAATTTTTGTCTCAGTTAAGCATATGCATATATGTATTGTATATTGAGTTGTGATATAAAAGGTAGTTCTCAAGGGGTTAGTGTCAAAAAGTTTGAAAACAACTGGTCTTGGCTCTACAGAAGAGGAAGTCGTACTATCAGCAGAGTTTCTGGCAAACATTCTGGTTTCCCTTCTGTCAGGCACATGGTAGAATTGTACTTCCCTGCACTCCTTGAAATCAGGCATGGCCCTGTAACTTGTTTCGGCCGATTAAAAATGAGCAGGAGACATGAGTCTGGCTTCGAGAGCTAGTTCACTGTTAGCCACATCTTTTTGCCCTGTCACTGCCTTAGGCAATGCTCCAGATGTTGCTCCTCCCTCAGCCTGAGTCCGAGAACAAGGAGACATGGAGCAGAGGCTCCAGCCAGCTCACAATAGATGTATATTGTAGGTAACAAATAAACCTGTGTTCTCATAAACCACTAAGACTTGAGGCTTATCTATTACTGCAGCATAACTTAGTCTATCCTGCGTGAGATAGAAGTCAAGTCTAGAAGGAGATGATGATCCAAGAGAAAATGGAGGGGTCAAGGAACATCTTGCACATTGGTACTCAATGTGTCCTGATAGTCTATCAGAAAATAGATTTGCCAGTAATTGAGTGATAATTATATAATACAATAACAGCGAATAGCGTGTAGAAGGAAAATAGAATTGTCGATGGAAGCTCCGAAGTGGGACTCAAGCTGCTCCTTGAAAGATAAATTGAATGGGCAGAGGAAAGTGGGCCCATTCAGTGAGTGGGAAACAGAATGAGCCAAGGATGATGAGAATGGCATTCAGGGCAGGGGTGGAGATGGGCACAGAAATGAGACACAGTCTCACCAGAGCTGAGAGTTCATATTAGGAGAGGGGAAAATACCACTGGAAACAGAGGGTAGGATCCAATTTTGGAGGGGTCTTCAAAATTACACAGAAATACTTGGAATTCAATAAAAATAAGGAATGTAAAGTCCTTAGCACAATGTCTACCCATAATTAATGACTTGGCTTCTATTTGTTGCTGTTACTGTTGATGTCGTGCAATGAAGAGCCGCGAGAGATTTCTGAGAAGAGACGTACCATGCAAGCAGTGCTTTCGACCGATCTGGAAGCGGTGCACAGGCTGGACTGCAGAAGGAACAACTGAATGTGACAAAATTAATGAGGAGGCAGTGGTCCAGGAGTGAGGCAATAAGAGGGAGGACAAAATAAATTCCACCCTAATTGCTATTTTTTTGTCTGTCACACTCTTCGCCACATGGCCACCAAGTGAACACTCATGAGAGCAAAATCTTCCCATGCTAAGAACCTGTAAAAATAGGGTTTAATAATACTACGAAAGCATTCAGAGATTATTCCAGCAGTCTCTGGGGTGATTCAGATTTTTGGTTCTTTTGTGAAAAGTGAAGTTAGGCTGCAGAGAGATCATTTATCCAACCCTTAGCCAGCTCCACTTAGACCCTGAAACTCCCAGTGGAATCGACAGTCATACCTTGGAGAGTATCCCCGTTCCTCAGAAACCCTGCTTTTACAAGCTCCACCTAATGCCCTAGAATCTACCCGACATACCAGGTAGGAACGAAGTCTGTAACTTGGAATAGAAGATGCGGCCAGTCTCATGGTGACTTTCCCTGCCTCACTTCAATGGGGTTGCCTTCATTTCTACATAGAAGGTAAACATTGCCATGGTCTGAGACCTTTAGCCAGCGACACTAATGTTCACTGGCCTTCCTTCAAAAGTTTCTTAATTACTTGACCTCCTCCAAGGGACCATATTATCACTTTGTTGCAGATTAGAGCAAGGAATTTACAACAGTTCCTTGGATTCTTCAGGCCGCTGTTCAGCAGGGTAATCTTGGACAGCTTCTAGTGTTCTGTGTCTCAGTTTGCTGCTCTGTGTACCAGGAAAACAATCATATTCACTTCACAGGGAAGCTGCAAGTCTTAATTCATGTTTGCAAAACACTTTGACATCCTCTAATGAAAAGTGCCATATCTAAGTGACGTATAATTAGAGGCAGGTTTGTCCTTATGATCCTTGAGAGAAGAAAGCCACAGAGAAGCAGTAATTGCATGTCTGTCGTTGTTTCTCATTCATTGATCAAATTCTTGACAAATACATGTCACCATCCTAACTTTCTGATTAAGAAAACAAGTCTTTAATAGCTAAAAATAAAACATCAAATTACCACATCACCTTCTACTTCTCCAGCCAAGGACGCATTTTCCTCTTCTACCAGACCAGTAAATCTGGGATCCAATCCAGCTTACTTAAATGCAGGAGTGGGGAAAAAACCCAGACCCAAATGGTAAATGACTTGCCCAAGGTCAATCCGAATTTGGCCCCAGAAAGGTTTATTCTAATTCTATAGCTCTAATTCTTCTCTCTCAAAATAGTCTGAATTAATGAATCAAGTCGCCAGAAAGAATTTAAAAGGCAGAAGGGACATCTTTTCTTCTGACTGGAACATCAGACTTTTATGAAATAGAAGTTCTTTTCTATGCCAACCAGGGTAAGTTCTCCTGAAATGTCCTAATTAAGTGGATATGAGCCAATGACTTGTCTTCCAAAATATTTTGGGTTTGCGAGTAATGTCCCTTCCATATCTGGGAAAAAGCATTTCTAAATACACAGCAGACGTCTCCTGTTTTCTCTGGAAGCCTTCCCCAAGCTGTTTCATGATAGGTGGTTTGCTGCTACAGCTCATTCTGTTCCCTCAAAGCAAAACGCTCACAAGTTCAGCTTCTTGGCCCCAAAGACGGCAGCACATGGACGAGTCTGGTACCGAGCAATCATCTGGAAAACTTCCACATTTTCACATTTAAATACCCTATTTATGTGCTCTTCCATCAAAAAGAGCTTTGTGAGAAATGGTTATTTTCTTCAATTTCGTTTGCTTATCAAAAAAATCGAGAAAGAACTGTGATTTTGCTCTGAAAACACCATGATTTATAGAGAGTGACTACTTAGGTGCTGACGGTTCATTTTCCTCCAAGGTAAATGTCCATCCCTCCAATATCACATTTTACAAGATTCCTGTGAGAAAACTCCTGAGAAGGGAACTAAATTATGAGAATACTTACATCATTTCAGTAGCTTTTCCTTATATTGCAATGTATGCAACTTAAAGTGTGTTTATATATGGTAATGTGGGCAACATCCTATTATTTATTTAGTTTTTATATATTTTTATCTTTTTATATGTATTTTATTAGAATTGATCAATCTCACTTTTTCCAATAAGAAATTATAATAACATAGAATTTTTGGTATCGAGGAGGGAGACTCTGGATGGAAAACTGCTCATTTCTAGAGAAGAAAAATTAGGCTAGTCCTTCCTTGATAATCCACATAATGTGTTTTTACTTTAGTGAAATGAAAATAGCATTAATTAGAAATACATTTGCAGATTCCATTACTCTATGCAATTTTTTGCAAATCCTGATTAAATGGTATAATAGCCCTGAAATATACAATTGGCTCTTTATTATTTAATCCAGAGGTTGGCAGCACCAACCACAAAACATAGCCAACTGCATCGTGTCACAAGAAGGGCACCGGGACTTCATGCTCCTGGTGAGAAGCACATGTGGGCAGTAGACCTGTAACAAAAACCAGGCTTGGGATGCATGTGGTGCCTGGTGTTTCTTTTTCAGAAAGATTTTTATTATAATAATTAATAGTATTTTTTAAAGAGAAAACAGGAGAAAAGGAGCAAAAAAAAACCCGCCTTTGTTGTTGGGCAAGAATACAAGGAATGCTGTCGGGGGTGGGGTGGGGTGGAGGGAAGGTGTATAATAGATTACATGTGGGCTGCTTTCCTCTGCCCAGTGAGCATGTGGGTGTTACACACTTACGCCCGGGTTCAAACTCCAGCTCGATACCAACTATCTTAGCAACCTTGCCAAGTTACTTTGCCCCTCTCTGCCTCAGTTTCTTCATTTGTAAAACAGAGTTATTGAGACTTACCTCATAGCATTGATGTGATGAATAAATAAGGTGACATATGTAAAGCATTTAGAGTATTGCCCAGGACGCAGTTGGGGCTTTTTATGATTAACTATTTGTAGTGTTGTCATCAACGTTTCTATTTTAAAACTTACTTCCAACTACAGTGTCTCTCTTAATAAAGTGAAAATAGTAGTTCACATGCCAAATTATAATCATTGCTATCGTTTCTATGCAAACATGACATCACTGACCCTTTCCCACCATGTCAATCATACCCTCAGCTCTTTAGTGAGCACTTACAGGACACAGACATTTCAGGCACAGACATGAATGCAACACAAGTCACCTGTGGAAAGTACCTGGCTGAGAGTCACACAAAGGGCTGGGCATGCAGAAAAGAGGCAGCAATTGTGTCGATTGGGGGAATAGAGGAAGACCTTACAGAGGAAGTGACGTGTGAACTAAGTCTTAAAGGACGAAAGTGACATGTGAATTAAGTCTTAAAGGATGAACAGAGGTTTGAAGGGGAGAAAGCTGGGGAGGAAAGAGTCTACTCCAGGACGTGGAACCAATAGCCTAGTGTGAAGGGAGTAAGGGAGGAGAGTTGGCCCGCATTGTGGAGAACTGTGTGAGAGATACAAGTGTGATGGGGCATGAGAGTTATTTTCATGTGTTGTCTCGACTGGGCCATGGGGTGCCCAGACATTTGGTCAAACATTATTCTGGTTCTGTCTGTGAGGGTCTTTCTGGGTAGATTAGCATTTGAATCAGTAGGCTGAGTAAAGCAGATTGCCCCTCCCAGCATGGGTGGGCTTCACCCAATCAGTTGAAGACCTGAATAGAACAAAAAGGTTGACGCTCCATTGAATAAAGGGGAACTCCTCCTGCCTGACTGCCTGACTTCCTGAGAGCTGGGACATCAGTTTTTTTCTGCCTTTGAACTCAAACTGAAATATTGACTCTTCCATCATCTTGAGCCACCAGACTAGAACTATATCCTCTGCTCTCCTGGGGCTCCAGCTTGCCAACTGCAGGTCTTGGAACTTCTCAGCCTCCACAAGTGCTTGAGCCAGTTTCTTATAATCAATCAATCAACCAACCAATCAATCAATCCTATTGGTTCTGATCTCTGGAGAACACTGACAAATATACATACATAGATATATTTGTGTATATGTATATATACACACACACATATATATATATATACACACATACTAATATATGGGGGAAAATATTCAAGTGTCCCTATTCACAATTCTCTTCCTCGGTTGCCTTCCAAGGACAGGTCTGTGACTGCACGTGGATTCTTTGATTCATTTCCAGGGCTAATAGGTAAAGCTGAAAAATTAAGAGAAGGGGGCAGATTGATTTCTGTATCGTGCCTGTTCATGTCAAAGCAGTGGCGTGAAGTTTCTCTTGAAGAAAACATTCAACTCAAAGGCAGAAGGAAGAGGATGAAAGAGGTGGAGAGAGTTTCGAGGAGGAGTTAGCAAAGAGGGAAGGGGAGAAACGTAGCTTAGTGTGTGACTTTAGAGAGTGAGTTTGTAAAAGGACTGGGGGGAGTTTTGCTGTCAGCTGTATGTGGCAATTCTCCCCACGCTCAGGAGGCTCCAGTGAACACCGTCACTGCTTTTGAAAGCCAGATTCATGTTCCTTTGACATAAATCACCATGCATGAGGAAGCAGCAAAAAGGCCCAGTTTTATTTGAGTTGTTTAAAATAAACCCCTCAGAAAACATAAAAGTACAATTAGAAAGGAAAGTAAACTCCTCAGAACGCCCTTCAGGAAGAGCTCTGTATTAGCCAGGATGGCGTAACAGAAACCCAATCAACGGTGGCTTAGTTAAATGTGAGGTTTTGTTCTCTCTCATGACAATAGGTCCAGAGGGTGATAACCAGGGCAAGTGAAGCAGCTCAACAAAGTCTCTAGGTAGTCCTGCTGTTTTCCTGTGCTGCCATCCACCGCCAAGGTTACAAGACGGCTGCCACCCTGTGAATCACCGTGTCTGTCCAGGCAGGAAGAAGGGGAAAGAGCAGAAGGGTACTGCCAGCTGAGTCTGTCCCTTTACATCAGGAAATCGTAGTTTTCCTGAAAGCCTCATACAGCCTACATACATCTTATTGGCTCTTGGAAAGCCAATATTTTGTCTGGATTCTGTTGGTAAGGAAAAGGAATAAACAGATATTGGGTAGCCGAGTGGCAGAGTCTGCCACACACAAAATATTTAATTGGAAGAAATCTCTTGATTAGTCCGTTCAGTTGGAAGCTAAGCTCTTGAGTGGACCTGAAGGAGGGCAGAACTGCCCTGCAAGAGAGGAGGGGAGGAAGTATTTACTTGCTCCTAAAGCAGACAGGGAGAGACTGAGAGGAAGAAAGGAGAAGAGCCGGTAAGACGATGTTGGACAGGGCATTGCACATCGTGACTCCCCACTTGGATTCTCTCCAAACTCTCAATAAGAGGGTATTACTCCTCACACTCCTCCAAAAAGCCATGAAACACTTGATGTTAGTGGCTTTCTGGTGGAAACCAGGAAGGTATGGGTTTCTGCATCCACTATGTCATGGGCCAGAATATAAAAATCCCTCTTGGTTCTGGAGCATGGAGACATGGAAAATCAGAAAGAGGTAAGCCATCACAGAACCTCAGAAGGGTCCATGGAAGTGCCTTACTCAACTGTTTATGCACTAAGCACCAAATAAACAAACAAACAAAACCCACAAACAAACAAAAAACACATTAACATTATACCAACTCCCACCAGAACTCAATTCCAAAGTTTCAACCCACTGCAATGAATCATTTATTTTCACTATTTTCTTCAATTCTAAATCAAAATCGGGAAGCATATTGATGACCACCAGCTATATCCTGTGAGTGAAGTAATGTATAAAATCTAGTACAACCTCTGATAATGCTCTACTTTGCTGGACACATAAGTGATGCTCCATGAATACTCAACCCAACACAAACTTTCCCATATTTGTGTTCTACTGCTATGTGACAAATTACCACAAATTTAGTGCCTTAGAACACCACACATTCATTATCTCGCAGTTTCCATGGATCAGGAGTCCAGGCGCAGCTTGACTGGATCCTCTGCTCAGAGTCTCACAAGCTTGCAATCAAGGCATTGGCCAGCCTGCATTCTCATTTGTAGGCTCAACTGGGCAAGAATCCACTTTCAAGCTCTTCAGATTGTTGGCACACTTCGTTTCCTTGTGACTATAGGACTGCGGGCCACAGATTTTTGCTAGCTATTGACTGGAAGCCTCCCTCAGGTCCTAGAGGCTACTCATGTGGGCTTCTCAATATGGCTGTTATTCATCCAGTAAGGAGGATCTCTAGCTCCAGTCTGCTAAAATGCAATCTTATACAATGTCACATAATCACAGGAGTGACATCCCATGACCTTCACAACATAACATAACGTAATCATGGGAGTGAAAAAGGGACATCCTTTTTATATACAGTCAGGGATATGTTCTGAGAAATGTCGTTAGGCAATTTCATCATTGTGCGAACATCACAGAGTGTACTTACACCAACCTAGATGCTATAGCCTACCACATACCTAGGCTATATGGTACTAATCTTATGGGACCACTGTTGTATATGCAGTCCACTGTTGACCGAACCATTGTTATGCACGCATGACTATACATGTTAGGAGCAAGTCACAAATCCTGCCTACAAGAAAGGGGATTACACAAGGGCATGAACACTGGGAGGTGGGAATCATTGGGGGTCACCTTGGCATCTGTCTGCCACACAATCCATATTATAGCATACAAATTGTCAACCAAATGAAAACTTTTCTATAGCAAGAGTTCAGATAAAAGGCCTCAAGCATTTCTCCCTCGTATATGTACCACACACGTCCTATATCTCATGGAGCTTAAGTGTTTGTATAGACTTAGGCTCCTGGTGTCTCAAATATCGAATAAGTTACTGCATAACTACCTCAAAGCTTAGTGGCTTAAACCAATAACCATTATATCCTGCTTATGAGACGGTGGGTCTCTGGAGCATGGATCAGAGTAGAACAGAAACAGTTTATCTCTTTCCTGCTTGATGTCTGCTGGGACTGAAATATCCAAGATGGTGTCTTTCCTCACACATCTGGAGCCTCAGCTAGGATGGCTCACGTGGCTGGGGGCTGGCTGGAATGGCCTACTGGCGTCATATTTGTGGGGCCCCAGTTCTTATTGGCTGTATTTCTCCATTCCTTCAGTTTCAGGCCTCTCTCTCTCCATGCAGCCTCTCCATGTTATGCCTCCTGTCTCTAGTAGGGGAGCTGGACATTTTACAGGGGCTGGACTCCTAGAGGCGAGCCATGGAAGTAGCTAGCTTTCTTAAGGGTTGGGCTTCGAAGTCCCAGAAAGTCACTTTTGCCATATTCTACTAGCTGAAGCCAGTCTTTATTCCTCCCTTGTCTCTTCATTGTCTTATTACACTGGCTTGGACCCCCCCTCCCCAATGCAATGTGGATTACAACATCATGATGATGTGCCTACTTCTCTCATTTCTGATTTTAAAGGGACTGCTTCTAATGTTTCCCAATTTTGAATCATTTGTGCTGGCTATTTGATAAACATTTTTATCAGGATAAAGAGGTCCCTTTCCATTTCTAGTTATTAAGTGTTTATTTTTAATAACAAATGCTTTTTCTGCAACTTTTGAGATGATCATATGGATTATTATCTTTTAATGTATGAATGTAGTGAGTTTTCCCACATTTGTTAAACCATCCTTGCATAGCAGGGATAAATCCAACTTGATTACAGTATATTTTTTTTTTTATAGTTTTTTCAATTTGCTAATATTTTGTTTAGGATTATTGTATTTTTGTTGATTAGTGAAATGGGCCTGTAATTTGTCTTTCCCATATGTGTTTCTGGTTTTATTTTGAAAGTTATATTGACCCCATAGAACAAATTGGGTAGTACCCTCTCATTTTCTATTGTGCTAAATAATTTGCATGTTTTATCTGTTCTTTAAAAATTTCCCAGGAATTTCCTATAAAACTATCAATGTTTTCTCTGTGGGAAGAGTTTAACTATTGTCTCAATTACTTCAATGACGGTAATAGTACAAGACTATTCAAGCCAGGGCCTGGCCCCGTGGCCTAGTGGTTATGTTTGGCGCTCTGCTTTGGTGGCCTAGGGTTTTGCACGTTCGGCTCCTAGGTGTGGACCTAGCACTGTCATCAAGCCATGCTGAGGCAGTGTCCCACATAGCACAATCAGAAGGACCTACAACTAGAATACACAGCTATGTGCTGGGGGGCTTTGGGGAGAAGAAGAAGAAAAAAAAGAGATTGGCAACAGATGTTAGCTCAGGTGCCAATCTTTAAAAAAAAAAAGAGAACTATTCAAGCCTTTTATTTCTTCTGGTAAATTTTCCCCCAGGGTTTTGTCCTTCTCACCTACATTTGCAAAATTATTGGCACAGAGTTGTTGGTAGGGTTCTCTAATTTTTTTTTAAAGGTATGCTTTTTGGTGAGGAAGATTGGCCCTGAGCTAACATCTGTTGCTAATCCTCCTTTTTTTTGTTGTTTTCCTCCCCAAAGCTCCAGTACATAGTTGTATATCCTAGTTGTAAGTCATTCTAGTTCTTCTGGGTGGGATGCTGCCACAGCATGGCTTGATGAGCAGTGTGTAGGTCTGCACCAGGCCAGACCAGGTAGGTCTGGGCCGCTGAAGCTAAGCACACGAACTTAACCACTCAGCCACGGGCTGGCCCCATTGTTCTCTAATTTTTTAAACTCTACTTTATTATAGTTATGTTCCCATTTTCATTCATAAGATTGCATCTTTTTCCTTCTCCTCAATAAATCTTGTCGGTGGTTTGTTTATATTGTTAGTTGTTTTGAAAAATCAACTTTGGTTTTGTTGGTCTATATTGAATCTTTGCTTTCTATTTCATTTTTATTTTATTTTCCTTCTATTTTATTTGGATATATTCTGTTATTCTTTTATCAATATCTTAAAACAGATATTTATCTCATCAATTTTCAGGCTTTGCTAAATTTTCCAGAAGCATAATTTTTCCTGTATCCCACAGTTTTCTAATCACTATTCACTTCTAGGTATTCTTTGAAGTTTTCACTTAAAAAAAAAGCTAAGTTATTTAGCAAAGTGTTTTATAGATTTTGAAATATGCAGGGACTTAAATTTTTTATGTTTTTGTAATTAACTTCTAACAAGCGCATTGTGTCGAGAGGTTATGGTGTACATGATAATTAGTCTTTCGAATTTATTGAGGCTTTCTTAATGGCCTAGTGCATGAATAATTTTGAAAATATTACTAAAGTGCTTAATAAAAATGTGTATTCTCTAATTGTTGGCCGCAGAACTCTATGTTTGTGCATTAGATTGAGTCAATTGTGCTGTCAGGTTTATCTATATCTCGCTGCTCCTTGTCTGCTTGATCTAACAAAAATTAGAAGCAGTCACTTGAAATCTCCCACATGACGATGGATTTCTGTATCTATTTTTTTCTGTAGACTTGCTTCCTATGTTTTGAGGCTATTTTATTCAGTGCATACATGTATAAAATCATTGTATGTTCATAATACTATCACCCTCCCCATCCCTAAAAGAACTGTTTGTCTTCAAGTCCGTTTTATCTGACAGTAACATGGCCACACTAGTTTTCACGTGGCTTCTGTCCAATGTGTCTTTTTCTATCCTTTTGCTTTGTGTTCTATGAATTCAGCGTTTTTTTAGATTCTATGTATAAGTGATACCACACAGTATTTGTCTTTGCCTGGCTTATTTCACTTAGCATAACACCCTCCAGGTCCATCCATGTTGTTGCAAATGGCAGGATTCAATTATTTTTTAAGGCTAAATAATATTCCATTATATACATATATAAATTACCTTTTCTTTTCCTGTTTCTTTTTTTCTGTTCAGGAAGTATTTTGTTACTGCTGAAGTTTAAGAATATTCACTGACATAAAATCAAGACTTTCAGAAAATCTGCTGCATAGCCCTGCTCAGCTTCTGAATATTGGTTTTTGCAGACATATCAACATATTTCTCTTCAATACAGATAACCATTTCACCCATGATTGATGGATCAGTTTAACTTCCAATTTCAGTACTTGGCCTTTACTTAGGAAGCTCTTCAGGACTGTTTGTAATTCAGGAACAGTGGCTTCATCTAAAGGAGATGCAGTGGTAGCTGTGCAAGGTTCTTCTCCCTGGGGGATGCTCATTATGGTAGAAAAGGCGGAAATGACTCCAGGGGTATTGCTCAAGCGACCTTTTCAGCAAGGAAATTATCAGGTTGGACATGAGGGGAGAAAACCCTCTCTTTTGCTGTCATGTCATTTAGGCTTTTCACTTTAATGGAATGCTTTATGTAGGGATTCATAATAGAAGCAGCCATTCGGGGTTCCTTCAAGATTTGTGCTACTTTCAACAATTCCTTTTCTACTTGTTCCAGTTTATTCTGTTTAGATGCAGCAGAATAAAGCTCAGTGGCATAGTGACCTTTGATACAATATCTGAACAGGTGGCCTCATAAGCTTGGCAAATGGCCTGGCCACAGATGTACTGAAGCATCGCACCTGCCAGGACAGCCTGGACACCGCTGGGATGGCCATCGTCTCCTGGGCAGCTGTAGGTCAAACTCGAGCTATAAATCACCTTTTCTTTATCCATTCATCCTTCCATAGATGCTTAGGTTGTTTCCATACCTTGGCTATTGTGAATAATACTGCAGTAAACATAAGAGTGTGTACAAGTTTTTGAGATCCTGATTTCATTTCCTTTGGATATATACCCAGAAGTGGGATTGCTGGATCATATGGTAATTCTATTTTTATAAATTTCTTGAGGAACCTCTATACTGTTTTCCATAGTGGCTATACCATTTTACATTCCCACCAACATACACAACGGTTCCCATTTCTCCACATTCTCACCAGCGTTTGTTATCTCTTGTCTTTGTTTGTGTGTGTGTGTGTGTGTGTGAGGAAGATTGGTCCTGAACTGACATCCATTGCCAATCTTCCTCTTTTTGCTTGGGGAAGATTGTTCCTGAGCTAACATCTGTACCAATCTTCCTCTATTTTATGTGGGATGCTGCCACAGCATGGTTTGACAAGTGGTGCTAGGTCTGCGCCTGGGATCTGAACCTGCAAACCCCTGACCACCAAAGTGGAGCACAGGAACTTAACCACTACACCACTGGGGTGGCCCCTATCTCTTGTCTTTTTGAAATAGACAGGTGTAAGCTAATATCACACAGTGATTTTGATTTGCATTTCCCTGATGATTAGTGCTACTCAGCACCTTTTCATTGTTCCTGTTGGCCATTTGTATGTCTTCTTTGGGGAAAATATGTATTTAGTTCCTCTGCTCATTTTTTAAAATCAGATTCTTTGGTTTTTTCCTCTTGAGTTGTATGAGTTCTTTATATATTTTGGATATTAATGCCTTAACAGATATATGATTTGCAAATATTTTCTCTCATTCTATAGATTGCCTTTTCGTTTTCTTAATGGTTCCCTTTGCTCTACAGAAGCTTTTTAGTTTGATATAGTCCCACTGATTTATTTTTGCTTTTGTTGCCTTTGCTCTTGGCGTCAAATCCAAAAATTATTGCCAAGATGTCACGGAGCTTACTGCCTATGTTGTCTTCTAGGAGTTTCATGGTTTCAGGTCTTACATTCAAATCTGTAATTTGTTTTGAGTTGATTTTTGTGCGTGGTATAAGATAGGGGTCCAGTTTTATTCTTCTGCATATGGCTGCCCAGTTTTACCAACACATTTGTTGAAGAGATTATCCTTTTCCCATTGTATATTCTTAACTTCTCTGTCATAAATTAATTGACCGTAAATACTTGGGTTTATTTCTGGGATCGCTAATGTTCCGTTGATCTATGTGTCTGTTTTTATGCCAGTACCATACTGTCTTAATTACTACAGCTTTGTAATATATTTTGAAGTTAGGAAGTGTGATGCCTCCAGCTTTGTTCTTTCTCAGGATTGCTTTGGCTATCCAGGGTCTTTTGGTTCCATACAAATTTTAGGATTGTTTTTTCTTTTTTTTTTTTTTAAAGATTGGCATACGATTGTTTTCTCTATTTCCGTGAAAAATGCCATTGGAATTTTATTTTTTAAGATTGGCACCTGCGCTAACATCTGTTGCCAATCTTTTTATTTTCTTCTTCTTCTCCTCCCTAAAGCCCCTCTAATACATGGTTGTATATTCTAGTTGTGAGTGCCTCTGGTTCTGCTATATGGCACATCGCCTCAACATGACCTGATGAGCAGTGCCATGTCCGAACACGGGATCCGAACCGGCAAAACCAGGGGGCACCGAAGCAAAGCACGCGAACTTAACCACTCGGCCACGGGGCTGGCCCCGTCATTGGAATTTTTATGAGGATGGCATTGAATGTGTCGATTGCTTATGGGTAGTATGGACATTTTAACAGTAATAATTCTTCCACCCACAAACACAGGACATCCTTCCATTTGTTTGTGTCTTCTTCAATTTCTTTCATTAATATCTTATAGATTTCAGTGTACAGATCTTTAACCTCCTTGCTTAAATTTATTCCTAAGTTTTTTAGTGTTTTTGATGCTATCGTAAATGGAAGTGTTTTCCTCTATTTCTTTTTCAGATAGTTTTCTCTTAATATATAGACACACAAATGATTTTTGTGTATTAATTTTGTATCCTGCAACTTTACTGAATTCATTTATTAGTTCTAACAGTTTTTTGATGGTGTCTTTAGGGTTTTCTACCTATAAGATTATGTCATTTGCAAACAGAGACCATTTTATTTCTTCCTTTCTAATTTGGATGCCTTTTATTTATTTTTCTTGCCTAATTGCTCTGGCTAGGTCTTTCAGTACTATGCTGAATAAAAGTGCTGATGGTGAGCATCCTTCTCTTGTTCCTGATCTTAGAGGAAAAATTTTCAGGTTTTTCACCATTGAGAATGATGTTAGCTGTGGGCTTGTCATATATGGCCTTTATTATGTTGAGAAGCATTCCTTCTATACCCAATTTATTGAGAGTTTTTACCATAAAAGGATGTTGAATTTTATCAAGTGCTTTTACTTCATCTATTGAGAGGATCATATAATTTTTGGCTTTCATGTTGTTGATGTGGTGTATCACATTGATTTATTTGTGTATGTGGAACCACTCTTCCATCCTAAGAATAAATCCTGCTTGATCATGGTGTATGATCCTTTTGATGGTCTGTTAAATTCAGTTTGCTAATATTTTGTTGATGATTTTGCATCTATGTTTATCAAGGATATTGGCCTGTAATTTTCTCTTCTTGTAGTGCCCCTATCTGGCTTTGGTGTCAGGGTAATGCTGGCCTTGTAAAATGATTGAGAACACTTCCTCCTCTCCTTTTTTTTGGAAGAGTTTGAAAAGGATTGGCATTAATTCTTCTTAAATATTTGGTAAAATTTACCAGTAAAGCCATCTGGTCCTGGACTTTTCTTTGCTGGGAGGTTTTTGATTACTGATTCAATCTCCTTACTAGCAATTCGTCTGAACTGATTTTCTGTTTCTTCAAGATTCAGTCTTGGCAGGTTGTATGTTTCTAGAAATTTATCCATTTCTTCTGGGTTATCTAATTTGTTGTCATCTAATTGTCCATATTGTCCGTAATAGTTTTTTGTGATCCTTAGTATTTCTGCATTATCAGTTAAAATGTCTCCTTTTTAATTTCTCATTTTGGTAACTTTAGTCTTCTCTTTTTTTCTAGGTCAGTCCAGCTAAAGATTTGTCAATTTTATCTTTTTAAGAAACCAGTTTCATTGATTTTTTTTTCTGTTGTCTTTCTAATCTCAATTTAATTTATTTCCACTCTAATCTTTGCTATTTCTTTCAATCTACTAACTTTGGGCATAGTTTGTAAGTTCCTTGCAGTGTAAAGTTAGGTTGTTTATTTGAGGCCTTTCTTTTTTTCTCGATGCAGGCATCTATGGCTATAAATTTCCCTTTTAGAACTGCTTTTGCTACATCCCACAAATTTCAGTACGTTGTGTTTCCATTTTCATTTGTCTCAAGATATTTTTTTATTTTCCTTTTAGTTTCTTATTTTATCTATTGGTTGTTCAGATGTATGTTGTTTAATCTCCATATATTTGTGAATTTTCCAGTCTTCTTGCAAATGATTTCTAGTTTCATACCATTGTGGCTGCAAAACACGCTTGATATTTCAGTCTTCTTAAATTTATTAAGACATGTTTTGTGGCCTAACACGATCTGTCCTGGAGAACATTCCCTGTGCACTTAAGAAGAGTATGTATCCTGCTGCTGTTGGATAGAATATTCTGTATATGTCTGCTAGGTTTGTCTGGTCTGACATGTAGTTTAAATCCAATGTTTCTTTGTTGATTTTCTGTCTGAATGATCTATCCAATGTTGAAAGTGGGATGTTGAAGTGCCCCACTATTATTTTATTGTTGCCAATTTCTCCCTTCAGATCTGTTAATATTTGCTGTATATATTTAGGGGCTCCAATAATGAGTGGATAAATATTTACAATTATTATATCCTCCTGATGAATTGACCCCTTTATCGTTATATAATGACCTTCTTTGTTTCTTAGGCTTAAAGTCTATTTTATAATAGTCTGATATAAGTGTAGCTGTCCCTGCTTTCTTTTGGTTTCCATTTGTATGGGATATCATTTTCCATCCCTTCATTTTCAGTCTGTGTGTGTCCCTAAAGCTGAAGTGAGTGTCTTGTAGACTGCATATAGTTAGGTTTTGTTTTTTTAACCAATCAACCATTCTGTGTCTTTTGATTAGAGAATTTAGTCTATTTACATTTAAAGTAGCTGTAGATAGGTATGGACTTATTTACTATTGTCATTTTGTTATTTGTGTTCTGTCTATTGTTCTTTTCTTCCTCTCTTGCTTTCTTCCTTGTTATCTGATGATTTTCTGTAGTGGTATGTTTAGATTCCTTTCTCTTATTTTTTGTATATCTGCTATAGGTTTCTGCTTTGTGGTTACCATGAGGCTTACATAAAATATCTTATAGTTACAACAGTCTATTTTAAGCTGATGACAACTTAACCTTGAATACATACAAAAGCTCTAAATTTTTACACTCCTCCCTCCCACACTTTATGTTTTTGACATCAAACTTTATATCTTTTTATGTTGTATATCCATTAATAAATTATGGTAGTTATAGTTATTTTTAATATTTTTGTCTTTTAACCTTTATACTAGAGTAATAAGTGATTTACCCACCACCATTACAATGTTATTGTTTTCTGAATTTAACCACCATATTTACCTTTATAGTGTATTTTATACTTTCATATGTTTTCCTGTTACTAATTTGCATCCTTTCACTTTAGCTGAAAGAATTCCTTTTAACATTTCTTGTAAGGCTGGACTAATAGTGATGAACTCCAACTTTTGTTTGTCTGGGAAACTCTTTATCTCTCTTTCGATTCTGAAAGACATCTTTGCCAAATAGAGTATTCTTGGCAGCTTTTCTCTCAGTACTTTGAATATATCATCCCACTCCCTCTAGCCTGCAAGATTTCTGCTGAAAAATCCACTAATGGTCTTATGGAGATTCCTTTGTATGTAACAAGTTGCTTTTCTCTTGTTGCTTTTAAGATTCTCTCTTTCTCTTTAACTTTTGATAATTTAATTATAATGTCTGTCAGTGTGACTCTCTTATTTAGTGCTTTTTAAGCTTTTTAGATCTGGATGTCTGTTCCTTTTCCCCAGGTTAGGGAAGTTTTAAGTCATTATTTCTTTAAATTAGCTTTCTTCCCCTTTCTCTCTCTCTTCTCCTTGTGAGAGCTCTATAATGCATGTATTGGTCCACTTGATGGTGTTCCATAAGTCTCTTAAGTTATCATCACTCTTTTCCTTTCTTTTTTCTCTTTGCTTCTCCGATTGATTGCATTCCACTGCCCAGTCTTTGAGTTCACTGATCCTTTCTTCTGGTTGATCTAATCTGATGTCGAATCCGTCTATTGAATTTTTTCAGTTTAGTTATTGTATTCTTCAGCTCTATGATTTCTGTTTGGTACTCTTTTATATTTTCTATTTCTCTGTTGAGACTCTCACTTTGTTCATTCATTGATCTCCTGACCTCAATGAGCATCTTTATTTCAATTATTTTGAACTCTCGATCAGGTAGATCACTTTTCTTCATTTCATTAAGATTGGTTTCTGAAGATTTATCTTGTTCTTTTGTTTGGAATATATTCCCTATTTTCCTTGACTCTCTGTGTTGGTTTCTGCATATGAGAACCAGCCACCTCCTCCGGTCTTGATAGACTGGTCTCTATGTAGGAGATGAGCCTCATCAATCAGCCCAGCCCAAGCTCTTTGTTGCCTTTCAAACTTTTGTGATTGTTTAATCTGCTGTCTTTGTTTTTACTGGCTTCCAATAGTTGAAGGTATGCCAAGACCCATCAGTGTCCAAAAGGGGAGGATCACAGTTAGTATCTAGATGCAGACTGATTAGAAGCTTGACCCTCAGGCAGCAACTTGTAAAGTATGTAGTCAAATCCCTTACAGGGAGAAACTGGGAGATGGGTGTTTTTGCCACCTCCTTCTGCACTGAGCCTAGACATATAGCCACAGGGGTTTGGTTCATGTGCCCATTTCAAAATTGCTTCTTTGTTTGCTTTGGTCCCATGGGACTTGTGAATGCAAGCCCTGTTGCCTATCAGAGCTAGGTGATTTGGGGACCCATCCCTTGGGTGGCAGCCATAAAACTTGGGGCACTAGATATGTGGTCCAAACCCTTTGCTCCTCAGAGAGAAGCTTGGAGTTGGGGGTTCCTTCCGTATTGTATGGTGCTGTGCTGGGGGTTGGGTATATGGAAAGAGCACGTCTCAGCCTTTCCTACTCGATGTGGCTATTTTCTCAGTTGCTGTTGTGTAGGAGTCTCTCACCTAGCTTCTGGATTTCTCTCAGAGAGTTGCTCCTTGTGTAGCTGTACATTCACTGCATCACTGGGAGGAGGGGGAATTCAGGAGCCTCCTATGACACCGCATTAGTCCAAAGTGCAACCTATCACCTATCTGGACCTCAGCATCACAGCTTATATCAACTGGGTTGTACAGGCACTGGATTGGTGTCCAGCCAGAACTCGGGGCTACACACCACATGCATGCCCACTGTGGCAGCCTGCAGGGACCACCCTCTGCATGCAGCTGAGGGCAGGGGGTTATGCTATTTCTTAAGTATTCTTCAGGCTTTCTATTGCTTCTTAAATCAGTATTGGCAAGTTATATGTTTCTAGGAAATTGTCTATTTTATCTACATTTGCAAATTTATTGGCATGAAGTCATTCATAGCTTCCTCTTATCTTTTTAATTTCTGCTGAAAATGCACTATGTATATCTTTTTCATTATTAATATTGTTTTACCTTTTTCCTCATGATCAATCTTGCAAAAGGTTTGTCTATTTTATTAGTCTTTCCAAAGAACCAACTCTAGCTTTGTTGATCTTCTCTATTTTATCCTTAATTTTTCTATTCCATGAATATCTGCTCTTATCTTTATTTCTCTTCTAGTTTCTTTGAGTTTATTCTACTGATCTTTTGTTGTCTTAAGTTGGATGTTTAGCTCATTAATTTTCTGCCTTCCCTCCTTTATACTGTAAACATTCTAAAACAAGACATTTTCCTCTGCTTTTGCTCTATCTCATGAATTTTGATTTAGTATTTTCTTTCTGGCAGTTCTAGGCATTTACAAATTTCCATTTTGACTATACTCTTATTTATGAGTTACTTAGTAAGTGCTTTTAAATTTCCAAGTATATGAGAGTCATATGGGCTTAATTTAAAATTTTATTGAAGAATAATATGCATACACAAAGGACATATTATAAATGCACAGCTCAATGAATTTTTACAAACTAAATACAGCCATGTCACCAACACCAAAATCGAGAAACAGAACTTTGCCAGTACTCCAGAAGCCACTTTTATGCTCCCTTCCAGTCACTACCCCTCCCTAAGAGTAAACACTATCCTGACTTCTAGCAGCATAGATCTGCCTGCTTTTGTGTTTAATATAAATGAAACCATACAATATGTAAATTATTTTGTCTGTCTGCTTTCATTCAACCTTATATTTGTGAGATTCCTCCATATTGTTGCATGTAACTGTAGTGTGTTAATTGTCCTTGCTGTGGAGTACCTCATTGTGTGAATGTATGACAAACTCTTTATCTGTTCTACTGTTGATGGGCATCTAGGTAGTTTTCACTTTAGGGCTATTATGAATAGTGCTGCTGTGAACATTCTAGAACATATTTTTTGTTGAACATATGTATTCATTTCTGTTAGAGGAAAGAAATTTCTGGGTCACATCTTATGTGTATATTCAGTCTTAATTGATATAGCCGAATAGTTTTCCAAAGTGGTTGGGCCAATTTATACATCCACCAAGAGGGTTGATTATTTTTTGTAGTTGATTTCTAACTTAAGTGTATTATGGTCAGAGAATATGATTGGTATATTACCACTTCTTTGAAATTTGCTGAGAATTGCTTGACATTCAATTTTCCAAATCCTCTATGCACGCTTGAGAAAGACGTACATTCTGTAATCATTGACTATATGGTTCTATATTTGATCATTAGATTTAATCTTATCAGTTGTTAAAAGTGCTTATGCACTTTGTTTTTCTCTGCTTTATCTATCAGTTACTCAAATAGATGTGCTAAATTATCACATTATGTATGCATACTAAGCCCTATATCTGAGTTCATACTATTACCTCTCATTCTAATCCAACATCACAGCGTTCATTTTTGCCTTCCCTCTTATTTATGCCTTCATTCTCCAGCAGTGAGAAACCCTTCTATCATTATCTACACTATATTTTATTTGTTCTGTCCTAGTATACACATAATGTAGTTTCAGAATTGCTTACCCATACCCCTGTGAAAAGCACACTTACTAACTAAATTACAGTATTGTGTACGGTTTTTTACAGTATCCAGTCAAAATATTACATTCCAAAGTTACTTACATTAGCTCTTTTCTTCCCATCCCTTTTAATGTGGTAATATTCATTTGTAAACAAGATTTATTTGTCATTGTTCCTATTTCATTTTGGGTTTTCCCTCTGACATCCTGAGTGGTTTTAATTGTTTATTTTTTGAGAGTATGTGAAACATTACCATGGTTCTAATAGTCAGAGATATAAAAGAAATTATGCTCAGAGAAGTATCACTCCGTCCACATGCCGACTAGCTGTTCTCACTCCCCATACAGCCACCTTTTGCCCCTCTTTCTCATCAATCTCTTTAAACTCTGGTTTAGCCCTCCTGTAATTCCTTTGCAAAAATAAGCAGATTCACGTATATTTTATTATATCTCTTTTTTCTTACATAAATGTCTACCACCTTATTTTGTACTTTCTAGACGTTATCTTTCTAAAAGCTTCATTTTTCATTGCTTTCACCGTCTCATTTTGGATTAACTAGGGTTTCTTTCCCCTCTCACTGTGATGAGAAAAGAATAACCTCTATTTCCATACTTTTAGAAGTTACCCTTAAAATTTTAACTCACTTTGTCAACTTCTAAAGATAATCAGTATGTCAACTTTTCTCTAAACAATCTCAGGAAGTTTATAATCATAAAAATTAATATTTATTGGGTAGCTGCTATTTGTTAGGCGCTGTTCTAAACACTTTACTTATAACAAGTCATTTAAAGCCTAAGAGGTTAAGTAAATTGCCCAAGTTTACACAGATCATAAATTATGAGACGGGAATTCAAATCCGGACAGTCTGGTTCCATATTCTGTGCTATTAAACACTATGTTTTATTTAACCTGGAACACCTGAATTAGGATCACCCTCCTCCCATCTTACATCTTATTCCTATCTAGTATTTTTAGTCAATTCATTTTCTTGGTTCACAATTTCTTATTGTATCTCATACCGTCCTTTGGAGATCATTTGTATTGTTCCTGAATTATATCCTTTTAGAAGTTCCTTTAGTATCTGTTGAAGGTAATAATTCTCGGGGGGGGGGTTTCTTTTTTGGTCAGAAAGTGTATTTATTTAATGATGGCTTGGCTGAGGTTGACAGCTATTTTCTCTCAGCACTCTGAATATATCATTCCATTGTCTTCTGGTTGCCATTCACCGATGAGGAGTCTGCCCTCAGTGTAACTGTAACACCCTTTGTAAGTAAATTATCTTTTCTCTCTTCCTGCTGTTGTAGACTTTTTTTTGTCTTTAGTGCTCTGCAGTTGCACCAACACATATTCACTTGTGAATTACTTTTTGAAAGTTCTGTTTAAGGTTCATTGTGTCTCCTGAATCTGGAAATTTATGTCTTCATCAATTCTGGAAAATCATTCGACAGAATCTCTTTGAATAACGTGTCTGCTCTTCTCTCTATTCTACCCTTCTGGAACTCCAATTAGAGAGATGTTGGACCTTCTTATCCTACCTGTACTAATTGATTTTTTACCCCCAAATTAGATATTATTATTGATTTATTTAATCAATATTTGTTTCATTATTTCAATGGAACAATATTTCATTCATTTCTTCATATCTTTAAAACTCATTTGTATTTCTTTTCCTCTGATCTTCATGTGTATGAACATGGCCTATTGGTTTGTTGATATTTTCTCTGTTAATTTTTAAAAACTTTTTATATACTAAGAAAACTAGCCATGGTTAGCCTTTTGAAAATCTATTTTCCTCAACTGATGAATTTTTCTTTGGACTTTGTTTATGATATCTTTTACAGCACAGCTATTTTAAATTAATATGTATTCAGATCTAACAATTTTATACATTGTGGTTTTTCGATTTGGGATATTGCTTTAAAAGACCTTCTCCGTTTCAGCTCATGAAAAAAAATTCTTCCATGCTTATATTTCATACTTTTATGATTTAATTTGTATTTTTAAATAGCAGATTCATTCAGAATTTATTTTGGTATAAAGACTGAAATTCATATCCAGGTTTTTTTTTTTGAAGTAACCAACCAATTGCCTTAAAGCCATCCATCTATTCATTCATCAGATAGACCATCTTTCGTTCTACTTATTTTAAAGTGCCCTTTCTCATTTACTACCTATGTATTTGGATTGATTTCCAGGTACTTGGTTTTGCTCCATTGATCAGTTACTTCACTAGTACCAATGGTATTAATTGGTGTAGATTTAGAATATGTTTTAAATAGCTGTCAGGGATAGTTTCCCCTCACTATCACCTGTTACTCTTGTTTTTTTGTAATTTAACTAGACTCACATAATATATTTTAACTAGTAACTTTAGAATCAGCCTATCTAGTTAAAAAAAAATAGGTATTAAACACTGTAATGCAATTAATCATTTAGATATTTTTATCCCATTATGAGATTATGAACTTCGTCATGTCAGGGACTGAGTCTATCTTGTTCACCAATATCAGACTTGAACATTAAGTGCGTAGTAAGTACTCAACATATATCCATTGAGTGAATGAATTAATGAATGAATGAGACCAAAAGCACAGTCTCCCATTTTGCAACTCGCTGATAATCCCATTACTCCAAGGGAAAAAAAATTATTCACAATTAAGTTTCTCTGCTTATTCCTGTTTCCTCACTCCCCTACCATGTTGATCCTGGAAATATTCCTCAACAAACTTTCTGCACACAAATTCCCATCTCAGAGTCTGTTTCCCAAGCAACTTAACCTAAGACATAGAGGAATAGATAGCTGGTGTACAGCTAGGCAATACCCCATAAGCATTATTTTATCCAACAGATATTTGATAAGTTTTAGGCAGCAGAGAGTTTCAGGTTCTATTCCTTGACAAGTACTTGAAATTCTCTTTTGCCAGTAAAAGGCGTGTCCATGTACTGAAGAAAACTAAGGACCCTAATGTGTTATCAGCACTGGATAAACTGCATCCCAACTACCGTGTTTGCATATTTTCTGAATATGTATTCTATGAAATGCATTTTGCTAGATACCACTCATATACATTATCTCACTTAATAACAGTGAGAAATAGATATTATTTTCATTTTAAAGATGAGAAAACGAAGTTCTGAGATCTCACTGATTATCACATGATTAATCAATAATGAAACCTGGCTTCAAATCCAGATCTGAGTGATCCTAAGGATCATGCTCCTTGGCTCCTTCATAATGGGGTATCCCAAGAATCTCATTGTAGCCATCCGGCTCCTTTTGTTTTGGTGTTATCCTTTTTGGGGTATGGGACAAGGACCATGGGCGCTTTCATCCTTTCACAGTCTATGTAGTAATAAACTATCTGAACTAGAAGTGGTTCATTGTATTTTCATGACCAAACTCGTCAGGCCTTGGCCTTACCTTATCTTGTGTGTGTGCTTGACAGGTATCCATATGGAAAAAGCATCCTTGTGGTGATCCCCGCCTCACACCACATAGAAAGTCAATTCGAGAAGGATTGTAAACCTAAGTGTTAAAGATAAAACAATAGAGTTTTTAATTTCTGAAGACTTCTTCTTCGACTCATGTGTTATTTAGCAGCGTGCTGTTTAGTCTCCAAATATTTTGGAATTTTCCAGCTATCTTTCCGTTTTTTATTTCTAGTTTAATTCCACTGTGGCCTGAGGAGCAAACTAACATACTTCGTAGGACTTCTATTCTTTTAAGTTTGTTCAGGTGTGTTTTCTGGTCTAGAATGTGGTCGATTTTGATGACTGTTCCGTGGGAACTTGAGAAGAATGTGTATTCTGCCGTTGTTAAATGAAGTACTCCATAAATGTCAATATTAGATCAAGTTGATTGGTGGTGCTGTTCAGTTCAACTATGTCCTTACTGATTTTCTGCCTGCTTGATCAGTTCCTGAAAGAAGGGTGTTGAAGTCTCCAACTATAATAGTAGAGGGGGAGAATTCTATAACCTTATGTTTAAGTCACAGTCTTTTAGTGAGCTTGTGTTCCTGGGTTGCAATCTTATTTTTTCCCCTTAGATGAGACAGAAAGCCTAGAGGAGACTGGAGTTGAGTAATTTTCCTTCCCCCACTTCAGATAAGGCTGTGGTAATTTTTTCTGTTGCTGAGTAGGCTTTTGTTAAGGAGAATGCACTAGGTGTATTTCAAAATGGTTGCTTTTCTCTCCTCCTGGCAGAAACATGAAGGTTTTTCTTGGCTCTTCACTTTAAGAATCTGGTGGAATTTCTGGAGATAAAACTCACAAAAATATTGGGGGTTTCCAAGTTTGTACCAAACTAAAAATCTTCTGAAAAGCAAAAGAAACAATAAAAAAAGAAAAATGAAAAGGCAACCTACAGAATGAGAGAAAATATTTGCAAACCATATATTGGATAAGGGGTTAATATCCAAAACATATAAATAACTCATAAATTCAATAAGAAAAAAACAAGCAATCTGATTAAAAAATGGACAGAGGAACTAAATACACATTTTTCCAAAGAAGACATCTAAATGGCTAACAGGAACATGAAAAGATGCTCACCATCACTAATTAGGAGAGAAATGCAAATCAAAACCACAATGAGATATCACTTCTGGACTGTTAGAATGGCTATCTTCAGGAAGACGAGATAACAAGCGTTGGTGAGGATGTGGAGAAGAGGGAATTCCTGTGCACTATTGGTGGGAATGCAAATTGGTTCAGCCACTGTGGTAAACAGTACAAAGTTTCCTCAAAATTTAGAAACAGAACAGCCATACAATCCAGCAATTCCACTTCTGGGTATATAGTCAAAGGAAATGAAACATGATATTGAAGAGATATATACACTCCCATGTTTATTGCAGCATTATTCACAATAGCCAAAATATGGAAACAACCTAAGTATCTGTCAATGTATGAATGGACAAAGAAGATCTGATATATATGTATACAATAGTGCATTACTCAGCCATGAGAAAGAAGGAAATTCCACCATTTGCAACAACATGGATAGACCTTGAAGGCATTATGCTTAGTGAGATAAATCAGAGAGAGAAAGATAAATACTGAATAATATCACTTATGTGTGGAATCTAAAAAAGCAAATCTCATAGAAACAGAGAAGAGAGTAGTGGTTACCAGGGTATGGGAGATAGGGGAAATGGGGAGATGTGGTCTAAGTACAAACTTGCAACTAGAAGACGAATAAGTCCTAGAGATTCGATTTACAGCATAGTGATTATAGCCAATAATACTGTATTATAACATTCAAAGTTGCTAAGAGACTAGATCTTAATTGTTCCCACCACAAAACTGAAATGATAATTATGTAATGTGACAGAGGTGTCAGCTAATGCTATGGTAGTAAGCATATTGCAAAATATAAATGTGTCAAATCAACACATTGTACATCTTAAACCTACACAATGTTATATGTCAATTACATCTCAATAAAAATTAAAAATTTTTTTAAATAAAGAGGCAAGTATTACTAAAACCATTTGCGTGTTCATCATATTCCTAGGACATCTCCAACATGAGTGAAAATCCAAATCACAGCTGGAGGTTTTCTCATAGGTCCTGTGGGAGTACTTTTTGTCTTTGGTTTGCTTTTTCTGGTATGCAATAAGGCCTTTTCCTACAGGACCCGTCCTGGCAATTCTTCACCTGCTGATGTCTTTTATTTTCAAACTACTCCTGTCACTTTTTTTTCACTAGTTGCTAAATATCACGAAAATAAATGCGATCAAAGTTATGGAGAGATCTCAAAGCCATGGAGATACAGGCTCAGGATCCCAGTGTCCTGGGATAAATAGCACCTGGGAGGGTCAATTGGTTTTTGGTTTGGTTTCCCATCTCGAAGGGAGATGCTAAAATATACCATTTTGGGGCCAGCCCCGTGGTCGAGTGGTTAAGTTCGCGTGCTCTGCTGAGGCAGCCCAGGGTTTCACTGGTTCGGATCCTGGGCACGGACATAGCACCGCTCATCAAGCCATGTTGAGGTAGCATCCCACATGCCACAACTGGAAGGACCCACAACTAAAAATACACAACTATGTATCAGGGGGCTTTGGGGAGAAAAAGGAAAAATAAAAATATCTTTAATATACCATTTTGTTTATACTATACTAAACCCAAAGTCAGATGACCACAGCCAACAAAGACTGACATTGCGCAAAACATCTGCATCACCCTTCAGGCTCCCAGGGCGCCCTCTAGGGTAGTTCAGTCCTGTCTACAGCTGGTGTCATCTGATTTTCAGTACAGTAAATGTCTTAGATTAGAAATTTAAAATTTTAGGTTATGGCCAATCCATGTTTTAAAGCAAACATAATCATAAATAATCCATATAAATATTTATGCAGTTTTTTTCCCACTTCCTTCCTCCTAAGCATTTTGTAAGTATTTGCAGATATGCTTCCAACTGTGCATTTTTATTCATAGACATAATTTCAGGCTTCTTTCAAATCTAGTCCTAAAAATGCATTGTGTCCAGACTGACTGATTTATAGTCTCCATTTTAAGAATGTTTTAGTTTCTTAAAATTCTATAAAACATCATATCTCTGGCCATGAAAAACAAATGTACCACTCTGGTGGGGCATGTTGCTAGTGGGAGAAGCTGCGTGTCTGGTGGGGGGAGGGGTCTGCTCAGTTTTACTGTGAACCTAAGACTATTCTAAAAAGTAAAGTACATCTGTTACAATCGATGAACCTTCATCGACACGTCATTATCACCTGAAGTCCATAGTTTACCTTAGGGCTCACTCTTGGTGTTGTACATTCTGTGAATTTGGATAAGTATATGATGGCATGTACCCATCATTATAGTATCATACAGAATAGTTTCACTGCCCTAAAAATCCTCTGTGCCTCACCTTTTTATCCATCCTTCCCCCTCAACTCCTGGCAACCACAGAGTCTTTTACTGTCTCCATAGTTTTGCCTTTTCCAGAGTGTCATATAGTTATAACCATATAGTACGTAGCCTTCTCAAATTGGCTTCAATGACTTAGTAATACTCATTTAAGTTCCTTCCCTTTGTTTTCATGGCTTGATAACTCCTTTCTTTTTAGCACTGAATAACATTCCATTGTCTGGATGTACCACAGTTTATTTATCCACTCACCTAGTGAAGGACATCTTAGCTGCTTCCAAGTTTGGGCAATCATGAATAAAGCTACTATAAACATCTGTGTGCAGGTTGTTGTGTGGACATAAGTTTTCACTTCCTTTGGGAAAATACCAAGTGCAACTGCTGGATCATATGGTAAGAGTATGTTTAGTTTTGTAAGAAACCGGCAAGTGTCTTCCAAACTGCTGTACCATTTTGCATTCCCAACAGCAAAGAATGAGAGCTCCTGTTGCTCCACATCCTCACCAGCAGCTGGTGTTTTCAGCGTTTTGGATTTTGGCATGCGAATAGGTGTGTGGTTGTATCTCATTGCTGTTTTAATTTACAATTCCCTAATGACATATGATGCTGAGTATTTTTTTCATGTGCTTATTTGCCATCTGTGTCTCTTCTTTGGTGAGGTGTCTGTTCAGATCTTTGGCCCATTTTGTAATCATGTGGTTTGTTTTCTTATTGTTGAGTTTTAAGAGGTTTTTGTATATTTTAAATAACAGTCCTTTATCAGATGTTCTCTCCCAGTCTATGGCTTGTATTCTCGTTCTCTTGACAGAGTCTTTTGCAGAGCATGTACTGCTTTTAAAAAGTGGTACTAAACTAGCTAAAATCATATAACAAGCATTCCTCATATTTTTATAAAGACCTTCCAATTTTTTTGCTGTGGTAAACTATACATAACACAAAATTTACCATTTTAACCATTTTTAGGTGCGCAGCTCAGTGATGTTAAGTACGTTCACATTGTTGTACAACTACATTCACTATCTGTCTCTGGAACTTTTTCATCTTCCCAAACTGAAACTCTGCATCCATTAAACAATAACTCCCATGTCAATGATGACATGACATTAAAGGTACATAGTTTATTGACTCATTTCCTATTGTTGAACATGTTAATTGTGGTTCTCCTGTTTTGCTTTAGCATATTTATGCATTATATATTTTGTGTAACATTATACTCTTAGATTAGATTCCTAGAAGTCTAATGACTGAAAATAAAGAATATAAGTACTTTTAAGAATCTTCATACAGTTTTCCGACTTACTTTGCAAGAGAATCTTATCAACTTACACACCCAAAAATTATGTAAGAAAGTATCTATTTCACCATACTCTCACCAGTGTTATAATCTTCCAAGAGTGTGCTAATATGATCAGAAAAAAAAGCATCTCATCATATACTTATGACGCTATGAGACTGACCAATCTTCCAGGTTTATTCATTGAACTCTCTCCATTGTGGAATGTTTGTTCATATCCTTTCTCCATTTACCTAATGGATGCTCAATGATTTTCTTATAAATTCATATTAAGCTCTTTATACAACAAAATTAGCAACCTTTGATCTAACATATTTTCTGTAAATACTTTCTCAGCATGTTTGCTTTTAAATTTTTGTTTCTTTTTTCAACATAGAGTGGTTTCCAGGAATTTTTTAAAATAAGGTACACTTAGGAGAAGGAAGAAGAACGGTCATGACGAACTTGATAATTCTCTTGCAGGAGTGTGACTTCACAAGACAATTATTCATCCCTAAGAGAGTCAAATTCTCCAAGACTAAGTTTTCTACAACTAAGCCAATGCTTTTGCATAATATTTAAAAGCAAATTGGCAATTAACCTTGGACAATAGAGCAGTGATGTAAGATGACCTTTCTAATAAACATCGTTTAAAAGTCAGGTGGCTCCAGTCAGCGCCAGCTGGAACTACTCTGTAGAATAAAAACGTGTGTTGCTCTCTGCTGTTTTCAATGCCAAATACAACAAAGGTTGTTACCAATTCATACCAAAGATTTCAGCGCAACTAACAAACCAAAGCCAAGATACGTAATTGTTATGTTTTGAACGAAGGCCAGATAGGTTGAGTTGTCAATGATTTCCCTATATGGAGCCTTATTTTCCCTTATCTATATTTTGAGAATAAGCATCTTTCCTCGGTAGGCCAGATAACAGAATTTAGGAAGGAGACAAAAGAATACTTCAAACATAGAAAATACAGAAATGATTACAACCTTGAGCAAACCACAGACTGTCCTAGGACATTTGTTTACGCACCTGGGCATTTATGGAAACTAGAGGAAAAGAAAAGGTGCATTTGTTGTGACAGTAGCACTCCACTTTGCTTTGCAAGAGGAGGGAGTCCTCCCGTGGTTCTCTGCCCACACCTGACATGCAAGGCACTTTGCAAAAGAAATCAGTGAAGATGAAAATCCAAGTCACTCACTGTCTGCATGACTCAAAAGGCAAAACTAGTCTCGGCTTCCTCTTCTCCCCAAATTGGAGTGAAGACTATAACTCTGTGGGCTTACAGAGGACAAGATGCATGGTACTGTCCCAATCATAGTCCCCACAGCTCCTGAGATCCAAGAGTGTGAACCAAGTCCAAGCCAGGTTTACTGCTGTTCCCCATGCCCAGGGTTTATAAAGCGGCAGAATTGAAATATTTCACCTCTGTGCTTAACAAGCAATAGGAAAAGATGAATTGATTTCTTTGGTAACAATGCTAAACTATTTGCTTTTACTTTATAGTTTATAAAGTAGGGTTCACAGAAACATTTCTTTTTTTTTTTTTTTTTTTGAGGAAGATTAGCCCTGAGTTAACATCTGCAGCCAATCTTCCTCTTTTTGCTGAGGAAGACTGGCCCTGAGCTAACATCCGTGCCCATCTTCCTCTACTTTATATGTGGGACACCTACCACAGCATGGCTTGCCAAGCGGTGCCATGTCACACCCAGGATCAGAACCTGCAAACCCTGGGCCGCCGAAGCGGACCGTGCGAATTTAAATGCTGCCCCTAAACATATTCTTATTAACTTATTTGAACCCTGCCACTACCCTGGGAGCTGGGCCCCCCTGTGTCTCCCATGTATCTAAAGGTGCCTTGAGCATAGTAGGTACTCAGTAAATGCTTTTGGAATAAATGCATGTGTAGGCAAACTTCCCTCTTCAAAATTGGCCACAAGAATTGGTTAGCCATCACATCTCAAATGTAAAGAAGTAGCAGTGGTTTGTTTCTTTATAATTCGTACACACACACACGCACACACACAAAGTAGCATGATGCATTGGGTAAAAGGGTTTAATTATACTTTATTAAATGAGTCACATCGGTTACCCTACCTTTTCTGCACTCAAACTCAACCAATACTACTTTTCAACACTATAACAAGATCTTCCTAAATCATATTTTTAAAAACCCAGTAAGCATAGGATATAGTTTCTAAGCCATTAGTTACCCCTGGATTGGCAAGGTTGCAACAGGGGAAATGGACAGTATTTGGAAGTCCAGCACTATGGCACGGTGCTCTGTCAAGGTTTGCCACAGTGAGACGAGGAGAGCCCGGGAGCCGGGGCTGGGGGCTCTCCTGCGGTCCTACCCTGCTCTGAACCCCTCATTCTGGGACCGTAAAATCGAGAGCAAGAGTTTAGAACTACTTCAGTGGGCAAAACATGCCTAAGAAAAGACATATATTTGAGAAAATCAAGGAATCTTATGCGAAAATGTGGGCAAAATAGTATGAAGACATGAAAGTGCTCAAATGAAAAATAGTAACACCAGAAAATATATGGTCTCCACTTTGAGACAAGCAAATGAGAAGGTGTTCAATATTTGCACTGAGAAATTGAGACTGTTGACAAAAATTACTTTGTTATAATTTATTTTATGCAATATTTCTTCCGTGTACTATAATATTTATGGGTTTCTTTCTCCCACTGTAGTTTTAGCTCCTGGTACATCATACATCCTTGTGTTCTCAGGAATGGGAACGTTAAAGATGTTGAAAAAAAGATGTCTTGAAGGAATAAATAAACTCATTTTCGTTTTTATTTCCTGCTCCTTCTCCCACCCCACCCGCCTTTTATCTTCCATCTTTTTTTCCCTTTTTCCTTTGTTAGTATAGAAATCAAAACATCTGTGTGCCAGCCCTGCTTCTGCCGTTCACTGATCTGTGGGTCGCTATTCACCCCACTGAAAAATGGGAATAATAGCACCCGCCCTTTTCTAACTCACTGACAGAAATATGTAAATTGTAGTGAAATCATACATGGGAAATCAATCAAGAGAAAGAAATTAGATACATCAAAAATATTGTTTTGATAATTTTTATTTACTGACTGAACCATTGGCTAGTCTGCAAAACTAAGAAACAATTAGAAAAACCTAGAAATGAGTAAATAGGTGCAGCAAGGGAAGAGTGACAGAACTCGCAGGTGTTATAAAGGACCAGTTCGTGCACCATCAACTTGTTTTCCCTCCCCAGGTGAAAACACAGCATTGCCCAAAGGGTCCTCTGGGAGATTAAGTAAAACTAACCCCAAATCCAACAGTTGACCACAGGACATGTCTAAGTTTCCCAAAGGCTCTAAAGGAGTTACAGCCCTTTAAAAAAACAAATTATTTACAGAAGCAACATTTTACAGATTTTCTGAGGACTGGGATTAGAAATAGTATCCCCTCCACCACCACCACGCCCTCTCCGCCAGTTTACCCCATTCTGTTGACGCCTAAAATATGCGTGGGATCTGACTCTTCAGATAATTGTAATTAACAGTTCTCTGGTGGCTTTCTCTCATGAGGTGGAGAGGCGCATACCTGCTTAGAAATTGCTAGATTACAATTCCAGAGCAATCTCCTTCAATGGAGAGTTGATCTAACTTGTAACTAGCAAATAACACACCATGAAAAAGAGAAACTGTAACAATAGGAGAAAACGAAGGCATGCGTGGCTCAAAAGAGTCTTAGCTACTGCCGGAATCCCTCCACATTTGCAATAAAAAATTAAAAGCAGAGGAAAGGTAACTGCTTTCCTGTAAAAATGAACCTGCTCACTTGTGAAACAAATAAAACAAAACTTTATTTTGGTTTATGTGAGTCCCTGCGTCTCACAGGATTATAGCTGTGAAATGTTTCAATGGATTATAGCTGTGAAATGCTAGCATGTGCTGTAGCAGCGACGCAATTACATTAAAAAGTCTAAAGGTAAACTACCTTTTCCATCCAACTAATAGACTTACACTGTTCTCTCATCTGAGCTCCAGACTTTAATTTTGAACCACATTCTTGACATTACTTCTTATATGTCTCAGAGGCACCTTAAACTCAAATTTAATGTGCCCAAAACCAGTATCATTATTTCTTTCACTCCTCAAAACTTGGTCCTCTTCCAGGGATCCCTGAGTGAATTAATCCACTGTCCATCCAGTTCTACCAGTCAGAAACCTATCATGTTTGACATTGCTGTCTCACTCTACCATATTCAATATCTCACCATGTTCTGTCCATTTCACCTCTTCAGTGTCTCTCCAATCATCTACTCCCCTCCATTTCCACCACCCTAACCCACTGTCACTCTCATGGACCACAGCATTGGCCTCCAAACAGAGTTAAGTACATCCACTCTGGCCCTTTCCAATCTGCTCTCCACACTTTAGCCGGTCATCATTTCAGAGCACAAAACCAATCATGTCACATGCATATCCTGCTTAAAATCCTTAGATGATTCCCCTTTGCTCTTGGCATGAGGCAAATTAGTATAACCACTACGTAGACTTAGGATAGTCTACAATGCCCCGCATGATCTGATCCTTACCCTCCTCTCCAGCGTCAATTGACATCATACTCCCCTACGCTTTCTAAGGGTAGAGGAGAAATAGTTGACATGTCTCCAGGGCATAATCTCCAAAAGTGACAATTTCCCAACAATTTTCTTTTAGGTAACTTGTTGATAAGACAGTCATCATGACTGATGAAATAACGTTGGAGAAAAAAAGACCAAAAGACAAACAGAGAAAGTATATGCTTGGTCCAAACTTGACAGAGCCTGCCTCAAGTATAACTCCCTATCCCGCCCCCACACACAGATGTCACAAACCAGCCACACCTCTGCTCTTGCTGTCTTGGCTCCAGCCGTGTTCCCTGCCTCCTCAGGATCTTGGGGTGCTGATAGAACTCAGACCACATTCGTCTGACTTTTAAGGCAACGCACTTTCCACCATTTCATCTTGTATCACAAGAAGTATTTCTCCATGTAAATTTGAACATTATAATGATAAATCTTAAACGTACTTAATACTCACTATTTTTAGGAAAAGCTGAAAATATGCTCTATTCTCTAATGAAAAATTTCAAACACACACAAAAGCAGAGAGAAGAGACAATGAACCCCCTCACACTTAAGAATTACCAACATTTCACTGTTACAGTATCTACTTCTTTTGTTTTTTCTTTCTTTGCTGAAGCATTTTACATAAAATCTAAGACAACATATCATTTTGCCCCTACATGCCATATATACAGTATGCATCCCTAAAAAATATGGGCACATTCCTTAGGTAACCGTAAGGCCATTGTCGTATTTAACAACATTAACAATAATTCTTTGGTATCATCTAATGTCCAGTCTATGATCAAATTTCCATGATTGTTTCAAAAATCTCTTTTTATGGTTGGTGTGTTTGAATCATGATCCAAACAAGGTCCACACAATACATTTAGTTGATATGTCTCTTAAAACTCTCTCTCTCTTTTTTTTTTCCCCACGCCATTCTCTCGTTGCAGAAATCAGGTCAATTGTCCTATAGAATGTCCCATTTCTGGATTTATTTGTTTGATTCCTCACAGTATCATTTAGCTTGTCCCTCTCTCTCTCTCTATTTCCTGTAAACTGGAAGTTAGTTCTAAAGCATTGATTAGACTCAGTTTCAACTTTTTGGCAAGAATATTTTATAGGTACTGTTGTGTACTTCAAATTGCATCTATTTTTATTTTTATCACGATTTATAAAGATTCATAAATTCAGTAAACAAATACCTACTGTGAGCTAGGTGCACACCCAGGTTCTGGGCATCAAGACATAAATATGACAGCAAGGCCCCTGCACTCATGCAGCTTTCACACATGATCATTTTAATGACTGACCAACAGACTCTTCAGTGTTAGTGTTCACTGTTTAATATGAAATTTATATTTTATATATATATGTATACAGATATATGCATTTATCTATTTGCGTGTATGTAGGTAAACACACACATGCGCACATCCTTCATCCATTCCTCATACTTATTAGATGTTGACTGACTTCTGAAGTATCGGCCATGGCCACAACTCAAACCCCCTTCAGTGTGAACTGCCCCTCCCCCCACATTTGTAGTAAATGGCCTTGTCCCCTTGACCACAGTTGACTGAATGGGGAATGGACACCTGACCCAAGAAAGCCAGTCATGATCTCTCTCTTAAGAATGTAAACAGAGAGATGTTGCAAGTGGGAATAACGTCCTGGGGTCTGACAGCTTTCTAACTTCTGGTCATTTCCTTTCCTGAAACCTTATTTAAGGGTCAACTTCCTCTTGGACTTCATCATCTAGCCCTGGTTTTTTTCCTTTTCTTTTTGGCTAAACTATTTCTGGTATTTCCTGTTACTGGCAATTAAAAGAACTTTAAGACATGGACTACAAACCCACACCTATATGGTCAATTAGTCCACAGCAAAGGAGACAAGAAGATACAATGGGGAAAAAAATCTCTTCAATAAATGGTGTTGGGAAAACTGGACAGCCACATGCAAAAGAATGAAACTGGACCACTACCTTACACCATATACAAAAATAAACTGAAAATGGATTAAAGACATAAATGTAAGACCTGAAACCATAAAACTCCTAGAAGAAAACATAGTATGCTCTAACATTGATCTGAGCCATATTTTTTGTGTCTGTCTCCTCAGGCAAGGGCAACAAAAGCAAAAATAAACCAGTAGGACTGCATCAAACCAAAAAGCTTCTGCACAGTGAAGGAAATCATCAACGAGACAAAAAGGCAATCTACTGAATGGGAGAATATATTTGCAAATGATATATCCAATAAGGGGTTAATATCCAAAATATATAAAGAACTCATACAACTCAATATCAAAAAAGCAAATAATCTAATTTAAAATGGGCAGAGGGCCTGAATAGACATTTTTCCAAAGATGACATACAGATGGCCAATAGGTACATGAAAAGGTGCTCAACATCATTAATCATCCGGAAAATGCAAATCAAAACCACAATGAGATATCATTCCACATCTAACAGAATGGCTACTATTAAAAAGACAACAAATAACAAGTGTTGGGAAGGATGTGGAGGAAAGGGAATTCTGGTGCACATTGGTGGAAATGCAAATTAGTATAACCACTATGTAAAACAGTATGGAGTTTCCTCAAAAAATTAAAAATAGGGGCTGGCCCCGTGGCCGAGTGGTTAAGTTTGCGCACTCTACTGCAGGCGGCCCAGTGTTTCGTTGGTTCAAATCCTGGGCGCGGACATGGCACTGCTCATCAAACCACGCTGAGGCAGCGTCCCACATGCCACAACTAGAAGGACCCACAACGAAGAACATACAACTATGTACTGGGGGGCTTTGGGGAGAAAAAGGAAAAAAATTTTTAAAAAAAATTAAAAATAGGGGCCAGCTCTGCAGCCTAGTGGTTAAGTTCGGCATGCTCTGCTTCGGCTGCCTGGGTTCATGGGTTCAAATCCCAGGTGCAGACCTACACCACTCATTGGCCATGCTGTGGTGGCAACCCACAAATAAAATAGAAGAATATTGGCACAGATGTTAGCTCAGGGCTAATCTTCCTCACGCCGAAAAAGAGGAAGATTGGCAACAGATGTTAGCTCAGGGCTAATCTTCCTCAGCAAAATAAAAAATTAAGAATAGAACTACTATACAATCCAGCAATACCACTTCTGGGTACTCACTTGAAGAAAATGAAAATACTAATTTGAAAAGATATGCACACTCCTATGTTCATTGCAGCATTATCTACAATAGCTAAGACATGGAAGCAACCCAAACATCCATCAGTAGATGAATGGATAAAGAAGATGTGGTATGTATATACAACAGAATGTTACTCGGCCATAAAAATGAATGAAATCCTCCCATTTACAACAAATGGATGGATCTAGAGGGTATTATGCTAAGAGAAATAAGCCAGACGGAGAAAGAAGAATGCTGTATGATTTCACTCATATGTGGAATCTAAAGCAAAACAAAATAAGGCAGAAACAGACACATAGATACAGAGAACAAATTGGTTGTTGGCAGGGGTGGGGGGAGTAGGAATAGATGAAAGGGTTCAAGAGGTACAAAATAAAATAGGTCATAAAATAAATAAGTCACGGGGATGTGATGCATAGGGAATATAATCAACAACATTGTAGTAACTTTGTATGATGACTGATGGTAAGTAATCTTATGAAGTGATCATTTTGTAATGTAAATAAATGTCAAATCCTTATATTGTACACTTGAAATACAATATGATATGTCAACCATACCTCATTAAAAAAAAGACATTGACTATAACCCAGTGTGTGAGAGAGATCAGATATCATTGTTAAATAATTTCTTTCTTTTCAGTTGAAGAAACTACTTTAATGCCTTTGGACATGAGCCTTTTGGCCACCCCTGCGTGTAAATAAAGTAAGCTGCAGCCCACTGAGTTGATTGGTGGTTGCTACACTCAAGGCCATGCCTACCCAAAAAGCTGCCACCTGGCTTGTCAAGGTGTTTTCTTTCCTCCCTGACTGTGAATCCCATCTTTACAGTCATTCTTTCGATGGGATAAAAAACATGGAAGCATTACCTTCAGATACTGGCTACGTATTACCATGCAGGGGAAGGAGGACCCTAGACCTTTCCTCTTTCTTTTCATTTGACATACCAGAATAATTTATCAACTTAGCAAAGTGCCATCAAATTTTAATAAAAGAAAAAAAATTTCAATGAAAGGCACATGAAAAGCTGCTCAACATCACTTATCATTACGGAAATGCAAATCAAAACCACGATGAGATACACTTCACTCCTGTTAGGATGGCTATTATCAAAAGATAACAAGTGTTGGTGAGGATGTGGAGAAAAGAGAATTCTTGTGCACTGTTGGTGGAAATGTACATTGTTGCAACCATTATGGAAAACAGTATGGAGTTTCCTCAAAAAATTAAAAAAGAACTACCATATGATCCAGCAATCCCACTTCTGGGTATATAATCAAAGGAAATGAAATCAGTATCTCGAAGAGATATCTGCATCCCCATGTTCATTGCAGCATTATTCACAGTAGCCGAGATATGGAAAACAACCTAAGTGTCCACCAACAGATGAATGGATAAAGAAGATGTGATATATATATACAATTGAATACTATTCAGCCATAAAAACAAAGGAAATCTTGCCATTTGAGGATGAACCTGGAGGACATTATGCTAAGTAAAATAAGCCAAACAGAGAAAGACAAACACTGTATGATCTCACTTACATGTGGAATCTAAAAAGTTGATCTTATAGAACCAGAGAGTAGAAAGGTGGTTGCCAGGAGTTGGGGAGTGGGGGAAATGGAGAGATGTTGGTCAAAGGGCACATACTTCCGTTGTAAGACGAAGCAGCTCTGGGGCTCTAACATACAGTATGGTGGCTGTGGTTTATAACACTGCATTGTATACTTGAAATTTGCTAAGAAAGTAGATCTTAAGTGTTCTCACCACACATAAAAAAATGGTAACTATATGAGGTAACGGATGTGTTAATTAATTTGACTAACATTATATTAAATGTATCTATATATTATGTAGACATACATTTACACATATATTAAATTATCATGTTGCATACCTTAATATATATAATTTTATTTGTTAATTATACCTCAATAAAGCTGGAAGAAACAAAAGAAAGAAGAAAGAAAGAGAGAGAACCTCAAGTGCTGGCAAGAATGTGGAGAAACTAGATCATTCATACATTGCTGGTGGGAATGTAAAATGGTACAGCCACTCTGGAAAACAATTTGGCAGTTTACTTTAAAAACTAAACATACAATTACCATCTGACCCAGCATATGCTCTCTTGGGCATTTATCACAGAGAAATAAAAACTTATGCCCACAAAATAAACCTATACAAAAATTTATAGCAGCTTTATTCAAAAACTTTACTTTAGCCCAAATCTGGAAACAACATGGATGTCCTTCCACCAGTGAATGGTTAAACAAACTGTTATATATCTATAGCATGGAATACTATTCAGTAATTTTGAAAAGAAGAAACTATTGATACACACAACAACCTGGATTACTCTGCAGAGAATTATGATGAGTGAAAAAAAAGTAACCCCAAAAGTTTACTTATTTTATGGTTCCATTTATATAACATTCTTGAAACGAAAAAGTTGTAGAAATGGAGAACAGACTAGTGGTTGCCAGGAGTTGCCAGAGAGGGGAGCATTGAAGAGAAGGGGTGGTTATACACGGGCAACATGATAAATCCTTTTGGAGATAGAAATGTTCTGTACCTTGATTGCATCATTGTTGATATCCTGGTACTATAGTTTTGCAGGATGCTACCATTGAAGGAATCTGGATAAGGGGTATATAGTATCTCTCAGTATTATTTCTTATAATTGTGTGTAAATCTACAATTATCTCAGAATAAAAAGTTTACTAAAAGAAAAAAATTTTCTTTCAATAAAAAGTGAGAGTGAGCCCATGCCAGTAAGTCTTCCTTGAGAAGTTAGCGGGCAGAAAGGGGGAGGAGTGTTTTGCGATGAAAGAGTAGAGTATGAAACAGTTGTCTATTCCAATACAAACTCACTCTTCCACTTCACTGTCAGGCCCAACAACAACTCATTTTCACAAAGTTGAAGGAAGAGTATTCAAGGACTTGAAAAGGAAAACTATCCATTTTCTTTCTCTGTTCAGTTACTCTTCCTCTCTCTCAAGAGGTCAAGTCTGATGTCAGCAATCACTAGAGCCCTAAGTTCTCCCACACGAACATTCTTGGGTGCCACTGGGAGATTTGAAACATGTACGGGAGAGGAGGTGAAAAGAGGAGAGGAAGAAAGGCAAAGGAAAGATGAAAGGAGTAAGGGAAGAGGGCAAGGACAAAAAGGAAAAGGAAGGGCTTTGTAGAAGACGTTTATATTGAAGAGATTGAGCTGACGATACCTGAACCAACCAATCAAGCTTAACATCACTAAATGCGGGACATCCAGACAGTGTGTGCCCTGGAATGCGAGGCAGTTGGGAAGCACATGGTACCAACTGAATCTAATAAAGTCCTGGCCCTAATCCCACTTTATAGGAAACATAGGGGATAGAAAATAGGTAACTGTAGAACCACACTACAGGGAAACAATCAGCCAAATACAGAATATAGGACATTCTACGGGTCAAGTGACACAGTGTCTGAGGTAGGGTTCTCTGGGAAGCAGACTCTGACATGGAGAATCACGTGCAGGAGATTCATTAGAGAGTGGGCTCGGGGAAAACATCTCTAATGGAGTGAGGCCAACAGAACTGGGCAAAGGGAGGAGTTAAACTGCACACAGTTGCAATGGAGAGCTTGGCCAACCCCTCAGGGAGCCCTGGCCCTTTAGAGATATCCTGCATGGAGGCAGAGCCCACGCCTTTGTACCCTCACAGTGACCTTGTTCACATTTGCTTGTGAGAAAGAGGGGCCAGTGCACAATACAGTAGGGAATGGAAGTCTGGCCACCTGCTTATGCAGCCTTGCTGTGCTCCCTCATGCACTCGTGCCCAATCCCAGACACACCACTTCCAAGTTACAATGGTTTGCTGCTGGTTAATTGGACTGAATGTCCAATTATGACATATGACTTGGTGGCTTTGACAAAATCCAGCTCTGGACACAAGGTCATTAGATGCTCCAGGACTATCAGCTGCAGTAGCTTAAGAGGCACTGTTTGGTGAATGGCGTTTAGTTCTCTGCTGCAAAGGACATGGCCTTGAGCCAGAATCCTGGCGAGCTACGTTGTAACTTTTCTATTGGAGCGTGCCATCCACTCCTCACACCGTCTTTTCCTGCTAGAGATACCTCTAGTATCACAGCCTTCAAGTCGTGGGGCCCAAGCGGCAGGGCTGCTTTCACCATGGCCTGGACCTGCTACAGATCCTTTTCCTTCTCTGGGTCCCAATCAAGCCAGGAAACCTTCAACGTCATTCAGCAAATGGGTCAAAGCAGGATTCCTAAGTATAGAGTATACTGCCCCCAAGAACCTGAAGGGACCTACAAAGTGTTTTGCTTTCTTCTTAGGGGTGAAGGGTGGGAGATACAATAATTTGTTCTTTACTTTGGAGGGAATGCCCTGGCATGCCCCAGACAGCCTTAAAATTTCACTGATGTGTAAACCCTTGAATATTTGCAGGGGTTATCTCCAACCTTCTGGGGCATAGGTCTCTCAGGACTTGCCACTTATTGTTCATTCAGTCCAGTTAACACATCATTGATACAGTATGCCAGCGTGACATTCTGAAGAAGGCCCAGTTGATCCAGGTCCCTTCAGTCTACACTAAGTGTTATGTTGTAAGGCAGAGGCCTCTGCATCTTCTTCAAGCAAGGGGAGGGTGTTAGCTTTTAACAAAGGGAAGTTGACCATTTCTTCAGGCCCAAAGAGTTCAGGAGAATCTGGTGATTCAACATTCCCAAGTGAATTGATCCAGATGTCCATAGGCCTGGTCTCAGGGCCCCACTTCTTCCCATTCAGGGCATGACATTGGGGTAGCACACTTGCCAGGATTGAAAATTCATCTTCTTTAGAGCTATATTATCATTTTTTTGGGGGGGGGGGGGAAGATTAGCCCTGAGCTAACTGCTGCCAATCCTCCTCTTTTTGCTGAGGAAGACTGGCCCTGAGTTCACATCCATGCCAATCTTCCTGTACTTTATATGTGGGATGCCACCACAGCATGGCTTGTCAAGCAGTGCCATGTCCATACCGGGGATCCGAACCAGCGAACCCTGGGCCTCTGAAGCGCAACGTGCGCGCACTTAACCGCTGCGCCACAGGGCCGGCCCCCTATGTTACCTTTATAATTAAGTCCAGGACCTGATCATCAGCTTCCTCCACCCTCTAGCTGAAAGAGATAAGAATCTCTTCATATGCTGCCAAAGAAGCCCTCTGACTTTCATTGTCTTTTTCCAATACATCAATAGCCCCCAGCAACAGCCATCCAAGCTCCCATAGTCTTCATGCTTTCTATTTCTCCCAAACCTATCAAATGCCTGTCATACTGTCTTCACCAGTGTTTTCCCTTCCATGGCACCCCATCCCAGTTCATCATCAGGGAAAGCTTTAAAAATTGCACCTCCACACCACACCAGGGCTATCAGTATTCCACCTACCACCAGTAGTGGTGTTTGTATGGCCAGCTGGTAGGCAGATGATCTGGCTCCAAAAATCTCATTTTCAATTCTGCTTGCTAGGAGCACTCCTGGTATCAACTGTCTGGGTGAGGTTTTCTAGGAAACAGACTCTGACATGGAGATTTGAGTTCAGGAGTTTTACTGGGAAGTAGCCTCAGGAACATACCAGAAAGGGAGTGAGGGAAACACGATTGGGCAGAGGAAGAACTTGATCTGTGATGTAGTCACAGCTGAGGTCTCAGCCTGTCCCTCGAGGAGTCTGGAGTTGAGATGGTCCTTCAGAGTTGTCTCAAATTGAAGCACGAAGCCCAGGCTTCTCGACCCTCTGGACAACCAGTCATTAGATTCATACTGTGGACCATCAGCAGCCCACACCCTTGGCAGCTGGAGGAATGAGTGCTCTGGTCCTGAAGAAGGGATCTGGACAGCACACCACAGCATCCACTACACCAAATTTCTACAAAAATCAACGGTATAGGGGAAAAATGGAGGGGGCACTATTATTATAGAATAAGAGATTTAAAAGGCAGAATGACCAAAAGCAATATATGGGTTTAGCTTTGATCTCCAACCATACAAGTCAACTATAAAAAGGCAACTTTGAGATAACTGGGGAAATTTGCTGGTGGAATGAATATTAGATGAAATTACATAATTATTATTGATTTTGTTACATGTGATAATGGCATGGTGGTTACGTAAAAAAAGAGTCTTTGTCTGCTTGAGATGCAGACTAAAATAAAGGTGGAATGGCACGATGTCTGGAATTTGCATGAAAATATTTCAGGAACATAGTGGAGGAGGGAGAGATGTAACAAGATTGATAAAAAGTTTATATAACTGTTAAAGCTGAGTAAAGGGTGATAAACACTCATTCTGCTATTGTCTCTACATTTGCTTAAAATTTTCACAATAAAAACATTTAAGGACATGTAATGGGCAGTTGTGGTACGCCACCAACCACTGCCTGCAACACCACAAGATCTGTTGTTGCCACTCGAGTGCCAATTTCCCTTCCATGGTGTCTCCCAAGATCGAAAACTAGGCTGAAATTTAAAATATTAGATACGAGTTTCAGGGCGCTTCTAACTCTTTAGAACACAACTGTAACCATCAAAGGCTGCTAAATACAATGCTTTTCTGTATGTTGTTCATCAAATTATCCCCAGAGCCTGGCACACTGCTTGGCCCAGGGTAGGTGATAAATAGATGTCTGTGGAAATTGAAACGCAAGAAACACTCCCTGAATTCTCCTTCCTGTGACCAGCTACCACTCCCTTAGTTTGTTACTATCTTTTGCACTCTCCGGACTCTATTTAGAATCTGTGCCCAATGAACAAGGTCATGAGTTCCCACTGTCTTGTTTTTGGCCTTGTGTGAGCATTGGCACTTCAAATGCAAGTATTATTCATATTTTTATTATCAATAATGACCTTTCCTTCTCCAAAAATAACTCCCCTTCCAAGTGGGTGTTCCACATAAGTGAAATGTTGGAGAAGAGCAGTAAGAGGTAAAAAATGTTTCAAAGAAATCAAGACAGCAGGAAGTTGGGGAGGGGAAAACTGAGCTGCACTGCAACTGGGTAGAGAACAGGGAGGGAGGGGAAAGAGCGAGATCGGGGCAGACTCCAAAACCCTGAGGACCCGCAGGAAAAAGTGTCAGACTTCTGGCCAGGAACTGAAATGTACGTCTGCAAAATATGTATAGCCAAGCAACGAACTGCTTCAGCCTCCCAACATCCTTTCCCTAGGCCCCTGAAGAGCTGTCTCCCCACACCTTGCACCCTCCTGTTCCCAGCATCGGCAGTCAGTGTTGACATCAACGTGCAGAGGGCCGGAGCCCCAGGTAAAACAAAAGACGTCTGCAAAAACGCAAATGAGAAAGGAGCTCAAGGAAAGTTCATGATGGAAAAATAAACACAGGCAAAACAAACGTCCACAGAGAGGAGAGAGAGGGAAACCAAAGAGACAAGATCAGCCAGAAAAAATAAGAACAAAAACAATGAGAAAAGCCAAGAACAGGAAAAAAAAAAAAGAAAAGGATGGACTAAAATAAAACACAGGCATAATCCTCCAAACAAAGTAGAAGGAAAAACAGGGACAGAATTAGCATTTAGGGGATAGAACTAAAAGCTTTTACATTGTCTCACTTAATCTTCATACCAACTCTGAACAGGGAGCATTGTGAATTTCCATTTTGCAGAGGCAAAAATAGAGGCCTAGAAGCTCAACGAGTTATCTGTCCCGGCTGATGCAGACAGAAAATGGTGGTGCAGAATTTGAACACAGTTCTGCTAATTCCAAAATTTACACTGCCTTGCAGGCTAAACTAGGTTTAAAAATTACAAACGTGACTTCTAAAGTTGGTTGATTGCATTCATTAATACTAATAACCATATGTCCAATTATTCCTTAATTTGGGATAATTTCCTGAAATGGATCCTGAGTACATCTATTCCTTCAAAAACATCCTTCTCACCACACCAAAACTCCTACTTAGAGACCTAGGAATCTCTCCCACAAGGATAAACCATCTAATTACATCCAAGTGGCTAAGGTTAAAGGAGACAACAGTACACCACCTGTTCAGGTGACTCTAAAGCTGACAAGAACAACAACAAAACGTTCCCCTGGAATCGATCTGAGAAGGCCTAAAATTACAGCGTGAAAGAGTCAGAGGCGGCAGGTGACGGAGACTGCTTCCAAGATGAAAACATCCTTGAAGCTGATGATGAAAGAGTGGGAGCAATGGAGGTGGGGACCTGGTGTGTGTGTTGGGGCCTGAAGGCTACATATCTTACCTCCACATCAGATCATAAGCTTCTGGAGGGCAGGGACCCCACACGGCAGCACAGTGCCTTAAAATTCACAGGCACTCAAATATTAGTAAATAAATAAATGAATACTGGGTGTCATAGCCTTGTGAATTTGGGCAGGATCAAGATGCTCCCTTCCTTGTGAAAAGTAAAGTTACTCTTAAATTTTATTTTTATTTCCAGGATGGACAATGGCATGACTACGTTTTGGATCTAAACTAGCTCTTTTTTCAGCAAAAAGGAAAGTAGTGAAGGTCTGGGGTGCTCAGGAGCTGTCAGAAAGAAGTGCTAATCTGATAGCCTCACGGGATGCTGGTTTTCCTTGATCCCTTCAGTTTCTTCTCTACTGCTTTTTCAGTGTGTTCCCACTCATCGGACTCCTCACATCACACATTTAGTAGTAGAGGACACATAAATAGGACACAGAGTCTGCGCAGACAAGTGACTACCCAGTCTGGTTTTCCGGTTGGAATTCTTGAGCCTGTGGACGTTTGGGTCCTTCCACAAAGAACCTCTTCTGCAACATGACTTTACAGGCCTCAGATTTACTGGCGGTGCTCTGAACACAGTGTTGATTTTCCTGGTTCATAAAGCCAGGCAGAGTTCCTGCTGCCAGACAGGTGTATTTGTTTTTGAATGATAAGAACACTCACTTGCTCTCAGTTTAGGCTAATAATAAACACTTTAGACATCCTTCTAAGTCTGAAAGGGAAAAGAATGAAAAACCCTCCGGCAGCAAAGTCTGTTAATGGAGTCCTATTCCTTAGAGAACAGACGGCCTTGTACAAGAGCTGGGTGCTTGCTGACTAACCTTTCTGGCAAGAAAACTCTCTGAATGCTGCTTTTGAAAGCCCTCTCCCATCAATAGAGCCCTGAGGTTAGACTCACCTAATTAAAAGGGAGAAGACTTTGAGAGTCAGGAGAAATAAAATAATAATAAGAGAGTAAACTGGCCCCAGAGAGAGTCAGTGCCAATGAGGAAGCCTTTTTCACCCTTTAGCCTAGCAGCGTGTAAACATGCTGCCAGTGAGAGTGGAGGTTTGGTGAGACAAACAGTAACAAAAACAGACACAGAAGGGTAACCAGGGAAAAATAACAGCGTGGCAAAAGAAAATTCAGGAAGGAAGAAAACGAACAATTCTGCTTGTCCTTTAAGCAGCCTGAAAACCTAATGTTGCAAACAAGATGGTTTAGAAAGGGATGTATGTCCAAATTCACGGTGCTAGCTCTCTCTGCCTTGCTTATCAAGGTGGCGGATAACTTCCGGGATCAAGTTGTCCAGCAACCTGAGGAGGGTTAGAAAAAGCCGGGTGTGTCCTGGGCACAGATGCCGTAATCCACTCCTACCCCAGGTTGACTGAGCTTGAGCCACTAATTCCACTTTTCACCCTTGATTCTCAATCAACCTCAATGGGGTTTTCCTTGTTTTTTGTTTTTTTGTTTTTCCCATCACCAATCACTTGAAAGAAGCTTGCTTTGGCTGGAGTCTGACAGGCCTGGGCTCCACGGGCCGCAGGTTGGCTCCCTCACAGCTCTCTGTGGTAGAGGAGGAAGGACCAGCTCCCTCCGTGGAGGGGGTGGTGGGGCACAGCACACCCACCGTCTCCGGGGCTGTCTGGGACTGGCCCTCACCACCGGCCGGTGGCGAGGATTAGGCTTTGGGAATTTAGACACCAACAGCAGAAACAATGGCGGCACTCTGCGCGAGGTAGGCATGAAAGAGTGGCTGGGACCGTTTATCTTGCTATGTTTTATCCTTTTCGTGTAATTTCATCCTGAGAATGTCAAAGTCTCCACAAATCAAATTAACCCTTCCGTTTCTCCAGTTGTTCTCCATTGTTTTAATTCCCAAAACAACCCTTCTCTGGGATATTTTACTTACACCTTTATTTCGTTCCCTCCAATACATTTGCACTTGAAAAGTAAGAGTTGTTCTCTTTTGAAAGTGCAAAGTTACTCCTCAATTTTCATTTTTAATTCTAGGTGACACATACATGGATATTTATTTTAATAACTTTTCTCTAACTTAAAATTTTTCATAACTTAAAAAGTAAAGAAAAGAGTAGTAGAAGAACTTGAAAACGTTTCCTATTCTGACTTTTTTCTCTTCTTTAAAGTTAGGATACAGTTAGAAAAACTACAATTTAGAAAATTAAATTTATGTTTTCTGAGCCATATCTTTCTTTGGTGTGAGTTTGATGTTTTTCTTGTGACTGCTGGGGGAGCGTCATCTTTAAGGATGAAGCTGTGCAGACACTCCCTAGTCTGCACAACTTGCTTCACGGATTACTCTTGCCTCACTTTATAAATTATATTTCTTTTTTTCGGTCTTTTTACCATAGATCTGTGCAACAGTTATACAACCAGACAGAAATGTCTCTTTAAGAGATGTGTGCTCAAGTATTTAGGGGCAAAGAGTCTGCAATCTGTTTAAATAGCTCAGATATAGCTAGCTAGGTAGATAGACAGATGTGCGTATATACATGTATACACATACCTATGCATATATATACTTATATACTTGTGTTTACATGATTTTGTGTATATGAAAGAAAGATAAGGTAAAATAGGTAAATAATAATTTATTGAAACTTTATGGAAGGTATGTTGGTATTAGCTATTCTTTCTCTTTTTTGTATGCTGAGATTTTTCCTGATTAAAAACTTAAAAGAGTTAATGGAAGGAAAGAAAGAGAGAGGAAAAGAAAGAAAGGAAGGAAAGAAGGAAGAAGTACTTCCTTCAGAAAGACACTGAAAGATGTGGGGTTTAGCTGCTTTGCTTTTTCTGGGAACTCTAATAGTCAACAGTAGCTCATAACGTAACATTTTAATCACCTCATGCCCAATTATTACAATTTACACGGTCACTTTGTGACCATCTGATACCAGCTCCCTTGGACTTCTTGTGAACTTTCGCAGAGAACTTTCTCTCTGAGAGCCCGCTAGAGTGTAACTGTAATTCTCTCTGCTGGCTACTGTTCCATGGGTCTGCTTTGTAGGTGAGACCTCCCTTGGCGTGAGTACTTTGCACCTGCTCTTTTGTGCAGTTCCAGGGTATCCTGTTATGACCACTTGTCTTGAGCTAGTTGAGGTAGGTATTGTTGACTGGATAACCCAACCAGTATCTGCAACCTAGCCACCTAGCCCTGGTCACCTCTACCCGAGATGGCATGTGTCACAGTTTTAACCGTTATAACACATGTGAAAATCTGCTGGGTGAGTCTTCTAGATAAGCTCTTGTTTTCCTTGTAAAATAGGCCTTTTCACCATTTTGCCCTTAAGCCTTTACTCTTTAGCTCTTTTTTTCCTTCTTCCTGCCTGGAATGCAAACATGAGGTCTGGAAACACAGCAGCCATTTTGAGATCCTAAAATGGCCAGAATAAAGATGACAGTGGAGTTGCGGGGGGGGGGGGGGGGGGGGTGGTGGAGGGGGGAGTCTGTGTTCCTCACGGCATCAGTGAGCCACCTTGCCAGTCTTAAGAATTTCTGTTGAAAATAACAAATAACACCCTGTAGGACTGAACTCTTATAGAAGGGTTTTATATAATTTGTAGCTCAAAGCATATCTGACTTGATGGATTTTGCCACCCCCTAGAAGACTTGGTCCTGGCATAACTGGAGTCGGTCCCTGCCTCATACCATCCACTGATGCCCTAATCAGAACTTGGTCTGCCCAAGTTGCCAAAGGAGTGAGTCTTTCATGTGTCACATTTCCCACACTCCACTGAGGGATAGGTCTTAGGCTCTGGGCTTGACTGTTTCTTTTGTTTTCTTCAAATTCTTATTCTAGAAGAGCAAATGATTTCTTCAGACTATTGGGCTAGGTCCAGTTCTTTCAGACTAGGCAACCTTTCTACCTTTACCCCTAGAGAATCACCCAATGTTGAGCTGAAGAAATTGAATATAGTGTATGAGTGCTGGTAAGCGCAGCCATGAAATTTTTCAAGAAATAAATCTTCCTGTGGCCTGTAGAACTATCTGGAGACTCTGGGAGAAGAAGCCTGGTCTTCCTGTTAGGTAGAGAAACAGGGAGAAAAGACGTGCCTTGGTTTCGTAAACTTCCAAAGAACGGTTTAAGTAAATAAGACTCAGCTAGTAACTGGAGATGAAATCCTCGCCTTGGCGTTGCTGAAGTGCGAACCAAGACGGAACGACTTCCCCTTCCCCTAAGTCTCCCACTCTCAGCTTTGGATGGGGCCCCACAATGCTTTCTGTTTTGGAAACCCCAAACCATGCAAAACTGAGTAAGTCTGGGGTTTGAACACAGGAATAAAACAAGCCAAGTTTCCACCTGACCTTGGCTAACCTTGAAATCAATCGTTCTTCCAGTGCTGGTCTGGCTAACAGTGAAGTTTGTGGTTTCATCTTGGTTTTACCACAAAATTTTGTGATGAAACACTAAGAACCCACTGAGATTTGCACTTCCATTCCTGTCTTCTTTCAAACTCTTTTTGCAAATCCTGGTGACTTCTATAGCGTATGACTGTGTAACGCTGCAATTTCTCTTGTGTTCCACATGAGCTCAGAACCAAATTTCTGCCTAGCAACATCTTTTGAGAACCCAATGATGAAAAAGCAGAGAATATCGTTAAAATCCATCCAGTGTAAAATCAAGAATATTCTACAGATATGATGCAAATCTACATGATACCCCTATTAGACCAACTATAACAACAACTCAAATAATTTGAAAGTCATGGTAAAAAAATAATTGCTGGGGGTTGGGTATCATGGGCTAGAGGAGCTGGGGGAAAGAAACCCAAGAATTGACAAATGTTGCCCCAGACTAGAAGTACAGGAAACAGAACCAGCATAGCATCCTACAAGGTCCAAGGGGCAAATAGTCAGCGGGGATTTACTCCCACTGAAGAGCAGCTCCATGTTTTCCAGCCCACAAACCTGGATTGAATCAGGAAACACATGCAGAGAGAAGCCAAGAATCTGAATGTGCAGCCGTTGGCGAGGACAGAGTACCTCAGTTTCATGAGCTGATTTTGCCATTGTAAGTGTACGAAGTAATGTCTCCATTCTGTATTCTAGTGTGGCGTTGATGTAGGTACAGACAAGAGGCCAAATGGCACATGATCTCATACAACACAGATTCTTATCAACTAGAAATATTTGAGAAAACCTCACCAAGCCCCTATCATTTCCCATAAAATGCTAAATTCCAACACCCTTGTATTATCGGGATCCTGAGCTGAACGTAACCAGAAATAAAAACATAAAGCTCTCTCTGCCTTGAGCCCCTTCCAAATCTGAATCCTGTTTTGTAGGTTTAGAAATTTACCCACAAAAATCCATTAACCAACTTTGGAACAAAGAACGAGAATTTCTGCTTTAGCCCAACAGACTTCTTTTGTGAATTATGCATGATGTTTTTCAACGACAGGAAAAGGGAGCCAGGGCAGGAGAAATACATGCCACCAGCTTCTGTAAAATCCTGAAAGCATAAAACTGGTCTCATCATGTCAAGAATATACAAAAGACAATCCTTGGGTCAGTGATAACCTGGGGACCTTTAAAATTTCTGCCGAAGTGATCAAGAATGACCCCAGGGGGAGAAGGCTAACTGACTGTCCCTTTCTGGGGCCCTGTCCCTCCACCCCTCCCAGGTAACTGGCACACAAACGATGCTTTGCAATTTTCATGTCCTTCCCGAGGACCAATCTGGCAGAAACCTCATGAAGCTCTTCATAGACCAGGACATGTTTTTATTTTTCCTAGAGAGGTACTTCTACCTTCTTGCCCTCAATGGAAATTACAGTTGTCCCAATGCTCCTGTGAGTCCCATTCTACTGAATTATCCCATAAGTCACAGGTGAAGTTATCCTCAGAGCCCATTAGACTAAAGTGATGCAAAGTGACACATCTCCCCTAAGCCCCAAACAGGCACTATGGCAACAAAACCGAAATTCTAGGATGAGATTACACACTTGGCATTGAAGTCAACACATGGTCACAGCCACGGGGTCCCTAATTTCCTACCCTTCTGCAAGATATAGGTACAGGCTCCCTAAGGTAAAAAGCCACCCACCAACTGCCTACGTCACTAATGTATAAAACTCAGTGACCTCATAATATAAACAGAGGACTGTTTACTGTATTCTTGGCACTGGCAAGCTTATAAACAATAGCTCAGTGGAATATTTTTGCATTGAGTTTGTTTCCTGAGTATGTTTTTCTTATAAATCTGCACGCTTACCCAAAGATCACATTACTCATAGGAATCACAGCCGTCCTTGTAACCTAAAATCAAAGGAGTGTTACTTGGGCACTTTCCCCATCAGGAAGTGCAAATGATTCGCCCCTCTTGGCTTGAGGTATAGGATCGTTTATGTATGCAGCATCCAGCAGGTGGCACTCACATCCAAGGCTACAAGGAGCTTTCCTGCTGGCCTGGGAAATCTTTGTTGACAAAAAATTGGCTCATTACAGCTCGGTAAAGAGTAGACAGATGCCTTCTTAGTAAAAGACCGTGAATTTCATTCCTAGTGTCTTCTTAAATGAAGTTTTGGCATTGAATATAAGCCACTAGTCAATTAATGTCATTTTTTTGTATAAAGTAATCCAAGAATGGAGAAATTCCATACTGAAAATACAGCTTTGTGATATTATGGACTGAATGTGTGTGTCCCCCCACCCCCCAAATTCATATGTCGAAATCTAATCCATGATATGCTGGTATTTGGTGGTGCAGCCTTTGGGAGGTAATTAGGTCACGAGAGTAGCGCCCTCATGAATGGGATTAGTGCCCTTATAAGAAGAGGGCAGTGCAGCCCACTGGTGTAGTGGTTAAATTCATGTGCTCTGCTTTGGTGGCCCAGGTTTATAGGTTCGGATCCCGGGTGCAGACCTACACATTGCTCATGAAGCCATGCTGTGGTGGTGTCCCACATACAAAACAGAGGAAGAGGGTCACAGATGTTAGCTCAGGGCCAATCTTCCTCACTAAAAACATAAATAAATAAATAAGAAAGAAGAGTGCTGTGAACTACCCCTCTGCTCTTTGTCTATGTGAGGACCACAAGAAGACAGCCCTCTGCAAACCAGGAAGAGGGCCTCACCAAGAAGCTGACCATGTGGGCACACTGATGTTGGACTTCCAACCTCCAGAGCTGTGAGAAATAGTTGCTTGTTGCTGAAGCTTCCCAGTCTATGGCAATTTGGCCTAAGATTTTTCTGTTGTCCCTTTCCTGATTTGGCAACATCTGGACTAGGATTAAGGAACCACATATCACTTTGAATATTAAAAAAGCAAGCCAAAACCATTCTGAATAAGAATAAATTGAGCAGAGAAAAATAAAAGACAAAAAGATATTCTTTGCTAAAGATTCTCTTAATATGACAATAGTGGCTACAGTTGCCAAATGATGTTCATGAAGGCCCAGGAGTTGTTTTGCAAAAACGATGGAATCCTCATGATCATAGACCATGCTTAGAATTTATTTACCCTTGAGTCACATGTACTAATTATTATTATTAGTCCACATCATGTCTTGCTGAACAAGCAAAGTCAATCACTCTATTATTCCGGTAAAGTAAACAGCAGTGCAGCAAGGTCTCTTGACTGTATCAGACCAGGTTTATTGATACTAGCCAACGCTGCCACTTACAGAGCTCCTATTATCTGTCGTGCACTGAAAACCTGCAACATACAGCAGCTTATCTCCACAGCAGCTCTGTGGGGCAGGTAACACAGCCGTCTCCACTTTGTAGGAGAGGAAAATGAAGTTAGAGGCAAGTCACATAACCTAGTTTAGCCTCATCGCCTCATGTGTGAAGTGAGAATAAAAGTATAAACTATTTCTTAGAGTTGTGAGAACTAAATAAAAGAGTCCACACGAAGGGCTTAACCTAATAAGAGGAAGTCCTAAATATGTGATTACTACTGCTATTACTATCGCTACTCTCCTACTACTGCTGCTATGACTACTACTACTATTTATTATTATTATTATTATTAGAGGCTAAATTATTTGCTCAGGACCACACAGACAGCATGTGGCAGAGTCAGAATTTGAACTCAGGTCTGTCTGACTCCAACAGGTCTGTCTTAACCTCTGGGAGACAATGCCTCCAAATGACTAAATCAGGGTAAGTCTGAGAATAAAATAACACTTCTGGAAATATGGAAGTTACTGCCTTTTTAAACAGAGAATATACAAGAACGGTCATCAAAAAACAGCCATCTCTTTAAATTTCTCCTTCCCAACCCAAACACACACATGGACAAAGCAAATGCCTAGCCTCCTCCCGCCCATCTTGTGGGTCAAGATGACCTGTTATCTTTCTGACCAAAATATGATGTCTCAATGGTCATAAAATTACATCCTTCTCAAGGGAGGAGGGTAAGGAACTAGAATTTAATGAAGAATCATGACTCGTGCAAGCCAGAACCCCCAGCACTGAGTCACGCTCACCACCCCGTGAAATGCAGAGCCAGTCTTGATCCTGGCTAATCCAGTATCGGCAACATGACTTAAAATGAGCCGTAGACCTGTCACGTCAGTCACAGTGAGTGGTGATGCCGAGCTAGGGCATTAAGGGACAAGTTCTCTGTCTAGCAACCTTACTAAGCTTGGTGTGATTTTGAATATTTCTTGCTATGGTTCTAGTCCATCCACAAGTTAGTTTCACTCATTTGCTGTTCTTCTAACTGCCTTGGAATTCATATGTGAAATTGTTTTGGAGCAGTATATTAATAAATTGCACTGAAACTCTATTTCTAGTTTATCAGAATAAAGTGAATTGATTTAAATTATACTGTTTGAGTTTTTGGATTCCCAAGACTAGTGTGTAAGTCTGTGTTTTAAGCTATCATTTCTTAAATATCTGCCATGCACTAGGTACTATGCTTAGCACTTTAAAAACATTATTGTATCATTTAATCTTCAAATGATTAGTCTAGGCCAAGAGCTCTTAACCTAGAATTAAGCACAGGTGTCCATGTATTAGATGGGGGGGGGGGAATCACATCTATATGTTAATTAACCTCTAAATGAAATCTAGCACTTCCTTCAATTATCACTGTAGGCAGCAAACCAAATAACATTCATAGTACCTGTGACCTTATCACCAATAGAAATCCCAGATACTTTCAAGTCACATGACAGTTGGTGCAGATATCTCAAAATATGATTTATACTAGTCACTACTTAAAACTTACACTAATTATTATTAGACCAATTATTATTAACTGCTATTAGGGTCTAATAGTAATTAACAAAAGATAATATATATTACTAGATCACAAACTTCGTAATTTTGCTAAGCACAGTTCTTTACAGTTGATTTCAGTGGTATGCATTTAAAAACACTATTTCTGTAGATTTCACAAAACTGCCCAAGGTACAAAATAGGATAAGAATCCCTGGTCAACTGATCACATTAACCCCACTCCCCGCCACCAGTGATTGGTTTATAAATTAGCATATGACCCAATTCTGGCTGATGAGACAGAGAAAAGTCTGTTGGGGGAAAGGGGCTTCTAAAAAAGGCTTCCTACCTCCTGAGAGCTCCAGGAAGAGAAAGTGCTTCTTGTCCCTCTAGAGGCAGCTGTCACTGGATGAGATGCCTGGAACTGCTGCAACCATCTTGCAACCAACCCAGGGATGACATGGACTCCGGGAAGATCATCTGGCCCGGAGCATTGCTGAGAGCAGGCTCCTGGAGGCCATGCCTGGAGTCTGCCCTACTGTTAGCCGGTTTGCCTTGTGGTCTTCTGCTATTTGCAGCCAAACTCCCCTTAACTCTCTGCTGCTACACTTAGGCCTTAGAGAAAAGGCCTCTCTGAGAAGGTGACACTCAAGCTGAGGCAGGAAGGATTAGGTGGAAGAGAGGCAATGTTAAGAGTCAGAGAAAACAGGATCTGTAAAGTCTTTAAAGAGTGAACGACTTTGGCTTGTTTGAGACACTGAAAGCTCGTAGGACTGAAGTATAGTAACTGAAGGAGAGCGTGAAATGAGATAAGATTAGCAGAAAAGATCATCCAGGGCCTTCCTGGCCACAGTAAGAAGTTTAGAGTAATTCTAAGTGTACTAAGGAGTCACTGAAGGACTAAAAGCAGAGACGTGATGTGATCCCAAGATCATTCTGGCTGCTGCTGTTTGGAGAATATCCCGGAAGAGGGAGTGGAGCAGTGGGCAGACCACCTGGGGCTACCGCCGGAATCCAGGTAAGAGACCATGATGGCCTGGGCTATGTGTGGGAATATGAATTGGAACAGTTATTCTCAAATCTTAGTTTGCAGAAGAACTGCTTGTGGTATTTGTTTAAAATGTAAGTAAGCACACCAGTGGATTTTTACACAGGTGGTCTACAGGCCACACCTGTGAAACACCGAAATAGAGACATTGCTTAAGACTTTTGACTCTGTGGTTAAGACCACCTTCCAAAAATAACCACCTCCCATTCTTTATGTTCTCCCAATATAGGGGCTTCCAGCTTTCTCAGGTAAAAAGTCCTTAAGTCCCAAACTCCTTAGAGTAACATGGTTTTTCCTACAGTCTCGCCTCAGTCTCCCCCAGCACAGCCTCTCTGTCCCTTGTGCTGTGCTCAATAAAAGAAGAAGGGTTCCTATCACTCCTTGTCCCTTATATTCCTGAACATTGTTCTTTCATCCATCCTAAAAGCACCTATTACGCACCATCTAGGTGCTTGGCACCAAGGTGGGCACTGGTCATACCAAGATAAATAAAACACACCCTCTTGTATGATGGATGTCCGTCTTCTTCCTCTATTTATCTTCCCTCAGATGCCTTCTTCACTATAAAATTTGCACAGCATTATGAAGGAGAAAAAAGAGAACACAAAAAGAAATTAGATTCAGCAGGAAACAGGAGCAGGAGAATGTTCAAGAACAAAACTTTGGAAAAATATAGACTGATGAAACTCTCCTCAGATCCTGCATGTGGATCCGTTCGTATTATGAATCTCTTACCTGAACCTTAAACAAAGAAGAGGCAGCCTCTAATATCAGGACAACATCTGACAACCTGAGAGCACTCCAGAGGCACGTATTGAATACTCAGAAAACTGTGTGTCTAGATGTTTATAAACTACTGAGGTCAAGGTTTTCTCATTGATAGGAGGAAGAAACAAAGAGGAACTATACTGTATCTTCTAAAGTTGACCAAGACAAAGTCCCCAATCACTGCATGCTGATCCCATCTGAGGTGCAGACAATTTGAGAATCCATAAGATATTATTTGGATTTTATCCCCAGTCCTAGACCCTTTGGTGTTTAATTAATGTGCTGAACCCAACCTTATACTCACCTCTCTAACCCCCTCCTGAATAAGACTAGAGGGGGGTTACTGAGAGGATAATTACTGTTTCTGGAAATAATACCAGAAATCCTTTTTTCTTCCTCCCCAAAGCCCCAGTGCATGGTCGTATATCCTAGCTGTAAGTCCTTCTAGCTCTCCTACACGAGCCACCGCCACAGCATGGCAACTGACAGACGGTGGGGTGTGGTTCCACAACTGGGAAACAAATCTGGGCTGCGGAAGTGGTGAGCACCAAACTTTAACCACTAGGCTGCCAGAGCTGGCTCCAGAAATCTTTTTTTAAAGGATAAATATTGAGGTGTTTTGAGTGGGCATGAAAGGTGACAATAAAGCTTTAAACACTTCTGCCAAGAGCCTTTAAAACTACAGTTATTCAGTAAGTAACAGCCTGTTCTCAAGTGTTGTCTAGAACCTCAATTTTTTTTCTAGCCACCCTGACAAATGATAGGTTAGACAATTGCAATAAAAGGAAATTATTATGTACAAGTTACACTCTCAATAAATAGACTTTGCCAACATGATGGGCACAGTAAGGCTTTCAGGTTGCCGGAATTCTCCTTGGCAGATCTCTGATGAAAATGTGGTTCTGATTTAAAATATAGAAAGAAATCTAAAAATGTAAAAATATAGAAATGGAACCCTGACAGCCTGAAAGCTTTATTATGCCTTCACAGACCTACCGTTCACTAAGGGGTGAGGGGAGAGGCAGATGAAACTGCCTGCGCAACTTTACAAACTATTTATAAAATTGGAACATGCAGTCCAACAGGCATTTTGCTTTCTGCCCTGCCAAATGGCCAGTCTCACTGGATTTGGGGTAGTTGTTTTTATGGGACTGTGATGCTGGTTTTACATAGGCACAACCTTAGGCACTCGGAAGAATCTGATTTTAAAAATGTAACCACATCTTATACACATGCTTTTACTTGTTAACCAATACAACTACAGTTGTTCCAAAAAGATAGTGCTGTTTATATTAGATTTGTTCTTCCTGGTTTAATACACAGTTAAACACCAATAAATTCCACCAAATCTAGTTAGATAAAAATCTTTCTCTCGTTACCTTATGAATATTTACTATGGTTAACACTTTCCCGGGGTGCTCTGGCAACATTTTTGTTTTGGATTTTTTAATGAAAACCATGCCTAGCAAAGGTCTAGAGTCACATTCTAAAGACAAAGATACTCTTTTTTAAATTTTTATAATAAAAATATTTATCCCCCCAAACATGAGTGATAATACATATTATGTGCAATTCAATGAAACCAGTCTATACTTTTGTTACAAAATATGTGATGGTACCATGAAGCTTTTCCATGTGACTGTACTTCTCACATCTCAGGGACAATCTGTCTCAGGGCTCAGTCCACCAGCGTGATCTTATCAGGAAAGACTGGGAGGGAAGATAAGGCTATCCCATTTATGATTGCATCTACAGTCCATGGCCAAATCCCACTGTTAAAGCTACATTTGATCCAAGAACCATTTTGTGGATTGCTCAAGAATAACATTTTTAACCATAATTCTCTTCTCATTGTTACCAAGGAGAGCTTTCTTTATATTTAACTGGTCAACTCTTTAAAATAAATGTGACCTCAATTCTGTGAATTAGCTAGTGGCCATGGCAGATTCTTTCTGAGACGGCCACTTTTAAATTACACTACCAGGAGGGGGAAGGACTTTCTTGATGGTGGTTTTCTAACTATTGCCAAATTCTCAATGTAAAAAAACGTCCCTTGTAAGAGTTAAAGGTGGAGCCGGCCCTGTGGCTGAGTGGTTAAGTTCGCCTGCTCTGTTTCAGTGTCCCAGGGTTTCACCGGTTCAAATCCTGGGCGCAGACATGGCACCACTCATCAAGCCATGCTGAGGCAGTGTCCCACATGCCACAACTAGAAGGACCCACAACTAAAAATACACAACTATGTACCAGGGGGCTTTGGGAGAAAAAGGAAAAATAAAATCTTCAAAAAAAAAAAAAGAGTTAAATGTACATCCCACCACCCCCTTCCCTTGCATCCATCATAAACGAAGACAGTACTGAGTCTGAAATCTCATGAGATGCTTATTGTTTTAAACCTTACTTTTATTATCATTGCTTGTACACACATGGCCACGAATTTCACTTTTCTCTGTGCTTTCATTCTAGGCAAAATTTCTAATTTAATTATAACACTGAGAGCATATCTAAATATTTGGATTCATTTCTGGTGAAAGCAGGGGGGCCAGAAGTTTAGCAGAGATCGCTGTGCTGACATGTCGGCTTCCTCTACGTGAAGCTATTGGCTCAACCAGGCAGCACAAGCACAGCAAAGTTCACTCACTCATCTAATCCCTTCTAACATTACATTTTTCCTTTTTCAAATCTTTGGCTAATTAAAAGCACAACCTTATCAGGAAAAAAGAGAAAATATTTTCTCTTATCCCTTTTAATCCACCTTAATTACCAACTCTGATGTCTCCTCCCACTAGCCTTAATTAATTACCCACTGTTGATGAATCAATCAATCATTCAATAAAGATAGTATTTATTTCCATTTCTAAAGGCAATTGCATCAAACCTAGCTGGAATGGTTATGGGAATATGTGAAAGAGGAAGACATAAGGAAAAGAAAGGCACAGGTTTTAAGAGATCACTAGATAAATCAAATTGCTGAGAAAATAAATGTTACAGTGACCTCTCACTTCCCGTACGTTACCAAAAACTGTGGACTTTAGAAATTCACTGCTGGTCTTGTATAATCTCACAGCTGATCCAACATAAGACATTTTTTTTTTTTTTAAGATTTTATTATTTCCTTTTTCTCCCCAAAGCCCCCCGGTACATAGTTGTATATTCTTCGTTGTGGGTTCTTCTAGTTGTGGCATGTGGGACGCTGCCTCAGCGTGGTCCGATGAGCAGTGCCATGTCCGCGCCCAGGATTCGAACCAACGAAACACTGGGCCGCCTGCAGTGGAGCGCACGAACTTAACCACTGGGCCACGGGGCCAGCCCCCTGATCCAACATAAGACATTTTTTGACACTGAGCTGAGCCAGAGTGCCCTTCTTCTGGGATGGTACTTCATCATCCTAATAATCCACTTCTTTCCATAAAACCCAATAATTTATTTTTTTCTTACTAAAAACATTTACCAATCTGGTAGCCCAAATAGATACAGTATACATATAGCCATGAGTATCATAGTCTCAATAATTTACCAAAAATTTAGAAATTTTTGTTTTTCTCTCATAAAAACTATTTGTAGATATTACATTTTTCGTTCGGTCTTAAGAGGTTAAATCAATTAAAATATGTCTAAACAGAAAGTCTTCAAAGCTTCCTCAGCCATCAGCTTAACAGCCATCCACACAAAAAAAATACCACACTAAAGTCTAGAACAGGAAGTATAGAGTAAATACTGCTTCCAGTTATGGCTGGAACATAAGTGAGCATGGGGGAGGTCTTCAACCTGAGTTTCAGCCAGGATGCCAGGATTGTTGACACCATTTCCAAGAGAACTAAAGAATATTAAGGTGAATTATTGCTCAGGACTTGAGGTTTGATTTCTCAGCTAAGAAATATGGCATGTTAGAACTCTCTTCTCTTAATGGATGAAAGACATAATTTCAGCTTTTAAACAGTTGGTGTGCTCCCTCAAAAAGGGCCAACGCTGGAATTACAAATAGTAGTCTGCATTGAATTGGTCTTCACAATTTACGCTAGCCTATGCACCGAAAGGAGCTATAGATCAAGCTCTGGACCGTCTGCCTCTTCCCCACTCTACCCAGGAGGGGATGCAATCACCAAAGACTTTCCCAGAGGAAACCACAAAACCCAATACCTCTGGTACCACCTGCATGTCCTTTTGCACAAGGGTTGGCCCACCCCAATTCTGTTTAATTCTCGAGAGCCAATGGGTATACAGCAGTACCATACCACTGAATTTCACAACGTAACTTGAGACAGGCTGAATCTGAAAGGCTATTTTATGGGTATTTTGCCTCCACTCCTGCAGGTAATACAATCCGCAGTACACCACCGGCTAGCAGTATTTGACTCTCCTAATCCTCATTACCATACTTCCTTTGGTACACTTCTCAAGGGAAGTATGGCTGAGAGCATGAGCAAAGAAAATAGGTCTTTCTTAATCATTTGTCTTGTTCATAAGAAGTGTAATGGAAGATTAGAATCAATCTTGAGTCTTGTTTGTGAGTTTTGTTCATACTTCACAAGAATTTGGTACATTTGTTTTACTATATTTTATTCACCTATTCAAACTCAAGTCTTCATTATCCCAAAGTCATGCATGATGTATTTTAAAAAGAGAAGGGGTCACAAATTATAACATTTATTGTGTGCATGTTTTTACAGTAAATTTGCCATCGAATAATGCTAAAAGCTTGAACTTTGAAAAATAAAGTTTATATTTCATTTCTTGTTTAGCTCAGCTAACTAATGTTGAAATCTTTAAATTTTATAGAAAATTGACCTATTTTTCCATTGTTTTTTGGCCTTAATCAAAAGGAAAAAAAATGCTTTCAACAGTTGAAGGACCAGTCCGCAGTCTGAGATTGACCTATAATTAAAATCATAAAATGTCATGCATCCTAAAATATACTGAAAACATTCAGTATGTTATCTTCTAAGCACTCCATGAGGGCTAATTTGTTTAGCTATGACGAAGTTCCAATAGAAAACTAGATACTCTACTTCTGAGCATATTGACTGATCAGTCCTTAGTTTCGTGGAGGTTAAGTGATTGAATAGGGACTACTGGCTCAGCACTTACATAGATATCCTTTAGAGAAATTCTAAAATCAAGGGGCCAGAATTTCCACATTTATTTTATTTCACTATGATATCTTCGGCAGAGTAGAAATAAGACTCCCCTCTTTATCCAGCCTTCAAGTTCAGTCATATATTTTTTTATTTGAAATGAACTCAAGCTGATTTAGAGCGGACATGCCTTTTGGAATGCCCTGAGGCCTTTCATTTCTTGAATGATATGCTACAGCTTGGAATCCACCCAAACCTCCTTGAAGCACCCTCTGCAAAGTTTAATCTAATTTAAATTAACTTACTCCTCAGCATAAAATGCTCTTTCTTATTTCTCTTTATTTTTTGAGTGAGCACATGGACATATTTTTGTGTTTCTAAACATGTGGATGCTGGAACAATTTAGAAAGAAAAAAGCACTACATGTTTCTTTATTTCAGTCATGTTAAAAGCAGTGGCAGAAAGCATAGTTCTGAGAACTCCTGGCCTTGGCACTAGTAAATCATTTCACAATATGCAAATAATTTAGCAGCAACATAGTCATAGTTCCTACCAAATGTTTCTCTGTTTATAGGATGTGTTCTTAAAAGTGATGGGCCTCAACCCTCACTTTTTCTATCCATTTCTGTCTGTGTACTGCTTACATTCAAATCTTTACTTTGCAAATAAAAGTAATAGAATATGCATTTGCCAAAAATAAGCATTTGTGTGAACAAGTGCAATTCTGCAGGCATAAGACAGAGTCTATGTATATAACAGACCTTTTTGGTAAGTTTCTAAACATGCATATGCTCCCTCTACCTCTACCTCATGGAATTTTTAAGTGTAATATAGATTTATTTATTTGTTTGTTTGTTTGTTTGTTTTATTTATTTATTTTGAGGAAGATTAGCCCTGAGCTAACATCTGCCTCCAATCCTCCTCTTTTTGCTGAGGAACACTGGCCCTGAGCTGACATCCATGCCCACCTTCCTCTATTTTATATGTGGGATGCCTGCCACACCATGGCTTGATGAACAGTGCGTAGGTCTGCACCAGGGATCCAAACCAGCAAACCCTGCGCCGCTGAAGTAGAATGTGTGCACTTAACCGCTGTGCCACCGGGCTGGCCCAAGTAATATAGAATTTTTAAACAAAAAAATTGTTGAACTCTTCCTGAGCATGTGTGGTGGTTGACTACAAATTGATCAACTTCCCTATACTAAAAACTGAAATATACACAATTTTTAGTTGGCTAAGATACTTTTGAAGAAAATGAAGATGCTGGAGGAAAATGTAGTGTTAAGAAACTGAATACAAAATGCTCCTTCCAGTAATGACAATGAAATCATTGTGAAAGGACTGCAGTGTGCGAGGATCCATCCTTGACGATACCTACCACATACACACTCCACCTACTGTCTACATTTGATCTTTACCTGGGCTGGGTTGTTCCTCCTATCAGTAGTTCTCTGGTTCTACCACTGAGTCAGTCTAGAGGGAAAAAGTCTCAACGTAATCCCAGAAGTTCTCTCTCTCTCTCCTTTGCCCAAGCAAATTTCAGCTATGCATTTTGTTTTCAATAATACCTGAATGAGAAAGTCCTTGAAATCAGAGAAGGATGTGCGATATGTCAAAATGAGCTATTCACCCCTGGTGATCATTAGAGTGTGTCACAAGAGAAGAAATGTGCCCAAGAGGGTCTTGTAAAATTCCAACCCTGGGAATTGTGTTCCATCTAAATACTCTCAGTCATTTCAGCAGCCCATTCATTTACTCAAAAAATATTTATCAGGTGCTATTATATCCAGCACTGTGTTAACATCAGCAAGGCATTAAATCTTCAAAGTAGTTTCTTATTCTACACTTATGTTGACACATTTAGGTGGGGCCTTAAATTCTCTACTCAGCTGAATGCTTTAGTTCCCTTCTAAGTAATTTGTCATTTTCAGGCACATTTAAGTGGGTTTTATTTTTTGTCAATGGAATTCTACCATATATGATGGCATCTACATAAGTGTTCAAACCATGAAGAACAACAGAGATGACAAAACCCAAGCATCGTAGATTTAAATATCATTCCGGAATTAATTCTGGAATTAAATTTCTAGATGCAAGGACTTCAAGAAATAAGTTTCAGCTTTGGCTAGCCCCAAGGCTAATCAGACTTTAGGTCTCTAGTAGAATGACTTGTGCTTCTTCCAGAGTTTCAGACGAAAGGAGGAAATGGCCATAATCTGCCCTCACTGGAAACTCTAGCATCATGGGAATTTTCCCAGGCGGCTTTGTGAAAGTCTAAGGAGGCTGCAAGCAGGTTATAATTATAGATACTATTCATTAAATGTCTTCTGTGCCAGCACTTTACATTTAATATTTCAGCTCATTTGCACTTCACAGTACCCCTGTGGTGTATCATAGTTCCTATTTTTCCTGATGAGGCTCAGAGAAGTTAGGTAACTTGCCCAAAGTCACACAATTTGCAAGTGTGTGCAAGTGATGGATCTGTGACAATGCATTATTCTGCTTCCCTCCTCAGTTCTCTTTAACGTGTTTCTAGGTTTAAAAAAGAAAAACAAAAATCACCTCCCTAGTCCCCATGAAGGTTGTAGAGAGAGATGGGGACTGATAGTGCTATTTGGGAAAGATTTCTAAATTCATGGAGAAAGAAAAAAGAAAATTCTGTAAGAGAACAAAGCAGTCGTGGCTGTCTGGGTTAAGGAGAAAAAGTAGCCTGCAGGGGCCCGGGGTGTACTTCCTCCTACCAACCCCGAGGTTGCGCGGGCACAGGGCGCGCAGACTGACAGGTGAGGACGACCGGAGGACGGTTGGCCGCGTGGGGGTCGGAGCGTGACCTTCTCGGCTCCTCTTTCTCATCGCCCCCCCCCCCCCACGCCATCTCCCCGCGGCTGGCGGGGAGCGCCACTGCCAGGGCGGGCGAGGCCCGGAGGCAGATGGATGCTGCTGAATGATGGGGGCGGCCGAGCGCGAGGGCGCTGAGTGAGGCCCGAGCGGCCCGGGGTTGCCCGCAGCTCCCCCTGCGCCGGCCTGGGGCCGGACCGGAAGGGACACCTCCGCCAAAGGGCTGGCGCGGGCTCCCAGAGCCTCCACCCGGGCGAGCCTGGGCGCCAAGGCTGCCCGGGCCTGCGGGGGCTCTAGGCCCTTGTGCAGAGGCCGCGCTACCCGACAGGGGTCTACTCGGGGCCTGAGGCCCCGGGTTTGCCTTCCGACTCCCGGTTGACCCTCAGGACAGATGTCCCGTGGCGGCGACGGCGGCCCACGCTGTCTGGAGGCGCAGGGCGCTTGGGCCGCAGCGTGGACGCCGGCCCTGAGGGGCGCCCGGGCCTCTCGCGCCCGTCTCTCTGCCCGCTCTCCTCTCGTCCCGGCCGGCCTCAGCAAGCCTGCCAGCCGCAGTCCCAACCCTCTGCCTTCTCCTCCCCCACCCTGCGCGGGGCTCCGCTTTCCCTCCATCAACTCCAGGCCGAATTCAATCCGAGAAGGCTCCTTTGAGCTTTTGTGTTAGCTGGGGGAGATGTGGGCGCAGGAGGGATCGCGTTACAACTTTCATTTCCTGAAATGTTTGAGGGAACATCCAGGGTTTTTATCCCCCCATCAGGCCGGGCGAGGGGCTCGGGTTTCAGGCCTTGTCACTCAGCTGTCACCAAACAAACGAAGCTCTCAGAGCCCTGGAGAGGGAGAGCTACCTGCTATTCATGACCCCTGGAGCAGGTGATTGCTCATGGGAAAAACAGGTAGAATTAATCATAGGGCTGTTCTCTGTTTCCTCTCCATTTTGGCGGACCTGCCCACAGTGTGAAACCTGTCGGAAAACAAATTAACTCTTTCTTGTCCCCCAGGGGAACCAAAAATACAGTTTCAGAAAACCCAATGCACACATTCACACCAAATGACCCAAATGAGAATTGGAGGGAACGTCTTTACATCCTGCTCCACTTTGCAGTTTCTTAGTTTGTCGGGTTCCCATTTTAGTGGGACTTGGATCATGGAAGAAGCAGGAGAGAATGGGGCATCTTGGGGTCACCTGGTTCTACCTACGGAAGGAGCCCCAGGGGTGGTCTCTGAACTTAGGCAGATTTGGCAGGGTCTCCTTCCTGCCTGGGTGTCAGTGCAGCTGGGCTGGATCCTAATAGAAGGAAAATCTCTACCCTAACAGGAGTTGCTGAGAAATTTCTGTAAATGGGTGTTTCTCCTCCCCCAGGCTCTTCCCCAGATCAACCTTGAGAACCCACTTTGGGCTCTGCATTAGAAAATCCAAAGGATTTCAAAATTTCCCCCTTTCATTTCATTCCTAACTTAATTTTAATTTTAAAAAAATTACTTCTTCCCTTAGTTGGACGAAAGCAGAAAGGTTAGCATGCTGGTGTTCTTTGCTGTGTGGATCCTGTTGAACTGCTACTTATGACATGTTATAATGCAGATTTTAAATTATAACTTTATTTTCTATTTTGCTCTACTTTTCCTTTTCCTAAATCTCTTTCCCTCTCTAGAAATTCCAAAAATTAGAGGGAAAGGGGAAATGCACACAGATTTGCTTTTAAGATATTGGACAAGTTCACCAGGACAGATGGGAGCCTTAAATTGGACTGAGTCTTTAAAATAGAAATATGGTAAGGGGCCTGCCTGCATTGTCATTCTGCCTTTTGGTTTTTCCACAAAAGATTTTTGTGTGTGTGAGAAATCAGGAGATATACTGTAGGTAAAAATAATGCTCCTGGCCTTCTTTATGAAGATTTTGTCTGTTTACTTTGAAAACAGCCATTGGTTCCAGATTCCCAGAACTGATTTTCTTAGATTAGCTATTTGTACTCAGAGGTAGAGCCCTGAGCAATATTATTCTTCAATTAAAATCAAGAACTTGACTTTAGGAGGAAGCATGTCATGTTTATATAGCATCAGCAACGCATAGAAAATATTCACCACACATATCTGAAGACAGACAAGGCTTCAATTGTTTAAATGTTCTTTTCACCTCATAGATACTAAGGCACGTTGATCTATCTAGCTTAAATTTTTTTTAATCTTGTTACCGACTTTCATATTCACAGCATTCGAAATAAATACAGAACTAATGCTTCTTCCTTATAACTTCCTCCTTGACTTAGATGTAAATTTTCCTTTTGCAAGGTATTGCAGACTATACCAGCTCACCCTCAAAATGTGTATTTTCTGTACAAGCACTGTAAGTTTCTGCTCCCCTCCGCCAACCACACCAGTCTCCACCACTACCACATGCACAAAAAAGCTGCGAAAGCTAAGGGGAACACTGCTGCACATTGAATGCTTACAGTTTAAATATAATACCTATGTGAGGGCCAACTAAAGATGTCACAGCTATGTAGGTTTGGGGTTTTTTTGTTTTTGTTTTTCACAGTCCCATTGCCTTTTCCTGGTATTTAGATCATTTGGATAACTGGCAACTCAAATTAGAACTGAAGTATTGCAAAGCAGCTAAAGCTATGCCTTAAGGGGAAAAAAAGGAGAGTAGTTGAGTTTGTAAAAATATATAATACAAAGTAAAGAACACCTAGAGAGTTGGTTTTACAGGCTTGCTGGTTAGAACCTACAAATTTTCTATCAGGGACGCTGACTAACCAGCTCTCTGAAGTGTTAAAGAACATTTCAATATTCCTTAAGAATCTTACGACATTTAATGGCCTATGTCAATAAAAATATGTAGTCTAGGACTATTTTTCCCTTTGAGATCTCACGTGCATTATCAGCTCAGGTCCTGAACCACTAGCCCACCAACACTCCCCCCCCCCAAAAAATGTATCTATTATAAATAAATCATGGCATTTTAAAAGCCAAAATCAATTTTAAATCCTAAATTAAAGTAAATTATATAGTAAATTAAAATAAATTTGCTTTGTGTTAATCCAGGAGTGCTTCTCTTTGGATCTGTCTACATCAGTCCCATAAAAGATTTATCTTCTAAGCTAGGGAGGGTGGCAAGGACAGGGGACGAGACGGAGGGAGCTGGTATACATTTCCATGCCTCCTTATTATAGTTAGTAAAGCGCCACCAGAATCTATTTTTCTACTTATCTGTCTTTTTAATGACAACCACTAATGGCGGGGGAAGAAAGAGAGGAGAGCAGCCAATATCACCTAATAGTATTTTAATTACAATTGGGTAGCCACTTCAGGCACACTTAAGTGTGTGTTAAATCTGAAGTTAACCTTTTTCTCTTTCAAAGCTAAGATTGTGTGGGTTTTGGTTTTTAGTTTCTTTGTTTTTGAGTGTTTTTCTTTCTGCATTTTCCTGTTTGATTACAGAAAAAGAAATGTGATTTTAGAAATATTTTAACGTTATGGCAAAGGAAAACGATTAGTCCTTCCCAAAGGGAGAGTGAAGCAGGGAAGCCTCCCAGAGAGCGAGGCTCTGGAGGGGAGCAAACCTTAAGGTGGCTGCGCTCCACCTGCTGAGAAGCGGGGTCTCAGCTGTCCGTTGGCAAGCGCCAAGGACAGAAGCCGGAACTCAGGCTGGGCAAGAGACGGGTGTCCACACGCCTCAAGAAGTCTCTTTCTCTTTGTTTTTAAACGCTACTGCAGTGTTGTTCCTCGCTGTCTGAAAGGACCACAGCGTCTAAAACACTGATTGTCATCCTCAGTGGGAGAACAGGTTTCCAATTTCATCAGCTGGAACGGAGTTGTGTGTGTATACTCAGTTTAAAACACTAGAGAAAACGCGGCCTGTCGAGGGCAGCGCGTCTCCTAGGTAGAGGATAAGTCAACAGTTCGTCCACGATTTGGACTCTTCGTTCCAGGCTGGCTCATCCTCTCTTTAGAGAATCTTCCAGGTGAAGCTACTGGATTCAGGCAGACTGGGGAGAGGGGTCACTGTGACCTTGAGGAGGCTCAGAAGTCCCCACCTAAGGTGGCATACATGCAGACTAAGCGACTGAGCCCTTGGGGACCCTCAGCGCGAATTGACCCTCGGGGGCGAAGTGGGCACAGACACTAGGTCTGCTGGCTTGGGCGGCTGGAGGACGCAGGCAGGGAGAGGTTTTAGTCTTCTACTCCTGAGAAAAGCTGAGGAAAAGGAGAAATAGCGCGGAGGGAGCACGTGGGCCAACAGCGACTCTCCTCACCTTACCCCTGACCCACCTGTCCCTGTCTACGCCACCTACCCCACCAAGGGCCAGAATGTGCGCCGCGACAGCCCGACCCGAGGCGCGCTGCGGGCGTCGCCGGTGCCGTCCTGCTGGGGCCCGGGCCGCGCGAGGGGAAGAGGCGGACGCTCCCGCAAGGCCACGGGCCAGGGGGCCGCCGACCAGGCCCCGCCGAGGGAGCGGAGCTGCCGCCCGGTCCTGCCCGAACCTCCGGAAACCAGGGCGGCTCTGCTCGGCCGCTGAAGCTCTAGCGACTAGCCCGGGACGGGGCGCGATCTCTGGCGGGCACCCCTCCGCCGGGCGCGGGTGAAGAGCCAGGCCCCAGAGCCGAGGCCCGGGCCGCGGGAGACGGGCCATAGCTGACGCGGGAAGGGCAGTGGGAGCGGGCGGCGAGGCTAAGCCGCCTCCCGGCTGGGCTCCGAGGCCCGAGCCGACTGGTGGGCCCCAAGCGCGGGTTCTGAGACCCGGGGCGCGCTCCCACCCGCGGCCAGGCCCGCAGCAGCTGGGTCCGGACGGCTCCATCCCGCAGCCACCGGCCGGGTCCCCCGCAGTCGTGCGTCCCGCGCCGCTCACGCGCCTCGTCGGGGTCTTAGCTCCTTGGCTCAGAGAGGAAGCCGGGCCTGGGGCCTGAGGCCTGGGAGGGGCCCTGGGGTGCCCAGGACGACAGCGGCCGCGTGGTCCTCGGAGCTCCTGCCGCGCGCGGCCTCCTCCACTGCACACCCTTCGAGGCCAGCCTCGCGGCCTCCGCTCGCAGGCTCCGTGGCCCGGGCGGCAGCCCCGCGCTGCAGCGGCGCTGGGGTGCGGGTGCGGGTGCGGGACGCGCGCGGCCCTCGGTGGGGCGGAAGAGCTGGGGGCCGCGGCGCCCGACCCTGCGCTGGGAAGGGCGGGGTGGGGAACGGCCTCTGGCGTGCGCGGGCACGGCAGCTCCCCGCGTGCTCTGCAGCCGGAGCCGCGCGGAACGGAAGCCTGTGTATCCCCAGGCTGGAGCTCAGCCTGCAGACTTGACCACCGCCCTCCAGGCGCGGGGGCTGCAGGAGTGAAGCCCCCTTCGGCGGCCGGGCGGCGGGGCCGGGGGAGCCGCTCCGCGCGGATTCAGTGCCGGGTGCCCGGCGCTCTCGAGTCGGGGGACAGAGCGGCGGAACGAGGGTCACCGCTCAGCAAACCTAGAGTTCGCCCATAGGTGCCATTGCCACTGTCTCTTCCTGGAAGCTTCCGCTTCAGCTCGGGGTCAAGACCAAGCTGTCCGTGCCTGGAGAAGAGATTCAAGACCAGCGGCGCCCGGCCCCAGGGACGCCTTCCTCCCTGCCCGCAGCTCGCGGGGCCTGGGGCGTCCCTGAGTCCTTACCTGCTAAGCCCCAAACTGGGCAGCGGCGGCCCAGCCCCTTGGCCTCTGAGTGTTTAGGAAGCCTCGTTCTCAGCCAAGAGGTCAAGGCGAGCAGGCAGCCAGGACCAAGCAATCGTGTGTTCAGATTTAAAACGTCAAAAAAAAATATCGCTCTAGCATTTGTTTTTTCATTTTACTTGGCAAAATGCTGTAAGGTTTCGTCCTAAAAACACTTTATTTATAAGCCATTGTTTATTACTTTCGGTTATCGTCATGAAATCTGTAGAGAAGAAACGAAAAGGGCTTTTGATTCAGTTAAACTGCGACGCCGAGAAGGTAAATTGGAGGTCCCTTAACAGCTGGTCCTCGAAGATTTCCTCGAGGAAAAAAAAATATGGTTAGTTCCCCCTAATGATCGCTCTAAAATGATTGCCAAGAAAACAAAGCAATATCCAGCTTTCTCGCCTCCTCCTGCTTCCCCCTGGTTTAGCCAGACTGAGCCGATGGCGGACGCAGGCATATTGTGCAATTTCTTATTAAACACATCTGGAATATGCGCGCTCTGGGTCGAGTGCCAGGGATTTTACAAAGAGTTTACGACTGGGACAGAAAATTGTCCTTTTAACGAGGTTACGAGCAGTAATCAGAGGGGCTTTTACACGGGACCGGCCGGCTCTTCTCCTCCCCAGATCTGCAGACCTTTCCAAGATTCGCCAACCAAGGGAGCAGGAAGTGGGCCGGGGCACCCAGGGAGACAGAGCTTCCACGAGCCTAAAATTATACTAAGCAGAGCTGGAAGAGTGGGGGGCAGTCATCGGAGTAGGAAGAGAGGGCATGTAAGAAATTAAAGTAATTGGCCCTTCCTTATTTTCCAGGGAGATTTCCGCGGTGTCCTTTGAAGCCTGTCAGGGTCATTGAAAGCTATCTTTGTGCAGGGTGTTTGTTTTGGGGAGTGAATGTGAAGAATGTGCAGAGATCCCCTGTGAGAGCCCCTCCTGCAGAGGGTGGCATTTCTCCGTGGCCCAAGACGTGGAGAATAAACACCCTGGTGACTTAAATAAACACCAACTTAATGATCCAAAACACTAACAAGGGAGATTGGGACCCTGAGCTCCCAAACCAAATGACGGTCTCTGAGCGGCTGCGTGCACATCTGTCCATCATGGAGGGGGAAAATGACTTTATAAGTAAAAGTGACTACAGTTAAGTACAGTGACTCTTTCTCCCTTGAATTCAGCCAAAGCCATCTGACGTTAAAAAAAAAAAACACAGAAGCTCCTAATAAGAAGGCCTTAATCCTCCCCCCTGCCTCAGTCTCCTAGATAAGGACAAGAAAGATAGGAAAGTGTAACAAAGAAGTGAATATATTAATGGTGACACTTATGGATGGGGAGAAATCAAAATTATGAAACTGTCATGTCAGAAAATAAATAGACTCTCTCTAAGGAACAATATTTTACAAAGCACAAGCAAGCCAATCCTGTTATCCTGAGTAGAATTTTAATAAATAATGCCATTTGTTTCACTAATTTTAAAAGCTAAATACAAAGATACATCATTTTTGCCCCAGGCAAAAATAATATGGAGCCTACATGGTTACTGGGATTTTTCTGGATACTCTCCGGCAGCGTTGCAAAGAGCTCCTATCCTGCTGGTCTGCTTTCTATTTGTACAGATTAATTCACAATGTTGCTATCCTTGTTCGAGTTCCCTTTTTTCCCCAAGCAGATGAATTATTTTACTTTCACAGTCTTGTCATAAACTTGTCAATACAAAAGAGCTGAGTTAACAGACAAATGCTGTGGAGAAGAGCTAGTGGTAAACAAAACTGCATATCTAAATAATAAAAAAAATAAATATCCGAAGCTAAATTCACTCTTTTTCTGTCATATAATTAATTCAGTCACCACTCTTGGTTCAGGTGATGGCCTTCAAAGTACCCTGTAATTCACAGCCACCATTAAGTAAGAAAGCAAGAAAACTAGTTGGGAAAAAAAATAGGGCCCAATGACAGCAATACACAACTCACCTTTCAGAAAGAGAATCATACTCCTGGTGTTCTACTAAGTTTTAATTTAGACTGGTTTAGGTACAATAGAAAAGAAACCTGAAAACACATGCTGTTTTAGTAACAAATACCAGGTTGCCAGATTTGTCGAATATTTTTGCAAGCTATAAACTAGGAACAGGAGAAACCCTTAACAGGATAGGCTACAGATATGAAAGCTTCGAGGGCGTGGGAAGTAATGGCATTCAGGAAAGTGTTTTTTCACATTGGTACATTTTAAAAGTTTGCCATAAAAAAACCCAAGAAAACAAACAACAACCAAAAAAACCCCACCAAATCTGACAAAAATAGTTGTATTACTAATGGTCACTTCTATTTCTAACTGCCTCACATAGAGAGCATTAAGACATTTAGGCACTTGTTTTTTCCCCCTAATACTGTTCTTGCATTTTAATCTACATAAAATTGTTTAACACTAAATATGAAAAATGTAAACTTAATTTTTCCCCATCAAAAAAAGTTATAAGGTCGTATTTTTCCTATTCACCTTAAGAATGCAACCAGTTCCTCCCAGGCTGGGGGCTCCTATTCTCACTATTTTGACTTCTCTCTCTCTCTTTTTCATTTCCTTTTCCTTTGCCCAAAAGATTTTTCCATAAATAAATTAAAAGGAAATAATTAAAATCCAGTTGATTTGTAATTCCCATCCATTGGAAAAAAAAAAAAAAAAGGCTTCCGAAGCAGGCACATGGTTGCCCAGAACCAAGACTGGGTGACTGGGGGCTTTTGTTTGTTTGGGTTTTTTTGTTGTTTTTTTTTTTTTCCTGATCTGGGAGGGGAAATGCAAGAGTGGAAAGAGTCTGAGAGAAGGCGGCGACTAAGCTTGAGATCGCTGTTGGTTTTGAGTTTTAAAAAGATATTTGTGAAAGTCCACCATTCCTTTATGCTCAAAGAACCCCAGACACAAGCTGCAAAAATGTTCCTGATTTCTATTTACAAGTGTCCCCAGTCGCTGCTTCGAGGTCCCAGTCCCTCCCCACTTAGGACCCCAAGTCCACCAGACTTGAGGTGAGGGGGCCCAGCAGGGAGTCCTGGAGCTGGTGCTGGTGGGCTTGCAAGCCGTGGCCGGGCTGCGAGGCTGTGAGGCCCGGGAGGGAATAGTTTGAGCTCCTGGCGTGGCCCATATTGCCCTGCAGCAGAAGGACCGAGTTCTGGTCTGGACTTTGGGGAGGTGAGAATTCTTCTTCTGAGCTGGACATGAGCGGCTTGCCCCCTTCCAGAGGAGAGAGTTGATTCTGCTTGTTGGAGGAGGAGTTATTGTTTTCGGTGTTCTCCCTAAGAAATAGAGGACAACACCATATGGTTAAAAAAAAAAAAAAAAAAGGAAATTAAGAAAAAAAAGTGTACGACGGAGAGAGGAGAGCTGGAAGGAGGAAAGGGTCATTGTGCAATCAGTCATAGGCCCAAATGGGGAAGCTCTGCCCTCCCACCTATCCCCAAGGGTCCCTGGGTAGGTGAGGAGGCACAGGAGACTGGAGAAGCTAGGAGCAAGGGACAGAGCTGTGGGGAGCCGGGTCCTCCCCTCTTCCAGAATTTAAAAAGCCAGATCAGCAGGACTTATTTGAAACGCACAAAAATTATTTTTAAAGTTTCGTTCAAGCAGTTATTTTTAAATACCTGTCAACTAGCACCACATTTAGAAGTAACTAAGTTTGAAAATCTTCCAACAAATGGTTGTTGGCAATGAAAATGATGGGGACAAACAGGGCCCAGCGCACAGATGTTTGGGGTGAATCAAGTCAATTGTTCTGTCCCCATCTGAGGAAACAATTAACCATCGAGTTTCCCTGTCCCTGGCCGGAGGTTGTGGTTTCAAAGACACAGGACAGGTCATGGGAAGTGGTGTCCAGAGCGGCCCAGTGACCTGAGTAAACACAGGGAGCGCAGCCAGTCTCTCCGATTTCATCAGGGAGTGGGCCCTCAGGCCTGGCTTACAGGACGGCCGCTTTATAACTCAAGTCTAACTGCAACCATACTGTCCCTGTCCCCGTGTTACTCGCTCAATCCTTAGTCCCTCACGGTCCCCCCTCAGGCTCCCCTCGCACAGCCACAACAGCGCACCTTTCCCAGCAGGGGCGACTTCGCGGCCCCGCACAGCCTGTGAGCGTCTCGGGACGCAGGACGTCGAAGCCCTCGGCGCCTCCGCTCTCAGCGTGCTCGCCATCCTCCCCAGCCCGAGCGGCCGCCCGTCTCCCCTCTCCCCCTTCCCTCGCGGTCTGCGTCTCCCAGAAAGCCCGGTTCCGCCGGAGTGATCGAGGCACTGTGCTTTCCCACCCAGAGGGGAACTCGCAGGCAACCTCTTGGGCCCCCAGGCTCGGAAGCGAACAAAGGAAAGCCAGCCGGCCCGGGCGCTCTGGTTTCCCCAAACTCCTGGGCTCCGGGAGCGCTCTCCCGCCGCCTCCCCGGCGCTCGGCCGCGTCTCGGTTGGAAACCCTACAGCAATCGCAGGGAGCCAGGCCCGGGGGTGTCGGCGCGAGGAGGGCGGAGGCAGAGACAGGTTAAAAAAAATGTTGCCTTCTGAGCTCCAGAGAGAAGACCGACCGGCCGCGGCGCCCGGTACGCGCGAGGGAGCCCAGCGAGGGCGATCCTTTACGGACTTGGGGCGCCGGGAAGTAAATGCAGCGCCAACTCTCCCAAAGCTCTCCGTCCTGCGGATCTCTTTGGAAAGCCTCCTTCCTTTGTGCAGCTAGTGCAGGATGAAGCGGCGACCTCTCGCCCAAAAGGCTCGGAGAGAGCGAGTAAGGAGCGGCGCGGGAAGGGGGGCAGCGCAGACGTCTTAGGCCAGCTCCAGCCCTCTGGGGAGCAGGAGGGGAGAGGGTCGCGACCCTCAGCCCCCACCGAACCCCTTTCCTGGCGATCGCAGTCAACACTTCCCTTCTAGTTGATCTAGAAACTCACTCTGCACACACACACACACCCCACCCCAACTCTTCGCTCCAGCCAGCCAGGAAGGCATAAAAAACAGACCTAGCGCCAGTATTTCCCGACACACACCCCAAGAAACCCACGCGCGGGCGCTCAAATCAACTGAGTCCCCATCCCCAGCACACGATCTCAGAGTTCATGAACTTTCGCTGCAGTGCCGCGGAAGCCTGGGCGCCGCCCCGCGGACCGGCTCCCGCCGGCCGGGAGCACCCGGTGACTGCTGCCTGCGGGGGCGGGAAGGGGCGGAGGGGAAAGGAAAGCTTCCCGGGGTCGCCCAAGCAGCGGGGAGCACGCCGCGTACCTTTCCTTGGCCTCGGCGGCCCGGTCTCTTTGCCTCCGGTTCTTAAACCAGTTGCTGACCTGGGTGGTGGTGAGGCCGGTGGCCTCGGCCAGCTCCCGCTTCTCACGCGGCGAGGGGTAGGGGTTGTGCGCGTACCACTCCCGCAGCACGCCCCGCGACTTCTCCTTGAAGCAGTAGCTGGTCTCCTCGCCGTCCCAGATGGTGCGCGGCAGCGGGAATTTTCGGCGCACGCGATATTTGCCCACGGCGCCCAGGGGTCGGCCGCGCAACTTCTCGGCCTCCACGTAGTGCGCCTTCAGCCACAGTTGCTGCAGCTTGGGGTGGTTGTGAGGCGAGAACTGGTGGCTCTCCAGGATCTTGTAGAGCTCGCGGAAGTTGCCGCGGTGGAAGGCGACCACGGCCTTGGCCTTGAGCACGCTTTCGTTCTTGTGCAGGTGGTCGCAGGCGGGCAGTGACCACAGGAACCTGCCCAGGCGCTCCAGGTTCCCGCCTTGCTGCAGAACCTCGCACACGCACGCTACTTGCTCCTGCGTAAAGCCGAACGACGGCAACATCGACATGGCTGGGGCCTGCCGGGGCGCACTGCCCGGGCGCACGCGGCAGGGAGCAGAGCCGAAAAAACAGGGGGAGGCAGCCGCAGGGAGGGGGGCGCGGCTGCTCCTAACCCCCTCCCTAGGCTTTCCGTAGGCGAAAAAGCGAGCCGAGATTTGAGGATGGGCGGCAGAGAAAGAGGAGGAGGAAGAGTGGGGCGCGCGCTGGAGCGGCCGGCTTACTCCGCAGCCTTTCGGGCCTCGCTGGCTCCGGCCTCCCGCCGGGTGGATGCTGCTTGTTGCCGGGGAACTTGGTTTCTGTTCTCCCCGCAGCGGCCTTAAAGCGCGCAGCGTCCCCGGCGCGCTGATTGGCTGCAGGCGGCGCCTATCCGGGGCTGGCCAGCCCGCGCGCCGCCGGGCAGGGCAGTGAGGCCGCGCCGCCCCGCGCGGGGAGGGCAAGGCTGTGGAGCCGGGGATAGGGAGTGGTGGGAGGAGAAGGACCCGGAGAGGTGGGAAGCGAGGGGGAGGGGGGGATGGGAGTGGGTGAGCGCGTCAGGACCCTGCAACGTGACCCCCCTCTCCAGTGTCACCTAAGGGCAGGCGCGCACATCTCTGCACAAATCAATTACTCCGGACCTTCTAATTCCCCTCCTCTCCCTCCGTACCCCTGTCCCTGTCCCTTGCAGGCTTGCCCTTTCCCGGTGAGCTCATATTTAATTACCTTAATGTTGGAATTAATAAATAATGGATTGATGAATAGCTTATGGAACGCGATAAATAATACAAGAGCAGACCAGGGCTCCGGGCTCTGCAGCCGCTGGAAGAGTGGCTTCTCTCCGGGCTGACTTCAGCTCCAGGAGCCAAACTTAATTTCCTCTTCCTTCCCCCCCCCCCCCCCCCCCCCCCCCGCCCTCCAAAGGGCACAAATACTCCCGGCTGAATAGCGCTTCTCTCATTCTCAAAAGGCCGCGACTATTTGGGACCACGTGAGGAGCTGTTTAGAGCATAGTTGCTGAGCAGATAAAGATTCCGAGGGCTCATTTGTGATTTGGTATCTTGTCAAATGAGACGGTTTAAGCAGGCAGGCTTCTGGACTCAGTTTCCCCGTCTGCGCAGTTGCGTTTGCAGAGACTCCTGAGGAACGCAGAGAAGCTTTACTTGCTATTAGCAAAATGCTTTGAGGACCTCGTACGAAAGGCGCTGGATGGGGTGTAAATTAAATAAAACTGTGTCCGGCTCCAATAGCCGTCCGGTTGTAACATAATCTTTACCCTGCTCGGAGAGGGATACTACCCTCAAAGTGAGGACGACAGCGGCTCCAAGAAGATTAAATAAAGAGAGAGAGCACGCATGAGTGTGTGTGTGTGTGTGTGTGCGTGTAGATTGCAATGCTGGCCTATTTTACTGCCAGAGAATGAGAGATGTCCTGCAATTCCAGTCCCATATCTGTTATTTTGTGTATGTGTGGAGACTGTTCAGTAAAACTGCACACACAAATGAAGCTGTAATTATCTTAAGCCTCATTTGCACACCTTGTTCCAAAGCAATTATTAAAAAGATTTTGAAAACAATTAGGGTCTCTAAACAAAGATAATCTATTGTCAGTAGCTGAGACTGGCAGGAGATAAGAACAATGCGCGGAGATAAGGGGAGCCAAATGGTGCAAGGAGAGTGACTTTATGACTATACTTATCTCTGATTAGATAAGTTCAAAACAGAATTTTAAGTACACTTCAAAAATGCTTTTGATTTAAATGCACCCTCTTAGTGAATGCAAAGAACAAACTCTAGGCTCTTTAAACTTGCTTGTCTCCTTTAAATATGTTTTGAGTCTATCAGCCAGAGCCCAGCTCCATTGACAGTTTGCATCCTGAGACATAAGCGAGAGAAGGAGCAGCCCTGTGCGGCTTTCCCCTTGTATTATTTATATTGTTTTAAAATAATGCACCCAGTCCGGTGCACCCTGCTATGTACATTTTAAACTCATGAAGGGTTTCCACCTCCTGGCTGCCTCTCAGGAGATTCCAAGTAAAGGGAAGCTGCTTCTCCGCTGAGCTCCCAGACAATGCTTTTTACATCAGTGAAACTCTGCAGTATCTCGTGCAATTAGACCTTGGAAACAGATATTGATATTTCATTACGTTTAGGATTATTTTTTAAATGCATTTAATGGGTGCATATTATTTCAAAAGTTATTACCTATTACATGGTGTGCCCAATGACTTACTTTCTTAACTAGAACCTGGCACAGCTGAGCGCAAGCCCATGTGTCTGGTAATTTTCCCTCACCATCTTATTTTAGTGCTCAGGATGTTTCAGATGAAGTCTTAAGGAGCTGTAGTGTCCGTCCTGCCAGAAGGAATGTCTCTGCTTGGAACAATCCTTATTGACATGGCAGCTGTGTGAGGACCAGCACAGAGGCTTAAACTGGCTCTAAAAATCAGTTAATACCCTAAAGTCTGGAGCAAGTGCGCAGAATTACAATGTGTATGGGGGGCAGGGGAGCGGCTGTAAGTACAGCTACGTCTCTTAAAAGACAAACGGTAAGTTGAGCATGGGGTGTACTTTATAATTAAAAATTTTGTATAAGGAAATGAGGCATAGCCTGGCCAAGGAGGGCGGGTATAAATTCACAGGGGATGACCGGGAGCAGAGAGAAGGCAATTAGACACCGATGTGACCACCTTCATTTCGACTTCCTCCAGACCTCTCAACCCACTTCTTTTCTTCTCTCTTCAAAAGGAATGAGGACATACAAGACGTTGGCGACAACTGGGAAGACAACCGTGTGGGTGCTGTGATTGTGGGCCCTGGGGTCAGTGAGAAGTGGTGCTCCTTCTCGGAGGCTGTGCCGGGCCGCCAGCCTTTCTCCTTGTGTTTAATCCAACAGATCCCGTAACTAGAAAAGAAAAGTGCTATTCGCTTTGTACCATCGAGCCTACCTGCTATTTCGATCTCTTGGTCAGGGTAACCAATTGTTATAAATGTTAATTATTGGCTCGGATATATAAGGTTTCCCAAAATGGAACCTTTCACTGAAAACCACTAAAAGAGGTAAAATGACATGAATTTACAAACCACATAAACCAAATGATCCATTTTAAATCGCGCACAGAAAGGTTAGAGTTGTTCTAGTAACTTAAAACCTTTGCTGTCAATGCAAATCACACGAAAAACAGAGATGCGTCGGAGATTTAAAGGGAACGAGCAACTCCAGCTGCTGCCCCCGCCGCTCCGTGGCTCCCGAGGGTAACGCGGCTGGCGAGGGGCGCCCGACGCCGGGTTTCGGCTCTTCTGTGCCTCTGCTGCGCAGGTAATGGCCGGGTGCGCACAATTGGTCAATGGAAAGGCCAATGCGGAGGCACTGGTTGCTGCTGGGGTTTCTCGGCTGGGTTGACATAAGGCCTTGGTTCAAAAAACCTCTGACTGGGACCCACTTATTTCCCTTCTGGCTTAGAGCGAGGTGTTTTTGGGGCTCACGGCCTGCTTTCTTGGAATTCCTTCGCCATCAAGAACGACAGCGGGGATCCTGCTCTAGCTACGTATATTTGGAAGGGAAAGGCAACAGGAGGCGTTTCTTTAACAAATTAGCGTCGTCGCTCTGCGGCAGTGCAGAGACTGCCCAAATCCTGGCTGAAGTGACAGCATCCATCCTTTTTCCTCTGCTTGGTCGGAAACTCCGGGTGCCCTCGACCCTTGGGATGCGGGGCTCCCCGAGGCCGGCGGCCGGAGCAGCCGCCCACCTGCCTCCTGGGGGACGCCGCTCCCCGCGAGGTCTGAATAGGCCGAGGGCTCAGGCAGGGCGATTTGCGGACCCGGAGAAGAGAAACCCAAAACCAGTCCATTAGTAAATGAGTTTTGTGTTGTCAAGGTTCTTTCCCATCCACTTGCTGTTCTGAAAAATAGATCACGTTTCGTTATCTTTAGTGGGAATCTGCAACGTGACACCGGATCCGCGCGGCCCCCGCCTGTCTCCCTCCCTCTCTTCCAGCCTCGCTCCGCCGGGCCAAGGGGAGCCGGCCGGCTTCCTCGGCTTATTTCTGAACAATGAAGATTTGTCTGTTCCCCTAATATATTTATGTATGGAGGGAAGGAGGGAGTTTTCTCCTGGAAGCGGGAAGCGCGCGAGCAGGGCCTCCCGCTTCCTTGGTGCGAAAACCCAGCGCCAGCCCAGGACGCCGGCCGGCCGCCCCCCGCCCACACCTGGACAAACAGAGCGGGCCGCGCGCGGCTGGCTGCTGAAAACCCCGCCGCCCCGCGCGCCTCCTGAATTACAGTCTGCACATTGTCCCGGGGTCAGGGAAGGGAGAGACAGAGACTGACTGAGGGACACCGCTGCGAGGGAGCTCAGAGTGAAGAGGGACAGAACTGGGGGGTGTGTATTTGGAGGGGTTACACTCTCCCTCTTTGTGTGTCCCCACGTCTGGTCTCTCTCTGAATGTGTCTTTCTCTGTGTCTCTTTCTATCTCATTCTCTCTTTTCACTCTGAAAGAAGAAACTCGTTCATTCTGTGTGAACCTCTGGTTCTCATTCTTTCTTTCTCTCTTATCTCTCTCTCTCACTCTCGCTCTTTCTCTCACTGTCTCATTCTTCTCATTGTTTCTCCTGTCTCTCTCTCCTCTGTCTCTGTCTCTCTCTCCCCTACCCCCACCTCTGGATCTCTGTATTTCTCTCTCCGGTTCCCCTCCCTCCCGCATGGCTCTGGGTGCCTGTGCCTATTTCTTTCTGCCCGGGACCAGGCGCTCCGAAGTTTCACAGACACAGCGTGCTGATGTCGGGCACCCAGGCAGCGCCGGGCGAGCAGACTCTGAAGTCCCGCCAGGGCGTCGGCTCTGTCAGCGGGACCCCGCCATGCTGAGTGGAGGCGTCGTCTAAGGGTGGCACGGGTAGGCGGAAGAAGGTGGGTTGGCCACCTGGAGGAAAAGGGCCGACTTCAATTGCGCTCTGAGAAGGCTCAGGCTCAGGGACTCGCCAAGCGCCAGACTTAGCCAGAAGACGCACTCAACATCAGATGCCAAGCACCTTTCTGGAAAGTGAAGGAGAGTGTTATAAGAATCTGTTCTTAAGAATTTAAGACACCCTTGCCCCCTTCTCTTTATTAATATTGCTTTAGGGCAAGTTTACAAAAAGATACTCTCCAAGAGTCCTTGTTTTCCATTGAATGTCCAATAAACTTTTTTCTCAACTAATGTACATCCTGAATACCGCATCTGTCTAAGCTAAGAAGAATTTCCTTTTGGGAGGTGAAAGCCTGCAGCTCCTCCTGTTCAGAGGAAAGTGCTAGTGACGGTAATGCAGGGTGACACTAAATAAACAGTTAGGGTGGACTGGAAAGATGGAGTTAATTATCCAGTGAGCTGCGTTTCAGCCCAGACCATCAGGGGCTGATTTGTTTTGGCTCATAGTCGTAGGAAGGAGACAAACCACTCTCTTCTCTACATCTCTTAGGGATCCTGATCACTGGTTTCTCAAACAAAACAAAATACAAAAACCACTACCCAGGTATCACTGTTTCAATTAAAATTTGGTTTACTGCTCCTCTGCAGACTGCAAAAATGTCCACTCCCTTGCCCCATGGCCCTGGAGAGAAGACCCAAAATGGCTCAAAAATGCGCCCCCCAAATCTTTTTTTAGAGGCCCATTGGTAAAGAAAGTGGACATCCAGCACCCCTCCTCAGCTCTTCACTTGGACTCTTACAATAAGTTTATGTAACTACGTGTTTAGAAAAACTAAGGTGTTGGCCCAGTTTTCGCGACGATTTTACTTCATCCCTCCAAAAAAATCAGGCTTCGTGGAATTTCAGATGCAATTAGATTTATTGTTCGCGTGATTCACTGACTATCCGGTTTCCTCAGGTAAGCCTGCACTTATATATAAATCCTAGTAACTTAAAACTTCTCCCTCCCCACTTTGCTCTTCCCTCCCTCCCTTCACTCTCCCTCCCCGCCACATTCTGATATTAATAATCCCCGGCTGCCCCTCTTTCCGGGTCATTACGGTACTGCTGGTCTCTAATCAATCCTAATGCGATGGCAATTGGAGTCCCTGATGACTGCGGCTCGGGTTTCTTGTAATGGCTCTACCACATTTTCCTGGACCTCCTTCTTTAACCTGAGATGCCAGGGGGACGAGTCCCTTCTCGGCTGCTGATTACTTCAAGATGTGGGGGCTGGTTTGAGCAGAAGGAGAAAGAGACACGCGCACAGCGTGGCTGCCACTGCGGGCTGGGCGGCTGGGGCGAGCAAGGCGTCTGTACGCCCGGCCGGCACCCGAACGCCTTTCGCTCCTCTCTCTCTCTCTCCTTTTCTCTCAATTTCCCAGGCCCAAACTCATCCAGGCGGACCGAGACGAAGATTCTAAAAGTTTTTTTTTTTTCGTGGTGCAGAGACGCCTGGTGGTGCCTGGGCCTCTCCAGTTTTGGCAGGTTCCCACCCTGCAGCGTCCGCCCGGGCTCCCGGGCCAGGCCTGACCGTCGCTGAGGAGGGAACGCCTCCCCCCCGTTCGTCAGAGTCGGCTCCACTTTCCTCCTGGTTATTTTCTCCCAGTGCCATCCCCTCTCCCCAATTTTAAAGTAGTTGTCCCCCAGAGGAACTGGATTCCTCCCCATCTCCCCCACTGACCCTTGACCTCTCTTCCTTACCTCATCAGTGCCTGAAGCTCCCAACCTGTTCCTGACCCAAAGCCGAGGCCAGAAGCTTAGCCGGGTGATGTTAGAATATGACCCCTTCTCTCCCAACCTCTGAGGGTTCATCGCTCAGAATCCTTAACCTCTAGGGACAAAGGCCCAACACTTCTTTCTGGCCGGTGCCATTGGGAGTGGGCCAAGAGTGGGCACTTGCGCCGGACCTCCCTCTCCCCTCCGTAATCTTCTGGCTCGCTTCCCCTACCCCAGGTCCAGGCCTGGCAGCGAGGCGATCAGCACGTTCGCGGCATTTGTATTCTTCCATTTCTCAGCCTAAAGCCATTTAGCGTAACCCGAGCCCAGGATAATTGCCACGTTTCTGCCGCGATACTTCTAAAAACAAGATAATGCTTCTGAATTGCGGAAGAAAGTACTGCGGACAAATTGGGCGCGGAGCGGCCGAGATGGATCGCTTTGTTAGGGGCGGCCCGTGGTTTGTGACTCAATTAGTGCATTTCTGGGAGCTGCCCGCCCTCTGCAGCCCGGTCAGCTCGAGGCGAACTCCCCCTGTGGCTCCCGGGCGCCGGCAGGGCGTGGGGGAGCACTTCGGGCCTGTACCTATGTCGGTGCAAAGCCACGCCGCGGGAAATGTTTTTGTATTCCCACACGAGTACATTGCTCGGGTTCTAAAGGATCCAGATTTTCGCGGACAGAAGCTTGACTGCCTCTGCTCCGGTATGAGCCGCGCGGCGTTTGTCTGAAGCACGGTCCTCTGCGCTGTGGGGAAAGAAGCGCCGGGTGGAGGCTGCCGGGAAGGGGCCCACTCCCCCACGCCCCCGCGCGCCTCGCCCACCCGCCAGGGCCTGGACTTGGCAACAACGTTTGCAACCCTGCTGCTGTCCTTGGCGCAGCCGGCAGGGTGAGGCTTCCAGGCAGCCGGCGGACCGCGAGGGGCGCTTTTCGGGCTTGGAACGAGGCCGTCAGAGCTTTTCTTGCCTCTGCTCGAGTCCACCCGCCACCCCCACCCATCGCCCCGCATGCAGGCCGAGGTTCGGGGGAAGCCGCTCTGCCAGGTGCGCGCTCGCGGCCCCGCCCGCCGGCTGGCTGTGCCCAGCCTGGAGCAGCCGGGCCTCACCCGGTCCCGCCGCCCGCGCCACGAAGCCCGCCCGGGGGCCGCCGAGAGCTCTCGGGCGCCGCGTCTGCGCCGGGACGGCTCCGCCCAGTCGGGCAGCGAGAGGCTGGGCGTTCCGGCCGGGCCGGCCCAGCGGCTCGGGCGACAGCAGGCTTCGGACCCCGCCGCTCTCTCGGGAGCTTCCCCGGGGCGTTACTGGGGCCAAGAGGCGTCGGGGCGTGAGGAAGGAGAGGACAGGGCCGGGGACCGCAGGGGCGGGAAGGAGGCGCGGGGAGGTCAGCGGAGCGGGGAGGGGCGCGGGCCCGCGGCGGGCGCGGCCGAGGACAGAGAGGGCGCTGTCTTCCTGGCAAAGGATCCCTGGCCCGGCCGGCAGGAACCGAAACAAAAAGACAAGAACCTCCGCCCAGCTGAGCGGCGGGGTGAGGGGCGCGCGGCGGGGAGGGGCTCGGGTGGCACAGCGATTCTCAGCCCCCAGCCCGGGAACCGCTTGGCCCGCCGCAGCCCTGCCAGAGCCGCTAGCCCCGAGTGGGACTCGCGGGGAGGGAGCTCCTTTGGCCCCTTTTGCTCTCCCCACAGTGGCCTTCCTTCAGGGTCATCCCTCCCTCGCTTTCTCCCTCGGAAACTGGAGGCGTCAGGGTGAGGTCGGCGACGCTTCCCTGGCGAGTGAGGCGCCCCAGTTTGTCCAAGGCGAGCGGGGGCGGCGGCGAGGGGGGTCCCGATCCCCTTTCCAGGAGCCGAGCCAGGTTTTGGGTTTCGTGAGTCCTGCGGAAGTAAAACCGCGACGCCAGCCAATCCTTCACATCGAAGGTGCGCAGCAAGTGGCCTCACCTGGTTTGGCCGCGCCTTGCCCGGGGACCAGAAGAGAGAGAAGACCCTCTAATTTACTGTCACCGACTGGCTGGACGCACACTTGGCGACCAGAGGGATCTGAAGACAGCTACTATCAACCGTTTCCCACCCAAACCCACAAATCTAAAAACTCAGTTTATATTAATTCGCAAGAAACTGTTATTCGTCCATTCCAAAAGTACATACTTTTCCTCTGTCATCTACAAGGGATAACGTGTTCTCATCTTTCCATGCTCATAATAAATCAGGCAAAGCAAAACAAAAGGATCCCACACTCACTCATCTTCTGTCTTGAAAGGTCCCTCCGTATTCAGGGACATAGTTAAAGGCCGTTCTGGTTTGTACATAGATACTATAACCGATGGTCTCCTTACATGTCCGCCAACAGAGAATCTCAAGCTCCAGTCTCCCTGTGAATTTCCTGGGGAGTCGTGACTCGTCCACAGCCCTTCCAGCAGAATCCAGGTGGCCCTGTAGCTCCGCCTTTGGCAAGAGAGCTATTTCCTAGGAATAACTGGGTGGGCTGCAGCCCGCCTGCCTCTTCACGTTGAGAAACGCTTCTCTTGTGGGAACGTCTGTTTCTATTCATCCGATTTTCTAATTTCTTTGATCAGCCTAAATATTTTCTTGGCAAACGGAAATTGACCATGCCATGAATATGATAACAACCTGCTTGGAAAAAAGCTATTTTGTTTCCAAGCAGCAGAAAAAAGGGGTGGGGGAGTAGGAATGCCTGCAACAGATTCCTGCACACACATCTTTTCGCACGCAGTCTCTGAAGCAGCTTTGTGAAAGCTGCCTTCTCCACCCTAATATAGTTTCTTCCCTCTCCTCCCCTCAGATAAACACACACCTGGGCTCCTAAAAGTCTGATATTCTTTATAAAAAAAAATAGAACTTCAATGGATGTCTCTTGAGAATTTCCCTTTAAAACAGATGAAAGGCAAGGTTAGTACAATGTTCTCTTAATCCCTTTGCCTTCTGAGTCAAAATAAATATTTTCTTCTGCATGTGATTGTACATCCTGCCATTTGGATGTGGCTGTAAGCAAAGCGACTGATAATAAAAGCATTTTGAGGCTGTGTATTACATGCAGTTCTCTTGAAATCAAGGGGGCTGAGGGGAGAGGGCGGAGCCTTACTTCACAGGCAAGAGTTGGTGGGTTTCTGAAAAAGCTGCAAGAAAAGGACCTTTCACCTCTCATTAGTGATGCCATCAGTGCTCGGGCAGAGTGGAGCTGAGGTCATGTTACATATGGCACACAGTCTGCTCAGCACTTGAAACGTCAGCTTTGAAATTTTAGAGAGGGGAAAGGTCATCTTTAATAAGCTGAAGTCTGGGGCTCCCATTGCCCTCATTGCGAACTGGGTGGGTGTCCATATGCTTCAAACCTTCTGCAGTTTTTTGTTGTTGTTGTTTACAGTTTTAAGCTGATTTTTGTTTCACATCTTCATTTAAGCTGTAATGTTTTCAGTTGTTAATACTCCAAAAGGCCTTTCATTTTTATAGCGACTCTGTCATCTTTCCTTTCCTTTTCATGCAACCATAAAACCGTCTGCTCTGAGTGATAGCTTTTTAGAAGTCAGCTTCCCAGGAGAAATGAAGTGTGTCTATCCATCTGCTTACATGGATCCAGACATGTGGGCTATAGGGTTACCCTTCTGAGTGGGTAATTTAGACTTCACTCTTGTACACTACATAATTTACTGAACCTTCAAAAACATTAAAACTTCCATATTATGTAAAAGCTCTAGTTTCTGAAAACTTCCTGGGTACGACTAAAATTTTTCATGCCAGTTACTGAAATTTCACATTTTATTTTGACCATGTGGAGGAAACTCTCAAATCAGAATATGTTGATTCTTCTAGAAGGCTTAAAGTTAAAGCTAACTGACAGATGCTATAATGGTAGATATAGCACTGAAAGAAAAAGTGCTACTATCTCACTTCCTTGTTCAGAAAATATTAGGAACATTTGTGAATGTTCAATCGTCAGATTTGTTCAAGAAGTGAAGTCGACCGAAGCCAAGTCACTGAACTATCTCCAGATCTCTTTGTAGCCACTGTCAAGATGGATATAAATATTTTTCTTTCATGTAACTCTGCAAAAAAACTTCTCCGTAGTGATTTGTCATTTACTCAGTTCCAGAAGCTCTTTTTCCATGTAGACCTATTCTCCAAGAGGAACAGTCTCACCATATCGTTACATGCATTCTTCACTTTCCTTTATATCTGTCAACCCCTTTTAGCTGTTTATCACATATCCCAGATTTTGGTTGTATTTTTCAGTTTTCTTCTTCTTTTACATAAAAGTTACATATTTTGTTCTTATAAAATAAACTTGAAAAAATAAGACAAGTATGGATGATAATCAGGTAGGTTCAAATTGTAGACTCAATGATATTTAAAAAGTCTCTCTTCTACTCTGCACATTGAAAATATTGGCACAATCTTCAAATGTGCCCTTGAGCCAACTAGGGGTGTCTCATTACTGATGAAATCAATGACCGTGATATGCAGATAAGTCTTGGTTTTACTTTGTTTCTAGTTAGATTTTTAAAAATCTTTCATTTTGGATCAGCAAAACTTTAAAAAAAACAGTTTGCATAATAGCAACTGAAAATATAGATGGGTAGAACAGTTTCACAACCAAGAATGACGTCAAGTAAATAATTTATTTCTAATCACTTTCCTACATTAGGGTTTGCTGCTAATAAGCTAGTGGACTTTGTGATACTTTCATGAACTCAAAGCGCTTGAGGCTTTGATGACCCAAATGGTTTTAAGTTCAATCAATTTAGTCGATAAGGATGCGAACACTGTAGTCTTGGGGAGTGCATGTGTGTTTGGGAGGGAGGTAATGTTGCTTTTTTTGTTTCTCACTAAATTTTAAAGCTTCCAAAAATACTCCAGGAAAATTTAAGAACAGATGGGTCACACCAGTAAGCCTGAAAAAGAAGTGAAATATTTCAAGAGGCAGGATCATCATTGACAGGTTGATAACTCATTAAAGACCTATAAAAGGAATCCTAATAATTTACACTTTTTATAGGATCCTTCACTTACAAACCTTTAACATTTTACAGGCTTGATCTCATTCATCTTCTCAGGAGTTTGGGAGGTGTTACCCTTAGGGCAAAGAGCGATTGCGCCTTTACAGAAACATGGCAGAGAGGTTGGATAATTTGCCCCTGGACTTATAATTCAGAGGTGGTGAGTCCCAGACCCTCCCCAATTTATCTAAAAGGCAAATTTCCATAAAGAGATCAGTGACTAAAGTGATTTGCATTTAGTGAGTCCTTGTAAAATGTTATTCTCCTTAAGTTAGACTCTCTAATTCAGGCCAAGATTGGTAAGAAATTTCATAAATGTCTCTAAATTACCAAGAAAAAGAAAATGTAACATCAAGTGGCGTGGGTCCACATAGGTCTGGTTGTTCTTCCATCCTGTCTGGAAATAAGCCATAGTCTTAGTTGGTGCAAATGCCATGTGAGAGGAGACATACGGATTACAGAACCATGAGGTAATTACTACAGCTTAACTGTCCCACAGAGAGGCTATTAAGTGTTCGTAAACAGGGTTACAATAGAATACGTATTCTATGACAAGATTTGGCCTGTACTTTCAATGCTTTCAATGCTTTCAATTCTTTCCTTGTCTTATTTAGGAGAAGAAATACTAGAAATTCTAGAAAATTAAGGATTTAGTTAATCTTGAGGGCAGTGCTTCACAAACTTTAGTGGGCATGCAAATGACCTGAGGCACTTGTAAAAATGTAGCTTACTGGGTCCTACCCCTAGAGTTTTTGATTCCCTCGGTTTAAAGTGGGACCCTGGAATCTGCATTTTAACAAGCACCTCAGGTAATTTTAATGCACTGGTTCATGGGCTGTTCTTTGAGAAGAAACATTCACTCTGCCTGAGATAGGAGCAAAAAGAAAAGGAAAGTTTGATCAGCAAGAATAAAGCTTCAACTCCAAATTTTTACCTAACCAGAATTTACTTTTCTCTGTATGATTTTGAAAGAGGACTTTCAGAGTAGGTTTTTACTGGTGGGGAGGATCTTTGGGTTTCTGAAGAATTTTGTAGGAATTAAAATATTTCTAACTAGTAATAGATAGGAAATAATTTGTCCTCTTTTTTTTTTTTTGAGGAAGATTAGCCCTGAGCTAACTGCTGCCAATCCTCCTCTTTTTGCTGAGGCAGGCTGGCCCCGAGCTAACATCCATGCCCATCTTCCTCTACTTTATATATGGGACACCTACCACAGCATGGTGTGCCAAGCGGTGCCATGTCTGCACCCGGGACCTGAACTGGAGAACCCTGGGCTGCTGAAGTAGAACGTGCGCACATAACCACTGCGCCACCAGGCCGACCCCCATTTGTGCTCTTTAAGTGATTGCTTTTGCTGAGCACCAAGCATCGGTCACAAAAATTAAGTAAATCTCAATGGCTAAAGAACAGTGCATGGGAGCATGATGGAAAACAAGGAGTCAGTGTTGCTTCCTGAAGGCCACCTTAAAAACCAAGAGGTTTTTTTAAACATCTCGCAATATGCATGACCCCTTTAGAACAGTGTGACCCAGTTGGGCCCCACTTCCCCACAATCTGCAAGAAATGGAGATGCTCTGGAGAGTTGCCACAATATAATCAAAGGAATGGAAAACAAAATCTAAAAGGAAGGTAAAAAAGTGGTTGTCTACACTGCAAATAGTGGTCATTTGTTGCTTATAAAGGTATAGAAAGGGTTTTTACAATAAAGAACACAACCACGTAAATCACAGCTTCTTGCTTATAAGAGGGAGATTAAAAGCCAGAAAAAATTAATAATCATAACTTATTATTTTCCTCCCTTAAAGAGCGTTTGAAAATGAGATCATGGAAACACAGACACCAGACTCTTTGCTATTGGAAGAAGCCAAGAGGTCATCAGTTGAACCTGCCACTCTAAGCAGAATCTCTCAGAAAACGTGCTTGATGGGACAGCCCTAGCTTGGCTTAACCACTCGAGCATAGGAGAACTCACTACCTCACATCTGTTTTGCATGTTTCAAGACTCACCAAAACAGGAAAGGTGTACATGGCGGAAACAAAGTCACGTGGCATCCATGGTCCTGTACAAACTAGATAAAACGTGAGAGAAACACGGAGTGGATCTTCTTATTACTTATTGGTCAAGCAGAAAGTTAGAGTAAACTGTACTAGCTAAACTGCTTTCTCAAGTTTCCATTTTAGGCATTTCTACTGTTTGCCCACTGCCTAGTAGGCTGCCGGAGTTCACTATAGGAAAAGTAAATATTGTCATTTCAAATAAAGAACTGTTTATTATATAACAGAACAGAGGCTGCCTTCTATTTTTGAGACTCTGCTAAGTTAATTGGGGACAGTAGCCAAAGCAGCTGCCCAGGAGATGGTGTTTTCCAATAGCTACAATCCTTAAAGCTAAACTGGCTTCATGTTTGTCTACAAAGTGGCAATCGCATTGCTTTCTTCATTGAATGTTCTTTGGCTCCTGTTTGGGTGGGTAAATGGGGGCACCATTTGTACTACTTTACCAGCCCGTTTGACTCCTACAGTGAGGGCAAACCATAAGCCAAGACACATCAAAGCTAAACCTGATGACCTGCTACCATTAATGGAAGTCAGCTCAGCCCTTCTCAATCAAAGGGAAAAGGTTGACTTAATGTCTATTTCCATCTAAATCAGAGATTCCAAAATTTTGGTAGGTTCGGGACTGGGCTCAGTATTTTTACTAACTTCTCCACAGCCCTTTTGATGGGGATTTGTCTGTGGCCTGCATTTTGAGAGACATTGGTTTAAATACATAATAGGGAAAAGAAATCTGGACTGAGTGGTGATTTTAGATAAACACGAAATTTTGATTAATAAAAAAATATTTTTCAGAAATAATACTTTGCACATGTGTAATAGTTTCTATTTTTCAAAGGGTTTCTTGTATTTGATCCTCACTTGTGAGATGGTTGAGGAAGAACAATATCATTAACTCCATTTTACAAATAAAGAAGCTGAGATAAAGAGTATATAAGTGGCTAGATATGTGGTAGAATGGAGGCTAGAAGTCCAGGCTGTCCCATCCTTGTTTACCCAGTTCATAGTCTCATTTACAGTAGGTCAAAATGTATAGATGAATCTCAAACTCTTTAATGGCTATATTTCATGGACTTTTAAAATTTATCTAACTATTCTTTTATTAATGGATATGTCTTTTTTCTCAACCTTTTTCTTTTATAAATAATGATTCTATGACTATCTTTACACATGTATCTTTGAGTACCTGAGTGAATATTTCATTAGAGTAAATTGCTAAAAGTGAAATTGCTGAGTCAAAGGATATGTACATTAAAATTTTTATGTATATTGCTAGATTACCCTTCAAAAATTTGTACCATTTTGCTCTCCCCTTGTCAGTATACAATAGACTTTCTTTCCCCAAGTGCCTATCTATTCTGTTTAATCATTGTCAATCTAATTGTAAAATGTAACTAATTTAAAATTTTTCATTTTGTTATTATTAAAGTTTAGCATCTTTTAAATCATGTCTGAAATGGATATAAAGAGATGGGAAAGTGTACAAATCTGAAGTGTACCACTCCATGGCTTCTTACATATGTATACATCTGAGTAACCACCATCCAGATCAAGACGTAAAATATTTCCATCACCTCAGAAAATTCTCTCTTGCCACTTCACCCCCCTCCACCCCCACCCCAGGGGTAATCATTCTTCCGACTGCTATCAACATCAATTCGTTCTGCCTGTTCTTGAATTTAATGTAAACGAAATCAGTTTATGATGTCTTCCTTTGCTCAACATAGTATCTGTGGTATTCATCTATGTTGTTGTGTGTATCAGTAGTTCATTAATTTTTATTGTTGTTTTGTATTTCATTATATGAATATACACTAGATTAGTAATTCATTCTCCTGCTGATGGACATTTGAGTTGCTCCTAGTTTTTTACTATAATGAATAAAGCTGCTATGAACATTCCTGGGCGTGTTCTTCGCTGGGCATACAAACTCATTTCTCTTGGTCATATACCTAAAATAGAGTTGCTGAGTCATAGAGTAGGTGTATGTTTAGCTTTGATATATACCACTTAATAGTTTTCTAAAGTAGCACTCCCACCAGCAATTGTATGAGAGTTCCACCTGCTCCACATCTTTCCCAATACTCAGTGTTTGTAGTCTTTTAAATTTTAGACTTTCTGGTGTATGTGTAATAGTATCTTGTGGTTTTAATTTTCATTTCCCTGATGAATAATGATATTGGCTATCTTTTCATATGCTTATTGACTATTTAGATATTCTGTTTTGCATGGTACTGGTTCAAGGCTTTTGCCCATTCTTTAAATTGTTTGTGTTTTTTTGTCTTATTTGATTTATATGAGTTCTTTATATATTCTGGATATAACCCTTTTGTCAGCTGGGTAGAAAGATGGATAGATAGATGATAGATAGATAGATAGATAGATAGATAGATAGAAAGATAGAGAAAATGTTATCCTAGTTTGTGACTTGCCTCTTTATTCTCATACTATTTTTAATAAACAAAAGTTCTTAATTTCAATTAAGTTCAATTATGTTTTTATTCTTTTATGGTTATCGTCTTTTGTATCCTAGTTAAGAAATCTTTGCCTATCTTTAATTAATTTTTGTATATGGTGAAAGGAAGGAGTTAAGCTTGTGAGATTTTTTTCCCCGTGTGGATATAAAATAGTTCTAGCCTCATATGTTGAAAAAAACATACTTTCTTCCACAGAATTTCATTGGTACCTCAGAGGGAAAGTTTTCAAAATCCTGCCAAAATATGTCAGCTGCAGTTTTTGGGGGTTTTTTGTAGATAGCTTTTGTCAGATTAATAAAGTTCCCTTCTATTCTTAATTTGCTGAGAATTTTTATCCTGAATGCGTGATATATTTCATCAAATGCATTTTTGTATCAAATGTGGTTTTTCTTTTTTTCCTGTTTATGTGGTGAATTACACTGATTATTTTAGATTGTTAAACCAACCTTGCATTCCTGGGATAAACCATATTTGGTTATTATATATTATCTTTTTAAAATCTCTGTATTCAATTTGCTAATGTTTTATTAGAATTTTTGTATCCATATACAGAAAGGATTTTTGGGTTTTGTTTTGTTTTGTTTTTTTTGTTTTGTTTTAAGATTTTATTGTTTTCCTTTTTCTCCCCAAAGCCCCCAGGTACATAGTTGTATATTCTTCATTGTGGGCCCTTCTAGTTGTGGCATGTGGGACACTGCCTCAGCGTGGTTTGATGAGCAGTGCCATGTCCGCGCCCAGGATTCGAACCAACGAAACACTGGGCCGCCTGCAGTGGAGCGCGCAAACTTAACCACTCGGCCACGGGGCCAGCCCCTGTTTTGTTTTTTTAAACGGAAGTTAGATTTTTATGCTAACCTTTTTTTAAATGCTTTTTGGGGGTGAGGAAGATTGGCCCTGAGCCAACATTTGTTGCCAGTCTTCCTCTTTTTTTTCTCTTTCCCCAAAGTCCCAGTACATAGTTGTATATCCCAGTTCTTCTATGTGGGATGCCACCACAGCATGACTTGATGAGCAGTATGTAGGTCCACGCCCAGGACCCGAACCTGCAAACCCTGGGCCACCGAAGCAGAACATGTGAACTTAACCATTCAGCCACAGGCCGGGCTCCAGGGTTTTGGTTTTGGCATCAGATTTATGTTAGCCTCCTAAAACAGTAGGTAAGTGTTGCCTTTTTCTCCAATCTCTGAAAGAGTTTGAGATTATCATTATTTCTCCTTAAATATTGAGCAGAATTCACCTTGACTGGCATCTGGATCTGGATTATCTTTATTGGATTTTAACTATATATTCCATTTGTTTAACATATATCAGAGTACTATAATTTTTCTTCTTTTTGTATCTGTTTTGATAAATTATATTTTTCAAAGAATTTGTCTACATTATCAAATTTATTGGTAAAACTTGTTCATTGTGTTCTCTTAATATCTGTAGAATATGTAGTGACATGACATTTTGAATCTCCTGATATGGGCCATTTGTGTTTTCTCTTTTATTGATTATTCTTGCTAGTAATAGATTTTATTACTCTATTTAAAGAATAAATTTTTGGCTGTAATGATTTCTCTATTGTATATATCTTTTCTATTTCATTCCTTCTACTTTATTTGAGTTTAATTTGCTCTTCTTTTTCTAGTTTCATAAAATGAAAGCTTAGAGTATTAATTTTCAACCATTCCTCTTTTCTAATGTATTCATTAGAAGCCATAAATTTTCTTCTAAGCACTGCTTTAGCTGCATCCTACAAATTTTGATATGTATTATTTTTATTATTCTTCAGTTCTAAATATTTTCTAATTTCCTTTGTGATTTCCTCTTTGACTCACAGGTCATTTAGAAGTATGTTCCTTAATGTTAATCTATTTTGGGATTTTCTCCTTATATTTCTGTGTCAATTTCTAGTGGTCAGAGAATACACTCTGTATGGTTTCAGTCCTTTGAAATTATTGAGTATTACTTTATGATCCAGCAGGTGGTGTATCTTTGGTGAGCATTTGAAAAGAATATGTATTCTGCAGTTGTTAGGTATAGTGTTCTATAAATATCAATTAGGTCAAGTTGCTTAATAGTGTTGTTTAAATATATCCTTATTAACTATTTGGTCTTCTTGTTTTTAGTGATAGATGTGTGTTAAAACTTCCAATTATGGCTGTGACTGTGTCCAATTCTCCTTTCAGTTCACTTAACTTTTGCTTTGTATATGTTAAAGCTATGTTGTTATGTCCACACAAATTCAGGATTGTTGGGTGTTCCTATTGAACCAACCTTTTTATTATCATGAAATGTTCTTTCTCAACTCTAGTAACATTTCTTGCCTTAATGTACTTTTTTTCCCCGAAATATAGTCATATCAGCTTTCTTTTCCTTAATGTTTTCATGCTATGTCTTTTTTCCATCCTTATACTTTCAAGTTATCTGTGTCTTTATGTTTAAACGTGTTTCTAATGAACAGTATATAATTTAGTCTTTTCTAAAACACTCTCTGACATACACTTACTTTTTTTTCCCTAAAGATTGGCACCTGAGCTAACAACTGTTGTCAATCTTCTTTTTCTTTTTCTTCTGCTTTTTCTCCCCAAATCCCCCCAGTACATAGTTGTATATTTTAGTTGGGTGTCCTTCTAGTTGTGGCATGTGGGATGCCGCCTAAACATGGCCTGAGGAGCCGTACCATGTCCACACCCAGGATCCGAACCAGCGGAACCCTGGGCCACCAAAGCAGAGCACAGGAACTTAACCATTCAGCCACAGGGCCGGCCCCAAAATCCACTTACTTTTAATGAGTTTATTGATATAATTGAGTTTGTCTATCATCTTGTATTTGTTTTCTATTGGTTTCATCTTGTGTTTATTCTTCCTGTCTCCTTTTGTAGTAATTAAGTTTTTATTTTATCTCCATTTAACTTTGATTTAGTATCTTTTTTTAGTAATTACAAAATGATATATTTAAAATATTGTCCTCCCATTCAGGACCATAGTATATTTACTTATTCAGGTCGTGTTAAACCCATAGTGGGTTGAATAATGTTCCCTCCAAATTCATGTCTATTCAGAATCCAAAACGTAACCTTATTTGAAATAGGATATTTGCAGATGTAATTAAGTTAAAGATTGAGATGAGATCGTATTGGACTAGAGTGGTCTCTGAATCCAACGAGAGCCCTTGTAAGAGACAGAAAAGGACACATAGATGTCAACTGTACTTCAAAAAAAAGTTGAAATTAAAAAAAAGAAAATCAGGCATAAAAATAAAAACGAAGGGCCGGCCAGGCGGCGCAGCCGTTAAGTGCACATGTTCCACTTCGGCAGCCCGGGGTTCGCTGGTTTGGATCCCGGGTGCGGACATGGCAGCGCTTGGCAAGCCATGCTGTGGTAGGCGTCCCACATATAAAGTAGATGAAGATGGGCACAGATGTGAGCTCAGGGCCAGTCTTCCTCAGCAAAAAGAGGAGGATTGGCAGCAGATGTTAGCTCAGGGCTAACCTTCCTCAAAAAAAAAAAAAAAAAAAAAAAAAAACCAAGAGAAAAAAAAGAAAAGAACACACAGATACAGAGAAGAAGACTATGTGAAAATAGAGGTAGAGAATGGAAAGATGCGTCTTCAAGCCAAGGGAAGAGAAGAATTGCAAGCAACCACCAGAAGATAGGAGGGAGAGATGGGCAAGTACCTCCCTCAGAGCCTCCATAAAGAAGCCAACCCTGCTGACACCATCACTTAGAACTTCTAGCCTTCTGAACTGTGGGAGATTATAATTCTGCTGTTTTAAGCATCCAGTTTTTGCTGATTTATTACAGCAGCCCCAGGAAACTAACACAACTTCAGGAAAGTTGGAGAGTTTAACATAAATCTTTGAAAATTCTTCTTAGATTTATTTTAGGCTATTGGATTCAACATATATTTTATATTAAAATTTCTAAAACTTTATATATTTATAAAATTTTGTATTTTGAAATATTTATATATCAAAAAATTTTTTAATCATCTATCTGATTACTACTGAGAATCTAGGAAAGCTGTTATCTTTTATCTGGCCTCTTTATTGAACTCTCATATTTGTTGTAACTATTTTTTATTATTCCCATGGATTTCCAGGTTGACCTCAAATCATCTGCAAATAATAATAGACGTCTCTTCCTTTCAAATATGTCTTAGGTTGAACCATGTGAAATTGCTGATATTTGATCATTTTGTCCTATAAAAATGACAATTTCATATAGTTCAACCTACTCTCTCTCTTTTGTCCTGTCTTTATTGGCTCAGCTTGAAGTTCCGTAACAGCGTTGGGTAAAATCAGCGGTAGAGGCAGCCTTGTCTTCGTCCCAATATTAATGGCGCGCCTTCAACATTTCATTTTTAAGAAAAATATGATGTTTAATGCTACATTTTATTGCATTAAGCAAGTTTCTATTTCTGGTTTCTATAATTCTTAGGAATTTCTGTTAAAATTCATTAAATACCTTTTTGTTTTCCATAAACATGTACTTGTGGATTTTCTCCTTTATTAATAGAGAACATTATATATTTAGGTTGCTTTTTAAAAATTTTCTCTATAATAGTTTTTAAAATGTGCTACCAGATTTATTTTATAACCTTTTATTATTATAGAAGCAGTGCATATTCATTGTAATAAAATTAGAAAATATAGAAAAGCAAAAAAAGAAAATAAAATTTTATATTCCCACTACCCAGAGATTACCACTGTTAACATAAGCAGATTTCTTCGTGTTGACTCTCAAATTCTTGTGTAAAGCCTCCTGGGTCATGATATAATGGTTTTTAGTACATTACTGGATTTGTTTTTTTAATATTTTATTTACAATGTATTTATTCTCTTTGGTGAAATTGCTCTATTGTCATGGTTCTTTTTGTAGGTCATAGACACGTTTGAAAATCTGATGAAAGCCCTGTACTCTCTCTTCAGAATAACATATATATGTATATCTATTTCATGCATACACCCAATTATCTATACAATGCCAGGGACTTGTGGGCCCTCCTGAAGTACCATCGTGAATATCTCAGTGTCTAAAGACTCCAGGTTAAGAGCTATAGGTTGAGTTTCTTTCTCTCTTTTTTTCTTTCTTTTGAGGAAGATTAGCCCTGTGCCAACATCTTCTGCCAATCCTCCTCTTTGCTGAGGAAGATTGGCCCTGAGCTAACATCTGTGCCCATCTTCCTCTGTTTTGTATGTGGGACGCCTGCCACAGCATGGCTTGACAAGCAGTGGGTAGGTCGGTGCCCAGGATCCAAACCAGGGACCCCTGGGCTGCCAAAGCAGAGCGCCTGAACTTAACTGCTGCGCCACCAGGCTGGCCCCTGATTTTCTTTCTTCAGTGCCTCCTTTGCTGGGTTCTGGTATCATAACTATGCTGAAATCAGAAACTCTCATTTCTATTTTCTGTCTTCACCTGTTTTTTTTTCTTTTCCTTTCCTTGCGGATTTGAAAGAATTTGTGTCTAAAGTCCTGAGAACCTTTGCCAATCTTTTATTTTTTAAATTGTTATTACTGTATTCAGGCTTTTTCCTTTTAAATCAATGTTAGTAATTTATATTTTCCTAGAAACTGTCTATTTTGCCTAGAATATTAATTTTATTTATTCTCTCTATCTGGGTTATTAAATCTATATTGAGGACAATTTCCTTTTGGAGTATGGGTTTTTAAACTATGCCCTTTATAATGAGAAATTTTTTTTTTTTTTAAGTAGTCTCACTCCCCTAAATTAGTCGAAACATGTAGACCTTAAAAAACAGTTGACTGGGGCTGGCCCAGTGACGCAGCAGTTAAGTTCAAGCTCTCTGCTTTGGCAGCCCAAGGGTCCCTGGTTTGGATCCTGGGCACCGACCTACCCACTGCTTGTCAAGCCATGCTGTGGCAGGCGTCCCACATACAAAATAGAGGAAGATGGGCACAGATGTTAGCTCAGGGCCAGTCTTCCTCAAAAAGAATTAAAAGAAAAAGAAAAAGAAAAAAACAAAAACAGTTAACTAAGTAAACTTGATTATAACGCAGCAGTTTTAATTTAGGGCAAAACTTACGCTGAACTAAAGCGGTGTTGGTGACGTTATCTGTCTGTCTGTCTATTTACCTATTTGACATGGTTCTTGGGCCTGGGTAGCCTGGCCCTGAATGCCTGGATGACTCATAGAGAGGGTTTGATGAGCTTCTCCCCTGCCGAGGGTCTGAGGCAATGGACCCTGAGCTGCTGGTGAAGCTCAACTGGTGAAAGAACAACTGTTCTTCCCTTAACTAAGTGAAGAAAGACTTATTTTCCTCGGGAATTTCTGATCAAATAGTGCCCAACCTCTTTCTCTCTGATGGGCTCCAAATCCTGGATGAAATATGGGAGAACTGAGACTTTCCACTGCCCTCTGGCTAAGGATCATCCTCTTTGTTCTCCAAGAGAGCTGAGGATACTAGGAGGTAGCATTAAAGCTTGCTTTTGCGTTACTCACACTTTTTTTTTTTCCTGAGGAAGATTAGCCCTGAGCTAACTACTGCTAATCCTCCTCTTTTTGCTGAGGAATACTGGCCCTGAGCTCACATCCATGCCCATCTTCCTCTGCTTTATACATGGGACACCTGCCACAGCATGGCTTTTGCCAAGGGATGCCATGTCCTCACCCGGGATCCAAACCAGCGAACCCAGGGCCACCGAGAATCGGAACCTGCGAACTTAACCACTGCACCACTGGGCCGGCCCCTTACTCACACTCTTAAGTGTGAGTAAAGGTTCACACATTCAGAAGGAAAAAAATGTAGTACCTTTCTTTCACTGTTGAAACTAAAACATTTGTCCTTGATCAAAGTTACAAATCTCTCTCCTGATATTGCTAATGTCTTGAAAAAACAGCTACTGCTTTTATGTATCATTTCCGTCATTATTCTGGTTTTTTCCCCCAATTAGTTTTTACTTTCATCTTTATTAATTCTGTCTACTTTCTTTGGGCTTATTTTGTTGTTATTTTCTTGGGCTTCTTGAGTTGAAATCTTGACCATCTGTGTTCAGTCTTTCTTGTGTAATAATAACATAATTATTGCCATGGATTTTCCTCTGAAGTTTTATCCTATAGATTTTCCTACTTTTTGTTAATGTGTAAATAAAAAACATGGTCATGGAAATAAAAACTCAGCCTCCAATTTAGAAGTGTATAAACTGACCAGTCTAAGTCTTTCTGTTCTCTTCCCCCAAGCCCACACCCATTAGTCCTGTTCCTTGGATTAGCCACTTTGACCATTCCTGGTTTGGGTCCTTCTTATGGATATACCTAGAACTCTAAGTAATATGCTATGTCTCTATTATTTGGTTTACCACCTGTCAGGAGTCCCCTCTTCAATGAAAGCGGTGGACTTCTATGGAGTTTAGCCCATTTAACACTTCTCAGTTCCCCAAGCAATTTTGGTTATTTTTTGAGTTACTATTTGGGTTCAAGAATATACTTAAACCTTCTTTTTCTTGATCCATAAACTATTTAGTAAAACTTGATTCTCTCTAGGTAAGATGAGGAAATTAGTGCCCCTACTAATTAGTGCCCTTCGTTCTGTCTCTACCTCCCAGTTTCTTTCCATTTTGCTATAATCAGAATATATTGTTGCTTTTATCACCTTGAAAGAAGTATTATCTGTTAGATCAACTAAGATTAAGAAGAAAAGTTTTTGTGTTACCGTCACTTGTTCCTTCTGTAATACTTTACGTAGATCTGAATTTCTGTCTTCTTATCATTTGCCTTCTCTGAAGAATTTTTTTACCGTTTCTTACAAGGCAAATCTACTGGCAACAAATTCTCCCAGTTTTCACGTGCAAAAGTCTTTATTTCTTCTTCACTTTTGAAGGATAATTGCTCAGGATACAGAATTCTAGTTTAGTGGTTTTATCTCTCAACACTTTAAACATTTCAGTCCATTCTCTTCTTGCTTGCGTGGTTTCTGATGAAAGGTCAGCTGTAATTCTTATCTTTTTTCCTCTATACGTCAGAAATTTTCCCCCCACTGGCCTCCTTCAAGATTTTTTTCTTTATCTTTGATTTCCTGCAGTTTGAATATGACATGCCCATGTGTAATTTCGGGGGTGTTCATCTTGATTATTATTCTTTGAGCTTCCTAGATATGTAGTTTGGTGTCTGACGTTAATTTGGGGAAATTCTTCTTCTGGTATCTGCCTATGTTATACCTTTTGTAGTTGTTCCACGGATCTTAGATATTTTGTTCCATTTTTTTCAGTCTTTTTTTCCATTTGCTCTTCAGTTTGGGAGGTTTTTATTGACATATCCTCAAGCTTCTTCCCTCAGCCGTGTCCAGTCTCCTAATGAGTCCAACAAAGCCCATCAGAAGCCATCAAATTCTTCATTTCTGTTACAGTGTCTTTGGTCTCTAGCTTTCTTTTGAATTCTTTTTTAGAATTTCTCTCTCTTTTCTTATCCAGTTGTTCTTGCATGTTGCCTGCTTTATCCATTAAAGCCCTTAGCATGTTAATCATAGCTATTTTAAATACTCAGTTTGATAATTCCAACATCCCGGTTACATCTGAGTTTGATCCTGATGCTTGCTCTGTCTCTTCAAACTGTGTTATTTGGCCTTTGGAACTTTTATTGAAAACTGGTCATGACGGACTTGGTAAAAGGAAGCTGGTATTGGTTTCCATGTAGGTTTCTGCTCCACTAAGTTGTGATTCTCTGTATCTACCTGTCTGTCTCTCCAATTTTGAGGGCAGCAGTTTGCCCTGTAACCTGAATTCTCTGAGGGATCCAAAAGTTGTTGATTTTCAATTTGTTCAACTTTTTATTTGTTGTTAGGATGGAGTGATGATTTCCAAGCTCCTTACATTCCTGACCAGAAACCAGAAGTGCTTTCAACTTTGTAATTCCTTTTACATAGTTAGTTTTTAATAATGTCTACATTTGTAACTATAATTAAATTTTCCATGCTTCATCTCTAAGTTCATTATGAAATTAAAATCCAAATAATAGCATTTAAAGTATTATGATTATGTAACTAGTGTTTGTTACAGATCTAGGTAATATGATTGAATCCATAGAGAAGGATTTATAATTTTATGTCCCTAAACCTGTGCTGCTCTAAAGAGAATGTTCCTATAACATTCTCTTGGATATTCTTTTCTTATAGTTTATCCATTTCTCAAATGAATGCTTTGTTTTAGCTTACTTCATCTTTGGACCACGATTTTCACTGAGTTAATAATTGTCCCTCCTTTTTTCTTGTTGAAAGAAGAGATATATTTTATAATCATCCTGGTTGTTATTCATGCTATTTTTGGAAGGTTACTTTTTTTTTTTTTAAGATTTTATTTTTGCCTTTTCTCCCCAAGCCCCCTGGTACATAGTTGCATATTTTTAGTTCTGAGTCCTTCTAGTTGTGGCATGTGGGACACTGCCTCAGCATGGCTTGATGAGCGGTGCCATGTCCGTGCCCAGGATCTGAACTGGTGACACCCTGGGCCGCCGAAGTGGAGTGCAAGAACTTAACCACTCGGCCATGGGGCGGGCCCCAGGAAGGGTTACTTTTAAGCAGACTATTTTATAGTCACCTTGCAAAACTCTATCCCCAATATTTCTTTAATAATTTATTTTTTAAAAAATTTTTTCAGGGGCTGGCCCCATGGCCGAGTGATTAAGTTCGTGCGCTCGGCTGCAGGTGGCCAGTGTTTCATTGGTTCGAATCCTGGGCGCGGACATGGCACTGCTCATCAAATCACGCTGAGGCAGCATTCCACACGCCACAACTAGAAGGACCCACAACGAAGAATATACAACTATGTACCGGGGGGCTTTGGGGAGAAAAAAGGAAAAAATAAAATCTTTAAAAAAAAATTTTTCAAAGATTGGCACCTGAGCTAACATCTGTTGCCAAATCTTCTTTTTTCCCCCTTATTCTTCTCCCCAAATCCCCCCAGTACATAGCTGTATATTCTTGTTGTTGGTCCTTCTGATTGTGCTATGTGGGATGCCACCTCAGCATGGCCTGATGAGTGGTGCCAAGTCCACGCCCAGGATCCAAACCGGCAAAACCCTGGGCCACTGAAGCAGAGCACGTGAACTTAAGCACTTGGCACTGGGGCCGGCCTGCCCATATTTCTTCTCATGGCCTTTCTGCGTGAATTCTGCTATTTCTTAGATGACATGTCTCCCTTTGTCATGAGATTCCTCTTTGGTGTTGCTGAAGTACACTTTGGTACCTTTCAACTGTTTTCAGAAAAGGTACATAAGGAATAAACGTTGAGCCTTCGCACGTCTGAAATGTCTTCATTTCACTTTCACACTTGGCTGATAGTGTGGCTGTGTATAGAATTCTACATTCAAATATTTCTTCCTTAGTCATTTAAAACCTTTACTCCATTGTTTGCTTCTTTGCTTTTCTAATTTTTTTATGGGTAATATCTTTATTACATTGTCTGATTTTTACTTGGAATCAGCTGTCTCGATATTCAAATACTGCTTTAAACCCCTCCTGGTGTCTCAGCTAAGAATGCCTATCTCAGTTCCACCTGGAAATCCACCAGAAGTATTTGCAGCTGCTGGATTGCCTCGGGTACAGCTGACGCTCTTGGTTGCCCAGTGAGGCTGTCTTTCTGTGTTTGACTGGGACTTCCACCTCTCTTATGTGCTGTTCTGTAATCCATCTCAGCTGTAAGTGGTCCCTGGCCTTCTCCATCACACCACTGGTTGCTTCTCCAGCCAGAACTTCAGGCATCTCTTGTGGATGCTCTGCTCTACCCCATTGCTTTCTTGCATCCCACGTGGCAACAGAATCTCTGAAATTGTTATTTGTTTGTAATAATCTGTTCCCCCAAGTCCCCTTTGCCAAGCTTTTAGCATGTTCTCTGTATCCACAGCATTCTGAAATTTCTGAATGTGTCTAGGTATGAATCTTTTTTGTCTTTTGACTCCTCCTGTTCTGTACTTAATAGGCACTTTCAATCTGGTTTTATATTTCGTGTCAACTCTAGGAGATATTCTTCTATTATTTTTACCAGTTTTTCCTCTGTTCTCTATTCCTGGAACTCGTATTAAACAGATATTGGTTCTTTTTGTTTTTGAGATCACATTGGTTTATAACACTGTGTACATTTCAAGTGTGCGTCATTATTTTGGCTTCTGTACGGACTGCATTGTGTTCACTGCAGATATTGGTTCTTTTAGTTGTTCTATCCCTCTTGACATTTTTTCCCTCATGTGTTCTGTCTTTAGTCTTTTTGCTCTATGTTCCGGGAGATTTTCTTGACTTTTTCTTGCATTCTTTAGTTGTATTTTTTTATTTTGATGATTATGTTTTTAATATCCACGAATTCTCCATTAATTTCTAATTGCATCTTTTCGTAGTAGTCTCTTCTGGTTTAAATGGATACAGTACCTTCTCTTTCTGGATACCAATGAGAATTCCTTGTAGTTTTTTATGTTTATGAATTATCTATATATGCACTCTCTGGGTCAGTTCTTTTGATGTTTGTTTTGGCTATTCTCAGTTGAGCTACAGAATTTCCTAACCATCCGTGGTCTTTTACTTATTTTTTTGTGAATCAAGGACAAGTTTGATTGAAATAGGTGGCTTGGGCAGGGTTTCTTTTGTCCTTCCCCTGAATTAGAGCTAGGTTTTGTGTTTGTGGGTAGGAATGTGAATGACAGGATTCTCTTTAGAGTGTTGGGAGCAAGTGGTCAGGCTGGGCCTCTCCCGAAATGCCAAATTAAACTGAGTCCTTTCTGGGGCTCTGCCTCTACTCTAAATTGCCATTGCATGAATACACTACATACACTACCTAAATTTATTCAGAGATGATGTTTCCAACTTAGCCTGGGGTCAAAAGTCATTGCTGCATGGGATGATAGGAGCAGGGGACCAAAGACCAAAGGCAGCAGAACTTCATGCTTTGGCTCCATCAGTCCTGGTACATAGAGGGTGAGGGCATCAGTACTCAAAACACCATGGATTGAGTAGGAAAGTTGTATTCCTCTGAGGAAATTCAAATACTTTTATCTGAAGATTAAGACAAAAGCAATAACTGTCCACTATCATAGACAAGAGTGATTAACCCCACTTTGTGAGCACATTTAGTGAAATATTGTGAATGAATCCTGGAGGTTAGGAATAAGGAGCAGCATGAAATAGTAAATCAACCTAATATAAACACCACCATTGCAATCTTCGCACTGATCATTGTAGGGAAAGCTAGAGGGAATGGTCAAGCATTTCCATCAGCTTAACCTTGGCGCAGTTCACACCAGTTGGGTGTGGAGAGGAAAAGGCGCTGAGGAAGGAGAGGCTCTGCAAATCATTGACATCACAGCAAAGATGCTGTAGGCTGCACCAGGACCAGCTTCCAGTTTCTGGTTAACTGACTATCTTTCCCTTAAAATGAGCATAGAGTAACCATGAGAGGAGAATGTGGCTGTGGAAAAGACATTTAGAATCTGACAAAATGTTTGGGGTATTATGCACTCCATTTGTATTTCCCCCTTCATTTGTAGAGTTCCTATCCATTTCAAAGGCTTTTCTGAGTGCTGACAGGGAAGAAAGATCTGCCAAATTGGCAACTTTAAAGAGATGAAGATTTTCAACATATCCCAAACATGGTTAGATTTGACACAGATAAATCTCAACCACATCACAACGTTGATGGGATCATTCATTTCCTGTCTTTTCTGCAGAGTAACTGTCATTCCCAAACACAAATTGGGCATTGAGTCCTAACAAAGGGAGTAAGCAAAATAGAAGGTGATCAGCTTATCCAGTTTCCCATCTGTGCGTCAGCTGTGATGTTTAATTTTCATTTCCTCCTTTCCATTGACATCCTAACCCAGTCAGCGAGGTCTGCTAGCCCTTTCCAGGGGATGTTGTTACTTCCTCATTCTCATATAAGAGCCGGAATTCCATTTGGAAAGAGAAATTACATTGGGCTTAATCAATAACCTCAAAGAACTAAGAGGAAAAAATTACCTGTTATTTGACTTTAATATGTACTTGATGTCCATGATTTGTGTTCTTGTGTTAATTGTAGCGTCACTAGCAATTAGATTAGCTATTGTTAATATCTAAAATTGACTTAAAAGCAAAAAGAATCAATACTTGAGCTGAATGTTTAAATATCATGGTACTAACAAGAGAATGAGACTTCCCAATTGAATTATTCTTTGTTTTCTCCATTTTAGAACATTGAGCATATCTAAGAGAGATGAAAAATACCTACTGTTGTAAAGGACAATGTAAATAACTTGCTGTGGTCATAAAAATGAAGGTAGTGGCAAGAAAAGAGACTGACACAGTAATCAAAAACCTTCCAGGGGCCGGCCCGGTGGCGCAGCAGTTAAGTACACACACTCTGCTTCTTGGCGGCCCTGGGTTTGCCGATTCGGATCCCGGGTGCTGACATGGCACCACTTGGCAAGCCATGCTGTGGTAGGTGTCCCACATATAAAGTAGAGAAAGATGGGCACAGATGTTAGCTCAGGGTCAGTCTTCCTCAGCAAAAAGAGAAGGATTGGCAGTAGTTAGCTCAGGGCTAATCTTCCTAAAAAAAAAAAAAAAACTTTCCAAAAAGTAGAAGTCCAGGACCAGACGGCTTCTCTGGAGAATTCTACCAAATATTCAAAGAAAATTTATTACCTATCCTTCTCAAACTATTCCAAAAAATTGAGGAAGACGGAACACTTCTTAACACATTCTACAAAGCCAACATCACCCTGATAACAAAGCCAGACAAGGACAACACAAAGAAGGAAAATTACAGGCCAATATCACTGATGAACATAGATGCAAAAATCCTCAACAAAATATTGGCAAACCAAATACAGCAATACATTAAAAAGATCATACACCGTGATCAAGTGGGATTTATACCAGGGACTCAGAGATAGTTCAACATCCACAAATCAATCAATGTGATATACCACATTAACAAAATGAGGAAGAAAAACTACCTGATCATCTCAATAGACACAGAGAAAGCATTTGACAAGATTCAACATCCGTTTATGATAAAAACTCTCAATAAAATGGGTATAGAAGGACATTACCTCAACATAATGAAGGCCATATATGACAAACCCACAGCCAACATCATACTCAATGGGGAAAAACTGAAAGCCATCCCTCTGAGAACAGGAACAAGACTAGGGTGCATACTCTCACCACTCTTATTTAACATAGTACTGGAGGTTTTGGCCAGAGCAATAAGGCAAGAGAAAGAAATAAAAGGAATCCAAATAGGCAATGAAGAAGTGACACTCTCACTGTTTGCAGATGACATGATTTTACATATAGAAAACCCTAAAAAATCCATTGGAAAACTATTAGAATTAATTAACAATTACAGCAAATTTGCAGGGTACAAAATCAACTTACAAAAATCAGTTGCATTTCTATATCCTAATAGTGAACTAACAGAAAGAGAACTCAAGAATACAATCCTATTTGCAATTGCAACAAAAAGAATAAAATAACTTAAAATAAATTTAACCAAGGAGATTAAAGACCTATACAATGAAAATTTTAAGATATTACTGAAAGAAATTTATGATGACATAAAGAAATGGAAAGATATCCCATGCAGGTGGATTAGAAGAATAAACATAGTTAAAATGTCCATGCTACCTAAAGCAAGCTACAGATTCAATGCAATCCCAATCAGAATCCCAATGACATTCTTCACACAAATAGAACAGAGTCCAAAAATTCTTATGGGGCAATCAAATACCCAAAATTGCTAAAGAAATCCTGAGAAAAAAGAACAAAGTTAGTGGCATCACAATCACTGACTTCAAAATATACTACAAAGCTACAGTAATCAAAACAGCATGGTACGGGTACAAAAATAGGCACATACATCAATGGGACAGAATTGAAAGCCCAAAAATAAAACCACACATCTACAGATAGCTAGTCTTCAACTAAGGAGCTAAGAACATACAATGGAGAAAGGAAAGTCTCTTCAATAAATTGTGTTGGGAAAACTGGAGAGCCACATGTGAAAGAATGAAAGTAGACCATTATCTTACACCACACACAAAAATAAACTCAAAATAGATCAAAGACTTGAAGATAAGACCTAAAACTATAAAACTTCTAGAAAAAAATATAGGCAGTACACTCTTTGACATCAGTCTTGAAAGGATCTTCTCAAATACCACGTCTACTCAGACAAAAGAAAAAATAAACAAGTGGGACTTCACCAGCCTAAAGAGCTTCTACAAGGCAAGGGAAGCCAGAATCAAAATGAAAAGACAACCCTCCAACTGCGAGAAAGCATTTGCAAATCGTATATCCAACAAGGGGTTAACCTCCATAATGTATAAAGAACTCACACAACTCAACAACAAAAAAACAAACAACCCGATCAAAAAATGTTCAGAGGATATGAACAGACATTTCTCTAAAGAAGATATACAGATGGTCAATAGGCACATGAAAAGATGCTCAACATGACTAATCATCTGGGAAATGCAAATCAAAACTACACTAAGATACCATTTTACGCCTGTTAGAATGGCTGTGATAACCAAGACAAAAAATAGCTAATGTTGGAGAGGATGTGGAGAAAAGGGAACCTTCATACACTGCTGGTGGGAGTGCAAACTGGTGCAGCCACTGTCAAAAACAGTTTGGAGATTTCTCAAAAAATTAAAAGTAGAAATACCATATGACATAGCTATACCACTACTGCGTATTTATCCAAAGAACATGAAGTCAACAATTCAAAGGGACTTATGCACCCTTATGTTCCTTGCAGCATTATTCATTGTAGCCAAGACGTGGAAGCACCCAAGTGCCCATCGACTGATGATTGGATAAGGAAGATGTGGTACACAATGGAATACTATTCTGCCATAAAATATACAAAATCATCCCATTCACAACCACATGCATGAACCTTGAGGGTATTACGTTAAGTGAAATAAGCAGATAGAGAAGGGCAAACACTGTATGATTTCACTCATATGTGGGAGATAAACTAACATGTGGACAAAAAGAACAAATTAGTGGTTACCAGGGAGACGGGGGTTGGGGGGTGGGCACAAAGGGTGAAGGGGCACATTTATATGGTGACTGACAGATAATAATGTACAACTGAAATTTAACAATGTTGTAAGCTATCCATACCTCAATAAAAAAATAAATGAAGGTAGTGGCACAGGTGTGAGGGGTAAGGATAAGTGTAGTTTGTGAAACTAAAGTATCTTAGCAGTGAATTTGACGACAGATTATAGTAATTACAATGGCTGATGTTTTTCTTTCTTTTTTTTTTTTTGAGGAAGATTAGCCCTGAGCTAACTGCTGCCAATCCTCCTCTTTTTGCTGAGGAAGGCTGGCCCTGAGCTAACATCCTTGCCCATCTTCCTCTACTTCATACATGGGAACGCCTACCACTGCATGGTATGCCGAGCGGTGCCATGTCCGCACCCAGGATCCGAACCAGCAAACCCCAGGCCGCCAAGAAGCAGAACGTGCAAACTTAACCGCTGCGCCACCAGGCTAGCCCCCAATGACTGATGTTTTTAAGCACTCCCTGGATGCTTGACACTGTTATTTTGTTTTTTCTCATCTAATCTTCACAACAACCTTATGAAGCAGGTACCAAGTGAGTCGAGGAGAATCTGCCTCCACTCAGTCACAGGCTGGGTTTCTTAAAAATGATCAGAGAAGACAATGTAGGTGATACAAACTTTATTTAACGCTTCATGAAGCAGCAGTCTCTGTTCCCAACGGTCTGGAGAACTGCAAAATGGGGCAGAAGGAGGGAAGAACAGGACAGGACAGGACGAGATAAAGAATAAGGAGAAAGAAAGGGAAGAAAGGAAAATGAACAAGGAACAAGGAAATGGGCACAGAGCCTAGTGCTGGCCTGGGGTTTGCGGGTTGGCTGACTGGATATTCTGCATTTCTGGTCAAGTGCAGCATTTACAGGGACACGAAATTGAGGCTAAGTTTCCGTTTGCTGATGTGGCATCTTGGGCAGGAACGGCTCAGTCTTGGGCCTAGAAACATATTTCAACAGGTTGGGTCCAGGTCTGCCAACTGCAGACCCAGAACCCTTGCCCTGCACGCTTTGTTTCAGCAGTCGTGATTCTAGATATATTCTAAACGAACGGAGCCTTCTTGGGCTTTTAAAGTGTGGGAAGTCCAAAAAACTGATATATTCAGAAAGATATTGGAGTTACCAATTACTTGCTCTTATATTTCACTAATTTAAGAGTCAGAAACTCTCTTGTTAAATTCGACACCTCCATAGCCTTACATTTTGTTTGTTGAATTGGATTCTACAATTGTAATAGCGAAATTCAAAAAAGTTTTTAACATGTTCAGATCTTCTTTAAACTCTCAAAAGTTCTCTAATTGAGAACTATTAGAGTATATACAATCATAGACCATAGATACATTTATGGATCTGAGTTGGAGGTGCTAAACCTAGCTCAGTGTAAGTGTGTGCATGCACGTGTCCATGGGAGTGTGTATGTACGTGCACGTGCATGTGTGTGTGTGTGTGTGTGTGTAAACATCCATGTGTGTGCCTGACTATGTCGGTGGTGGTGAGGTTGCCTCATTAGACAGAAATTTCAGCCAAATAAATTGCATTTGAACACTGACCCAGTTTCAAAACAGCCAGACCCCTGGATGCAGATTCTCCTTGTTCTTTTTTATTCTCAAGTATCACTTGAGAGGCCTAACATAGTTATGCAAATGTGTGTGAATTAGGCCCCTGTGCCCTAGGGCAAGTGTATAACAGGTCCTTTTGTGGCTTGACAAAGACTACTCAAACCAAGGAGCCCTTGGTTTGCAGTTAGACCCTGGAGAGGGGAAATGGGGGTGAAATGAGTAAATGTGCAGAAATTCCTGAGAACCAACATTTTCTCTTCTGTGGTTCCACATTGTTAGAACATCTCTGAAGGACTGAGATAATCTTGACCAAGGTCAATTGATAGGAGAGGACGCCAATAGCCCCCAAATGGAAGTTACCCCAAGGCAAGAAAGGTCTGACCTGGTGGCCTGGAACAGCAACCACTCTTAGAGGGTCTGGGAGGTCTTGGTGTTGGTGAGGTTGGATGTCCCTCTTGACAGCGTCACCTCAACATAGAGAACGTGCTTTAGAAGCAAATGATTGAGCCTGCTGTTCTAGGCTGAATACGACATCGGAAGGAGCGCTTCATCCTTTCTTGGTTCAACAATTTTAAAACTAGGTAAGTTAAATTTGTACCCCAAGCTATGGGAGTGTAAATATTTTAACACGTAACCCAACTTTCCCAAATCAGGTAATCAACTTCAGACATTCAGATTTTGACTGCATTGCCAATTATGTTTTAAGTAAAATTTTCACTTTAGATGAATATATCCTTTATTTGGGAATATCTTAATAGTCTTAACATTTATTTCAATTTGCTTTGCCAAAGATTATTTCAACTGTAGAGTAACCGATTCCCACCATTTTGTCAAAAATGTTTGTGTTGGTCTATCCGGGACCTCAGAAAGCTCTGCCCGCCGTTTTCTATCTTCGCTGCCACGGGAGGGTCTTTGTGTAGAAGCACATTTGCAGAAGTGTTTGGGTTGTGAGAATCACCCAAATCATGCTGTGAGGGAGGCAGGAGGGGGATCACTCATCCTCCTTTCTGGCTGAGGAAAGCGAGACCGGCGCTGTGAGTTGAGAAGGTCTCACAGGGGCAGCAGTAGTGCTGGAATTTGAAGGGCTCTTCCTAACTTTTAAAGCAATCGGCCCTCCCCACCCACTGTTATGTGCTGATCATCCTTATAAATAGTCTTCTAGACTGAGAAGTGCTCTTCAATGGGGAGGCAGATCTGGCTCCGACTCCTGAAGCTTCCACTTCTCATCTCTGGTTGGGCAAGGTGCCTAAACTCTCTGAGCCCTGGTGTCCTCATAGGGAGAAGGGAAGAAAGCGATAGAAACTTCACAGGGCGGTTAGCATTTCATGAGCTACAAGTCTTAAGTGCTCAGTGCTGTAGTCTTAGTATAAGAAACACCATGCCGGCTCTCTTGACGCTCCCCATTCTTCGCAAGTCAGAATATACTTTACCACTAACATTTTTTTTCCTTTTTCTCCTCAAATCCCCCCCGGTACATAGTTGTATATTGTAGTTGTGGGTCCTTCTAGTTGTGGCATGTGGGACACTGCCTACACATGGCCTGATGAGCGCTGCTATGTCCGCGCCCAGGACCAGAATTGGCGAAGCCCTGGGCCGTGGAAGCAGAGCGCTCGACCTTAACCACTCGGCCACAGGGCCGCCCCTACCACTAACTTTTTTGAGAATACATCGAGAGTTTTATCTTAAGGACCTAAGAATCTCAGGAGAAATAAGTAAAATGGTTAGCAGCTTGCAGGTCAGCATGGAGTGTTACAAAGAGCTCTAATCATCACACTGGTTCTGATGACCATCTACCACCAAGAAAAACAGGAGGTAACTTTTATTCATTCATTGAACAAATATTTACTGGACATCTACTATATGTGAGGCATTGCTCTAAACCCTGGGGAAACAGCAACGAAGAAAAAAAGACAAAAATCCCCACCCTTAGCTTACATTCTAGCTGTATTTATTATATACCAGGCATTTGTTGCAGTGATCAATTGCTGCGTAATTTAATACCAAAATTAATTATGTAAAAATAATACTTGGGCAAAACTCGGCTGGCAATTCTTTTGCTCCATGCGGTATTGACTGGGGTCAGTCGTTCCTCTTCAGCTGACAGCTGGTCTGGGCTGGAGGGTCCGGACAGGCTCACTCAGAGGCCTGGCACCTGGCCAGGATGGCAGGAAAGCCGAGCTCCACGGAACCCCTCTCCCTCTCCGTGTAGTTTCAGGGTCTCTCCATGTGATCTTTCCAGCAAGACAGTCACACTTCTTACTTGGCAGCTGGCTTCCGGCAGAGACCAAGGCAGAGCTGAAAGGCTGCTTCCGACCCAGACTTGGAGGTCAAGCAGTATCACTTCAGCTGCATTTTATTAGTGACAAGTGAGTTCCTATGGCCAGTGAGGATTCGCGGGAAGGGAATTAGATTCCATCTTCCCAGGGGAAGAATGTCAAAAAAACCTGTGGCCACCTTCAAGCTGCACTTTACATGTATTATCTCATTTTGTCCTTACAACAACAACTCTGTGAGGTAGGTACCTTTAAATTATACTCATTTTACAGTTGGGGAAACTGACACAGAGAAATTAAGTAACTCGCCCAAGGTTGCACAGCCAGTCAGGAGCAGGACCAGGATTAAAAAACAGGAATCTAGCTCCAGAGTCCAATATTTTGACCCCTACAGTTTATTCTCTCAAATGATTTGCATTACTGTGGACAATTTATTTAAAATGGCTGGGTCTCAGGTCCTCATGCACAAAATGAGAGGCTAAGAATAAAGGAGTTTTCCATCTCACACCCATTAGGATGGCCACTATCAAAAACCAAAAAATAGCAAGTGTTGGTGAGGATGTGGAGAAATTGGAACCCTTGTGCACTGGTGGTAGGAATGTAAAATGGTGCAGCCACTACGGAAAACAGTATAGCAGTTCCGCAAAAACTCAAAAATAGAATTTCCGTATGACCAGCATTCCACTTCTGGGTGTATACCAAAAAGAGTGAAATGCAGAGTCTCAAAGAGATATTTGTACACCCATTTTCATAGCAGCATTATGTAAAATAGACAAAAGATAGAAGCAACTGAAGTGTTCATTGAGGTATGAACAGATAAACAAGATGTGGTATATACAGTCATGCACCACATAATGACATTTTAGTCAACGACAAACCATATATATGATGGTGGTCCCATAAGATTAGTACCATATAGCCTAGGTGTGTAGTAGATTATACCATCTAGGTTTGTGTAACTACATGCTATGATGTTTGCACAATGATGAAATCACCTAATGTTGCATTTCTCGAAATGTATCCTCGTCGTTAGGTGAGACATGACTATGTATACAATGAAATATTATTCAGCCTTAAAAAGGAATGAAATTCTGACATATGCTACAACATGGAAGAAACTCGAGGACATTATGCTAAGTGAAATAAGCCAGTCACAAAAGGACAGAGAGTGTATGATTCCAACTCTATGAACTACCTAGAGTTGTCAAATTCATGTAGTCAGAAGATAAAAGGATGGTTGCCAGGAGCTAAGGGGAGAGGGCAATGGGAAATGGTTGTTTAATGGGTATAGAGTTTCAGTTTTGCAAGATGAAAAGAATTCTGGAGATTGGTTACACAGCATAGTGAATGTACTTAACACCACTGACCGGTACACTGAAAAAGGGTTACACCAGGAAATTTTATGTCATGTGTATTTTACCAAATGAAAACTAAAAATGAATGGATGAGTTTCATCTTCAACTTTTTATAATTCTATGTAATTTTTATCCTATATCTAGTATAATAGTAGTTGCTTCTGCTGGACTCAGAATTGAATTTGTAACAAGTATATTCTAATTACGGGTTGGTGCCTACTCTTGTAATTTTATAGAAGGAAGGGAATTAAGTCATAAGAAAGTAGAGCATGTTATATAATCTTTTTTTTTTTTTCCCAAAACATTGATATAATGAGTCATTGAGAAAGGTGTCTAGTGATGTGTACAGAAAGTGACTAAAATACACAATAGAATTAGCAAATCAAACAGCAGAAGGCAAACTCAGACAGGATTTCTTGCCTATCAGGACAGGCCAAAGCAAACAAGGGTATTTTGTATTGTGCTGTGAAGGTCAATAAACCGATACTCGGCTAGTTTAGGAGAGGCAGGGAGATGGAGAAACCAGGGCCTTCGGAATCAAGCCTCACCCCAAATTTCAAACCATAGGATAGGACTCAGATGGAAGCTGGGTTTCTGCTGCCTGGAAGGTAACTTGCAAAAAAGACAACCAACCAGGTTCTGAATTTCAGAAAACTATCTTCCAGTTCATTTAAGGGAGAGCCAGTCTGATTTCAAGTTCTAGCCAGAAGGAGACTATACTTGTCTTTTCAGGTGACCAGAAGCCCTGTAAGGAGGCACTCCAGAGGCACCGCTAAACCCCAGGGCAGGAGGGAGGGGAAGAGAGTAGGTTCTTTTTTCGCTTTAAAACTTTTTTCCTGGTTATCCAAGTAAAACATGCTCAGTGCAAACAGGGTGCAACAGGGGGCCTGCGGCGGCCTGGGTTCAACCTAGCGCAGCTTGTCAAGCCATGCTGTGGTGGCATCCTTCATAAAATAGAAGAAGATTGGCACAGATGTTAGCTCAGCAACAATCTTCCTCAAGCAAAAAAAGAGGAGAATTGGCAACAGATGTTCGTTCAGGGCCAATCTTCCTCACACACACACAAAATAAATAAAAGAAAGAAAAGAAAAGAAAGAAAAAATATGGTGCAACGGACAGTTGTTATTTTGATGACCCAGCAGCTCTCTTCTTTTCTAGGTACATCACACTCCTCATCACACTAACCCTCTGGCCAGAGTGGGTATCCTGTCTTCTTCCTTTTTTAAAAAATTCTGCTACATTGTGAGGAATGTGGGCTGTGCTGACTTGCCCCAAACTCAAGCAGAACACATCCTGTTCCCTCCCTTTGGTGTTGTCTTCTTTCATAAGCCTGCCTTCCTGTCCACAGTGATTGTCTAAGAGTAGATACAGGACCCAAATTCACCAATCACAGTCTCTTACTACCACTACCCTGGCCACTGTGATTGGGTAATGGTTGGACATGTGATCTAAAATGAGCCAATGAGAATTTTTCATTGGGGTTATTTTAGCTGGATTTGCCCCACCCTCAAAGAATGGGGGAACGTTTTTTGCTTCTCTAGTAGCAAAACTAGAAGATGTGAATTCAGGAGTTACTGGCAGCAGAGTTATAAGCCTTGTGGAGAACACAGATCTACCAAAGGAGACATTGACCCCAGTGTGTAGAGGGGAGCAGAAAGGAGAGTTGGAAAGAGTCCCTGTTCCAGTCAGTCCTAGTAACTAGTTCAGTGAGCCAATAAATGTCCTTTTAATTAAGCCAGTTTGATTTTGGTTTCTGTCAGAATCAGAAGAGCCCTGACTGGTATCAAATAAGACAGTATAAAGAAATGAAATGATACACATCCATAGTGCTACTCCTCAGTGGCAACAACTGATAACGTTCTATCATATGCACCTGTGGTCTTTTTACTAAGCTATTTTTGTTTTTTCATTATATCATTTTCCAGTATCTTTGAAAAGGTTATTAGATAATTATAGCTTTCAAAACTGTTCCCATAATATTGGACAGGTAGGTTATTTCTAAGTTTTTGATGCATTGTGGGCATAAATTTTTGTTTGTATTGCAAGTTTTTTCTTTTGGATATATAAAACTAGAAAGAGAATTTGAGCCAAAGAGTATGAATAGTGATTTTGAAAGTTTTCTACTTTTGTTGAAAAAATGATATATGATAAAAAGAATTAAACAATTGAAAAGGATATAAAAGTGGACAAGTTATCCTTGCATCTCTGACCTTGAATCGTGTTTCTTCTTCCCTAGACCCTCTCCCGCTCTCTGCATATGTATATGTGTGTGTCTTCCTCTACCCGTTTGTGTGTGTATGTGAGGAAGATGGGCCCTGAGCTAACATCCGTGCTCATCTTCCTCAACTTTGTATGTGGGATGCCGCCACAGCATGGCTGATGAGCGGTGTGTGGCCCACACCCGGGATCCAAACCTGCAAACCCTGGGCTGCTGAAGCAGAGCATGCAGAACTTTAACCACTCGACCGTGGGGCCAGCCCCTTCCTCTGCCAATTTCTAAGAAACACATCAAATTATGGTATTGTAGAAATACTCTTGTGTACTTTGCTTTTCACAGTTTTAACAACATATTTTTTAATAGCTGCATGGCATTTCATTGTCCCCTTCCAATAATGGACTTCTAGGCTTTTTCCAAGCTTTTGCCACTACAAACAAGCCTGCATTGTGTACCTTTATACTAGGAGTATCACAAATGTGTGAATATATCTATACGACAAATCTCTAGAGGAGAGAGTACTGAGTCAGAGTATGCACATTTTTATTGTGCGAGGCATTCCCCAAATAGACTCCCATCAGTAATACAGGAAAGAGCACGCTTCCTGATACTCTCACCAAGATAATGTATTAATGAATTTTTCTATCTTTGTCCATGTGATCGACAAAAATTTGTTTCTTTTTTTAGTTGTAATTTGACAAATTGCCCCCTGGAAAGGTTGGTCTAATTTATACTTCCATCTACAATATGTGAAATTGTCTGCCTTATTTTGTCTTCATCGGCATTAAGCATCATCATTTTAAATCTTTCCCAATTTTTTTTCTTCTTCTTCTCCCCAAATCTCCCCAGTACACAGTTGCGTATTTTTTAGTTGTGGGTCCTTCTAGTTGTGGCATGTGGGATGCTGCCTCAGCATGGCCCGATGTGCGGCGCCATGTCGGCACCCAGGGTCCAAACCGCTGAAACCCTGGGCTGCAGAAGCGGAGCACACGAACCCAACCACTTGGCCATGGTGCCGGCCCCTAAATCTTTAATAATTTAATAGGAGATAATAGTATATCACTTTTAAAGCTTGCATCTTATTCATTTATGCAACATTTACTTTCCAAGCACTTGTAGTGTGGAACATTTTTCTAACAGTAGTAAGACACTTTCCTTGTCCTCAAGGAGCTTACATTTCTTTGATTACTAATGAGTCTGAACATTAAAAAATGAACAATTTCAAGTTGTATTTCAAACGAGGAATTGCGCATTGCCTCAAACTTTTTAAGGAGATAGAAGACTAGGATAATTTGAAGATGATGTTTATCATTCTGATTGGAAGCAGGATCTATAGATCTGTAGTGGAAAAGTGGCATTTCCTGACTCATTTATATAACTACCGTTCTATTATCTAAAAGGGAGAGTCCATAGCTTCAAGAAGGTAGGCTAAATACAGCGGCAGACCGCTCATTGAACCCCAGTGTCTGTGGTCCCTTCTTCCTTTTAGGAACAGAGTTATCTCCTCTTTTAGTAGGGCATATGGCCACTCAGCTGGAGACTCTATTTCCCTTGGAGCTAGGCATGGGACGTGTGAGTAGGTTTCGGCCAGTGATATGGAAGAAGTGATACAAGCAATATCTCTATCGTTTTTGAAAGAGGAAGCTCCTCCTCCAGACTTTCTTCCTGTGGGTTGGGAAATGACAGGGATTGGAAATCAATGTTGAGGTCCCAGAGACCAGCTGCCAGCCTGGAATCCTAGATGAACTGATGAGGCAAAACTGCCTTGTCAACCTAGACTGTTCACCTCTGGATTGCTATGTTAGAGAAATAAATTTGTATCTTATTGAAGTCACTGTAATTTGGGGCCTCTGGAACAATAGATTGGCCTGTATACTAACTGATATACTTACATAATGTCATATGGTATGATAGGCACTACAGAGGCCTAAAATGTATGTTCTAATTGGCTTGTATAATACCAGAAATTTCCTCATTTGAGAGTCCTCCTTCTGAGTTAAGATTTCACGAAATAGATTCTGTAGAACACTAGCTTCTCAGATAATAAGATCTATTGAGATATTGCTAGAGTAAAAGGGGTAGGGTCAAGATGATTGGGACGCACAGAATCATATCACATTTCTTTACTGCAAGATTTATCAAAGAATTTCATATGCTTGTGCACAGTATGACATTCAAGAGTGGCAAAAAATACATTTCCAAGAAAGGCTTTTCCAAAACTTAAGTGATCACTTTAATGGCCAAAACTTAATCCATTTTTGTGGATTTTGTGAGCATTTTTTTTTTTTAAAGATTGGCACCTGAGCTAACAACTGTTGCCAATCTTCTTTCTTCCCGCCTCCCCCCCCAATCTCCCCAGTACATAGTTGTATATTTTTAATTGTGGGTCCTTCTAGTTGTGGCATTTGGGACGCTGCCTCAGCGTAGCCTGATGAGCAGTGCCATGTCCACGCCCAGGATCCAAACCGGTGAAACCCTGGGCCACTGAAGAGGAGCCCACGAACTTAACCACTCGGCCACAGGGCCAGCCCCTTTGTGAGCATTTTAAGGGACTGATGTTCTTTGGAACACATGTTGGGCAAAGCTTATTATGACTTTAGACTCCAAGAAACCTTTTTAAGGGTTCTTGAGGTGGGGCTAGAAATTAATATAATTCCTGGTGATGAACATTTTCTCTAACAGATTTGGAAGTTTCTGATTTTGGCAGTTACCCTAACAGTGTAGTGAGCGTATTGGAAGTGGGGTTTCTGGAGGAAGGATAAGAACAGCCGTGGTACTCTGGGAGTACTCCAGGCAGATTAGGTCACTGGCGTATGCCCACTAAACCTGATGATCTCATCTCCTCGTATATTAGTCAGTTGTTGCTGTAATAATGCTACATAACAAATAACCGTAATGTCTTAGTGACTTATATAACAAACATTTTTTTCTCACTCGTAGATCTGAAGATCAGCTAGGGTGACTCTGCTTTGGGCTGTGAGTTGGGTTCAGTTCTGATCCAGATGTCCTTCATTCTGCAGCCAGCTGGCATCTAGGGTGTTATTCTCATGGCAAAAGTATCATGGGGTGGAATCCCAAGGCAGCAAGTCAAACCACATGGGCGCATTTAAAGCCTTTGGTTGGATGTTATATCTGTTCACATTCCATTGGCCAAAGCAGGTCATACAGCCAAGCCTAATATCAATGAATCAGAGAAGTGTAATCACCTCAAGGACAAGGTGCTGCAAAGTCAAATGGCAAAGGGTGTGGATATATACATATTGAAAGCTTTGGCTATGTGTTTAACCAAGTAATTTCACTTATGAGGGTTAATCTTAATAAAATAATTATGGATATACCCAAAGATATTCTTGAAAGCATTTCTCATACTATAAAAAACTAGAAACAATTGAAATTTAATAGTAGAGAATCAGTCGAAAAATTGTAATCTATCCAAACAAAGGAATCCTATGCAGTACGTTCAAAGGTTAATAGTAATGAGTAACCATTATTATGTGCTTTGCATGCATGATTCTGTATGATCCTCACAAAAAATCTATGAGGTAGGTACTATAATTGTTCTTAGTTTACAGATGAGGAAACAGATGCACAGGGAGATGAAGTAATTTTCTGAGGGTCACTCAACTAGTAAGCAGCGGTGTGTAGTGGTTAATTGTAGATGTCAACTTGATTGGACCATAGGTTGTCCAGATATTTGGTTCAACACTATTTTGAGTGTTTCTATGAAGGTGTTTTTGGATGAGATTAACATTTAAATCAGTAGACTGAGTAAAGCCGATTGCCCTCCATAATGTGGGTGATCCTCATCCAATCAGTTGAAGGCCAGAAAAGAACAAAAGGGCTGATCTTCCCCTGAGTAAGAGAGAATTCTTCTTGCCTGATGGCCTTTGAACTGGAACATTAGCTTTCTTCTTGCTTCTGGACTCAAACTGAAACATTGGCTCTTCCTGGGTCCCAAATCTGCTTGCCTCCAGACTGAAACTACACTGTCAACTCTTTCAGTTCTCACAGCTTTGCACTTGAACTGGAACTAAACCATTGACCCCTTGGCTCTCCAGCTCGCCATGTCACTCTGCTGATCTTGGGAACTGCCAGCCTCCATAATCAAGTGAGTCAATTTCTTATAATAAATCTCTTTATATATATATATTGGTTAAAAGGGTAAGCTTTGCTCAATGGGGAAAGGACAGTCTCTTCGACAAGTGGTGGTGGGAAAACTGGATATCCACATGCAAAAAGAAAAAAATTAAGTCAGACCCTTATCTTACACCATATACAAAAATTAATTCAATGGATTAAAGACCTAAATGTACGACCCAAAACTATAAAACTCCTAGAAGAAAACATAGGAGAAAAACTTCATGACTTTGGATGTGGCAATGATTTCTTGGATATGATGCTAAAAGCACAGGCTCAAAAGCAAAAATAGACAAATGAGACCACATCAAACTTGAAAACTTTTCTTCATCAAAAGACATAATCAACAGAATGAAAAGACAACCTATGGAATGGGAGAAAATATTCGCAAATCATGTATCTGAAAAAAGGTTAATATCCAGAATATAAAAAGAACTCCTACAATCCAACAACAAATAACCAGATTAAAAAGGGGCAAAGGACTTGAATAGATATTTCTCCAAAGATGATTTAAAAATGGCCAATAAGCAAATGAAAAGATGCTCATCATCACTAATTATCAGAGAAATGCAAATCAAAACCACAGTGAGACATCACCTCACACCCGTTAGGATGGGTACTATCAAAAAAGCAGACAATAACTGTTGGTGAGGATGTAGAGAAACTGGAATCCTTGTGCACTGTTGGGATTGTAAAATGGTGCAACTACTATGAAAAACAGTATGACGGCTCCTCAAATTAAAGTTAGTAAATTTTATGTTATGTATTTTTTACCATAATTAAAAATAATAAATTAAAAAAAAATTTTAATTAAACAGAATTGGGGGGGAACCAGCTTTGGAATGTTTTGGAACCAGCTCAACTACTTGCTTGCTATGAGCATTTAGGACAATTGGTGATGTCCTCTGTGCTTCTGTGTCCTCATCTGCAAAACAGGGACTATAATTACACCTACCTCACAGGGTTGTTTTAAGGAATAAAGGAAGCAATACATGAAAGAGAATTTAGAAGAGTACTTGGCAAATAGTAAATACACACTTAATGTTGGCTATTATTATCTCCAGGTGACGGGATTATGTGTGATTTTTATGTCCTCTGTTGTGTCTTCTATAGGAAATAATCTTTTTTGCAATGATAAAAAGAGTGAAAGGTTTTAAAAAATAATGCTTTCCATGGTTATCCATTGCCTATAAAGTTTAAAATCCTTATTCTAAAATCTGTCTCACCCACCTAGAGCACCCTTTCGCTCCGCCCTGCCAGAGTGCTGCTGCTCATTCCTGACGTGCTCTCTCTCTGCCTGAGGGGCCCTGTACAACCCTTCTGGACATGTTGTACATGTCTCTTTTTTAGCACTTTAGCATGGATGGTTTGTATGTCCATATCAATCCACTTGACTTAGTTCTTAGATCTTAAAGACTGACCTGTCCATCTTTGAATCCCCAGTAAGGAGCCTGGCACTTGGCACGTGGAAGCTGGGGTTTGGTTTAAATTAAGTAAGCTAGTTCAACCAAGCAGAGCTTTGGGAGTTGTCAGGGCTCCTGGTGTTTCCAGAGGCTGAAAGTGGGCCTTTAGCATGATCCACTCCTCTGGTACAGGAGCTTGGGCCCAAATCACAGGCCTGGTTTCATGTTTACGTACAAACGCATTGGTATTGCCAAGATTGGGTCTTCATCAGATTGGCACTGGGGAGCTCAAACCTCCGTTGACGTCGCCATGATTTTTACATTAGTGAAAATGTATGGGCACATCTATGACTGTGTTCACCCAGACCTCTGGGGTGTCTGCATGTGAGGTAATACGATCATCAGGCATATAAAGTAATATGAGTAGATCAGGATGTTATAGCAAATGTTGCACTCAACTGTTCCCTTTTCTTTATAAAAATTACCTTAGTTTACAAACACATCAAACAGTTTTCATGGAGAAACCTAAGAAAGACTGAAAAGAGGTCTGCCTATGAATTAATGAAAAATTTTGGATTACAGAAAAAAATTAAATAGCAGTTTTATTTATAGGCAATATAATAACTTAGAAAAAATTTTCTTGTAGGCTCCATATGGGGATCTCCTGTGATAAACAGAGAGAAATACTCTGCAGTTAACATTTCAGTGGCTACTGTATTTGAGAATGATTCTAAGGGATTTAAAATGTTTGATAAATAGTTTTCCACCTTAGATCCTTTACACAGGGACCCAATTGTGTCCATACATTTAATTTACATTGTTAATATGCGCCATTTAAAATAAAAGAACTAAATGCAATTTTAGCTTAACGTATCCTTCTTTGAAAAAACACAAATTCTGCATTAATACAGCTTCACTCGTACCGGGAACTCAGTATTGCAACACTGTTAGTTTGCTACCTGGTAGGAAAATCTGTGCTCACTCTTGGGAAGACAAATATGTTTGTTGAGATATCAGAGTATGGCTGGATAATGAGACTAGACGTAAGGGACTCTATTAGGTGAGTCTGTGTGTCTTAGAACCAGTATGTGTTCATTGGAGAGATTTTGGAAAATCTACCTCAGATGATTGGGATTGGATATTTGATCACTTTAGGATTAAGACCTCTGATGATTATTCATGTCCGGGCAGGATTTAATCCATCTTCATTCCCATCAAGTGCTAATAAAATAAATTTGCCAAGGAATGAGTAATACATTTATACAGGATATTCAAGGCCGTTCATCTGTTAAAGAACACAGTAAGAATGTACTTATTAAGTAAATAAAAATGAATACAAACTTGTATTATGTTCCCTAATTTTCAACCAAGTATATATTTTGAGTTTCTCTTTGGTATATCTCCTACGTAGCTCACATCTAAAAAGCAAAACATAGCAAAAAACCAAGAACAACCCTTGTTTATCTATGGCTAATTTTTATGGTTTCATTTTAGCTAATGACTTTTCAACACAGGAATCCTCTTGAAGGAAATTTCCCAGGCTCTGGATGAGATGCATGTGGGGAAAATGACACTGTTAATTGTTTTCGGAGGATCCAACAGCTCAGATTCCACTGTCTGGTCCTTGATACCTGGGAGGGAAGTGGAGCACACAGAGAAGGGAAATGGTGACATTCTCTCTTTTCCTCTACTCATCCATCCTTCTCGCCTTGTTCCGGTCCCACACTTAGAAATGGGGAACACCTTGCTCAGTCTTATCAGCCATGATTACAGATTGGTTCTTTTGCATCTTTAAAAGCTTCCTTAAAATGCGAATTCCCCAGGGGTGGCATGTTGGGATCATCATCCCTGAACTGGTAACCACCCTCACCAGGATTATCCCTTCAGGACTTGGGAGATAGGACACTGCTTAGGCAAGGGCAGGCCTGTTAGGCAGTGAAGTAGATCCCAGTGAAGAAGGTGAAAGAGTGCAAAACCAGATGTGCCTCACCCGGCTCTACACCTCTAACTCTTCGCAGAGGGTCACAGGTTGTTGACTCAGTAGCAATGATTTTATCTTACATTTGTAGCCCTTGGCAGGTCACAGTGTACTTTTTGATTTGATCTTTTTAAACTGGGGAGGAGAGGTAGGGAGTTCATTTTATTAGCCTTTTTTCTTGTTTTATATCTACATGGATCTCAAATATAATGATATCCAACATATCCATTTCAATGGGAAAAAAAAAGGTCCCAGAGAATAGATGATATCCCCAAACCCAAAGGCTAATTAGAATCCAGATTTCCTGATGCCTAAACTCCACATTCCATTTACTATTCCTCACAGACTCTTTAGACATCTGCTCAGTTCAAATACAAGCAAAGTATCGAGAGAGAGAATATTTTTAGAAAGTGTATCTATACCTAAGTATAAATAGCTTTTCTGTACATCACCACTATTTTGAAACATTGATCTAAAAAGGCTTAGTGAGTACATTTTTGCTAATGCTCCACTTGTCTGTCAAACTTTGGCCAACTTCTATTATATGGAACCCAGACTCTATTTGGAGGCAAGTGGAAAAAACCTTGGAGCAGTAAGGAAATTAATTACCATAAAGACCACCCACTAATGCTAGAAGATTTAAAAAACCACTCAGACCCTACCCCAAAATGTTATGATTTATTTTTGTGCTCTAAATAGCGATAATACGTTAACCAGTTTAGCAGTAAAGTTCCTAATTTGTAGCAAGTGAAATGTTTTAAAGGGATAGATGACTGTTAGAGTCACTATTCATTCAACAAATAATTTTTTTAAAGATTGGCACCTGAGCTAACAACTGTTGCCAATCTTTTTTTTTTTCCCTGCTTTTTCTCCCCGAATCCCCCCAGTACATAGCTGTATATTTTAGTTGTGGGTCCTTCTAGTTGTGGCATGTGGATGCCGCCCCAGCATGGCCTGATGAGTGGTGCCATGTCCACGCCCAGGATCCAAACTGGTGAAACCCTGGGCCACTGCAGCGGAGTGCACGAACTTAACCACTTGGCCACGGGGCTGGCCCCTGAACAAATAATTATGAAGTGCCTACTATGCTCTACCATACTAACTGCCAGAGAGACAAATTTGAAAGTATTAGAGAGGCAGATGTATAAGAGGTGATGTGGTAAGAGCTACACTAAAGGAAGGCATAAACCCCTGTCTAATCACAGAATGGGCCATGCACGATTCTGCTTATGAGGGTGAGAGAGCGCTTCCTGGAGCGTGTGACATCTAATGAGTCATGGAGACTGGGTAGGTAAGAAAGAACCTGGTCCCTTTGGGGAACTGTTCCATGTGGCTAGAGATGTGACTATACAGAGAGGTAGGGGCTGGGTCTTGGGGGCTTTGTATGTTAAGGAGTTACAATGGTATTTCATGGGCAATGGAGAGCCATTGAAGGGTTTAAACTGGAAAGCAAGGCCGGGATAAGTCTTGAATTCTGAAAGTTCCATCTGAATATAGTTGTAACGTAGCCTGGAACAAGGAGCAGACACTGCGATAGCAGGTAGGAGGCAGTTGCAACAAATCAGTCGAGAAATAAGTGCCTCAACTACAGCAGTGACCCTAGAGATGGAGGGGAATGACCTGATTCAAGGGACAGGAAAAACACAGACATGGATAGACATAGTGAGCTGGTAGAGGAGGTGGGAGGAAAGGCAGAGAAGACTCCACAGGGAATCCCAGATTTTTTATTTAGCAATGGGTGAATGGATGCTACTGAAATGAGGAACATGGAGCGGGGAGCAGGCTTGGGGTGAAGATAATAGTTTAAATTTTCATGTACAGAGTCATAGGTGACTGGGACATTCTGAGAATATCCATTAGGGAACTGGATCTACCAGCCTGGAGTTGACAGCACAGGTTCAGGTCAGGACAGACACAGCAGGAAGTTGGCAGCTCTGGCTAACAGCAGGAGGCATAGCAGACAGAAGGCTTGCAGAGCACAGAATTCTGGAGACATTTGGGGACAAACTGCCGTGCATGCTTCAACAGCTCCTGAGGTATTTCCTGCCCAACAGCTTAGGACAACATGACGTAGTTTCCTAATTCCTGCCCTCACTCTTGCCTTCTACAACACCATTCTCCAAAGAATAGGCACAGTGAGATTTCAAACTGTAAATCATGTTACATCCTTCTTTACTTCTCAGATTCAAATCCAAACTCTTTGGCAGATCCCAGCAAAGCTCTACCTGTGCTCTGGTCCCTGCCTCTCTCTCTGACAGGATCTCCTATTGCACGACCTTTGGAATTAACCCTGTGATCCAGCCACTCCACTCTGCCCTCGGGAACCTGCTGTTGCCTCCGTCTGGAATGCCCTTTTCTACGTCTCCCTGGCTGGCTCCCTTTCATCATTCAAGCCGCTCTGCTGAATGTTACTTCTTCAGAGACCTTTCTTGACCAGTCTAACGTATGTCCCCCTCTACCATTCCCCCTTCTCAATCCCACTACCCTGTTATTTACTTTATAGCACTGACCATTATCTGAACCTATCTTGCTTATCTACTGTTTTGGAAATGGTGATATGCAAAGGTAAATTTCCACAATTACTTTTTAAGGGAAACTGGAAAAGTGGGATGGAATCATATAGCTGAAGGTCTTGAATTCTCACTGAAGGGTTTTATTTAATTTTCTAGTTTCCAATGAGCCACAAAAATGCTTGAAGGTCAGTGACCGTGTCAAATGTTTAAACGTTTGGTTAAATGTTATAAAATGTAATCACTCCACAATACTCTGACCCTAAACTCACTTACTGAGACGCTGTTCACTTTTACTGGCTTAACTACACAGAAAATTGCTAAATAAATGAACTGAATGACAAGAATATAAAGTCTAGATGTAATAGCTGAAATTAATTTGATGGCTTTAACTTGTTTTGTGATAGAATTGTACAATTGGGTCCAAATCTACTTTGTTATCTAATCTCTTCATCTCAGTGGTGGAGGCGCGGAAAAACAGATGTCATATAATTTTAAAGTTAGGACCAAACTGTCCCAAGGCTGAGGCTTCTACACTCAGCAATGCAGCTCTGTCCCTAAGTCAAACCACCGGTGGACCCAACTGTGGTTTAATGAGACTTTGGCTAATGGGAGTGCTTCAAAGATGGGTTATACTGAGCTTTCTTCATAAGGTTGGGAATGGAAAGGTCTTTGGATCTTTCACTTTAATTCCATTAAACCTTATAGAGTACTAGATTCAGATTTTGGAACACCTACATGAATAAGACACATTTCTTTCCGATAAGGAGGATGAAATCTAATCATTTAGCTCTGAGTATGCAGTATAGTTAATTGTATAATTTTGTACAAAAACCAACAGAACTTATTTTTCCAAAATGACTCCTATTGTCTTTATATTTGCCAGCCTACGAAATGTTTGTGTGTGGCTTTTTGTTTTTCTTTTTCCTTACTTTTCTCTGCTTTTCCAGGGATAAACGATTTTGTTATACAAGATATGTATAAATATAAAGTTTATTTAGCATAGTGTTTAGAAAAATAAGTTCACATCATTTCAGAAAACAAATAAAACACTTAATTGTCCAGGCATAAACCCCTATTACAGTACAACATACATACTTGAGATCTCTTTGGTTGGGTAATTCAGCACAGAAATGTTCTGGGACATGCTCCATGTGCCATCACCTAACAGTGCAGTAAAGACTCTGTTATCCCACCTCATGATATACATTCTGTATATTTCCTCTTTGTGTAAGGCACAGTAAAACCATATTGAGTATATAACTGGTCTAAACATACAGTACATGCAACAAAAGAATAAAAATTTTTTGAGAACCCTGAAAGCCAAAAGAGTTACGTGCTATACAATTTTGATTAATAAATGTATGGTGGTAATATTAAATTAACATGAAATGTATCAATTAGATACAAAGTAACTGTTAGACTCTATCATCTAAGTTCCAGGAAGACTTTGAAACATCTTTTGTAAAACCTAATTCTTTCCCCCTCTGTTTTCCTGAATTATTTATTTTTATGAGATGATCTGTCAAACATTGTAAAGAATGAAGAACTAATGCACACTTCTCTAACATGTAGCAGGGCAGGCTGCACACATGCCCAGTAATCCAACTTTTAACATGCAAGATGCAAGGGCATATACAAGGAGATTTAAGGTCAGTGTGCAATTTAACTACGGGTTTTTATCTATGGCTATAACATCTACCTGCCTTTCATAACACAGGAAAGGCACTGAAATGTGTACAAGTCAGTCTTTTCATTACTATAAATATACATGAGCTATAAAGCAGTACAACACAGGTGCTCTTGCTTGATTGAGGAACAAATGCACCTTCTCTTTAAACAATAGACTGTCCTTTACTAGATGTAACTAAGAGCTAAATGCCAGATTCTGGCTGATAGAGTGCATAGATAGGCTCACACCAAAAATCCCACAGCCAGCAGCAGAGGTTGGGGTTTGAAGGGAGAGTTATTTAACCCTATTCTGATTCCTCTTTGGGGATCATTAGAGGATCATTTGCAGCATCTTCAAGCATTGGTTTATGTAAGAGAAATTCTGCCACACGAACTCCAAGAGTTCTGAGTCCGGCCCTTGCTACTGCAAAAAAAATTTGCAATTCTGTGCAAGGAGATCACGGGGTTTATCTTATTTCATTCACATATATATGGGCTACATACCATCTGGCCCTCATTTTACTGAAGGAATAGAAAAGAACAATAAGTTCTTTATAATGTGCATTGATTGTTACCTGGTATATTGTGTAGCTACCTGGAGTAACTGTAGGGGTATAGCTACATCATGTTGGGACTATGACTGGGTTTCCTAGGTACGTCTTAAGTTTTGTGCTATCTTTTCTTTTTCTTAAGGGAGAAAAGAGGAAGAACTGTGAATAAAAGAGAGGCTTATCATATTTTTGGAAGACATATAAAACTTTTCTAGTTATATATATAACATACATAACTTTTTAAACCTTCCCATCTCACTTACTGGATGAGTATTTTTAAATAACTAACAAACTCTTGATATTTGTAGCAATCAAGTGGAAAACATCATTTTCACGTGAACTACACTATAGAACCATGTGATTAATCTCAGTCACATGATCAGTACAAACCCAAAGAAAAAACAAGCTGTCCAAGCAGTGGTGGAGCAGAAGAGAGCTCTAAAATGCCTGCCTTGGTTAAAAACGAAACAAAAAACATGTAGTTGCAGCAGTTTAGGAACATTCACTAATTCCACGGAAAATGGGATCTAAGTTCTTTGCCAAAACGATGGGAGAGGAATTCTTCACAGGGTTCTTTATCTATGCCTGCAAGTTCCATTTGTAATAACAATAAAAGTTAAATCCTCTATGGCCCTTAGTCAACATGCTTGGTGATGGGCATGCAGAGATCTTGGTGGACCCTTTGTTCTGATCACAAAGAAAGCAAGATGTGGTAACATCTTTATGTTCAACAACTTCAAGTCCTCTCTGAAGAGATCATTCTCTCACTTTGCAGAGACCAGAGACTTTACTCACTACATTAATGTATTTGCATTATTACATCTTGTGTTCAGAGTCCCGATAGAAAATATAACCACAGCTCACAACATTATCAAACAAGCCTCTTACAGAAACCCAAAGATTTACTTTTAAAGAACATGATAATATAGTGCAAACAGTCATATGTCATAATGTATCAAAATATTTAGAACTAAGATTAAAAAGGACAGAATTTTGCTCAACAGAATTTACATACACTTTGTTTACTTTAAAATGGTTGTTTTCATAGCCTACAGAATTGATGGTAGTCTGTAATTATTGTTATTTTCATTGTAAGGAAAAGCATCAACAACAATTAGTTGTTCATCCATTTGCATCATAAACATTATACATAATAATAGAAGTAAAACTTAAGTTCTTTGGATTTAAAGCAATTCTGTGGTGAAATTAACCCTGTTAGATAGTAGAAAAGAGCCATCAGTGCTTCTGTTGACACTTCTGTACCTTAGTAAGAATAATAAAAAGGCCACAAGGTAAAAAGGCACATAGAATTCTATAGAAACCATATTTAAATGAATCAGAGAGTTGCTAAATAAAGAGCAAGGAGGTGAAAAAAAGTACCAAAATTCCAATATTGGGAGTTAGATTTCCTGTTTCAGTGTTATTAATATTGACCTTAATAATTCCTGATAAAAATCATTACTTTTAAAATCCTACAAAAAGTAAAACTTTGTTGGAAATAACTATGTTCACTTCCTGTTCAAACAATAAAAATAAATTAAACAGTAAGAAGACATTTTTCTTTTCAGTTCATAGTGTCTGAAGTATAAGAGAAACATATACATCATAAATAAAATTCACTGTAATTACTCAAATCCTTGGTTGTGGAACTAATATATTTACACTCATACTGAAGTTTATTTCAGAGTTTTTAGTGGAGTTGCAAACTTTCTCAGCCACACTGAATTATAAGCAATCACATTTGGAAATGTGTAGACAAACTAAGACTTTCACAAAAATGTTGAAAAACAAATGCATATATTCAAAAAAATATACCCTTAGAATAGTGTGGAGTACCGTTTATGCTTCTTAATCTTATCAATGCCCATGGAGTAAAAGTAAACAAAAAAAATTGTATTGTTTCTAATGCTCTGTAGCAATTTTTAATTTTCTATGTTAGGTGTATACATTTTTAACTGAAAAAACTATCAAGTTCCATTTGACCTTAGAATCATAGTAAGTCAACCAAATGATACACTTTGACTTGACATACTTCATCTTGTTCTTTTGTCTCCATCTATTTAAAAGAGAACATACATGAACCAAAAGGCTGCAGTAATGCAGTTCTCCTCCTGTATATTTAACTGCGATCTTCGGGCAGATCAATCCAAAGTCTCTTGATGCATTTACTTGCAAAACTAGTGTTTCCCTTTCAATGGGCAAACGCTTTATGTCCTCAGGGCTTCATGAAAAGATTTGCCCCTTGATACCAGAAAAACAAAAACAAGAAGAAAAATGAGAAATAAAGTTTATAAGTCTTGCATATCTTCATCCAACTGGACAGTTTGGAGCTTGGCAAGCTCTTTTTTGTCTGTTTCCAGGTCTTCACAGACAGTCTCGACCATGCCCTCTAGGACATACTTGGATTTGGAGTCCAGCATCAGTAAGTTACTTGCTGCTTTGCTCTCAGAATTTGTTAAGAAATTCTCTTTTATGTTAGCTACTGACTGCAGAACCAAACGATGTTCTCTGACAAAATCCTGGTGTACTGCTGGGGAGGGGTGACCCACCTGGTCTTCAGCCGTAGGAACGATTTCTCCAAGGGCAGCCTGGGTCATGGGGACTGACAACAGATCTTGACCAGTAATAAGGGAACAGTTCTGAAGAGTTGTATAGTTGGTGCTGCTGACAGACGTCACAGTAGGTTTGCTAGCCACAGGGGCAGACATTGGCTGGCTATCAGCAATGTCAGTGTTCAGCTCGGCAGGATTTAGGAGGGCAGGGGGAGTCAGGGAAAAATTTTGAGCTGGGGATACATTAACTAACGAGGAGGCCAGTGGATGGAGGCTACTCCCGGAGATATTTTCCGAAGACAGGTTTTCATTTACTTGTGCATTCTGATTGACGGGCATCAACTGAGAAAATACCAGGCTCCTCTCCAAGCCCTCTTGTTTAACAGACCCTACAGTTTGGCCTGAATTAGGAACAGTGTATACCACTGCACTGGGAGCAAGAGAGCTCAAGAAAACCTTTCCTTGCTGGACTGTGCTGGACTCACTTGTAAATGTGCTCCCATCTGAAGTGCTTGAATTTACTGAAATATTACCTAAAAAAAAATAAAGTACAGATTATCATTGATAGAATTGATGAGGAAAGAAAAAAGTTACTATTTTGCACACATGATTTTTCTCAGGTTCAGCAGAATCTTCACCTTGAGCACTTACAATACAGATTCCCAGGCTCCACTCCTGAGAATCTGACTCAGTGAGTCCTAGAACAGGCGTATTTTTAACTCCTCGAGTAATTCTGATGATCAAGTGGGAGTTAAAACTACTGATTTAGAAACCAAGCGTGAAAAAAAAAACCCTTTTCCAAGTTCTAATTTCAGTCCAGTTTCTAGTTCATTATTACTCACTTGATAACTCTCAATCAGTTGATAGTTACTGCTAGCTCTGCCAGTTAGAACTAGAATACACATATGCAAATAAAATGCCTTTGTTCAGGACAAGCTCAGTAAGCGACATAAAATATAAATGGAAATGGAGAAAATACCACATAAAATGAGTTGCCCTGGGGCTTAAAGTTAACCATGTAAACATGTACAGACAAGTTGTAAACTTTTACCAAACTAACCATAAAGTAATGTCAAGTCAACAAAACATTCAATACATTTTTTTTCTTTTGTTGCGCCAGTTCTGAATTTTCAGTGTTGTAATGATAGGAAGAATTAATAACAATGAATTGTGCTTTTTAAAATACAGATTAACATAAAGAACCAGAGCTAATGCGTCTCTAAAAGGTTTGTATCTTTTGAGGCTCTCATTATAATGGTCTGTAGAGACCAGAAGTAGAAAAAGAAACATAAGTAGAAAGCTGAGATGTTCCAATCAGGTAACTCAGACAATGTAGATAAATTGGACACCCCCGGTTCCTCCCCACCCCCCAGCATTCCCAATATCAGATAAAACTCTTCTTTTGGAGTCTTTACATAGGCACAGTGAAATGATGGCAATTATCTTGCCATTGAAGGAAAGGTGGACACGGGGGAGTTTTGTGACAGAATAACTCAGACAGACTGTTCACCCTGATCTTGAATTAGTTGTCCAGTAAACTCTTTATTATTTTGAGAAAACAGCCCAAGGTTAAAGGTAATTCACCTAAAACATTTCCATTCTTGAATTATTAGAATAAATGTGATTATATTACCACTTGTATCGATAAATGTCACTGTGCTATTTATGTCTTCCAAACATTTTTAAGCACCGTAAATGCAAAGGAATGTCTTTAAAGGAAAATGCTATATTTGATCTTTAAAAAAATTTAACCACTAGAAAGCACTCATCATGGAACTATTGGTGTTAAGAAAAACACTTCTATGTATGTTTGGGCCCTTCGCTAACATAAATGTTTGTTCCAGGCCAAACACATGAAAAAGGCTTTTATTTGAAAACGTTTGCCTTCAACTTTAAAGGTATGCTTTAAAATTCCTGCTGGCTGCTAAAGTGTAGCAAAAAATATCTAAAATAGATGTTTGTTTTGTTGTGTGTATGTTTGTGAAATTGTTTGCCAGTGTATATTCGAACAAAATGATTAGCTATTTTTTGATAGAGTCATAAACAACATAATAGATGTGACATTTTCCCCAAGTGCTATTGAACATAAAATATTTCTGAATTTGTAGAAATTATATATAGTCATAATAATTATATATAGTCAGTCACAATTTCAAAACCAACTGGAAAATAGTACAGGTGCAAAGTATAACTTTATAATGATGGTAAGAAAAATCCCTTATTTTCTCAGGTTGTAAAGTAAGTAAAAGATGTAGATATTCTGCTTTTCCATGTAAATTCCAACTATAGAAAGATATTCTACGTTGTCTAGACATTTTTAAGAAAGGCTGAATCCCCAAATGCTTTACTGAGAGCTGCAACATACAATTACCATAAAGGAACGTTGCTTCCTGGACCCATCTGGTTAAACTTATGCCTTCAACTCACCCAGACAGTCTAAGGATTGACAGCTGTGTCATTTGATCTTAGCTATTTTAACAAAAATGCTATTCTTATTCATATTAAATGTCCCCTTTTAAAAATTAGCTATTACAAAAAAGAACTCTAGGGGAAAAAAATTAACTATTAGTTTGTCATAATTTTCTACGGTAGCACTTTTCTAGGTTACATGTGAGAAAAGTATTTCTGCTTTTCTCCTCCCCCAAAGTTTATACCACGGTTTTTGCTCACATTTGTTGTCTTTAAAATGTTACCTTCTGTTTAGAAATTTCCCAAAGAGAGAAAAGGGGATAGATCCACACTAAATTATTATAAAACTAAGTACTCTGGCTTTCCTTGTGGTTTTCATATTTTTGCCCTATGTCGGATAGTGACTTAGCTTAATCTTTTCCATAATCTGAATCAATGAAGAAATAAACGCTGCAGGACTATTTGTCCTGCAATGGTTTTACTACCACTTTACCTAAAAAGAAACAAATGTACAGAACGAAACTTACTCCACAATTTTTCCCTTAATGCCTCAAACAGGCTGAAGCTGACCATAGCTGCAGACCCAAAAGAGTTGTGCATATATTGATATTTTTTTCTTTTGATAAAAACCATTGTACAGGAAGCTGATCTTTAAGGCAAACAATTAGTTACTTTGTTTTGGTAAAAATCTAGACTTAGATTTGCTTACAGGAAGGCAAACATGGATTAACATCTCCCACTTCTGAATTCGAAGGCCTATGCGACCTCCACTGCCATTCTAACCATTCCTGCTTCTATATAGAGAAAACGACACAGAGCCATCCAGACTGGCTTCAAGTCAGTGAAGAACTGGCACGTCAGCCGCAGCTTTCCTGAATTTCAGACTGCTTTCTTTGGTAGATCACCTTTAGTAAAGCCACGAACATATAAAATAAGGCTTACAGTTGCCTTTACAAATAAACCCACACATTTAGGGGACCAGTATACATGCAGAGCAATAGACACCCAATCATATATTCCTGATTTTCCTTTAGGTCTGTTAGTCTTAATTATAGGAGGAACACAAATCAAACACAATTGATCCAGTCGTTTTAGCTTGCTCTTCTAAAACTTTTTGGTCAAATAAATAATGCTTTGGTAAAGTGTACACATTCTTACCAATTGTTCGACTAATTTTGTGTTCTTAGCAATACTATTAATTTTTAATTTTAAAATGTCAAGCAATGGGTTATTTTGTAAGCACCAATTGACTTATCATATTTCTATAATTGTAGAACTGGCAAGACTTGTATTTTTCCATACAGTTGTTAGGAAAATAAAAGCCCATTCCTATGATGCCAGGGAACCAAGCAAGGTGGATATTACATGGGTGTTGTGAAGAAGGAGAAACAAATCACGGCTATTCTGCAGCTGTGGCAGCCAATACGTTCCCTGAACAGTAACATCAATCTACAGCTCTCACCAAATGCGTCATTTACAGCAGCTGGCTAAAACATTCACTGGTGCATTATGGTACTAAATGACTTTTACCTTGTGAAGCTGCCACTGAAACAGGAGGCAGGTGCAGTGGAGAGAATCCAATGCTCCCATTAAGGAACTGGCTGTTTGCTCCGGAATTGGGGATCTGGACAATGCCATACTGGTTAATCTGCACGGGTGTAGTAAAAGTCACTACAGAGCCTCCGTCCTGGGAAGCCACTGTTTGAATGCCTTCTCTTTTTACCTCAGTGCTGGGTATCAGCCCTGGGAAGGACGCAGGGGCACTGGGGCTGTAGGAGGTGGTGGCTGCTGAGTTAGCTGAAGAACTCTGGAGGACTTTGAACTCCTTCACATCCTGGGAGGTAGACCCCAGTATGTCAGTCATGGATATACCATTGCTCACAATGTTGGATGCCATTTTTGGTGGGTTCAATGACACTGTCTGTGTATTTCCCACATTCAATCCATTAAGGATAACTCCATTAGGTCCCTGAATGAAAGAATTACCATTAAGGAAGACAGGTGAAGTACTTGCAGGTACCAAGCTTCCATTCAACAAAACTCCAGAAGAGCTTAATGATATCTTAGCATTTCCAATTTGTTGCATATAAACTGGCTCCATGTGACTGGAAAGGCTGAGGTTGGTGACACCATCGGAAGAACCGGAGAGTGGATGAGGAGACAAATCCTCATGGCCCTTGCTGGATTCATCTTCAGTGCTGGGATTGCCATCTGACTCACTGTATAAAGAGGGAAATCAACAGTCAGGTCAGGGGGATGACATTCTACACAGTGCCATTTGTTTGGAAAACCAGCCTCTAACCCCACTAAGGGCAGTATTTAAGGAAAGCACAGCAGGAAGTCTTCTAGTCCTATTTAAGCTATGAGGCCCTTCAGCAGATTCTGACGGGAGAGAGAATCTGGGAAGAGGAACTCTCGTATCCCAATCATTTTTACTACTAACAAATTCAGGGCAAGTCCAGAGATCTGAGAGACGTAAACTCAGCTAATAGGACTTACAGGAGAACTGTATATATGTTTTTATAACTTTGAAGTTATTTCCTTACTGTTAAATATGCTGCTGCCTGTAGCATAGACAAAAACTCATTAAATGAGGTGGTCAGTCTTTCATGTTTAGGAACGCCTCTCCTCCCCTCTAACCAATTCAGTTTAGTGTGATTTTGGAGGTAAATGAAACTGCCAAAGGAGCAGGAGGCGGGAGGTCTTCAGTTTTCTTTGCCAGTTAGTTAACAAGAGATCATTTTCTCACCTGCTCCCAAACTTCTACTTCACCAGCCTGACAACTCTCTCATTCAACAAAGTGGCTGTCCTTGATGTAGGAAAGGCACTTTCAACCCAAGAACTGTTATGTGCAGTCGCCTTTGAATCCAAAGGAAGCCATAGGGGCCTATTTAACACACTCCATCCAGTGCCCTGGGGAGGTGGGAGGGAAAGGGTGGGGGTCACTCAGCGGCCTTGTAACTGTCGGGCTCCTTCCCCAGCACCCTCGGTCCTTCCGCTGGCCTGCGTTCCTCAGCTCGCGGACTCAGGGGGAAACACCAAATCCGGGGAGGAGCAGTGGTGGGGGTTTCCCATTTGGTCTGGGGCCGGGCAGGGAGAAAGGGGAGTAGGACAGAGGCAGTTTGGAAGCGCGGCGGGACTCGGCCCAGAAGAGGATCCGACATCCCCGCAGTGCCCGGCGGTCGGATTGCTTTCATGCCGAGGGGAGGGGATTACCCGGGCTTTGGGCTGCAGGGCCAGGAGCGCAGAAAGCACTTTGATTTACGAGCTGAGGCTGAACCGCCGTCGCCGTCTGCGAGGGTGACTCACCGGGGGTGCGGGTGGGAGGTAGATCCGGAGAGGGGCCTAGACCAGGCAACTGGGCTGGGGGCGGGGGGTGTGGAGTCGAGGGGGGAGAAGCAGGCAGAGTGTGGCGAGGGAGCCCCGGGGGACGCGCCTGGCTGGGGAGCGGAGGCTGCAGGGCAGCTGGCCTGCGCGCCGCGCCCACTCCCCACTCTGCCCTCTGCCCCGCGGATTCCGTCCGGGCTCCGAGCGACGGGATCGGAGGCCACAAGCGGGCGCGGGGGCAGGTGGCCTGGCGTTACCAATGCGCCCCCTCTGGGTGTCCCCGCAAGTCAGCGGGAAGGTGCAGGCAGGTCGCAGGGCGCGTCTGTTTTGGTTACCGCGGGGCCCGGCTCTGGCACAGCTCTTCCCTCGCTGTTCTGGGCGAGGCACGCCGGAGCCGTCGGGCCCCAGCAGGAGCGCAGGGGCAGGAGCGGCAGGGGCGGGCCACAGCCGGCTCTGGAATGCGCCCAGCGATCACCTTCACTGGCCCGGGCGGGCTCCCCGGCTCCTAGATTCCTTCCCTGAGCAGAACCTTCGAGCTGCTTTCGGATTCTTTCTCTCCTATCCCCGCGGGGCAGGAGACACCATCTCTTTAGGCGACCTTCTCCTTACTTTACTTTGCCCAACAATACACACAGACACACACACAGCCCAGGTGTCTGACGCGGGAGGACGCACAAAAGAGGTGGAAAAAACCCGATATTTTCGACCAGTTGGGGAAATAAACCTGCCAGTCAAAAAGTTCAGACCCGCCAGGGTGGGCGCTCCAGGAGATGCGGAGTTGATAGCGCCATCACTCCTTTCCTGCTGTCCGCCTTCTGCCAGCCTGTGTCCCTCCCCCTCGCCTCCCCCCGGTACCCGCAGGGAGCCACGCCGTGTTCGGGGGCCGAGGAAGCAGCCCTCCAGCCCCGCTACCCCAGCCGCGCTGAAATCCGACCCGAAGGAGTTCAGAATCAGGTTTCAAAACACGGCAGAGCCGAGCCGCACCAACACCCCACGTTGCCGCGGCCGCGCAGGGACGCACAGCGGGCACGGTGAATGATTAACTCTGTCATATAAAACCTCGACGTCCCCGGACCCCCTTCTGCGCCGCCCGCCCCCACCAACACTCTCCTCCCTCCAGAGCGGCCAGGGCGACCTCCTGCGCGGGCCCCGGGGCAGCCGAACCCTGCGGGTCGGGCAGCGCGTGCGCGCCCGGGCCGGTGGGACCCCGCGGCGCTGCAGCCCCCGGCCGGCGCTGGCAACCTCCGCCGGCCTCGGGCGGCAGCGAGAGCGGCCTTCCCGGCGCCTCTGCACGCTCCTTCAACCCGCCAGAACCCGGGAGAGAGTGGCAGCTTCAAAGCCAGCGGGATGGGGGTGGGAAACCGGGCAGCAGTGACCAGCCGAGGTGGGGGCGGGGACTGAGACCAGGGCGGGCGACGAGAAACTTCTGGGGGGAGGAGGGGGAGGGTAAGGAGGCAGGCTCCCCCGCCCCTCACCACTGCTGCCCCCCCCACCCCGACCGGGGAGAGAGGTGGGGGGCGGGGAGAGGTGGGCAGCCGGACCAGGCTGGTGGGGAAGGTAAGCGCCATGTTTGCGAGCACTTGGAGGAAAAGAAAGCTGGGAAGGGGGTGGGGGAGAGGAAGGGGGAGGAGGAGGAAAGTTGGCGCTCACCTTTTGGACTGGGTCTCCGAGGGGTTCCGATCGCGCTGCCGGCGGTTCTTGAACCAGTTGCTGACCTGGGTGAGGGAGAGGCCGGTGATCTTGGCCAGGTGCCGCTTCTCGGCGGGCGAAGGGTAGCGATTCTGCTTGTAGAGCTCCTTGAGCGCGTTGCGCGACTTCTCCTTGAAACAATACACCGTCTCCTCGCCGTCCCAGATGGTGCGGGGCAGGGGGAATTTCCTGCGCAGCCTGTACTTGTCCACGGCGCCCAGCGGCCGGCCGCGGGCGCGCTCGGCCTCGGTGTAGCGCGCCTTGTACCAGAGCTGCTGCAGCAGAGGGTGGTTGGCCGACTCGAAGCTGTGGCTCTCGAGGATGCTGTAGAGCTCGGGGTAGATGCCCTGGTGGAAGGCCACCAGCGCCCGCGCCTTCAGCAGGCTCTCGTTGCCACGTAGCAGGTCGCTCTGGGGCAGGGACCACAGGAACCTGGCCAGGCGGTCCAGGTTACCCCCCTGCTGCAGCGCCTCGCAGACGCAGGCGACATGGTCGGGCGAGAAGGCCAGTGGGGTCTGCGCGGCGGCGGCGGCGGCGGCCGCGGCATGGTGGTGCCTGCCCAGAAGTTCCGAGTGGAGTTGTACCTGATCCGCCGTCGCTCCGGCCGCCGCCGCCACCACCCCTTCCTCTCGACTCACCCTGGCGGCGGCGGCCGCGGCGTCCCCCGGCTCCAGGGGGAAAGGGGCTGGAGCCGGGGGGCTCAGCCCCGCCGCCGCGCCCCCCGCCACTTCTCGGGGCGCCTCCTGCCCTTCCGAGGCGCTTTCCATCCCATTCTCCTGCTTGATGTCCGCCGCACTTGCAATCTGCCCGGTGGGGGAGGAAGAGGACATTTTTTGTTGTTTATTTTCCTCCCTCCCTCACTCCCTCGCACTCTTTTCCTCTTTCTTTCCCCCTCTGTTACTCCTCCTTCTTCGTCTCCCTCCCCCCTCCCCCCCTCCGGAAAGCCCACTCCCTCCCTCCTGGTTTCGGCTGGATCTGGCCGATCAGGTTTCCCCCCGGCCACGCAGTCACCATTAAGATAGCTGCTAGAGCAAAGTAGTGTAAAAGGATAGCTGCTTTCTGCCGTTCCCCCAACGTGACTCCTCGGGTTGCTGCATACTATATGGCACCGGCGGCCCGGCCGGCCCGGCCGCGCCACCTCATTGGCTATTTCGCGTTCAGAGGGAGGAGGAGACACCGTTTCTATCCCTGTCGATCACCCGCCTCCCACTCCACCCCTTGCCGTTCCCTCTCCCCCTGACCCCCAGGCACCTATACCTGAAGGAAAACACCGACATTCTTTTCAGGCCGTGCTCCTAGGCGGGAAATTACCCAGGGTGGCCTGAAAACTGGACAACAGACTCTTTCAAAGAGAGTCCGTGCATTCCAGAGGGAATATTAATTGTGTGGCCTTAAGGTCTGGATGCTAAACTCTTAACAAAGAATCCACCCTCAGCATCCAGATGACGAAATTTCAAAGACAATTCAGAAGGTTCCTGATATCTCCCCCTTTGCCCCCCTTTCCAATGTCTTTATCAAGGATTTTGTATTGAAAAGAGTCAAGAACGGAATGGCACTAGGGAATGTTCTAAGGGGGAAGCATTTACAGTAAATTAAAATTCCAAAGGGAGAAAAATGCTTGAAAACCTTAAAATGAGCAGCATAAACAGCTCACTGAGAAGACAGACACAAGAAGCCTTCAAAACGCCTGTTTAACCTGAAGTCACCAGGAGGGCTGGCAGCCTGCGTTGAAAATGATGCCACTAAGCATATGGAATATATAACCATAGGTTTACCCTGGGTGAGTAGGGTAGAAGAGATCTAAGCTTTAGATTACAAGAACAGTATGGAAATGTAAGTCTTCTATATGGTCATTTTTTATGTAAGTGTATGAATAGTTCTTTGGAGATGATATTCTTTGTCGAAACACCATCTCCATGTACAAGTGTCTTGGAAGAGTTCACTGCAGGATGGACAGCCCTTCCCACAGCATAGACAAGAGAGAAGACTGCCCTTTGGTTTGAGGTGAAGTGCCTGGGGGTGGAGTCTGCTGCTGTTGGCAGTTTTCTCTTTTTCCTTGTGGTTTGCATGAGGTCTTAACTCAAAAGAGGATGAACCCGTCTTGTCTCCTTCGCCTGCTGCTGCTCTTTCTTAAAATCCAGCATTTGAATGACATCATCCTGACCTTTACTTCTGGTGGCCTTGTATTGTTTCTGCTTCCCAATTACCCACAACTGCCTACTTCAGCATATTATAAAGCAGCTGTTTAGGTCACCTGCCCTCACGATCAGCTTAGTGAGGTTTTCTTTTTCGTGGACAGGCTGCGTTTTATTGCTGGTCAACCAAGATGTCATTTGATTTGGGACTTAACTTGCTTTTGTACTACCCTATTGAAACCAGCACTGACGACTCTTTTTTTTTTTACAATTAATAATCTTTGAAAAGACCTTGTGTTTTCCACCTTATTGGAAATGCCTAGTTAGGTATTGAGCTTTAGGACAATATTTGAGAGTCATAACTTCCTTGAATTTTTAAAAATATGCTTTTAATTTTAGAATAATTTTGACTTACAAATAAGTCACAGAAAGAGTACAGAGAGTTCCCAACTGCTCTTTACCTAGTTTTACCTAATGTTAACATCTGACATTATAAAGATACATTTGTGCAAACAAGTTAGCATTGGTGCAGTATTATTAGCTAAACTCTATAGACTTTATTTGGACTCATCAGTTTTTCCACTAATGTGTGTCCTTTCTTCCGTGATCCAATCCAGGATATCACATTGCATTTAGTTCCTTGAATTTTTAAGCTTTTTATCAGAGCAAAGTGGACAGGAAGTAGCGGGGTTTAGTAGAAAGGATGTGGATTTGGGGATCAGCTAGCTAGACATAGGTTTAATCCTAGCTCTGCTGTTTATTAGCCAGTTGACTATAAAAAGTGGACAGGATTGTTGTGAGGATTGAATGAGATAAGATGTGCCAAAAAGCACCTGACACATAATTAATCTTTGTTAAATGTTTATCATCTTCCTCCTGATAGTGCAAAGTGGGAAACTTTTCAGTTGTATATATCTAATGAAAATTCATTTGGCATATTATAGGGCTATCCAAGCTCAGGTCATAGGAGTCTTCTTCAGGCTTATTATCAGTCAAATTTAGTGCATTGACTTGGAAAACCATGTATTGGATTTCAGCATGTCTTCTGTATATTTCCCTTCAGAGCACCAAGTTCAACAGATTATATGGAAGCAGCAGTGGCTTTTTATGATATCTCTAGCCTGTAGCTACACTGGTGTTCTATAGCTCCAGGATGAGATTCCTGTAGGACCAGAAATGAAATCTAACACCAGACTCCGGATTCCTTTAGCAGGCTGTACCTCGCTCATTCTGGCAGCAGTTCAAAGAGGACTAGAAGTCCTCAGTTCAAACATGGTCAGCTACATTGGAATGGAACACCAGACTTGAGGGTGTGTGGAATTAATCTCAGACCACTAGTTTTGCCAAATGATTTGTAAAATTGGTGAATACCTGCTTCTTCTTCCTATGTGTGCCATGCTGTGAACACTGAGTCAGCTGTGCTGATATGCAGTTTAAGGTTGTGTTGTGATTTGAGAAAACAGAGTTGATGCTGGATTTGTGTGAGAGTGAAAACTGAGCTGCTTGTTTCTGTATCTTTTCCTTCCTGCCTGAAGATAGTGATGGGAGTCTATGGAACTCTTTTGCCATTTTACTGTATTGAAGAAAATCTGCTTCAGCACAAAATGTTATACTTTGCTTGAATATATTTAATGGTGTTGCTACCGAGAATGGAGATTTCCTTTTTGAAGGCTGACTAGCTGTCTAAAACACAGAGGGAAGGCCATGTAATTGTATCTTGGTGGGTTCTATTTCAGAAAGCTTATATACTGGTACTATTAAGGAAGTTGAGTTCTAAAGTAATCTCCCAGGTCGAGGAGGTGTTCCCTTGTTATTTACTGACCAATGGTTGATGATAGGTAGTCAACATTTCTGAAGGATCATTCATTTCCAAACATTTATTGAGTCCTGATTAAGTACAGAGTATTCCATTAGGTACTGAAGGATAGAAAGATGAATATATTGGGGTCTCTGACCCTGAGGAGCTTAAAATGTGGTGGGGGAGATAAGACATATTCACAAGTAAATACAACATGGAGTATGAGAATAGTGAGGATAAAGAGACTAATTTTGAGATGAGGAGAACAATGGGGGGTGGATTTTTAGCTGGGCCTTTAAGGACAAGAATTTTAAGAGGACAAGGATAGAGTTTATTAGAGGCAGAGGGAACAAAATGAGTAAAGCATGGAGCCATGAAGGTGTGTGGTATATTTCTGAATATATCGAGTAATTCAGTGTGTCTGGAGTGTGGGTGTTACGTAGGTATGTCGTGGGAGATTAACTTAAAAGGCATGTTGGGGACAAATTATGAAGGACTTTGAATGAAATGCTCTGTTTGCTGTGGTGTGGTAGACACAGTGGTCCCTGTACTGTGGCTTTATCTGTGTGTAATAATCATGGCCGCAGTCAGTTGGTCCAGGGATGGGCACTTACCACAAAGCAAAACAATCAGAATTCTTTTCTGGGGTTTTTCTTTGTTTTTTTTTTTTTTTTTTTGAGGAAGATTAGCTCTGAGCTAACATCTGCTGCCAATCCTCCTCTTTTTGCTGAGGAAGATTGCTCTGAGCTAACATCCATGCCCAACTTCCTCTATTTTATATGTGGGACGCCGGCCACAGCATGGCTTGATGAGTGGTGTATAGGTCTGCACTCGGTATCTGGGCCAGCGCACCCCTGACCACCGAAGCTGAATGTGTGAACTTGACCTCTGCACCACCGGACCGGCTTTTCTGGGGTTTTTCAAACTTGCAGAAAGAGGTAAGAGTGGTAGAAGAAGCCTTAGATGTAATGCTTGGGAGTTCTCAGTGATGAGGCTATCTGTTCGGGGAGGACGCTGATGAGCAGCAGGTGTGAGGGAAGGCGACCCAATGAGTGAGTCTCATGGGTGACAGTGGAGGGAAAAGATCCTAGCAGAGACTGAGCGAACCAGAACCATCAGGTTCTGGTCGTCTCCAAGGTGTAGCAGCATTCTTGCTTTTTTGTAGTGATATGAATTTCCCCAGGAGACAGAAACCGCACTTGAACTGGCCTAGATGTAAAGATGAATTTATTGGATCATGATAGCAAACAATGTGAAGAACAGGAATGCAGCTGGTTGGACTTGAAGACCTCTTGTCCCATTTCACTCCCCTCTGCCTCTCATCGAGTTGGTTTTAGTCTTTAAAAGGGGGCTTTCCCCAGAACCTTGACACATGGCTCCCAGTAGTTCCCAGCTTACATTTTCTAGCTTCATTAAAGAGGCTCTGCTGCTTTTCCCTGACTGCCAATTTGAAAAATTCTAGAGAAGATCTCTGATTGGTTCAGTAAGGGTTGGACGTCAACCCCTAGGCGAGAGGGCCAGCATTGTGATTGGCAGGCCCATTAGAACCGTAGGCCTGTGGGGCAGGAGCTGTTTTCCATAAGAAGGGGGAGGGACGCTCTCCTTCCTCAAGGGACAAAACAGTAAATCTTCCCTGCGGATGAGGAAAGCCCAGCCTGGGTCCATAGCCTTGGGGCTGGAAAGGAGGGTCTGCATTTGAGAAACATTGCCCCAGGGAAGTAGAATCTGCTGTTAACTCAGATGGGAAGGAGCAGATTTGGGAAGAGAAATAATGGGCTCAATTGGTCCACTGTTGGGATGCAGCTGTCTTCAGAAATGTAGGAAATTTGATAGTTAGGTGGTTTTTACAAAGGCTAAGGTTCCATTTGAATTAGAAGTCTGGTGCTGTCAGTGCTTTCCTCCTCAAAGCTTTCTGACCGTGGTATGTTAGTGAACCCCACCAATAATAATGGTGTACATGTCAGAGTTTCTATTATGGATGAAGCATTGTAGTGGGGCCTCTATATATGCCCATGTTATGTAATTTAATCTTTACAACAACCCTGTGAAGTGTATTATCCGGAGGAAGGAAGCTGAGGTAAGGGAGGCTAAGACATTTGGCTCAAAAACAGGTCTGTCTGATTTAAAAGGCCAGGTTCTTCCTATTACATTACACTGCCTCTGAGAGGCTACTACTGCTAATAATACTCATACTACTGTTAATAATGGCTGACAGTTATTGAGCTCATACTCTGTGCTAGGTACTGTGTTAAGCACTTTAAATGAAATATCTCATTTAATCTTTACCAATATTATCCTTAATGTATAGTTGGGAAAACTGAGGCTGGAGGTCATGTAGCTAGCAAATGATGAAGCCAGCACTTGAATCCAGCTCTCTTGGTGCCAGCGGCCAAATCTATAAGTGATATTTTCTACCGCCTCTAGCTCTATCAGGGCTTATCGGATAGAGTTCCAAATCAGCTGTTGTTACTATGCATCTCTGATAGTAGTTTCCAACCTGAGAAAAGGATAAAGCTGGTAGCAGTGTTTCCTTTCACAACCTTCAGTGCTTTCTTTGCCTTGATCTCAAGGTTTGGAAGAAAGGCAAAGCAATTCACTTCTCAAAGTGGTTGGAGTCTCCTTTTCAAAGACATGATTAAAAGTGTCCTGCTGGTAATAATAATGCCAAGTTAATGGGTGACTTCTCAATGTAGTATTGGCTAAAAATTTTATTTTCTCACTGACCACATTCATTCTTTCATCAAAATTTCTTGTTCTGTTAAAATATAAAGATCCTAAAAGTTGCCTTTATTGTTAGAGAGCTTCTCTGTGAGTCATGGGACTGGTTTGGAAGGGTCGCTTTCAGTAAGTCTCCAGGTCATCACAGCATTTGGTGTTGCCTGTTTTAGTAAATTTACATTTGGTTAGCTCCTGTAATGAACAATATTATGATCAAGAAGATGACATTAATTATTTATTAGGTGACTCCCTGATGTCTATATACTAATATAAGGTCCTGCACTGTTGTAGTCTGCTTTGGTCTGCTGGTTCCCAGATGTGGTATCCAGCTATTTGTCAGGTTCCCTCTGTGTAACCCATGGAAATCCCAACTGTATTTCCACACTGTGGGTTGCCCAGTGTTCACTGTTTAAAAAAGCGGGGAGCTGGAATGTTCTTTTTTTATGTTTTTATCGAAAAGAACAAAAGTGCTATAAAAACTTAAAATTACTAAGAGTATACAGCTGGTATCCATTGGATGGCTTAATTAGAAGAACTTTGCATGCCCACTTCTGATGGAGTTTGGGTCAGATTACAAGATAATGCTTGGCATAAAAAATTTTCACATTACACCACTTTGATGGTCATCCATTCATTCTTTATTTACTTATTCAATAAGTATCAACAAATCCTGGCTATGGAGATGAATAAGATGTATCCCTTACAGTGGGAGTTTGTCTAATAGAGCTGGTTACAGACTTCACTTTGCAGCCTTGATAAATGTAGTGAATGTGGCTTACAATTTCCAAAGAGATTCAGGCTCTCAGATCTTAGAATTGCTGAAACAAAGTGTATATTCTTGTGTGATACTCCAATATTTGGGGAAATAAATATTGTCTTTAATGGGGAGTAGTAAGAGGTATTAGGGCCAGGTGACACTATTGAGCACACTTGACAGTTTTGAAGAAAGCGAGCAGATGCCAGATATTATTTATAAAAGTATTCTGACATTCAGTGAGAATTTGTAATATTTAGGGTTGTTTGTAGACTCTCATTCTAGATAACTTTTCCAAACTTTATATCTGCGAATGCATAGTGTTTTCTGTGCTTGCATGACTGCACAATTATAAAGGAGAAGTATAAAGCACAGGCTATCAAATTGTTCAAAAGAAAATACTAGTCTGAATTATCGAATATGTACAAAGGCCGTAAATGTTTGAAACCATGGGAATGTTTCCAGACAGAACAAGATGGAATCTATGTTCCTAATTGTGACACAGTTACTTGAAAAGTACAGCTAGGAGCCTAGAGTTGAGGCTTTGTGTACAGCTTCCCTTTGTAAAAGCCCTCCCCCGAAATCCAACGTATAGCGCCCGCCTACAGAAGCTAAAACTGAGTCCCAGCGGCGAGACCGGAAAACTCGCTGCCGGAACGTTTGTGCTGCAGCGCCTCGTCCCCCGGCCGGTGCTCATTCGCAAAGGGACCGGCCCAGCCAAGTGCCTGTTGGTAGGAACTTGCTTGGCGTCGATTCTGAGAGGGCTTGGAGTGGCTGCGGTTGCTGCTGCGGCTGCAGCGAGCCTCAGAGAGAGTCCCTAGGACAGAGAGAAGGCGCCATGGACGATCAGGGCTGCCCCCGGTGTAAGACCACCAAATACCGGAACCCCTCCTTGAAGCTGATGGTGAATGTGTGCGGACACACTCTGTGAGTCGGGAGGCTGGGTTCATGGGGGTGAGACGCGCAGGGTGGAGGAGAGGGCCGGGACATACTTGGCCTCGGCCCGGGGCAGAAAAGCGCGTTGTTGGTTTCGACACTGGGGAGGAAAATGGGACAGGGTAAGGTTGTTTCTGTAAACGGACTGTGGCCGCTCTGGCCTGCTTCGGACTCCTGGTTCCCAGATGTGGTACCCAGCAGTTTGTCAGGTTTCCTCCTCCATAGCTGATGAAAATCTGGGCTGTCTTTCCAGGCTGTCTTGTCAGCTGGGGTCCAGACGTGTCGCTGGTTAAAAGCGTGGGGGATCGGAGTGTTTAATTTCACGCGAAATATTTTTATTAAAAAGAACGAGAAGTGCTATGAAAACAAATTACTCGAGTATATACTGCTGCTGTTTATTGTATGAATTAATTTGAAAACGCCATCTATATGCCCACTTGTTCTGATTGAGTTTGGTTAGATTCTCATCACTAAAAGGGAGAAATCCAGACTCTAGGCAGTTAATTTTGGAGATATAATAATGGCTGGCATTTATCGAGAGCACATTATGTGCCAGGCACTGTTCTAAGGGACTTACCATGAATTCTCTCTCTTCATTCTCACAACGGTCCCAGGAAGTAGGACCTAGTATCATTCCCATTTCACAGGGAAGGAAACCGAGACTGCGTAGTCGCTTATTAAGTGGGCCCTGCTAGAATTGGAACACAGGATGTCTGAGTCGAGAACGTCCATTTTGGGGGGGGGGGGAGGGGAAAGAGGGCAGTTGAGTTTGTGTATTTTGAAGAATAAGTGCAGAAATTGGTCCTAGTTTTTCTTGCCACATTTTTATGGTCAGATGTGGTTCACTGAGGGTGGTTCTATACAGCACTTTGGATGTAAGGTGCTATATTGTGGTGAGCATGTATTATATTCCTGTAGTTTCTCTGGGGTTTCTTAGAGAGACAAAATGATGGATGATCTACAGTATGGTAGAAAAGGTCTTTGGAAAAGCGTAAATTTTATGATTAGTTGTAGTTATAATGATTATAATGGGATTTATTTAACTTACTTTATTTTTCCTTGCTTTATCCAGCAAAGGAAATACAGTAGAGCTGTGATTGAATGGTTTAAGATTAGGAATAAGGTAAAAGTAATCAAGTAGAATACATGGAAAAGGGAAGTGAGTCGAACATTGTATATAGACTCTTAGGTTTTTAGAGAGATTTTGTTCACTTTCTCTTCATTTTCCTGTATCAGGTTTGTTACAGTTGGTGCTCAAGGAAAGGAAATTTGCTTTTTTGGAAGGATATTAGATGTAATTTACTGGAAGAGATTACTAGAAATTTCTGCCTAGTAGAAATTAGCCAGTCAGGGAAGATTATATGATTTCAGTAGAATAAATGGTATTTTTATTAGACAATTATAAAATACTTATTTTTAAATAGAAATTGCTTTTGTTGTATCTTCAGTCCTTTTTGTTTTCTCATAAGAGTTAAGAATTGTTTAAATCATTCTGGTATTGCATTTATTTTGGTTTATTTGCTAATCTGTTAGATATAGACAGCATTTTATAGTCCTTTTTTGACTTGAAATATGAAGAAAACGGATAATAAACTATAGGGTATTGGCTAAGAGAACACATTTCTGGTTTTGAATTCTTTACACTTTTAGGCTCTGTAGCTTTGGGCAAATAACTAACTGCTTGTGCCGCGTCTTTCTTATCTGTGCAGTAGAGGTAGCAGTGCTCTGTGTTACAGTGTTTGAGGAGTAAATGCAGTCTGTAAAATATTTGGAGTTGTTTAGTAGAGTTTTTGTCACAGTATTTGCTCAGTATATATTAGCTATCATATTATCATTATTTGTGGATGGTATGGGTGCTAAGCAAAAATGAGATTAAGACAGGATTTATTTGGCTAGCTATAAAAGACTTGCACAATAATGATTATCTTTAAGTGACTTCAAGAGACCATAAGATGTGAAAATAGAGCTTTAATTATGGTGACTCTATTGTAATTTTCTTAACATGAACTCGTTATCCTGTTCTCTCATGGAAATCGGATTATAAATGCATCCTCTTTTCATTGTGTGTATCTTGGGTATCTTTTCTGAATCAGTATGTATACGTCTTCCTCTTTATTTTTAACAGTTGGAGGGTAGTCCACTCTTCAGTTATAATTGATGTAACCAAAATTTTTTGATGAATATTTAGATTTCCAGATTTTCAATATAGTAACCATCCATCCATCTATCTACCTGTGTATCTGTCTGTCTGTCTCTTTGAGCACTTATGCAGGTATATCATAAGATGTAACAGGCAAACCATAGGGTAAATGCCTAGGAGAGGCCTTGTAAGTGACTTTGAAATTTTGATAAATATTGCCCAATTTGTCTCAAAAAAGATTGTATTGATTATGCTCCCAACAACTATGTATGGGAATTCTTATTGCCACACATCTTTGCTGATATTGGGCATTATTACTTTTTAAATCTTGCTATCTGATAGGTAATAAATACTATGGATTTTTGTATGAAATGCTTCTGATTTGATAGTATGTTGAGTTTGTACAGCATGAATTTCATGGGATTGAACTTGGGCATTTTTATAATACACCTGTTAGTCCAAGAGGAAGAGATATTATTATTTAGCATTACTATTTGTACTCGTTATCTATTACTGTGTATCCCAGACTTAGTGGCTTAAAACAGGAAACATCTTACATAGCTTCTGAGGGTCAGGAATCTGAGAGTGGCTTAGCTGAGTGATTCTAGCTCGTGGTCTCTCGTGAGGTTCCCTGAAGCCATTGTCTGGGACTGGAGTATCTATTTCCAAGGTCATTCATGTGGCTCTTGGTAGGATGCTTCAGTTCCTCCTGGTAGACCCTCCATAGGGCTACTGACGACGTGACTTTTCCCGGAGTTAGTGATGAGAGGGAGAACCAGAAGCTGAAGGACCTCTTATAATCTAACTATGAAAGTGACATTACTGTCACTTCTATATTTTATTTGTTAACTCTGAAACAACCCTGTTTCAGCCTGGGAGGGTATTTACACTCAAGAGTGTGAATACCATGAGGCAGGGGTCACAGGGCCGTCTTGATGCTGGCTGCTCACGATTTTACTCACTTGATTTTTTGTTCATATTTTCAAGTAGCAAAGGCATTTCAGGAGGCCAGAAATCCCTTTCTTGGGCTGGCCTGGTGGTGCAGCAGTTAAGTTGGCATGCTCCGCTTCATTGGCCTGGGGTTCTCAGGTTCGGATCCCAGGTGTGGAACTACGCACCGCTTATCAAGCCATCCTGTGGCAGGCATTCCACATATAAAATAGAGGAAGATGGGTGCAGATGTTAGCTCAGGGCCAGTCTTCCTCAGCAAAAAAAGAAAAAAGCCTTTCTTGCCTAGAGTAAGTAGGAGTAGTGCTTCGCAAAAGATAGGAAGTATAGATTATAGAAAAGGAATGATTGGAGTACTATTTATGGGAGAAAATACAGGAGCAGAAAGGAGAAAAGAGGGGAAACATTATGAAAATACTTTTTTTCCTTGACTGCTAGCAGCTGAGGAAGCATATTCCCTTATCTGTCACTTCAGTCCAGCAAACACTTAAATGAATTGATTGCATGCACTTCAAAGAAGATTGGATTCCATGTTTTGTTTTTAAATAATTCAAGAATGAACTTTGTCTTAATTACAAAAAAAGTAATTTTTTCTTTGTTTATCAAGCCTGTATATTTTAAGAAATGTGCCTTTCATAGAATTCTTTCATAGAATACTGAAGGAATATTGAATTAGATGGAGTCAGTTATATCTAATTCTCATTTAAGTACAGTCTTTAATAATTTAATTTCTGCCTCAACCATTCTTGACAAAACTTGTCTCTGGAAACTTTACATGTATTTGATTTTACTAAATCTACTTTTTTCATTTTAAAGACACGTAAGACACAAAGTAGTAGAATAAACAAAAATATGTCCTGATATATAAAAGTCAATATTTTGCCAGGTTTACTTAAGATCTTTCTCTTTCAGTCTCTTTCTTCCTTTTTTCTCTGTCCCTCTTTGTCTCTCTTTTTTTTTGAGGAAGATGAGCCCTGAGCTAACATCTGCTGCCAATCCTCCTCTTTTTGCTGAGGAAGGCTGGCCCTGAGCTAACATCCGTGCCCATCTTCCTCTACTTTATGTGTGGGACGCCTACCACAGCATGGCTTGCCAAGCAGTGCCATGTCCACCCCCGGGATCCAAACTTGCCAACCCCGGGCACCGAAGCAGAATGTGTGCACTTAACCTCTGCGCCACCAGGCCAGCCCTCTCTGTCTCTTGTTTACTGGTACTACTGGGTAGTTTGTCCTGAAGAAGTACCAATCTGAATTTTGCTGATTGCATCTTTCTGGTATTATTTAATATGTTCCTCTGTATTTTCTCTAAATCATTTGTTATATTTAGAAGCTTTATCAGATTAAGTTTCAGTGTACTGTTGGAAAGAATAATTCATAAGTGGTATTAATTAATTTGTTTTAACTAATATGCTGGGCTCATAGAGTACTTTTGTGCAAATTAGGAAACAATACCTCCTCTGGGCAGAAAAATTAGGAAAAGACACTCATTCTGGGTAGAAGTAGAAAAAAGGAACTTTCTAGATATATTGTTAATTTCTAATTTTATTCTGAGTGGTAAGAGAACATACTCTATTAAATTTCAATCTTTTGAAGTTTTCTGAAAACTTATTTATGGTCCAGCATATGGTCTATCTTGGTGAGCAGTCAATGTACATTTGAAAAGAAGGCGTAATCTGTGGCTGTTGGGTGTAGTGTATTATAAATGTCAATCAGGTCAACTTCGTTGATAGTGTTACTCAGATCTTCTGTATCCTTACTAATTTATTTTATCAATTGCTCCAACTAGATTGTGGATTTGTGAGTTTCTCCTTTTAGTTCTGTCGTGCTTCATGTATTTTGAAGCTCTCTTGTTAGTTACATAGATACTTAGAATTGCTATGCTTTAGTGATGAATTTCTTCTTTTGCCATTGTGAAATGTCCCTTTTTGTCTCTTGTAATAGTTTTTGTCCTGAAGTTTTTGTCTGATGTTGATATAGTCATGTCAGCTTTCTTATGCTTGCTGTTTGATGGTATATCTTTTTCCATCTTTTTGTTTGCAGCCAATGTGTGTTTTATATCTTGTAGACAGTACATAGTTGGGTCTTGCTTTGTTATCTGGTCCAACAATCTCTACTTTTTAATTGGTGCGTTAATCCCTTTATTATTTATTTATTTATTCTTTTGAGGAAGATTAGCCCTGAGCTAACATCCGCTGCCAATCCTCTTTTTCCTAAGGAAGATTGGCCCTGAGATAACATCTATGCCCATCTTCCTCTATTTTATATGTTGGATGCCTGCCACAGCATGGCTTGATGAGTGGTAAGTAGGTCCATGCCTGGAATCCAAACCAGTGAACCCTGGGCTGCTGAAGTGGAGTGTGTGAACTTAACCATTATGCCACTGGGCCAGCCCCTAATCACTTTAAATTTTAAATGTAGTTGTTAATATCATTGTGTTTAAATATTTGTTTTCCATTTGTCCCTTTTGTTTTTTGTTCTCCCTTTCTTGCTTTATTTTGGACTAATTGGATATTTTAAAGCATTGGCCTATTAGCAGTAGCTCTTTATTGTTATTATTTTTTAGTGGTTTCTCTAGGTATTAAAATGTGCATCTTTATCACTGTATTTGATACTCCCCATTTTTCACTTCTTATTTCAATACCTCATAAATGTAAACAATATAATTCCATTTACTCACCCCGCTCATCCTTTATGCTAATAATGTCTTTTACTTCTGTATATGATTCACTATTGTTATTTTTGCATTAAACAGTCAATTGTCTTTAAGGAAATGTAGAAAGTAGTCTTTTTAAAAAAACACCATAATTCACATACTGTAAAATTCACTCATTTAAAGTGTAGAGTTCAGTGACTTTTAGTATATTCTCAGATATGCATCCATCACCACAATAAATTTTAGAATGTTTTTGTTACTCCACAAAGAAACACTTCACCCCTTAGCCACCCCCACCTCCCCCCATTCCCCTGGGCAACCACTAATCTACTTTCTGTCTTTATGGTTTGCTTATTCTGGACATTTCGTATAAGTGAAATCATACAATATATGGTCCTCTGTGATTTGCTTTTACTTAGTGTAATGTTTTCAAGTATCATCCATGTTGTAGCACGTATCATGACTTCAGTTCTTTTTGTTGCTGAATAGTATTCCATTGTCTGGATATACCACATTTTATTTATCCATTCATTAGTTGATGGACATTTAGGTTGTTTCCACTTTTTGGCTATTATGAATAATGCTGCTATGAACATTTATGTACAAGTTTTTGTGTGGACAAATTATTTTGTTTCTTTTGGGTATGTGCTTAGGAGTATAGTTGTTGGATCATACGGTAACTCTATATTTAACCATTTGAGGAACCATTTGAGGAACAGTAAGGTTTTTTTCCAAAGTGGCTGCACCATTTTACATTCCCACCATCAGCGTATGAGGGTTCCAGTTTCTCTACATCTTTTCTAACACTTGTTATTATCTGTCTTTTTGATTATAGCCATCCTAGTGGATGTAAAGTGGTGAAATGTAGTCTTGTATATTCACCTACTTATTTATCATGTTTGGTGTCCTTCTTCCTTCCTTTGGATCTGATTTTACAATTGTATTGATTTTCTTCTCCCTGAAGGGCATTCTTAGCATTTCTTGTAGTGCAGTTCTGTTGGTGAAGAATTCTTGCAGATTTTATCTGAAAGCGTTTTTATTTCAAGCTACTGTTTGAAGGATATTTTTGCTGAATATGAAATTATAGGTTGGCATTTCACCACTTGAAAGATATTATTTCATTGTTTTCTGGTCTCCATTGTTTGTGATGGGAAGTTAGTTGTTACTCATCTCTCTCTCTCTCTTTTTTTTATTGCTGAGGAAGATTAACCCTGAGCTAACATCTGTTGCCAATCTTCCTCTTTTTTTTGCTTGAAGAAGATTAGCCCTGAGCTAACATCTGTGTTGGTCTTCTTCCAGTTTATATGGGGGTGGTCACCACAGCATGGTTGATGAGTGATGTAGGTCCATGCCCAAGATCCGAACCCACAAACCTGGGCTGCTGAAGCCTAGTATGCCGAACTTTAACCACTACTCCATGGGGCTGGCCCCTGTTACTCATATCTTTGGTCCCCTTTATATAAAAATATTTTGGGACTGCTTTCAAGATTTTCTCTTTATCTTTGGTTTCTAGCAGTTTGAGTATGATAAAATCTAGGTGTGGTCTTCTTTATATTCATCCTAGTTGAGGTTTGGTGAGCTTGGATCTCTAAGTCAATGTTTCTCATCATATTTGGAAAATTTCTGTGATTCTTTCTGCGCTATTTTTACTCTTCTCATTTTGGAACTCCAATTATATGTACTTTAGGCTCTTAGATAGTGTTCTATAAGTTCGTGAGGTACTATTCATTTTTTTTCATTCTTTTTTTCTCTCTGTTCTTCAGATTAGATACTTTCTATTGATCTATTTTCAAGTTCACTGACTCCCTATCTTCCATTTCTAATATTTTGTTAAGCCCATTTGGTGGATTTTTCTCTTGTTATTGTACTTCTTGTTCTAGAGTTTTCATCTTGTTCTTTTTTTAGTTTTCACATCTCTGACTGGATTTCCTTATTTGCCTTTAGTTCTTTTAATGTGTTTTCCTTTAATTCTTTGAACGTATTTTGTGTTAATTGTTTAAAAACGTTTGTATAGTCATGTGTCACTTAACTATGGGATTTGTTCTGAGAAATGCGTCATTAGGCAATTTTGTCATTGTGCAAATGTCATAGAGTGTACTTACACAAGCCTGGATGGTATAACCTACTGCACACATAGGCTATATGCTACCAATCTTATGGGGCCACTGTCATACATGCAGTCAGTCGTTGACCAAAACGTTACTATGCGGCATATGACTGTCATAGCTGATCTTCAAGTTTCTGTATGCTAGATCCAACATCTTGACTGTGTCAGGGATGGTTTCTTTTAAATGCTCTTTTTTTGACTATAGGTCACATTTTTCTTTCTTTCTTTTTTGTTTCCATGTTTAGTACGTTTTTCATTTGTACACTGGATCATGTGGAGGTACATTTTAGAGCTACTGGATTTTGTTAGCTTTCTGTGAAGAGTGGTTCTTTGTTCTGTTTTGTTTTTTGTTCTTGTAGGTAGTTCAATTACTGGCTGATCACCTTGAACTTTGTAGGCTTGGTTTTAATCTTTGCTGGGATGGATCTGTGGAGAGCCTGATGTGTTTCCTTACTTTAGTGCAACTCAACCTCCAAACTTTTAATCCTGTGCAAAACTTGTTGGGGCTTGATTTTAGGCTTTGTTGGGGTGGATCTAGAATAAGTCTTATTCTAGGATTTGGTCCTTACTCTTAATTGAGATCTTTTTGGTATCTCAGCTGGATGTCTGAGGTATTAATAAGGTATTAACAAGGTGGTTTCTCTACTCTGGCTGGGAGGGAACTCCAAAGTATGCCCAGCACTCTTTAACTTCCCTCTATTCCTCTCTCAGCCACTATCTTTTAGGTCTTGATTGGTTTTTATCTGCACCTGTGCAGGCTGTTCCTTGGCCAGGGACTTATGTTGCTCTCCACACACACTTCTGGACCCTCTGACTTGCAGATTTCAAAAATACCAGTTGCACTGAATTCTGATCTCTGCCTGTTCAGCGTAGCACAACCACTGAGCTGTTCTTAAAGTCTTGCTTGCTGGCCCGTGGTCATGGAAATTGTCCCCAGGTAGAAGGCTGAGGTGATTGTAGGCCTCACTTTGTGAGATTCCCCCCTCTATGGAATTATAGTCTTTCTGCTGCCTGTTGTCTAATGCCTGTAAACAATTGTCTAATACATTTTATTTGTGTTATGGTTGCTCATGGTGGGAATGCTAGCCTGGCATCAGTAACTCCATCATGTTTGTTAGGAAAAGCTGGCCTTATTGAGGCATTTACTCCTTGTAGTCTCAGTTCTATGTGTGCAGGTTTATATTCTTTACCTCAAAATTGGCAATTGCTTGTGCCCCTTTAACATTTCTTTTGTAGTTTCTGATTTTGTTTTTTTACCACTTTGACTTCTTCCCTAATACTTTAAGCATTCTTTTTTTTTTTCCTAATGGAGTGAGTGTTCTGAAGTTCATTAGTATACAGTACTGTGGAATAGCTCTAGAGAATTAATCTCTTACCTTCTGAATGGTAAGTACAATGAAGATTTCAAGATTATTCTCCTGACAGAGCTGGTTTTTGCTTTCCCTATATTTATAAGAATTGGTGTCTCATGTATTTTAATAATCAAAATCCATTGAGAAATAGAAAGAACGTGGAATCACAAGTTAGAAAATCTAGGTTCTAGTTTTGCCATAGACTGGCCAGTTTTAGGCCAGCCATTTAACTTTGATTTGTTCATTTGTTTAGAATAGACAATTTTTAGCCCCCTTCAATCTCTTAAAATTTGGGTAGTTTAATTAATGGCTAATTAGAAAATAATTGTAGGCAGTAGCTTTAGTCTTTCTTTGATCTTATGCTATCAATAAAGTTTTTTCATAAGATGTTAAAATTTTGGTTATTTTTGTTAGCTGTAATTGTTCTTTTCCAATATGTGGGAGAGTGCTGATCACTCTGTTTACAGAATATGAATACTTCACGGTGAATTGGTTATTTTATGGCTATAATACATATTTTTTGGTTTGACCAGAAATAACTACTATTAGTGCGCTTTAGTTTTTGAGATGCAGCGTGTGCTACAATAATCATTTTAGTTCCTTTTTTTATCGAGTGTAACTTAATGTTATCATTCTTTAAAACTGTGGTTACTAAATATCTAATCATTATGTTATTTGTAATGTTTCTCTTTGTATGTGTATACATAGCCCTATCCCCATGGAGCTCTTCTCTTTTCTTCTACGCTGGGAATCCTTTTTTAAGATTCTTTTTATCTACTGACTAGTTTTAAATAAATAAATAAATAAATATTAAAAAAATATATATATATATATTTTTTCCCCCCCTGTCTTGCAGGAACCCTTTAGTGAGGTTTTGCCTATAGGTATCAGAAGGTTTCATAGGAACTTTGGCTTCATGGATGGACACCGTTTAGGATCTCTTTCCCTGGAAGTTATATTATCAAATTTGTGTTCCAAGATTCAAACAGATAACATGAAGCTATTAGATGTTCAGACTTATTTGTTAAAATGCAAATTATTTTATTCTGCAGAAACCTGAAACAGTAGCACATTAGTTTCCTTTTGGGATATAAGTATCAACAGAGACAGAATTAATTTATTTTCTCATTGCCTTTTTTCTGCTGTGGGCATAAATGTTATGTCTAACAAATATGTAATGATAGTCTGCCTGAGTTTGAATCCTAGGTTTACTGCTTATTCTTAGCTGTGTGATTTAGGGGAAAATTAGTTATTTTCTTTAAACCTTTATTTCCTCATCTGTACAGTGGATGTACCAGTAGCATATACCTCACAGGGTTACTGTGAGAATTAGATGAGTCACAGTTCAAGTAAGCTTAAGAATTCAGGTAAATTTAAGAGTAAACTTACTCTGTAGTCAATTATAAGGAGTTATTTTCAGTATTCTGAGTGCAAAGAAATACAGTTTTTAGGTTAAGTTTCAGGTATCTTTTTTTGGCAATTTACTGTTTCTTTAGCATCTACTCCCTGAGACAGTAAATAGAAGGAGAATAAATGAATGAAAATTTAACCTAGAGATTTTAATGGTTTTCTTCAAGTTTCAAATATGTTAAGCCTATTTTCAAAGGAAAAAATAAGACTCAACAGTAATTTATTAGTTGTTGGTGTTTACTAAGGAATACAAGTTTGTGGTCCTTTTTTGTGCACTCAATAAATTACCCAGGCTACTGATTTGCAAACTCGCCTCATCCTAAGAATCATCTTGGGTGCCTACTTGAAATACACGCTTCTGGGCTCTACCATTGATCTTTTCAGGGAGGGACCTGTATTTTATGCTAGCTATTTGGAGAGTCTTGTGCTCAAGCAGTTTTGGAAAACGCTGCTGGGTATACAACAGTGGATGTGGCAGACATGGTTACTGCCTCTGTTAGTTTTAGTGTTTCAGCTCTTCTTTCGAGTCATTCAAAGGAAATTAGTTTTTCTCTCTTCTTTACAAGGAAGAAAAGAGAATTTTGGAGTTATAAAAATATTCTTTGTAGTTCAGGTGTGAAAGTAGGCTTTATGCTATTTGTTGAACAAACTGTTTGTTAAGAAAGTACTGTTAAAGAAATGGAGATCCAAAATCCTGAAACCTAAACCTGCTGATTTAGAAAAACGGCCTTGTTGGGTATATCCTAAACTTATGAATTTTTGCAAGATTAGTATCAAGAAAACAAAAATGTTTAGGTGCTTCCAAATGCTTAAATGTTTTTGTGGAGCAGCCACTGAAAAGGATAGATGTAAATATGAGTCCCTTAGCAAAGTGGAATGTGATGTCTGATTTGGCTCTCAGGCTGAGGATGGGAGCCTGTGCAACAGTACATGCTACAGAGTGCTATTTGTTTTGTCAAAAGAATTGAGAGGAAGTTGGCTGACTCAGTTAATTTAAAATTGGAAGGAGCTTAGCAATCATCTTTTTAGTTTTATTCTACACCTGTCCCCCTTTTTTTAGCAGATGGGGAAACTGAAGCTTAAGAAAGGTTATATGGTTGCATTGCCCACCTGGCCAGCTTAATTTTCTTCTTTCTGTGAAAATCCCAGTTAAGAATTACTCAGTTAAATTTTGATCACATTTTTTGCTAAATAAAATTTTTATTAATGTAATGTACCCCGATTGCAAATCAAACCCATTTTATGTATAAAATGAAAATATTACAATTTTATCAAATTCAATTTGATATGCTCAGAACAATTTTCTCTTTATATTTTAGTTTCCAGGATGCTAGCTTAAAATTAAAAAAAAACTTTAAACATTCAATAATGATTTTTCCACTAATCCTGTGTTTCACTATATCTTTTTCTTTGATTGATAACGTATAAGCAATGTCATAGCATTTGTTTTTTGAAGTAAAATCATATGCAAATTGAGAAGCCTAAATGTATTGTTTGTGTGATGAAATGATTTGGAGGATAAGTTTTTTTTATCAGATGCAAATTTTACTTCCTTTTTTCCCCATTATTATTTAGTTTCTTTAGAGAACAAAAGATCGTACAATATCTCTGAAAAATCCATAATTTAGACTTGTTATATTCAAGTGTCTAAAAAGATTATATCAACCACTTCATAAGGATAACTTATAGTATTTTTGTTGTGCATATTTTACTTTTTGATATTGTGTATCAAAAAACATTTTATTATGTACACGTGCAAAGGAATATCTGTATTCCCTATAAAAAAAACCCAAGAAAATGTAAAATTTAATGGACTTATTTAAAATGTTTTGGAGTATTACGTTTCCTTTCATTTACTAAGTTAGAATATGTAAAAAACAGAATTTTGAGATGAAGAGAAATGGTTGTATACCTCACTTAATTTTTTTTAGAACACAAATATGATAGTGGCTATATCATTGAAAATTAATGAGGGCTCCATCAATATGGTGCAGCGCCTCTGCATCACTGGTTTATGTATATTTAATGAGCCTGCTATTCTCATTTCAGGTAACTGAAGCAAACTGCATCTAGCACTAACTCTGATTTACTTACAAGGAATTCATTCCATTAAAATATGAATGTCTTGAAATTTACCAATGTTAAATATAATTCCCTCATAAATAATTCTACAGTGTTTACTTTCTGGCTATAAGTAACTTGTCTTTAAACAGAGCATCAGTTTTTAGTGCTTTTTCTGATAATGTCACCAAAACATGTTTTATTTGATCTTTTTCTTGCTACTGATCTGTGGAGTTGCAGTAGAAAATATGGGGGAAAAAACTTGAGAAAGTAATAGAATTGTGTAGTATGACATAGCAGATGTTTATTTTTGAGATCTACCACAACGTACATGAGGGCCATTTAAGGGTCTATTTCTATATTCTTTGGCTTTAGGAATATAATCTTTAATCTTTACATTTATTTTTAGTTTTATTTTAAAATACTTTTAAGATGTCTATATTGTTATTTTTATTGAAAAAATGATATTAAAAAAGTCACAACAGAAAAAGTTGGACATAGTACTTTTACAGAGCATTTATTTTAATTTGTACCTTCTGATTCTTGTGTGTGCACACAAATGAACAGTTAGACAGAAATCAGTTTTATATAATGTGTCTTTTTTATGGAACAGGAATTTACTGAGCTACGTATTACTTTATTTTCTAAAAATGCTAATATTGTCAGTCAAATGAATATGTAATTGATACTTAAAATTTAGTAAAGTAAGGTGTTAGCAGATTAAAATTCTTTATCCATCTTTTCTGTATGCCCAATCAATTGATAGCAGAGGGAGTGAGTTTCTGTAGAAGGCTGAGGTTGATAAGCAAAATTTAAAGATAAAAAATTCTTACTTTTAAGGTAATTTATATTTCTAAGGTCTAAAATGTAATATGTTGCAATAGATGTTTCTTTCTGTATTATTCAGATTATGAATGTCTTATTTCTCATAATTGTATCTGGCACACTCATTAATGTTTAATTCCTTTTGGAGGTTAATTGCAAAAAGCAATCTGTGTAATGTGCTGCAACTAAATGCAAAAACATACAATTTACAGTAGGAATGGTGTCAATAATAATAAAATAGCTAGTGTAAGTTTAGTGCTTGTAATTCCCCCTTGGGAAATACATTATTTCTGTCTCCTGTTTGTTTTATGTATTTTGGGTTTATATTATTTGGAATTAGAATAGAAACTAAAATATTATATATAGAAGTTAGAATGTAACAAACTAGAAATTACTGAAAACATGTGGCTAAAGTGAATTGATTAATAAAATACTTCAGAGAGGCAATTACATACATATGTAAATACCAAGGTTTTCTTTTGCTTGTCAAAAGGTAGAACCATAAATTAAACCTGTGCTTTTTGATTATATTTGCTTTACTAACAGTGTCTTCCCAATTGCTGTATTCATTTATGGTTTTTGGTTTCTAGGTATTCTTACAGAGAGACATTTTGGTGCAGTGGTTAAAAGCATCAACTTTGGAATCAAAGAAACTTAGGTTAAATCCGTGTGCTACCACTACTAGTTGTGTGACCTTCAGCAAAGACTTTTGTGACTTCCAGCTTCCTAAATCTGTAAAATCTCTAAATCTACCTACTTTACAGGTTTGTTGTGAAGATTAAATAAATGGCAGTTTGTACAAAGTGCTTGGCATACTATGCCTGGCACATAGCAGCTCACGTCTATTGGGCACTTACTATTATTATTACTAAGAGTGGTGGTGTCAATCTTAACTGTTATGTAGTGTTTCTTTATGAAAAATTATAAAATATTTGCAATAATAGAGAATTTTATGTGCATTAAGGGTACTGGTCTGCCAGATGTAATTACAACTAGCAATTTCTATGCATATGCATGTCCTTTTTAAAAAATTAAACACAAATGGGATTATGCTATATGAATTTCTCTGCAACTTAGTTCATTCATTTATCATTTATCTTGGATAACTTCCCATTTTGAACATAGAGATGTATGCATTTTCTTTTAGTGGTTGCAGAGTATTGTATCTTTTGAAAATGCATTAATTTATCTAGCCTATCATATATTAATGGAAGTTTTGCTTGTTTCCAGATGTTTAATATTATAATTTTTCAGGCACATCCTTTTCTTTGTGTATGTGCAAGTATATCTGTGGGATAAATTTCTAACAGCAGAGTGTTGCATTTAAAATTTTGGTAGATGGTACCACATTTTTTTCTTTTTATTTGTTTTGCTTTTTTCAACTTTATTGGGGTAGAATTGACATTCACTAAACCACACATATTTGAAGTGTGTAATGTAATAAGTTTTAACATATTTATACACCCATGAAACCATCACCATAATTAAGATAACAAATATGTCTATCACTCCCAAAAATTCTTTATGCCTTTTGTGATCTGTTCTTCCCTCTGCTCTCATCCCCAGGCAACAACTGATGTGTTTGTTCTTATCATAAAGTAATTTACTTTTGCTATAATTTTACATGGAATCATATAGTCTGTATTCTTTTTTTGCCTAGTTTCTTTCACTCAACTTACTTATTTTGAGATTCATCCATGTTGTGTGTATCAGTGGTTCATTCCTCTTTATTACTGAGTACTATTTCGTTGTAATAGATATGCTAGTTTGTTTATCCATTAACCAGTTAATGGACTGTTGGCTTGTTTCCAGTTGTTAGTATTACAAAAGAGCTGCTATAAACTTTCATGTAAAAGTCTTTGTGTAAACATATGTTTTTGTTTCTCTTGGATAACTACCTAAGAGTGGCCTGGCTGAATTATGTGATAGATGTATGTTTAACTTTTAATATTTTGAGTTAACTTTTGTGTATGGTGTGAGGTAAGACTTTTTTTTTTCTTACAAGGATATCTAATTAGTCTAGCACCATTTGTTGAAATGCCTTTCCTTTTTTCATTTTCATTGGATTACCTTAGCATTTTTGTCAGATCTGCTGACTGAAGAAGTGTGGATCCGTGTCTGAACCCCAGTTTTGCATTGATTTTTACATATCTGTGTCAATGCAACCCAACTGTTTGAATTGCTGCAGCTTTGTGGTGAGTCTTAAAATCAGGTAGTGTAACTCCAACTTTGTTTTTAATTTTAAAAATTGCTTTGGTGTTGTAGGTCTTTGCATTTCTGTTTAAATTTTAGGATAAGTCTGTCAACTTTTGTAAAACTGCCTGCTGGAATACTGATTGGGATTACTTTAAATTTGGAGAGAATTGCCATCTTGACAATATTGAGTATTCCAATCAATGAACACGATACAGCTTTTCGTTTATTTGTCTTTAATTTCACTCAGTAATGTTTTTGTAGTTTCCAAGGTAGAGGTCTCTGACAACTTTAATTATATTTATTCTTAGGTAATTTCTGTCTTTTGGTTCTACTATTTATGGTGTTTTAAAAAAAATTTCACTTTTTGGTCCTTTGCTACTAATATGTAAAAATACAACTGATTTTTTGTGTATTCTTTATATCCTGCAATCTTGCCAAATTCATTTATTCTAGTAGTTTGTTTGTAGGTTCCATGGGATTTTCTCTGTAAGCAATTATATCTGTAAATAGGGCCATTTTACTTCTTTCGTTCCAATCTTTGTTTAGTTATTCATTTATTTAGCCTTAATGCAGTGCTGGAGCCTCTATAGATGGTAATGCTGAACAGAAGTGGTGAAAATGGGCATTCTTGCCTTGTTCTTGGTCTTGGAAGGATGAAATTCAGTCTTTCACTGTTAAATATGATATAAGTTGTAGGTATTTCAAAGATGCCCTTTATCAGTTTGAGGAAATTCCTCACTGTTCCCAATTTGCTGAGAGGTTTTTTTTTTCCTCTTTAGGTCATGAATTGGTTTTTAATTCTGACAACACCCTTTCTGAATCTATTGAAGTGATCATATGGTTTTTCTTCTTTATTCTGATAATATGGTGAATTACATTGATTGATCTTTGAATGTTATATCAGTACTGGGTTCCTGGCCTTAACTGTAACGTGTCATGATGTATTATTATTATTATATACTGTTAGATTTGGTTTACTCATATTTTGTTAAGGATCTTTGCTTGGATATCCTGTAAATCTATTTTTTTTGTAATGATTTTGTTAGATCTTAGTATTAGAATTACTCTGGATTCATAAAACCAGTTGTATTGTGTATTAGCTACCTATTTCTTTAACAATTATTTCAAAATTTTCAATGGAAGCACAAACATTATCTCACAGTTTCTGTGAGTTAAGAATTTGATAGTGGCTTAGCTGGAAGGTTCTGGCTCAGTGTCTCACAAGGCTGCAGGCAAGGTACGGGCTGGTGCTGCAGTCATCTCTAGACTCTACTGGGGATGGGTAAGCTTCCAAACTTACTTGCATGAACTGGCATCATCCGAAGGCTTGACAGGCTGTAGGGTACACACTTCTAAGCTGGTTCATGTGGCTTTGTGAGGGGTCCTCAGTTCTTTACTGTTTGTTGGCTAGAGGCCTCAGTCCTTTGCTACATGAGCCTCTCCTAAGGGTTTCTTCAGTGTTGTCTTAACATGGTAGCTTTTTTTCCCTAGAGTGAATGATTCAAGAGAGAGGCAGAGGCCACAATGTCTTATAAACTAGCTTTGGAAGTCCAACACTCATTTCTGCCGCATCCTGTTTGTTAGCGTCCTGGGTACAGTCCACATTCAGGGTGGAGGGGAATTAGGCTTCACTTTTTTTTTAAGATTTTATTTTTTCCTTTTTCTTCCCAAAGCCTCCCAGTACATAGTTGTGTATTCTTAGTTGTGGGTCCCTTTAGTTGTGGCATGTGGGACGCTGCCTCACTGTGGCTTGATGAGCAGTGCCATGTCTGCGCCCAGGATTCTAACCAACGAAACGCTGGGCCGCCTGCAGCGGAGCGCACGAACTTAACCACTCGGCCACGGGGCTGGCCCCAGGCTTCACCTTTTGATGAGAGAGGTACCAAAGCATTTGTGGACATAATTTAAAACCACATCAACAATATATCTGTATGTTGTCACTGTTATAGCCCAAATCCAAGAGGGCTCCCAGTGATCCTTGTCTCCTGGTTTTCACGCCCTTATGTAATTTCTTCCCAAATTCTATCAGAGTTGCTTGTGTGACCAGTAGAATAGGCAGAAGTGATGGTTTGTCAGTTCAGAATATAGGAGACAGACTGCAGTTGGGTTTTATTTAATATGTTCCAAATTTTTACACCCTTGTTATCTGTCTTAGAAATTTTGGTGGTGAGTCCCAGAGGTTCTCTTTCTATCCTCACCCCCAGAATATGTAGAGAAAAAGAGTTAGGAACAGAGAGTATGAAATAGGAGAAGCTGTTCATGCCTTCCCTGGGTTTTAGATTTTTTTTCTCTTCCAGGCAGTACTATTGTGTTTCGTATTTGTATTTAGCGGCAAGTCTCCAATATGATTGTAAGAATATGGACATAAGGTGTTTTTTCCCTTGCTGTTTGTGCTTTAAGCAAATAATCAGGTTGAAATTTTAGTTTAAAATCATTTAACTTTCTGAGTAACAAAAGTCTGAAAGAACATTTAGAAGTACAATAGTATGAAATAGCTATTGTTTGTAAGCACTTTATCCACCTCATATTTCTGTAAAAGAGTCATGTTACAATTAGTATGAGGTCTATTCTTTGGGCAGCTGGGAAGCAGGAGAAGGAAAAAATCATTCTCCTCTTGTCCAGTAAAAAGTACATTATGCCCTCTAGTACCAGACTTGGGCTTTTTTCAAAGGATAATGGATTCCACACAGGTGAGTCAGTCTTTTGTGTTCTTACCAGGTGCATTATTGATTTTCATGATGGCAGTCTAGGTGCTCTCATTCAACAGCAGCTTTAGGAAATTCTCCAAAAGAGCGCAAAGAAAGTAACCAGAAATTTTCGCATTTTGCGTGCAAGGAAATGAATTTCCTCAACTCTTTTGGCCATTGTACTTTTTCTTTTCTTGCTAGATGCTTATGAGCTGTGACTCCTTTCAAAAATGTCTGTAATGTATATAGCTTCCTTTCTTTTGGCTGGATTGTGTATCATGCTCTATTTGTTTAATTTAGAACATGAAGCAAAGTATATTGACGTACAGTTCTTTTTCATGCCCTGGTTAAACTGGGTTAAGTTAGGGTGAGAAGGATTCCCTGTTACAGAAGGTTATCCATGTCCCAGATTCTAGGAATAGTCAAATTCAGATAGTTGTCTGGGATTACCAATTATTTGATATTCACTTGGCCCTTAAGTCATGATAGTAAAATGCATTTTGGGTTTTAACTAAGGCAGACATTTTGGAGTAATGTTAATGTAAGAACTCTTTGAACAGATTTCTGAGTGGAAACTATAATCTACCTGAGACCTTAGTAATCGAGGAAAAGAAAGTACCTGCTACTTTAGAATTTATGGTTACCTTTTTTTCAGATTTGCAAGTTATTTTTCAATTATTAGCATGAAGGTAGGAGCTTAAACTATTATAGCACTGTAGGTTTATTTTATGTCGATGTTTAGTAAATATTTCAGACAGTTGCAATGAAACTTTATTTAGGTTATATTTCCTTTTTTGGATACATTTCTTTTTAAGCTTATATTTTCCTTTCAAAGTCTTCATTGCTTCCTTCATTCAACAAATGCTGAGTACTACTATGTGCCAAGCATATTCATAGTTACAGAATGATATTATCTTTTGCCCTGGTTATTAGGGTTTTTTGGTTATTGAAAGTAACTCTAATTAAAGGTTTTATGAGTTGCTTTTCCTCATATCTTGTTTTGTAAATAATAGTTTAGTTTAAATGTGTTATTTAACCTTTCTTTTGTCTGGGTTGACAATTTTTTGCATGTATAAATTAATGTCCTGGCTAATCATGGAATCAAACTATCTAAATCTGTGAGTTGATCAGTTGTAATTCTGGTACTTTATGTGTTGCAGCATTTTGTTGTTGTTGCTCTTCCAAATCACCTATTCATATTTTCTTTTTTCCCTGTATTTTACTGATTCTATTTGTCTTCAATTTTTTTCCTCCTTTTCCTATTATATAAATCATCTGCTCTCTTATCACATAGCAAATTGCTGCTTCAATTTGAGTCAGTGACTTGAAGTTTGTAGCGTGTCACCTGGGAGACCATAATCTTTGTTAGAAATCTCATGTTTAATTCTCAGGAGAAAAAACCCTATAGAATTCTTCGATGTAATTACTCTATTTTCTGGGCAAGTCTCATCTTCGTGAGAAAAGTTGTAGTTCTTTACTCCAATACCTTGTAATGGATTGTAGTTGGTTTCAAATAGATTATTGAGAGAGTGAATGTTGGAAATTATTAAGACATTCTATGGTAAAATGTGTCTACATTATGGTATTCTTTCAGTGGTTTTTCTATGAGTTTTATGTATGCTTCACCAAAAAATAAATTGTGAGTACCACTTGGTTAGAAATTTTTACGGAACTGTGGTATTGTATATAAGCAAAATAAAACAAGAAGACTAGGGCTGGCTCAGTGGTGTGTAGTGGTTAAGTTGGCGCGCTCTGCTTCGGTGGCTCGGAGTTCATGAGTTCAGATCCCAGGCATGGACCTAGCACTGCTGTTCAAGCCGTGCTGTGGTGGCATCCCACATAAAATAGAGGAAGATTGGTGCAGATCTTAGCTCAGTGACAGTCTTCCTCAAGCAAAAAAAGAGGAAGATTGGCAACAGATGTTAGCTCAGGGCCAATCTTCCCTCCAAAAAAGAAAAAGAAAACTAAACTTGTTTCTTCTAGCCCAATTTGCAGTTCAGTTTATCAGTTGCAGTGCAGAGATAGCTTATTTTCATGTATAGACTTTTTAAAGCTAAAGAGAACCTTATAAATCATCTAGTACAATTTCTTGATTTTGATGGACGAGAGAATAGATTTTTCTTTTAAAGCTATTCCAGCTTTGAAACTTTGCAAACTTCAGATTGGCCTTTTCCTCAGTTAAACTAATTAGTGAAGTTAAAAAAATAAATCTAAAAGAGTTAACACAATTCTAACTGCTGCTAATGAAAATTTCTTACTGAGATTCAAATGGGCATACTTATCTCTATCACTCATCTTTAATTGTTAATTTATGGAAGAAATGGCCATTGCTATATTGCTGGTTAGTACTTTACATTTTAGTGAATGCAACAGCTATAGCCTGTATCATTCTATTTATCTTCTTTTTACCCACAAAAAATGCTGTTTTTTATTTTCTGACATAGAACAATGCCCACTTGTTTGACCTCTCAGGTTTGCATCAGATCACAACAAGCTGGAGTTAGACAGCAATCTAGCGCTTTTCTTCAGAGTTAAAGGCAAGACCTGGGCACTAGGGGATCTGCTCCCATTTAAGCAACCTGTACATTTTAAATGAATAATTGAAGAGGAATGGCTTCTTATTTTCCCACATGTGCATATATGTTAATTTCTTAGAATCATAGACTATGGTGGAAGAGATCTCAGAGAGCATCTAGTCCACAATGTTATTTTATAGATGAATAAACTAGGGTAAAATCGGTTGAATGATTTGTCTTATCTTCCATGACTGTAAAGCATTTGGTATGCTTGCCTCCACTGTGATTTAGTAAGGTTAGAGACTTCAGTGCTATCTCACTTGAACTTTCACTTGGTTAAATTCCAGTTTATGAATGTGTTGTATCATCTGCTTTCTGACTTAGTGTAAGTTACCAAGCAATGAAAACTCAGAATTTATGGTGAGTAGTAATTGAGCAGAATCATTTCTCTAAACCTGTAATTATCTGTAATTTAGAATTATAATGACCAGGAAGCGTGTTAATGTAAGCATAGTTTAATACATCCATATTAATCTACCTGGCAGAGTATAACATTTTAACATACCTTTTAGATCCACAGTGATGGAAAAAATGATTAAATTGCTTGTTGTCGAAACAGAGAACTGCTTTAGATATGGTTATTTAATAAGCTGTTTTGCTTCATGTAAACTAGTTTTACTTAAGCTCCAGAGGTATAGTCACATGGATTTATCTTTCAATGACAATTGTTTATTGTCTGGGTTTATGTTTAATGCAGGTGCTGGTGACAGTTTGAGATTCTTGACTCATTGCCCAGCACAGAAAATGATTGGTTTTGCTAGCTATACACAGTACTGTCTTTTAATGTTCACTTTTTAATGCAGTTAAACCTGACTTAATTATTCTGTCCTTATAGTGTTATGAAAGAGGTGTTAGTGGTATATCTGTTAGACTACTGTATATATGTAAACTACTGTATATATGTAAAATGAAAAGTTTATGTGGACATGGTATTTACTGCAATAATGTAAAATTTAAAAATAGAAAATAAACATACAAGTTTATACATTTATACACTTAAATTGTGCAATACTTTTGTAGCCCTTTTTTTCTGGAGGATCTGTTTGTGTTTAGTTCTTCCTTTTCCCTTGTTTATGACTATTTATGCCTGCAATAACAGTGACTGATTGCTAAGGAAGCTTCTCTTGTCTGTTTATCAGATAATGAAGCTAATTGTCTTTTGACTTTGTACTGCTTACTAGCTCTTAAATAGTCTAATAAATAGATAAAGCTTATCACAAACGGTTACAACTTAATGGGCTATTTGGTTTTAGAACCCGTACTTTTAGCCTCTTGTTTTATGTTGAATTAAGGAATGTGAAGAGGACGTTAACTAAGGCTTTAGCTTTGAATTAAAGAAAGGCAAGATTTGAGACAGATTTAGGAGGTAAGTTGAAGGATTTGGTGATTCTGTTGGCTACAAGGGTAAGAAGGAGTAGTCTAAGATAATTCTCACATCTGCGATTTTGATGATTAGGTGAAGAATGGAATTTTGAAGGTTCAGTGAAATTCTTTCTGGAACAAGGCAGGAAATGTATCAGTAAATAAACAGGTGAATAAATTAGCAAGTGATAATAGCTGAAACGGTGGGTCTCGGGGTCTAGGCTGATTATGAAAGGTAATGTCACAAGGAGTAAGCTGTAATTAGGAGAAAAAGGAAGTATCAGAGGATTGGAAGTCTGGGTGAGATCAAGGTGTGCAATGCAGGTAATGAGGGATTGAGAGCTGGTAGGTTTTGGCCAGAGTTTGGAATATAACTAAACAGGTTGTTACTGTGTCCAGTGCTGGAAAAGCTAGTGGCAAGAAAGCTAAAACAGCAGACAAAAAATGTTTAAAAGATTAAAAATTAGAGCATTCTTAAAATTAAGATGTTCATTGGAAAACAGGCATAACCAGAATAGTTTATTGCTGATGCCTTCTATTTACAGTTAAATTGAATATAAAAATCTTATTCTCTAGCTAACCTAAGATATACTGTGTTATGTTAAATTTTGAACTTTGTTTGTAGTATGACTGATTTTAGCAGAAGTTCGATGTAGCTTTCTCCTAAGTGTAGAATCCTTTTCTGACTTTATGCAATTTAAAACCTGTAATGTTATATATATATATATATATATTTTTTTTTTTTAAATCTTCACATACAAAAGTAGAAATATAACTTGAAAATGATTTTTTTTGAGGAAGATTAGCCCTGAGCCAACATCTGCTGCCAATCCTCCCATTTTTGCTGAGGAAGACTGGCCCTGAGCCAACATCCGTGCCCACGTCCTAAGTCAATGTAAAAGGATTGCGTGTGTTGAATTAATACAGACTACTCCTTCCCTCCTTTTTTGGGCACCCATCTTATTTTTCAAAATTTGTTTAAGAAACTTTCAGATGGACAAATAATAAATTGCTGAATAGTTAATACCATTTATTATATGAGTATTTAGATCTCATTTTGCAGAGGCTTATTAATATAGTTTTGTAATTTATTAAAAACAAAATGTATTCGGTAGATACTTGTTAGAACCTCAAATATATTACAGTTGAAATTTGAAACAATAAAAAAATGAGAGAATAATGTTCTTTAAGAAATAGGAAGTGTTTTTAGATAATATGAAGAAAGTTTGGGGAATTATAGTTCAATAATAAAAACTAATGTTTGTGGGTAAATCAAGTTTGAGAGTTTCTGTTTTAATAAGTTGTTAAGGTTTGGGTTCAGAGATCTGTTTCTCTTATAGTAAACATTTTTAATATAAGAACAGATCAGGGAAATGGTTTCCATATGCGTCTTGAGGTGTTAACAATGCACTTTTGGATTGGGAATGCAATATAAACCTAAACTACATTCTAGAAGGTGAATGGAGGAGCATTTCAATGGTAATGTGTACAAGAAACCCTTGTGCTTTGTGGATTTGTGACTTATGGTTTTGTGAGTTTCTGGTACATGCAAATTACTCCCCCACAAACCTGGAGTCTAACACACCTTGCTCTGTCTGGCCAGCTTACCGTTGGGTCTGGCCCAGTATTTCTTTTTACAACAGTTCATCCCTCTGGGACTTTTCTTGGATACCCTTACTTTTGGGAGAATTGAGGCCAATTTTGGGGCCTACTTCTAAGGGACTTAAGACACATAAAGCAAAGAGAATGGTTGGAGGATGCAAAAAAAAAAAAAAATTCAAATGGTAATTATATCTATCAGACCCTTCTGGGTTTCCTGATGATCAAGGAGGCAAGAAGCATTCAGTTTTGGATTATGGCTAACTTTATTCCTGCTTGAGGTTTAGTATATAGTATTATTATATTACCCATGTAGTAAGAGCTCCAGAATATAGCTGCCTAAAAATAGGATGGTTGTCCTTAATGGTATTTGTAATTTTGAAGAGTTGCATGTTTCATAACTTTCTTCTTGGTTGACTTTTAAAGATTTTATTTTATTTTTTTTCCTTTTTCTCCCCAAAGTCCCCCTGTACATAGTTGTATATTCTTAGTTGTGGGTCCTTCTAGTTGTGGTATGTGGGCACCGCCTCAGCGTGGCTTGATGAGCCGTACCATGTCCGCTCCCAGGATTCGAACTGCCGAAACACTGGGCCGCCTGCAGTGGAGCGCGCAAACTTAACCACTCAGCCGCGGGGCCGGCTCCTTGGTTGACTTTTAAAATTTAAAAGTCTTGGTTGACCTTTAAAATTTTTTTTTTGGTCTTTGTAAATGATATGGCCCACAGAAACACAAGGAAAAATTCTAATGGGTTTTAGAGTTAGGTGTCTGAACAGGATTTTTCTAACCTTTCTGTCAGGATAACAACAAAATCTTTAAAATGGAGGTAGGGCAAGAGGAGGGTTAGAATAACCTAGGAAGGTTTTAAAGAGTACCACTACTCCTACAGAAATGCTTAATGTGTCCTAGGCATAATACTGAATGCTCTTTATTCATTGTTTTATTTAATCTTTATAATAGCTCTAATTGGTAGGTACTGTTAATATCCTCTTTTTATGGATTGGGGAATTGAGGCTTAGAGACTTTAAGTAACTTGCCTAAGGTAACAAAACTGGTAAATGGCTGAGCCTGGATTCAGCTGGGTCTAATTGATGACAAACGTCTGCTTCTAAATCACTGTGCTATAATTCACTTCCCACCCTTTTTGTCTTTCTCCTCTGTATCAGAGTGGGTGTGATGGCAAGGCCATGTGCATTTTCAAAAAGTTACCCTAGTCCCCAAGGTTATGTTGAGTTTACATTTTTAAATTCTTTTTGTGCATACAAAAGTATGTATATAACATGTATAGCTTAATAAATAATAATAATAAATCAAACACCTGTGTACTTACCACCTAGATTAAACAATAGGATATTATCGATAACTTTGAAGCCTCTGTCCTTTCTCTATCATATTCCCTTCTTTTCCTGTGGAGATGATTACTACACTGAATTTTGTGTTTATCATTCTTTTTTTTTCTTTTCTTTATAGATTCTCTACATATTGCTGGATCTCTAAGCAGTATATTATTTAGGTTTGAATTTTATGTATTTATATGTATTATATATATGTTTTCTTTTTTGAAAGATTTTTTTATTGTGTTAAAAAACAGAACATTAAATTTATCATCTTAACCATTTTTAAGTATTCGGTAATGATGACTATATTCACATTGTTGTGCAAGAGATCTCTAGAACTTTTTCATCTTGCAAAACTGAAACTCTGTGCTCATAACACGATTCATACACTCCCACTTCCCAGTCAACCACTTTTCTATTTTCTGTTTCTCTGATTTTGGCTACTTTAGATACTTCATGTAAGGGGAATCATACAGTATTTGTCCTTTCATGATTGGCTTATTTCACTTAGCATAATATCCTTAAGATTCACCTGTTTTGTTGCATATGGCAGAATTTCCCTCTTTTTTTTTAAGCCTGAATTCCATTGTATGTATGTATATACACACACACACACACACACACACACACACACACACGCACACGCACACTACATTTTATCTGTTAGCCATTGATGGACATTTAGGTTGTTTCCATATTTTGGCTGCTGTGAATAATACTACAATGAACATGGGAGTGCAGATATTTCTTTGAGATCCTGGTTTCAGTTCTTTTGGGTATATAGCCAGAAGTGGGATTGCTGGATCGTATGGTAATTTTTAATCTTTTGAGGAACTGTCATACTGTTTTCCATAGTAGCCGTACCACTTTACACCCCCACCAGCAGTGTACAAGGGTTCCAACTTATGTATGTGTTCTTTTCCAGCTTTGTTCATTCAGCATTGTGTTTTTGAGTTATAGTTTTGAGATTCATCCATGTTGATACATACAGTTGTAATTTGTTCATTTACACTGCTGTATAGTATTCCACTGCATAACTATATTGCATTTTGTGTATTCATTCTACTGTTAATGGACATATGGGTTGTTTCCAAATTTGTTTTTGCTGTAGGAAGTACTTGCATAACATTCTTGTACATGCCTCCAGGAGCACATGGATCAGGATTTCTCTAGGATATATGCCTAGCATAGAATTGTCATGTCATAAGGCATGTGCATGTTTAATTTTACTAGGAAATGCCAGATTGTTCTCCAGACAGGTTGTACAGTCTTCAATCAGCAGTGTGAAAATTTGGTTTTCTACATCTTTGCTAACGTTTGGTATTGTCAGACTTTGAAATTTTTAAAAATTTTCAGATGTGAAATGATATTTTACCATGGTTATAAAATCTATTTCCCCAATTGTTCATCTTTTCATGCTTCTTGCTAGTTTCTGGTTCCTCTTCTGTTAATGCCTGTATAAGGTGAGAATCGGACCACTTTCCGCTCTAACTTCACTGCTGTTGCCTTGCTTTGAGTACCTTCTTCTCTTGCTTGATGATGATAGTAGTTCATGACTTAGTTTACCTGCTTTTGCTCATGCCCCTATAGTCTGTTTTCTACAAGCAGCCAGAGTGATCCTTTAAATAAGTAATTTATGTCCTGTCATTTCTCTACTCTAAATTCTGCAATAACTTTCTGTTTCATGTACAGTGAGAGCCAGAGTCCCTACAGCCTCCCTTCTGTCTTACATGATCTTTGTCAGCCTCTCTGTAGGTTCCCTGAGGGCAGGGATCTTTCACTTTTTGCTCACTGTGGCATCCCCAGTACTTCCAGCAGTGCCTGTTATGTAGTAGGCAATTAATGAATATTTATTAAATGAATTTGAATTTGGCAACTAAATAAATGCGCATTTTCTATGGTGTGTAGATTTTCCTCAAAAGCATTTTAGTTATCTGAATAAATAGGAATTTTGTGTAAAACTAAACAATAATGGAAAGGCAGTTTTAGCCTTGCTTTCAGTTATACTGGAAAGTTTCATTTTCCCTTGGTGAATACCTGTTTAGATGAATTAAAGAGCACTTTTTTGTGTGTGTAAGATTGGCCCTGAGCTAATATCTATGCCAGTCTTCCTCAATTTTGCATGTGGGACACCGCCACAGAATGGCTTGATGAGCAGTGTGTAGGTCCACACCTGGGATCTGAACCTGCAGACCCCTGGCTGCTGAAGTGGAGCGTGTGGACTTACCCACTATGCCACTCGGCCAGCCCCAACAAGAGCACATTTTTAAGGGATCTAATATTACTTTTGCTCATATGCCTTTTATAACAGGATGAGCACTAGATGATTTTAAGGTAAGATCAAAATTAGATGTTTAGATCAGAAACTTGGATTGCATTATTAATGTTATCACAAAGATAACCTCATTTCATGTTAATCACAAATGAGACAATCTCATGGGTCTGAAAGTAAAAAGCCTGATTGAGAGTTCTTAGTTGTGTTCTAGTGCAGGATGTGGAGTGCCAGGATGCTGGGTAGAAATGAAGAGTAATTTCAAGGCTCTAAGGTGGCTGAATAAGCAAATGAAGAGAGGAAGGCACAGTGCAGGAACTGTTGTGAGTAGAAATTGTGGTAGACGATAGAGAAACTTTGAGAGTTGAAGCTGTTATGTTTGATGTAGTGAGTGGAACTCTATTTTACAAGGGGTTACATTCTTTCACCTAATATTTGTCTTGAAACACGGGTTGGATACAGTAATGAGCTAACGTGATTCCTGTGCTTGTTGAATAATCTGGTAGGAAAGACAGATATTAAACAGAAAAATTCACAAAAATAAAATTACTGATTTTGATAAGTGGCCTATAAAGAGCAGGATGTGTATCAATTGGGGTTTAGTTAGAAAAACAAGAACCGCCTTAGATATTTTAAGTCATTAGGAATTAATACAGGCATTACAGACTTAGAAACCTTTTAGAAGAAGGACGGGAGCAGAAAGGAAAGGGAAACTGCTACATTCAGGAAGTCAGGAAGAGCAGGAATGGTAACAAAGCCTGCTGTTGCTGATCCCAGTTGTCCATATGGTTCAAGAGGGTGATTCCCAGAACACCTGAAACCTGTGAGTGAAACCTCGTCTGTCTTCTGCTGATGCCCACATGCCTGTCCGTTGCTGCTGAGGAGCAATAACACTTCTACTGTCCTTTTGTCTTCCAGATCTTTTGCAGTTGCTTTTCAAGAGTGGAATCAAAACTGGAGTCTTGCTGTCAGAGATTTTGGAAAATGTAGTTCTCAGATTTCTAGTCCCTGGGAAGAGCATAGAATGATGAAATGGTGTTGAGTTGCCATGAGACAATCTGCCACAGTTAACTATGACCGAAAATAACAGGGTTACCAACTGTAGAGTGAGTGGTAAAGAAGTCTTCTGTAAAGATGAGATGTTATCTGATGGATAAGATCTTTTAAAAGATGGGGAAATCAATTTATAACAAGAATTTTGGCTGTTTTATGGCAGAAGTAGAGGACCTAGCCTTAGATAGGAGTTGGGACAATTTTTCTGTAAGAATCTTTCTGAACAGATGACATTTGGTTTGAGACTTGAGTGAGGAGAGGAGACAGCCATAGGAAGATTGAGGAGACGAGATTTCCAGCAGAGAAGACGAGTGCAGTTGCCCTGAGACTTGAATGACCTTGGCATGGTGGAAGGACAAAAAGAAAACAGGAATAGATTGATAGGAAATGAAGCTGGAGAGTTAGGTAGGGGCCAGGTCATGTAGGGTCGTCAAGACTCTGGTAACCCATTTGGATTTTATACTGTTTAACATGAGACACCATTGGGTCATGAACAAGGGAGTGAAATGAGCTAAATTCCAATTTAAAGAGATTATTTTGGCTGTTTCTATAGAAGATAAATTGGGAGCAAGGAGGTGAGTGAGGGTTGGGAGCAGTAGTGGAAGCAAGGAGAGCAGTTGGGGAAGCTTCAGCAGTACTTCATATAATAAGTGACAATGGCTCATAGCAGTAGAGATGGCCAAAAGTGGATGTATTTTAGATGTGGAGTTAGTTGGTCTTGATATAAATGAGATGTAAGGAATTAGGAAGAGAGAAATCAAGGAAGGCTTCTACATTTTTGGATTGAGCAACTGGGTGAATAGTGGCGACATTTATTTTTTTTTTTTTTTTTTTTTTTTAAAAGATTTTATTTTTTCCTTTTTCTCCCCAAAGTCCCCCAGTACATAGTTGTATATTCTTCGTTGTGGGTCCTTCTAGTTGTAGCATGTGGGACGCTGCCTCAGCGTGGCTTGATGAGCAGTGCCATGTCCGTGCCCAGGATTCAAACCAACGAAACACTGGGCCGCCTGCAGCGGAGCGCACGGACTTAACCACTCGGCCACGGGGCCAGCCCCTAGTGGCGACATTTATTAAAATAGGAATACTTGGGGGAAGAGCAGGTAGTACAGGAGGAAAGAATAAAAAATTCTGTTTTGGACTTGTAATATCTGAGTGTACATCTGAGTGGAGTTTTTGACTAGGTGGTTGAGCTAGAGTCTGGAGCTTGGGAATGAGATCAGGGCTTTAGTCTAGTTCTGAGAGTAATATTTAAAGCCATTTCTACTAGATGTGATCATTTACAGAGGGAGAAGAATGCCCAGGATTCTGGGCACTTCCAAATTCTAGATGTCTTACAGAGGAGAAGGAACTAGCAAAAGAAATAGAAAAAGAGCAGGCAGGTAAGAGGAAAACCAAATGAGTTGTGAGGTCACAAAAACCTAGAGAATATAGTGTTCCCAGACGGAGGAAGTGGTCAGTTGTGTTAATGCTGCTAAGAGGCGGTAGAGGATGAGGACAGAGAATTTTTTTGTTAATTAACTATTGCTTTGAAGAGATTGAGGACATTGATGAAATTCTTGAGAATTGTTTCAGTGGAAAATGAGGAATAAAAGATGGATTGGAATGAGTTAAAGAGAGAATGGGAGGTGAGGCAGTGAAGACAGAATTACACAACTCTTTCTTCAGGAATTTTGCTGTGAAATGAGCAGAGAAATTGGGTGGTCGCTAGAAAGGAATGTAGTCAAATTTGTGTGTGTGTGTTTTAAGAAAGAAAGGGGAAAATTGCAGAACTCAATTACTTGAGTAGAGATTCAGGAATGGGATTCAGAGCACATTTATATGGGAGAGGTTGGCCCTGGATAAGCGCAGAGATGCTTTTTTCATTTTAACATAAAGGAATACAGTTAATATGGTTATAAAAGCAGTTAAGTTGATGGAATTGGTGTTCAGAAATGAGATGATTTTTGTCTGACTGCATCCCATATTAATATAGTATGACGCTGGGTCACCAGCTGTGATTGAGGTGAGAATAGGAAGTGTTGGAAGTCTGATTAGCGAGGAGAAAGTAGTCTCTCAGAGATTGGGAAAATGAATTTACCTAGAAAGTGTAGGAGGAATGTCTGGCAGTGTTGAGTGCTTATCTGAGATCTGTGATGATAATTTGAAAGTGAATTCAGTCCATAAGGTTATGAGATGCTTTCTTCAGCAAAATTCAGCAGCTCAGATACAGGCATGAACTGGTGGATAGATGAGTTCAATCACAGGTGGATTAGGGGGTATAGTAGTGGAGAGAGGGGCAAGTGAGTTGTGTACTTGCAAAGGATTGGTTATGATAATAGATGCTGAAATCTAAGTTTGTGTAAGTTAGGACTTTGAGGTGGGTGATGAATGGGGAAGAGTAGTAGGGTCAGTGGATGGGAAGTCCTTCCGGGGGGGTGGTCGAAGGATAGAGTACTGATGGTACTTAGTGCACGTCATCTGAAAGGAAAGGAAGAGGTGTTCAGAGAGTGGGATGCTAGAAGTAGAGAATCCAGAGGAGATATATCTACTGATAAGACAAGCTTGAGGGCTGAAAGTATGAGGGTTGGTGACTAAAGTGGGATGGGACAAGAGATTATTGAGGTTAGCCGAGTCAAGGAATTATGTGCCTAGGATAATGGCTGGCTCATTTATGAGGATATGCAAGTTGCTAAAAATGATGATAGGAATAGTGATGAATAGGAAGACCATAAGCCATGTACAGAAAACTGTTTTAGAGAGAAGGGAATGAATACTGTTAGGGGAGTCCATAACTGAGGGTAAAGATGGTGAGATTCACAACTAGTATGGCATTGGTTGAAATGTCTGGACAATAAGAATACATATTGGGAATACCATGGATCATATTCACCATAAGTTGGTACAGAGGGTCATGTGGAGGACATGAGAATACAGTGAGAGTGATCATGACAGAAAAAAAAAAAGATGTACTACATTTGAGACAGTTTGGGAGTTGTATAGTGTTATAAGAAATTAATTTGAGGGCTGGCCCGTGGCCAAGTGGTTAAGTTCGCTCTCTCTGCTTCTGCGGCCCAGGGTTTCGCTGGTTCAGATCCTGGGCGCTGATGTGGCACCACTCATCAAGCCATGCTGAGGCGGCATCCTACATGCCACAACTGGAAGGACCCACAACTAAAAATATACAACTATGTATCGGAGGCTTTGGGGAGAAAAAGGAAAAAATAAAATCTTTAATTTCTTTTTTTTTTTTTTAATTTGGGTAGTCGAGGAAGTGGGAATGTGCTTATATAGCTTTAGGAAATTAGCTCTCTAGGTAAGATTTGTTCTTTCTCTCTTTATATAATCCCAATTTTGATACTCAATTATATATAAGATTATGTTTTTTAGAGGTAGCTATGCCAGTTGCTTGGAGATATTTTTTATTTTGATGGAGTCCAAGTGATCAAATAAAGGTATTTGATTTAATGTCATGTATTTTCTGCATACTTTAAAGACTTTTATTTATGACTGTTATTCTTTACCTTTTATGAAGGAATCTTTTATTGCTTGTATGGTTCACCTGGTGAGACCCTCTTCTTGTTTTTTCTCCCATTCTCATTACATAATAAATATTAGGAAAAGATTATGGTTACCTCTGTACCAATAGCTTTTATGTTTACATCTGATTGACTGTACAGTCTGTTCTTGTGCCATCAAAATGTCTATCTGAAATAAAACATTGCATTAAGAATGCACGGTATCTGTAGAAGCATATTCTAGTGGAAAGATTAGGATGAGAAATTTATAGATGTAACATCCATGTGAATGGTTAGATGATTGTGCTTAGTCTGCTGAACTTAGTGAGCTGGGTTCAGGACCAGACCAGAGAAGTCTGAGAATTCTTTCTATTGGCAACAGCCCAAAGATTGCCAGATAGGCATCAAGGTCTTTACTGGGGCTAACCTGGTGATACTGGGTTTGTTTTGATTCTTTATAAGATCCTGAGTCACTATTCAGCGTAGTTATTGCTTCATGCTTGTTCTGCCTAATAACTTCAGTGATTCAGTTTTGGCTGCAAACCTATGAAAGATTATTGGCCATAGAGTGTGAATTGACATAGAAACCTAGGGATCCAAAGTGCTACTACCTCCCCCTTGTTAGGATGGGGTTGTATGAGAGTCAGGTATTAATAGAGTCTTGGCCCAGATCCAGCTCACACTGGGTCTGTGTTCTTCTCAGTTGGTAGTCATTTTCTTGGTTCCCAGATGTGTAATTGGAATGGACATATATGGTATTTGGCAGAACTCTCAGATTGGTTCCTTGACCAGTGGAGTAAGGGCTGTCATAGTGGCAAAGGTCAAATGGATGCTTCTAAAACTGTACCTTTCCCCATCCTGGAAGGGGCAGCAATTCATCTAGTTTGGGATTAACACATATTCTGAGTACAGGTTTGCTTTTTCTGCTCATATGGCTGCATCCATCACCACTAGGATTTAACACAGTGTTTAGTGCATCAATATGGTATCTTGAGTAGCATCATCTCTTACCGAGAGTCTCGCTTTACAGGAAAGGATATGTGACAGTGGGCCCAAGTTCATGAATCCATTGGTCCTTGCTCATACTGCTCCACCTGTACTCCTCTGGATTGATAGAGCAGTTGTAATGCGTTCATAATGATGTGGTTGAGGGGCACATTGAAGGTGATACTCTGCAAGAATGGGCACTATCCTCCAGGATGCTTTCTGTACCCTAAATATTCAACCATTATATGGATATGACCATTATATTGGTTATCTCCAATAGGTAAAATATATGGGTCTTAGAGCCAAGGGATGGAAGTAGGAGTGGCTTCACTTACTGTTTCCCCCAGTCGTTACCTGAGGAATTTGTCCTCTCTATCCATGTAACTTTAGGTTCTGTGTGCTTAGAGGTCCTTGTTTCCAGAGGTGAAAATGTCCTACTTGGCGACACAGTAAGAGTACGTTAAACTTTAAATCATGGCTGCTGCCTGGTCACTTTGAGTTTCTTGTGCCGAAAGGTCACCAGAGAAGAAAAGGAGTCACCATGCTGGCAAGAGTAATTGACTCTGATTGTCATCCCCGTGGATGCAGGGAAGAATATGTCTGGCACTCAAGGGATCCACTAGGACATCTCTTGGTGCTCCCAAGCCCATTATTACAATAAGTTTATGAGTATAGCAGCCACAACCTGAAAAAGAGAATGGTAAGCAGGGGTTCAGACCTCTTAGAGATAAGGCAAGCTGGCCAGACTAGTAGAGGTGCTAGTGGAGGGTGAGGAGAAAGTAGAGTGCAACGATGAGGACAGTTATGGCTAGGAAATCAACGGCAGCATTGGGACTGTAGTTTGTCCCCTTCTCTGAAGGTTTCGCATGGAAACAAAATAAGTAGAATCCTTAAGAAGCTATTCCCAACTAGGGTGAACTTACTCTAAAAAGCAAGTGGATTTGTATGGTGTAATTTACTTGTTCGTGTAATCCTCCCATTTTTCTCTAGCATTGTTTGTTCTGTTGGTTTGTAGAACTTCTTTATATAGTCTGGATATGATCTTTTATGTATGACGCAAAAGCTATTTCCTCATCTGTGGTGAGCTTGTTAGTCGTATTCTGTGTCTCCCCCCATATAGAAATTTTTAGTTTTGATAAAATGAAATTTATCATTCTCCTTTACGTGATTTAAAGTATTTTAATTACCTTTAGGAAATCCCTGTCCTGATGTCATAATTATATTCTTCTATAATTTCTTTTTTTTTAAAGATTGGCACCTGAGCTAACAACTGTTGCCAATCTTTTCTTTTTCTTTGCTTTTTCTCCCCAAATCCCCCAGTACATAGTTGTGTATTTTTAGTTGTGGGTTCTTCTAGTTGTGGCACGTGGGACACCACCTCACTGTGGCCTGCTGAGTGGTGCTATGTCCGTGCCCAGGATCCGAACCAGTGAAACCCTGGGCTGCCATAGTGGAGCACGTGAACTTAATCACTTGGCCAGGGGGCCGGCCCCTAAGACTTTTTTTTCTGTTTCTGAAGAAGATTCGCCCTGAGCTAACATCTGTTGCCAATCTTCCTCTCTTTGCATGAGGAAGATTCACCCTGAGCTAACATCTGTGCTAATCTTCCTTTTTGTATAGGGGTCACTACCACAGCATGGCCACCAATGAGTGGTGTAGGTCTGCACCTGGGAACTGAACTCTGGCTGCCGAAGCAGAGCGCACCAAACTTAACCACTAGGCCGTGGGGCTGGCCCCTTTTTAATGAATGTTTAAGATAAAATGTGGTAATTTGAAGAAATGTTGACTTTATGGGAGACCGTTTGAAACTATATCCCCAGTCTTCCAGGAGGTACATTTTTCTCTGCCATTTAAGACTACTTTGGTGGGACAGGGTGAGGACTGCTTACATCCTTACATGAACTCTTTATTTTGGTCAAAGTGTTTTATTTACTGTTCCACGTATAAGTTGTATTGATACCTTTGTTCTTGCTGTGATTTCTGACTGGAATCATCCTTCTTTTGTATTTCAAAGCCATCAAATTCTTCAAGGCCCAACTCTGTTCAACCCATTTCCTGAGTCTTTTCCCCAGCTGTAATCCTTGATACTGGCTTCTTTGAACTCTGGTCCTTATTGGTCATTCCTTGCTGTAAGTACTATTTATTGAGAAGGTACTATGCGCCTGGTATATTTGTAAACATTTTACCTGTATTAATTGATATAAGTCTCATCAACTCTATGAGGCAGATTGCCACCCTCCCTCTCCTGGAAGATACTATTATTCTTTTTCACAAGGAAATTGAGGCACAGTGAGGGTTGCTAATTTGTCTAGGGTTGCAGGCCTAGTAAATGACTAATGAAAAGGAGGCAAAATGGCTCCAGAATCTGTGCCCTTAACCACCAAGCCCTCCTCCCTCTCAGTTGCTCAATAAGTAATGCTCAGGGAATGAATCTACTACTATTTTGATACTTAGCAGACATAACCTTGTCCTCTTGTTTTATGAGTGTATCTTCTTGCCTAACTACATAGTACATCCCTGAAGATAGGGAAAAAAATCTTATACTTCTTTACAGTGTGGCTTTATATTTTATACTTCTTTAGGTAGATCCGCTGTGTATAATAAGTGCCCAGTAGATATTTGTAGATAATGTTAGTGAATTCAGTTTGACCCTTAGACTTGCAATAGAGTAACATAAACCTTATAACTCATTGTCAAATGGATGTAAACCTTCTGATACTAAGTAGTTATCTGATGGTTTGGATGCTCAGCACCACAGATAACACTGTGAGATTCCCTGGTTCTGAAGCTGTGGGGTTTGGCTAGATTTGGAGCATTCAGTTGACAGAATGATTCCTAGAAATCAAGTGAGGTAGATTTCTGGCCTGAACTTAAACTATGATCTTTGACATCTCATTTTGTTTTAGCATTTGTAGAAAGGGGAAAATAATATGTAACTCCGCCTTTATTTATTTATTTATTTTTCCGCCTTTATTTTTTAATCATGGTCTTTGTGTAGACTTTTAAGCTTTTCAAAAGAAAAGTATGCTTCCAAGTAGTATTGTGTTCTCATACTTTGTTATAATAACTTACATACCATTATGTTGGTACAAATTCAAAAGAATGTATTATCAGCATACCTGTGCTTTATTTCATTTTTAATATGAGAAATTTAAGATTAAGAAGCAAAGTTCTTAGCAAAATGTATGTTTTCTTCTAAAGGAACCTCTCCTATATAACTATATATCTGTGTGTATACGTATGTGTGTTTGTATGTATATATGTTTAAATATACATATTTTTGAATATATGTTTTTAAAAGCATTATACTAATTTTTTAAAATGCTGAAAATAATGTATTTTCACTGGGCAAAATTACTGTATTATATAAACTTTTGAGGAGATCCTGGGAGACCATGTCTTAGTACTTTGTATTACTAACTCCATCTGTCACAGAGCCTTCTATATCATATCCCTATAATATAATATTATATGTTATAATATTCTCAATGGGATTAAGTATTAACGAAATGTTTGTACCATATGTAAAGTTTGTAATTATAGCCAATATGGAAAAGTGAAACTGATAAACATCATTTATACTGAAAGAAAATATATTTATTTATTCCTATTTGGAAAAAGAAAAACTAACAACTTGTGTAACAACTGAAGGTATCTAGAATTATCAAACTTGGAGGAAACCTTAGGTGTTTTATAAATGAGAATTTGACTTCCTCAGAGTTGTCCGTATGGTAAGAGACAGAGCTAGAATGGCAACCTAGGTCTTCTGATTACTAACGTAGAGTTTAGTTATATCATCATATCTTTAGTGAGTGATTTTAGTAAGTAACTTTTATGTGGTCGGTGACAGCTTTATCTTTTTAAACAGATATATTCTAGAGTAAAAGAGTTGTCTTTGGTAAGAAAACTAACTTTTACATGGTAAATGCTGGATTTATTATTTAAGGAAATGCATTCTAGAATAAAAAACTTCTATGGCATGATCTTAGGACATGTAGATAGTTTTTCACAGTGCTTTCACATATATCCTCTCATTTGAATAACATTTCTGGAAGACAGTTAATTTAGAGATTGTTATTGTTTTCATGGGTAAGACAATTGAAGACAGAAACTTTATTGTTTTCTAAAGGTCATTTAGGGTAGTATATAATTTTAGATGCTTTTGCTTGCAAATAATAGGAAACTCAACTCAAACTATCTTAAAGAATTTTTTGATCCATTACTGAAAAGTACAGCCATGGATAGGGTGATCTTTACGTGAGGCTTAATCCACCAGCTCAATAATGTTATTGTTTCATTTTCTTTCTATTTTTTGGCTTCTGGTTTCTCTTCATAGTGCTATCTTCTTTCTGAGTTTGAGGTGCTAGAGGTGCTTCTAGATAAACAAAATGGATGCTTTCTCTTATAGGCATAAAGGGAATCACAGGAAGCTTTTTTCCCAGATGGTCCCAGCATATATTTCCTCATATCTCACTGGGCATATTGAGTTGCTTGCTTATCTCTGAACCAACCATGGTGTTAAGGAGGATGGCATTCACTGATTGGTTTAAGCCAGTTAGTGACCACCTCTTGATTTGGGAGTGGGATCAAACTCACCCAACTTGTATGACTGGGAAATTCACAGTCATGTTAGTTTATAACAGGAGAAGGGTTGCCTGGATAACTGGAGAGGCAAACAAAAGATATCCCTTACAGCAAGCTAATGTTAGAGTAAGAATCCAGGTTTTGGGGCTGGCCCTGCGGCCGAGTGGTTAAGTTCACGCGCTCCACTTCAGCTGCCCAGGGTTTCGCCACTTCTAATCCTGGGTGCAGACATGGTACCGCTCATCAGGCCATGCTGAAGTGGCATCCCACATGCCACAACTAGAATGACCCATAACTGAAAATATACACAACTATGTACTGGGGGGCTTTGGGGAGAAAAAGGAAAAAAAAAAAAAGCGGGTTTTTTGTTCTTTGTTGAAAATCATAAATGAATACATAAAACTTGAGGTCTTATACTAAAAATATATAACTTTGCTTTTTTTTTTTTTTTTTTTTTTTTGCTGAGGAAGATTAGCCCTGAGCTAACATCTGTGCCAGTCTTCCTCCACTTTATATGTGGGTTGCTGCCACAGCATGGCTCATGAGTGGTATAGGTCTGCACCCAGCATCCATACCTGTGAACCTGGGCCGCCACAGTGGAGCATGCCAAACTTAACCACTGCTCCAAGGGCCAGCCCCTAACTTTTCTTTTTAAAATGTTTTATTGATGTGAAATTCATATTACATAAAATTAACCACTTTTTTCTTTTTAGATTGGCATCTGAGCTAACATCTGTTTCCAATCTTTTTTTTTCCCTTCTCCCCAAAGACCCCGAGTACATAGGTGTATATTCTAGTTGTAGGTCCTTCGAGCTCTACTATGTGGGTCCCTGCCTCAGCATGGCTTGATGAGTGGTGCTAGATCCGTGTGCAGGATCCAAACTGGCGAAACCCTGGGTCACTGAAGCAGAGCACTTGAAGTTAACCCCTGGGCCACGGGGCCAGCCCCAAATTAACCATTTTAACGTGAACAATTCAGTGGCATTTTGTATGTTTATGATGTTGTGCAACTACCACCTCTATCTAGTTCCAAAACGTTTTCATCACCACAAAAGGAAATCCTATACCTGTTAAGCAGTTACTCCCCTTTTACCACCCCCCACCCCCCAGCACCTGGGAACCACCAATCTGCTTTCTATCTTTATGGATTTACCTATTCTGGATATTTCATATAAATGGAATCATACAATATGTGACCTTTTGTGTCTGGCTCCTTTCACTTAGCATAATGTTTTCGAGGTTCATCCATGTTGTAGCATGTATCAATACTTCATTCCTTTTTATAGATAAATAATTCCATTATATCTATATACCACAATTTGTTCCTCCATTCATATGTTGGTGCACATCTGAATTCTTTCCTTCTTTTGGTTGTTGTGAATAGTGCTGCTATGAACATACTTGTACATGTATTTGTTTGAGTACCTGTTTTCAGATCTTTTTAGTATATACCTAGGAGTGGAACTGCTGTGTCATATGGCAATTCTGTGTTTAAGATTTTGGGGAACTATCAAAATGTTTTCCACAGTAGCTGAATCATTTTTAATTCCCACCAGCAATGTGCAAAGCTTCCAGTTTCTCCACATCCTCATCAAAACTTGTTGCTGTTCATTTTTTTTTATAGCCATTCTAGTTGGTGTGGCATGATGTTGCAAGGTAGTTTAACTTGCATTCCCTAGTGATTAATGACACTGAGCATCTTTCCATGTACTCATTTGCCATTTTTATGTCTTTGCTGGAGAAATTTCTATTTGTATCTTTTGCTCATTATTCAACAGAATTTTTTTGTCTTTTTTGTTGTTGAGTTGTAAGAGTTCTTTACATATCCTGGATACTAGAAACTTATCAGATAGATACTTTGTAAATATTTTTTTCATTCTGTATGTTGTCTTTTTACTTTTTTGATATTGTGTTTGACGCATTAAATTTTTTAATTTTAGTCAAGTCCAATGTATCTATTTTTTGTTTTGTTTTGTGCTTTTCGTGTCATATCTAAGAAACCATTGCCAAATCCAAAGTCATGAAGATTTACCCCCAGATTTTCTTCCAAGTTTTATGGGTTTAGCTGTTATATTTAGGTCATTAATCCATTTTGAGTTAATTTTTGTATATGTTTTGAGGTCGGGGTCCAACTTCATTCTTTTTTTTTTTTTTTGGAGCAGAACAAATATTTATTTATTTATATTTTTATTATTTTTATTTTTTTATTATGATAACATTGGTTTATAACATTATATCAATTTCAGGTGTACATTGTTATATATTTTGATTTCTGCGTAGATTACATCATGTTCACCACCCAAAGACTCATTACAGTCCATCACCACACACATGAGCCTAATCACCCCTTTTGCCCTCCTGCCTCCCCTCTTCCCCTCTGGTAAGCACTAATCCAATCTCTGTTTCTATATGTGTGTTTGTCATTTTTATCTTCTGCTTATGAGTGAGATTATATGGTATTTGACTTCCCCCCTCTGACTTATTTCACTTAGCATAATACCCTCAAGGTCCATCCATGTTGTCACAAATGGCTGGATTTCATCATTTCTTTTTATTTTTTTATTTTTTAATTTATTTTTTATTTTATTTATTTATTTATTTATTTATTTATTTATTTTAATTAATGTTATGATAGATTACAAGCTTGTGAGATTTCAGTTGTACATTTTTGTTAGTCATGTTGTGGGTACACCACTTCCCCCTCCGTACCCTCCCCCCACCCCCCCTTTTCCCTGGTAACCACCGATCAGATCTCCTTCTCAATATACTAATTTCCACCTATGAGTGGAGTCATATAGAGATCGTCATTCTCTGACTGACTTATTTCGCTTAACATAATGCCCTCGAGGTCCATCCACGTTGTTGTGAATGGGCCAATTTCGTCTATTTTTATGGCTGAGTAGTATTCCATTGTGTATATATACCACATCTTCTTTATCCAATCATCAGTTTCTGGGCATGTAGGCTGGTTCCACGTCTTGGCTATTGTAAATAATGCTGCGATGAACATAGGGGTGCAACGGACTCTTGAGATATCTGTTATCAGGTTCTTAGGATAGATACCCAGTAATGGGATGGCTGGGTCATAGGGTATTTCTATTTTTAACTTTTTGAGAAATCTCCATACTGTTTTCCATAGTGGCTGTACCAGTTTGCATTCCCACCAACAGTGTATGAGGGTTCCTCTTTCTCCACAACCTCTCCAACATTTGTCGTTCTTGGTTTTGGATGTTTTTGCCAATCTAACGGGGGTAAGGTGATATCTTAGTGTAGTTTTGATTTGCATTTCCCTGATGATTAGCGATGATGAACATCTTTTCATGTGTCTATTGGCCATATTCATATCTTCTTTTGAGAAATGTCTGTTCATGTCCTCTGCCCATTTTTTGATCGGGTTGTTTGTTTTTTTGTTGTTAAGCAGTGTGAGTTCTTTGTATATTATGGAGATTAACCCTTTGTCGGATAAGTGGCTTGTAAATATTTTTTCCCAATTAGTGAGCTGTTTTTTTGTTTCAATCCTGTTTTCCCTTGCCTTGAAGAAGCTCTTTAGTCTGATGAAGTCCCATTTGTTTATTCTTTCTATTGTTTCCCTCAACTGAGGAGTTACAGTGTCCGAAAAGATTCTTTTGAAACTGATGTCAAAGAGTGTACTGCCTATATTCTCTTCCAAAAGACTTATTGTCTCAGGCCTAATCTTTAGGTCTTTGATCCATTTTGAGTTTATTTTGGTGTGTGGTGAAAAAGAATGGTCAATTTTCAATCTTTTGCATGTGGCTGTCCAGTTTTCCCAGCACCATTTGTTGAAGAGACTTTCTTTTCTCCATTGTAGGCCCTCTGCTCCTTTGTCGAAGATTAGCTGTCCATAGATGTGTGGTTTTATCTCTGGGCTTTCAATTCTGTTCCATTGATCTGTGGACCTGTTTTTGTACCAGTACCATGCTGTTTTGATCACTGTAGCTTTGTAGTATGTTTTGAAATCGGGGATTGTGATTCCGCCGGCTTTGTTTTTCTTGCTCAGGATTGCTTTAGCAATTCGCGGTCTTTTGTTGCCCCATATGAATTTTAGGATTGTTTGTTCAATTTCTGTGAAGAATGTTCTTGGGATTCTGATTGGGATAGCATTGAATCTGTATATTGCTTTAGGTAGTATGGACATTTTAACTATGTTTATTCTTCCAATCCATGTGCAAGGAATGTTTTTCCATCTCTTTATGTCATCGCCTATTTCTTTCAAGAAAGTCTTGTAGTTTTCATTGTATAGATCCTTCACTTCCTTGGTTAAGTTTATCCCAAGGTATTTTATTCTTTTCGTTGCGATTGTGAATGGGATAGAGTTCTTGAGTTCTTTTTCTGTTAGTCTATTGTTAGTGTATAGAAATGCTACTGATTTATGCACGTTAATTTTATACCCTGCTACTTTGCTGTAGTTGTTGATTATTTCTAATAGTTTTTCTGTGGATTCTTTGGGGTTTTCTATGTATAAGATCATGTCGTCTGCAAACAACGAGAGTTTTACTTCTTCGTTACCTATTTGGATTCCTTTTATTTCTTTTTCCTGCCGAATTGCTCTGGCCAGCACCTCCAGTACTATGTTGAATAGGAGTGGTGAAAGTGGGCACCCTTGTCTTGTTCCTGTCCTCAGAGGGATGGCTTTCAGCTTTTGTCCATTGAGTATGATGTTGGCTGTGGGTCTATCATATATGGCCTTTATTATGTTGAGGTACTTTCCTTCTATACCCATTTTGCTGAGGGTTTTTATCATAAATGGGTGTTGGATCTTGTCGAATGCTTTCTCTGCATCTATTGAGATGATCATGTGGTTTTTGGTTTTCATTTTGTTGATGTAGTGTATCACGTTGATTGACTTGCGGATGTTGAACCATCCCTGTGTCCCTGGTATAAATCCCACTTGATCATGGTGTATAATCTTTTTGATGTTTTGCTGTAATCGGTTTGCCAAAATTTTGTTGAGGATTTTTGCATCTATGTTCATCAGTGATATCGGCCTGTAGTTCTCCTTCTTTGTGTTGTCCTTGTCAGGTTTGGGGATCAGAGTGATGTTGGCTTCATAGAATGTGTTAGGGAGTTCTCCATCTTTCTCAATTTTCTGGAACAGTTTGAGGAGAATAGGTATTAAGTCTTCTTTGAATGTTTGGTAGAATTCTCCAGAGAAGCCGTCTGGTCCTGGACTCTTATTTTTGGGGAGGTTTTTGATTACCGTTTCTATTTCTCCAACTTCATTCTTTTGCATGTGGATATAACTTTGATTTTTAAAATAATGAATTAATATTTTTATGGTTGTAAATTTTCTGCAGATTTGTCTGCTATATACTTTTTACAAATGTACAATTATAATTTGTGGAATTTATGATTTTTAAATTTTTTTGAGGTCATGTTGGCTTATAACATTGTATAAATTTCAGGCATATATTATATTTCAGTTTCTGTGTAGACTGCATCATGTTCACCACTATAATTATTTTGTCTGTAAAATTAGATGTAATAGATTATTAGTGGAGGATTCAATGATAAGAACATTGCATATGATAGCATATATTAAGGGCTGTTTCTTGTAGAACAAGCAGTAAGTTTTGCTTCACTTTAAGAAAGTGTACAGGACATCTTTCACAAAGCTGTTTTGTACTTTGTCATAAAAATAATGCTTCATTTTTGATGATAAAAGAGCCATTGTTAATATACAGATTATCTTTGGAATTAATTTCAAAACAGCAATGAGCGAGTATAAAGAAATAGTTCATTTTATCTTAAATTCTTGAAGATAAACAGTAGTTTTGCTTAGCTATGGTGTCTTTTTGAAAGAAACAAATCTTTATTCAAAGTTTTGATAATATAAACCACGTATCAGCTATGACCTTACTGAGATTTTCTTCTTCAGAGTTCTAACTACTTAGATATTTCCATCCACAGTCTAGGCCTTTGAAAATTTTTTTTCCTTAAGTTTTGTCCCCACATATGTTTGAGTTATTAACCAAATCACTTTTATTAAATTTTATTAGCTGACTTTTATTAATGGAGTTAGTAAACTCACTCTCTCATATTCTAACAAGTCAAGAACTCTTATCAGAAGTACTGTTTATTAGCATTTAAGATTTTAAATTCTTTTCTAGAGGTAATTGTTTTTAGCTTTACTTTTATTGGTTTTTGAGAAATATATACTTTTTTTAGAATGTGCTGTTGGTGTCAATAAAAATGGAAAAAATATGCATTAATTCTGTAAAAATACCAGAATTCAGGATGTTGGAGGTTGTTGAATATTTAAATGATAAGTGGAAAATATTCTTTCTTATAGTTAGTCTCCGGACAATTTAAGAATTACTTGATCGGGTGGAAAGGACTTGATAAATGTAGAGATACAGCTAACAATTATTGAACATTTACTTTGTGCCAGACACTGGTTTAAGTTCTTTTATATGTAGTAACTTGTTTACTTGATTATTGGATGGCCATTTGATTTGTTAAAAGGTTTGTGTTTTCTGTCTTTATTAGTGGAATTAAAAAATAATTGTCCCTACCATTAAAACAATTTTAAAAAATTACAAATTTAAAATATAGCTTAGGTTTTAAAACAATCTGGGAACCAGGTTTCAAGCTTGTTTATTATTTTATTAATTGATTTTCCCTAATATTTATTGGATATTTAAAATGATTAGCTTAAAATGTTAATATAATATTGAGCAAACCTAGACATACTTTGCTTTCAGGAAACAAAAAATGACTTTTTTTTATGATTTTATTTTTCAAGAGCAGTTTTAGATTTACAACAAAATTGAGAGGACGGTACAGAGATTTCTCACATACCCATTATCACCATCATTCACTAGAATGGTACATTTTTCACTAAGGATGAACCTACGCTAACACATCATTATCACCCAAGGTCCATAGTTTACCTTCGGGTTCATTCTTGGTGTTGTACATTCTTTGGGTTTGGACAAAAGTATAATGATATATACCCATCATTATAATATCATACAGAGTATTTTCACTCCTCTAAAAAGCCTCTGTGCTCGGCCTATTTCTCCCTCTACCCACTGCAGCCCTGATCTTTTTATTGTTTCCATAGTTTTGCCTTTTCTAGAATGTCGTATACTTGGCATCTTATACTATGTAGGCTGTTTAGATTGGTTTCTTTCACTTAGTAATATGCATTCAAGTCTTCTCCCTGTCTTTTTATGCTTGTTAGCTCATTTCTTTTTAGTTCTGAATGATATTCCATTGTCTGGCTATACCACAGTTTGTGTATCCATTCACCTACTGGAGGATATTTTGTTGCTTCCAAGTTTTGGCAAAATTATGAATAAAGCTGCTATAAATATTTGTCTGCCAGCTTTTGTGTGGACGTAAGTTTTTACCTCCTTTGGATAAATAACAAAGAGCTTAATTTCTGGATCGTGTGGTAAGAGTATGCTTTATTTCACATATAACTACCAAAGTGTTTTCCAAAGTGGCTGTACCAATTTGCATTCCCACCAGCAGTGTATGAGAGTTCCTGTTGCTCCACATCTTTGCCAGCATTTGATGTAGTCAGTGTATTGGATTTTGAGCATTCTAATAGGTGTGTAGTATATCTTGTTTTAATTTGCATTTCCCTGATGATGTATGATATGGAGCATCTTTTCATATGCTTATTTGCCATCTGCATACAGACTGTTCCTGACTTAGGATGGTGGGAAAGCTATATGCATTCAGTAGAAACCATACTTCAGATTTTGAATTTTGGTCTTTTCCTGGGCTAGTGATGTTTGGTACAATACTGTCTCCTGATGCTAGGCAGCAGCAGTTAGCCATGGCTCCTAGTCAGCCACACCATCACGAGGGTAAACAACACATACTGATACAACCATTCTGTACCCATACAATGAGTCTGTTTTTCATTTTCAGTATAGCATTCAATATATATATAGTATAGTATTCAATAAATTACATGAGCTGTTTGACACTTTATTATGAAATAGGCTTTGTGTTAGATGGTTTTGCCCATCTGTAGGTTAATGTAAGTGTCCTGAGCACATTTAAGGTAGGCTAGCCTATGCTATAATCTTCGGTAGGTTAGGTTTATTAAATTTTTTTTTGGCAAGGAAGATTGGCCCTGAGCTAACAGCTGTTGCCAATCTTCCTCTTTTTGCTTGAGGAAGATTGTTGCTGAGCTAACATAGTTGCCAATCTTCTTCTATTTTGTATGTGGGAGACTGCCACAGCATGGCTCGATGAGCAGTGTGTAGGTCTGTGCCAAGGATCCAAACCTGTGAACCCCAGGCTGCCAAAGTGGAGCATGTGAACTTAACCACTGTGCCATGGGGTGGCCCCTAAATGCATTTTTTTCTTTTTTAAAGATTGGCACCTGAGCTAGCAGCTGTTGCCAGTCTTTTTTTTTTTCTTCTTCTCCCTAAAGTGCCCCAGTACATGGTCGTACATCCTAGTTGTAGGTCCTTCTGACTCTGCTATGTGGGACGCCACCTCAGCATGACTTGATGAATGGTGCTAGGTCCATGCCTAGGATCTGAACTGGCAAAACCCTGGGCTGCTGAAGTGGAGTGGACAAACTTAACCACTTGGCCACTGGGCCGGTCCCCCTAAATGCATTTTTGACTGACGATATTTTCAACTTAGGATGGGTTTATTGGGATGTAACCCCGCTGTAAGTTGAGCAAGATTTCTATCTTCTTTGATGAGGTATCTGTTAAGGTCTTTGGCCTGCTTTTTAAGCAGAATATTTGTTTTCTTATTGTTGGGTTTTAAGAGTTTTTTTTGTATATTTTAGATAACAGTCCTTTATCAGATGTGTCTTTTGCAAATATTTTCTCCCAGTCTGTGGCTTGTCTTCTCATTCTCTTGACATTGTCTTTAGCAGAGCAGAAAGTTTTAATTTTAAAGAAGTCCAGCTCATCAGTTATTTCTTTCATGGATCACGTCTTTGGTGTTTTATTGAAAAAGTCATTGCCATACCCCAAATCGTGTAGGTTTGCTCTCACATTGTACTCTAGGAGTTTTATAGTTTCACATTTTGCATTTAGGTCTATGATCCATTTTCAGTTAACTTTTTGGAAGGTGTAAGGTCCAAGTGTGGATTCTTTTTTTTCCATGTGGATGTCCATTTGTTTCAGTACCATTTGTTGAGGAGACCATCTCCGCTCCATTGTGTTGCTTTTGCTCTTTTGTCAAGATCACTTGACCATTTGTGGGTCTATTTCTGGGTTCTCTATTTTGTTCCATTGGTCTGTTTGTCTGCTCTTTTACCGATGCCATGCTGTCTTGATTACTGTAGCTTTATGGTGAATCTTGAAGTCAGGTAGCATCAGTCCTCCAACTTTGTTCTTCTCCTTCAACGTTGTGGTGGCTATTCTGGGCCTTTTGCCTCTCTATATAAGTTTTAGAATCACTTTGTTGATATCTATACGATAACTTACTGGGAATTTGACTGGGATTGCATTGAATCTATAAAGATGGGAAAAACTGACAACTCAAAATATTGAATTTTCTTATCCATGAACTTTTCCTATCCTTGAATGTGGAATATCTCTCCATTTATTTAGTTTTTAAAAAATTTTATTCATATGAATTTTGTAGTTTTCCTCATATAGATCTTACACATATTTTGTTAGATTTATAACTAAGCGTTCATTTTGTTGGTGCTAACATAAATGCTATTGTGTTTTTTATTTCAAATTACACTTGTTCATTGCTGGTATATAGGAAAGCGATAGATTTTTGTGTATTACCTTGTATCCTGCATCCTTGCTATAATCATTTATTAGTTCTAGGAGTTTTTTGGTTGATTCTTTCAGATTTTTTACATAGATGATCGTGTCTTCTGTGAACAAAGACAGTTCTGTCTTCCTTCCCAATCTGTATATCTTTTATTTCCTTTTTTTGCCTTACTGCATTAGCATAGACTTCCAGTATCATGTTGAAAGAGAGTAGTGAGAAGGGACATTCTTGCTTCTTATCTGATCTTAGTGGGAAAACTTCTAGTTGCTCATCATCAAGTATGATATTAGCTGTCAGTTTTTTATATCTAGTCTATGTCAAGATTATTCATCAACTTGCTTGCTCTTGAAAAAGTAAAGCAAATAAGTTGATGAAAAATCTTGACAAAAGAATATAAGCAGTTAAATGTTCTTGATAGAAGAAAAAAATCTAAAAAGTTGTTCAGAGAGAAAAGAGGGTGGGCACTATTCTGGTTTTTAAAAATGAAGACCATAAAAATATCTTTGGGAATGGGTAATGACTGAGAATTTGGGAGTTTTCAGCAAGTTTTCCTGTTTTCTACAGAATATAAGATTTTGTTTGAAAAACTTCCTAGTACTCTTGGAGGCAAAAGATTGCCCACATACTGCTGTTTTGTTTGCTGTGTTGCCAGATGAAGTGAACTAGCAATTATCAACTTTTCTTCTGTTCTTTTTTTATGTGACTAGGTTTCATGTATATAATTTGTAAATATATATTTTATAAATACGTAGAAAAAGATCTGGCCACATAAACACTAAACTTAACAAGAGTATGTTACATGTGGGAAGTGAGATAGAACAGAGTGAAGTAGAACTTTCAGTTTTTTCTCTATATACTTCTATATTTGAGCTTTAAGAAAAGAGTTGTTCTTTTAGCAGTTAAAAATCAGAAAGGGAAAAAGTTTCAGGAAAATAAATTATTTAAAAAATTCTTTAATGTTGAAATCCTTATGATTTAAGGCAGATTTTTAAAAAGTGGAGATGTAGAACTGATTGTGGAAATAAACATTATGTCCAATATGTATACAATATGACTTAGAATATTAAAATGTTTTATATTACCTTATAAACAGAATTATTGACTACTCTCCAAGAGCTTGAAATATAGAATATTATTTGTGGCTTGATTGTTTTGAGTATTTCAAATGGCTCCTTACCTATAAATATCTTTAGTTAGTGTAGTTATAAAGCGTGCTCATTTTCAATTTCTGTAGTTGGATTTAATTTCCTTTAACCACGAAGATTAGGGGAAACGTACCACCTCTCCAGCTCATTGCTTTTCCAATTCAAGACTTCCAGGAAGTTCTAAGCTTTTCCCCAAATCACACTGCCCAAGAAGGGAAGAGAGAGGGTATGCAGATGTCAGGGAAACCTGGCTTGCCTAGGCAGTCACTTTGGTGGATTTTGGGGTGGCCAACTTTAACTGATAAAGCTTTTATAAAAAAGTAGCCACTCTTTCTAGGATTTCTCAGGATAGAAGCTGTGGTAGTTTTCTTTCTCCACACATTCTGGGACGCTCTCAGTTCTCTATCCTCTGGCCTGGGGGGCCTCCCTCAGCTAGCACTTCTCCCTTATAATTCCAGTTTTTTCAGTTACTTACTGAACTTTCAAAAAACTTCCTTACAAGGCTGAAAGGGAAAAAAGTCTTTGTTTTAGTGATTGTGGCGTGCATGGCTCTCTGAGGTGCAGGCCCCACGGCAGAGGCTTTTTTGCCCAGGTCTACTGTGATACTGGACTGAGCATGGAGGAGACCCGAGACCACTCTTTTACGTGCCTCTGTGACTTCTCCCTATCCTGCTACCTCTTAGTCCCCAATTCAGCTCGTTTTAATTTGTACTTCTGTTTAACCTCTAAAACTAAGCTGGTGTCCCTTGGGATAATCCTATGTCTGAAAAGTAAGCTCCAAATCAAAATGAAAATTTTTTCCAAAAGGTTTTTTTGTAAGATTTTAAGTAAGAATAACTAATTTTCCTGATGCCACAAAAAAACCCCACCCAAATAAAAAACCACCGAAAACCAAAAAAGGGCAAACTTTGTACATACTTGTTGCAGATTTGAATATTATTTTAAAAATTATGTTGTATTTTTCTCCTTACAGGTGTGAAAGTTGTGTGGATTTGCTGTTTGTGAGAGGAGCTGGAAACTGTCCTGAGTGTGGCACCCCACTTAGAAAGAGCAACTTCAGGGTACAACTCTTTGAAGATCCTACTGTTGACAAGGAGGTTGAGATTAGGAAAAAAGTACTAAAGATGTAAGTATTATTGCTTGAATGATTCAGTCCACAAAGAGGACTTTAACAGTTATTTCAATTATTGATATCATTATTTGCTGTTAGAAATGTGGACAGGGGGCTGGCCCGGGGGGCTGAGTGGTTAAGTTCGCACGCTCCACTGCAGGCAGCCCAGTGTTTCGTTGGTTCGAATCCTAGGCGCAGACATGGCACTGCTCATCAAACCACGCTGAGGCAGCGTCCCACATGCCACAACTAGAAGGACCCACAGCGAGGAATATGCAACTATGTACCAGGGGGCTTTGGGGAGAAAAAAAAGGAAAAAAATAAAATCTTTAAAAAAAAAAAAGAAAGAAATGTGGACAGTTTGGTAGGTGCATATGTATAAATTCATCTATGTGTTTGTTCATCGAAAATTTCTTAAGTTCTTAGAGAACTCAGTAATATTAATTATCTAAGCTTTGTTAGAGAAGAATAGAGCTTCTTGATTGATGGAATTTACTTATTTGCTATTAAATCTTTAATTTGATTAACAAATATGTATTGAGTACCTACTGTGCAAAGACTGTTATGCATATTAGGCACTGGGTATGAAATGAGTGAAACAGCCATGCACTTGCCCTAATAAGGCTCATAGTAGCGTAGCATAGAGATAGACAGTGAAACAGGCGAACAAAATAAATATGTGATTATAAATTGAGAAAAATGCTGTGAAGCTAGTGACATCAATGATGTCAGGTCAGGCGTGAGGAGGGAACATTTAGGGTGAGATTTGAAGGCTATTAAAGAAAATTGTGTGTTAGCTATAATTTATTTTGATATATGTCTCTCTGTGTACGTATATATTTATTGTTAATATTCTGTCTTTTTCATTTATAATTTAGGTTTTACTCTTTGTTGATAGTTTTGGGTTTCATTTTATCTGTCCTTTTGTTATAAGCCAGTTTTTTGTTTTTGACCTTTAAAGAATTAATGAATATTTAATTTATTATTATTATTACTTTTTGGTGGTATATATTTCAGCCTTGGTCATTGCAACCTTGCTGGTAGCAGCGTCTTTCTAGGTACTTAATCAGGTTACTTTATCAGTGCCCACGCTGCTCTTTTATTATTTGGATTACTTCTGGGAGATAGTCTTTCTTAGATTTTTATCTTTGATTATTAACCCCTGTGGATTTTGAATTCTGCACAGGTACATTACGGTATTTACAGATTTTCCTGATCAAGCTTTCTTTGGACTATAACTGTCATGAAAAAGAAGAAGGTCTCTTTTGAATTAACTTTTAGCTTTCTGGAAATTAGTGAATCTATTTATAAGAAGTAAACATTGTCATAATTTCCAATGATAGATCTTGTTTAAGCTCATTTTCCATTTCTTCAGCGTCCTAATTTCTTTTTCTTTTCCTTAAGTCTTAGAAGGATTTTACATATTGTACCATTCTCTCCTGATTCTACTCCTTCTCTGTAGTCATAAGAATTTAAGAACAGCGTTCTTGGTTTAGTACAAACCTGATGATGTCAAGAAAACGGTGTTTTAAGAGGAAGATGGGCACGGATGTTAGCTAAGGGCCAGCCTTCCTCAGCAAAAGGAGGAGGATTGGCGGCAGTTAGCTCAGGGCTAATCTTCCTCAAACAAAAAAAAGAAAGAAAGAAAACAGTATTTTATGCAGTAAGCAGTCCTTTTCTATGTATCGTGTATGAATTAGGTAAGAACAAACAAACCAGTTAGATAATATTGAAAGCAAGTGATACATAATATTTTGATTTTTTTCTTCTCTTAAAGATACAATAAAAGAGAGGAAGACTTTCCTAGTCTGAGAGAATATAATGATTTCCTGGAAGAAGTGGAAGAAATTGGTATGTTTTTAATGCTTGTACTTTTGGTGTGCTAGCCTGTGTGCTTTTATCTTTTAGATGCCTAGGAGAGCATCTCGCATAAAAATCTCTAGCAAGTTTTATTGTGATGGTTGGTGTTTACTTAATTACTTTCTGTTGCACTTGAATCATGTTTGTTAAATCTGAGGCCTACTTAAGTAAAGGACATACTTAAGTAATAAAGATTTTGTCTTAGGGAAAATAATGATGAATAGAGGTACTACCACTTTATAGCTGGGAAGGAAAGCTGTATCTGTGTATGTCATCTGTATGTTGATGATGTATTCTAGTAAACAAAAAGAAAGAACATCCATATTTTTAAAAAATAGGATTTCCGTTAACTTGAAAATTTCCATGATGACTAAAGCCATGTGTTGTTTATCATCATTTATGCTTCTGTGCATACAGTAGTTTGAAAATACTTTGAAGCAGTTGACCATTGAAATGGCATTCTATTACTCAGTGTTATTCTAGAATCAGAGGTTAGAGTAATCTTAGTGCCTTTTGTTTCTATTGTGATTAGTCAAAAGGATGCTTTCATAAAAAAGTACTGTTTCTATTTTCTTAAATAAGATTTTAGAGGTGTTAAAGTTTAGAAGTTGTTATACATCAATTAAAAAATTGTTTTTTTAAAAGTTTTAATTATTCTTACTCAATATAGGTTTGGAAATGACACAAAAATTAGACTGAAAATTAGAATGAGACTTAAGAGAATCAAAGAATCATCTTTTTATTCTTTTCTTAGACCTGAGAGCCAAGCTATACTCACATTATTTCTTATGTAAAATATGATTATAATAAAACTGATCATTTTTTAGAAGGTTTATGTGTAGTAAATTTTTAGAAGTTTCAAATTCCTGAGTAGTGGAGTATTCTAATTCCTTTAATTTCTTTATTAACTGAGAAAATCCCAGAAAATCTTTTTATTTCAACTATTATTGAAACTCTTCTAAAATATCTCCGTTTCACTGTTCTACTCCTTCTCTGTCATAGCAAATAGCAAACAGCATGTAGAGAACATAATTTAGACTTTTTCTGGGATCTTTTAGTGCCTTGGAGCCATTGCTTTTTCATTCTAATTGTCTTCATTGCATTTTGTATGTAATCTTAGCAACCACGAATGGCTGTGGATTTTAGCTGAAAAGATGGTAGAATTGGCAGTGCCAAGGCAAAGTAAAAAAGTTAGGAATATAGACTGAGAAGATAAGCCAATAAGATATCTGCAAGAACTGGGCAGGTATGAGGTATGTAGACATCTGGTTATACATAGATATTAAGTATAGGATAAGCAGTTGGATAGCAATCAGGAAGAAACCCAGCTTACATTTATTCTAAAGGCGATGTGTTTAGTCAAAAATCTCATCAGGCAATAAAGGGAAAGGGGATCAGTGATGTCACAGAGCAAGCTGAATACATGGGCACAAGTCCAAGCTGGCAGGCAGGATAATTAAAAGAAACTGATGGACAAAGAAGGTGGTGAAGAGGGGATCTTGATTCTGGAACAAGGTTCTGGTTGAGCGATGATTTTTAAAAATATATGTTTTTTGCTATGAGATGAATTAATTTGAATATATGAAGAACTGGAGACCCATAGGTAAAACCAATTTCATGTCCAGAAGTGGGAGCTAGGATTGACAGGTAAGAGCAGGTCTGGATATTAGGTCTATGCAATATGTAATTCTTTCTTTACCAGGTAAGCAAACTGTGGCTCAGAGCATTTAATTTGAAAGTGATTCTGCTGTTATATATATTCATGAAGGATTATCTTCAGTTACACTATGTCGACGCTCCCTTCATCAGCCTCCACTTAATTGACTCATTGGAGTAACTGACATTTCCCAGTCCTTTGGTAAAATGTACTGACTGATGCCTAAAGCATAGTGAATGCATGATGAATCCTGTCTGTTAGAAGATGTCCTCAAGTATACCTCTATACTTCTCTTACTAGTTCAGTTGTATACCAAGAGTTGGTTGCATTGATAACCAAACCTTATGTCAGTTGTACATGTTATTGTAATTATGTAATTTAATTAAGTAGTTTATAAGGTTGGGAAAAAATTGCAAAACTCTAGAAGGATTCTGCTTCTCAAATTCTTGGTCTACTTTAAAAAAAAACAGAAACTCAAAACATAGACGGCAGGTATGGTTTATACAAGAAACAAGCAGAACTCCAATTAAAGATGAGACCTTGGCTATATGTCATTATGTTAGAGAATGACTGTGCATTTACTATATATGTTTTAAGTTAAAGTGTTTAAGGAGTCTGTATGTGTGTTTCCCTTCTTTAACAGATTTTTCTAAGTAATAGACTACTAATGCTGATCATGTTGGAGAAAGAGCAGTTCTGTTGTCCTCACGGACTTAGAGTTTATTTTCTGAACTTCAGCTAATTCAGCAACTATTAGTTGTTCTATATGAACTGCTTTACTTGCTGGCGATGTGTGATCTTTGCCATCAGTAAGTTCAGACTCTAAAAGGGGAGAAATTATGTAAACTAGTAACTATAATGTGAAAATGTATAGCTATTTTTTGTAAATGAGAATTTATGGGAATTCCTATATGGGAATATAGGAATACAGATAATAAAACAATTATTTCAGTATTAGGAAATAGAGGTATAGTTTGGTGAAGTTCAGACAAGAGGTCATTTTGGTTTTAAAAGATGAATAAGAGTTTACCAGGTAGAAAGAGAATGAAAGGACATTTGTAGCAAAAGACAAAGTCATGGAGATACAAGGGTGTTGAGCATGTTGGAGAATGAGTGAGTAATCTGTTATAGGTAGATAGAATGACTATCTATCTGTAGGTATGGAGAATGACTAGAAATGAGCCTTGAAAAACAAACTGGACCTAGGTTATTGAGGGCTTTGTAAGCTAGGCTGTCAGGGTAGGATTTTATTCTATGGCCAATAATGAGCCAGCGGGATAGTGTGGTAGTGATGTTGAATATTGACAGAGATGCTGGGAAACCATTTTAAGGGACTGTTACAGCAATTTGGATGAGAAATAACAAGGGCTTGGAGTATGGAGTAGATAGTTGGGGGTGGGGGAGATGAGGGGGAAGAGAGTGGGGGGGGAACAGATAAAGGGGATATTTTAGAGAGAGAATAGTCAAGTGAGTAATTTGATGTAGGAAGTGAGATAGAGCAGGCAGGGATGAATTAAAATATTCTCACCTTGAGCAGTTGTATGGTGTTAATCAAGAAAATAAAAGCTGGAGAGCAGGCAGTATTTTTTATTGTTTTGTTTTTTTGGGTGGAGAGTGTAAAAATGAGGGCAAGACTCGTTTGAGCCCTTTTAAGTTTTTGTTAGGGTATGGCTCCTCTACTTAGTTGTGCCATTGTTCTTATTGGTATGGTATAAATAAAACTTCTTTTTAAAATCTTGTTTCAATAGCTATTTACCTTGTATTTTATTTATGTTTTTAAAGATGATTAGTTAGATATTTGTGATATCTGTATTGGCTATCTCTGTGTTAATCAGAAGTGTAACATGTTAATGCCTGACTTAGCTATACTTACATCTCATATACTTTTGTCAAGTCTCTTAGAGAGCGGCATTTTTATCCTTACTTTCCTTATGGAGAAGAGGCACAAAGGTCTTAAGTATTGTGCCCAAGATCACTTTGCTAGTAAATAATAATGGAGCCAAATTTTGAACATAAGTTTTTTTCTGACTTTCAGAGCCCATGAAAGTGCTTGGTAGTCTCAAAGGGTAGTTTAGTAGTCCAGGTCTAGAACATGTGGTGCTGATTGCAGAAACTGTGGGAGATGAGAGGAAAAAAAATAAGTTGGGGCCATATTTTGAAGACTCTTAAAGAATTTGGAGATTCCTAGGCCTAGATTGAGAGGAATAGAGTTGGTAGGGTGGCTGAAGAGTCAGTGTTTGAGGATTTCTAAATTGGGAATTGGTCATTTTGTTATATAAATTTCTTTACGAATTCTTTGAATGTCACAAATATAAAAATTTAAAAATATTAGAATTTTGAATAATGGGCATAAAAAATTACAATAGAAGGGACACACATGAAGATGAACTCTCTTATAGCATTAACAATGGGCTCTTTTCTGTGGTTATGACAATCTAAACATAAAAATTCTTGTTCTTTTTGGCCCTAGGGGTTATCTCAAAGGTTTGTTCTTAGTTTCATAATAAACAGATTATTCTTTTGGTTCAGGGTATGCTTATTTTAAAAGGGTGAGAAAGTCCTAAGGGCTTTAATTATAAATTTTGGATGTCTGAAAGACTTCAAAATTGTACATTAAATAACATTAAATCTTTCAGAAGATACAATAGGTTTTTTGTTGGCTTTTAATACTTGACTAAAGGCAGCCAACATCAGAGCCAAACCAGTAACTAGATAAAGGGCCAAATGATTGTTATAGAAAATTATCTTCTATTCCTTTTTCTTCAAGGCTATTATACCAACTTGATTCATTGTGGCGTGAATGAGACTTGTTTCATCTGAAAAGTTTTAAAATAGTAATACAAATTTATGATTTTTTGCTTCTTTTTAAAGGAAGAGATTTGTATTGTGATTATGATTTGTATCTATTATATTGCTATTACCTTTATTTTCTAAATTAAAAAATGAAATAAGCAAGTTGATTATTTTAGTTTCGTTAGAATTTATCATAAAGTTTTTAATAAGCATAAAGAAAGTAATTGTATATAAACAGATATATTTTACTTAGAATTTAACTTTATTTCTGGGTTCTGTTTAATGGAAAGTTTAAATCAGTAGTCCACTGTCTAGCTTGCTGATAAACTGTGATTTTTTTTCTTATATTGCTCTAAATGTTGTAGTAGAGTTCAACATAGGATAGCAGTTTGATTACCTTTACTTCTCAGTAGATTTGTACCATAATAAACAAAGATTATTTGTTCCTGTAGTTTTGCATCTGCTTATGTTGCCATTCCGTATAATTCAGTTCTGTAACCATAAAGGTCGTTTGGTGCACTCTGCTTCAGTGGTCCACGTTCGCAGGTTCGGATCCTGGGTGTGGACCTAGACCACTTGGTCAGCCATGCTGTGGTGGCAGCCCACCTATAAAAAATAGAGGAAGATTGGCAACAGATGTTAGCGCAGGGCAAAATTTTCCTCAGCAAAACAAAACAAAACAAAACAAAAAAGAAATAATTATAGATGTTAGCGTTGGTTTATTTATTTATTTTCCTTCTGGATAATTCAACAGGTAGTTTTTGAGCTCTTACCAGATGAGAAATTCCTTTTTTTTTTTTAAATAGACTTTACTTTTTAGGGCAATTTTAGATTCACAGCAAAGTAAGTGGTAAGTACAGAGAGTTTCCATATACCCCTTATGCCACACATGCACAGACTCCCCCACTGTCAGCATCCCCCATCAAAGTGGTAAATTTGTTATAATTGGTGAACCTACGTTGACATTATTGCCCAAAATTCTTAGCTTACATTAGGGTTTACTCTTGGCGTTGTACGTTCTGTGGGTTTGGGCAAATGTATGATGGCATGTATCTACCATTATAGTATCATACAGAATAGTTTCACTTCTGTAAAAATCTTTTGTGTTCTCCCTGTTTGTCCCTCCTTTTCTCCTAACCCCTGGCAACCACTGATCTTTTTACTGTCTCCATAGTTTTGCCTTTTCCAGAGTGTCATATAGTTAGAATCATATAGTATGTAGCCTTCTCAAATGGGCTTCTTTCACTTAGTAATATGCATTTAAGGTTCCTCAATGTCTTTTTGTGATTTGTTAGCTCATTTCTTTTTAGTGCTGAATAATATTCTGTTGTCTCGGTGTACCACAGTTTATCCACTCACCTACCGAAGGACATCTTGGTTGCTTCTGTGTTTTGGCAATTATAAATAAAGTTGCTATAAACATCTCTAGGCAGGTTTTTGTGTGGACATAGTTTTCTACTCTTTTGGAGAAATGCCGAGGAGTGCAATTGCTAGATTGTATGGTAAATTTAGTTTTGTAAGGAACTGTCAAACTGAGTGAGAATTCCTGTTGTTCCACACCCTTGTCAGCATTTGGTGTTGTCACTGTGTTGGATTTTGGCCATTCTAATGGATGTGTAACAGAAGTTTTTTATTTAAGTGCTAGGCGTGATAAAGATAAATCACACCTAGAATCTGCCCTCAGGGAACACTTTATTAGATCAAATAGATTTGAACATTGAAAATAATTGTACAGGGTAGAAAGTAGATAAGTGACACCAGAATGATATTAGGTAACGTATCGTGGCTATTCAGGGATGAAGAGATTGTACCTGCAAAGTGAGTTATAAGGAAGAGCTGGTAATTAAGCTGGATATAGAAGGGTGGGCCAGATATGGATATCCACAATGTTCTAGGTTGAAGTTGGTACTAACATAGGCCCTCTGGGAGCAGTTTGATCACACGTATGGAGATAGGAAAGTGTGGGGCCTGTACAGATGCAGAGAAATAGCCAGACTGGGCTAGCAGTGATTTTTAGGCGTTGAGAGAAGCAGTACAACTAGCGGTGGAGATAAAAGTTCAGGCTTTGGAATCAAATAGCTTAGGTTAAAATCCTGGTTCTAACATTTACCAGCTGTATATCTTGGACATAGTTATGTAATATCTTTAACCTTATCTGTAAAGTGTGAATAATAGTAGTACCCATCTCATTAGGTTATTAGGAGGATTAAGTGGTGTAATTAGGTCAAATGCTGGACATAGTGCCTGTCATTTGTATTTCATAGATGATTGATTGAGGTATATGTATATTACATACATACACAGACACACACACACACTCTCTCTCTCTCTGGAGTGTATTCTTCAATCAAAACTTTGAGAAGATCACTTCAAGGAAACAAATGAGGGAAAGCCACTCTGGTTGGAATTGCTCAATCTTTCTTTTGCTTCTTGAAAGGCTTTGAGGAATCTCTAGAACTCAAAGCAGAGAGGGAAAAGTAATGTAAGAGAGATAAGGTTGGATTTCTTTCAAGGCATTATGGATACAAAAGCAGAGAGTGAACTGAGTGACTCATGACTGAATGACATAATCAGAACTTTTTTGTTTTAGAAGGATCAGTTGGTAGCCGATTCCATTACAAGGAAGGATAGTTTATTCCTTTAGTAAACGTTTATTCAACAACTAGTACAGTGGTAAATAATATTTAATGAAGCAAGGATACTTTTAGTTTTTCCCTGTTGTCACTTAGCATATAGTTTCTTGTCTTATTACTTCAATTGTATGTGTGTAAGGATGATCTCCCTAATGAAAGTGTTAGTCTTTGGAAACAGGAAGTTCTTTTGTATGCCCACAACACCATGGTGTTGGGAACCTGATGGATAGCCATTAAATTCCTTTCTCCTTTTCTTCTGTCTTTCCCTTATGTCTGAATGATATAGAGATCATATAAAATATGATCTTTGAGTGCAAAATGGAGTGCAAAGTAAAGTATGCTGTGTATGTGCATACATATCATGTAAAGTAGAAAGTGATTTTTTAAAGATTGGCATCTGAGCTAACATCTGTTGCCAATCTTCTTTTTTCTTTTTCTTTTTTTCCCTTCTTTTTCCTGCCTACCAAGTACACAATTGTATATTCTAGTTGTGAGTGCCTCTGGTTGTGCTATGTGGGATGCCACCTTAGCATGGCCTGATGAGTGGTACAATATTTGCACCCAGGATCCGAACCGGCGAAACCCTGGGCCACTGAACAACTTGACCATGGGGCCGGCCTCTAGAAAGGGATTTTTATATGAGCTGTAAATAGTCTTTTCAACATTTGTAAGAGAAGGAGGTTATTTCTAATTAGGGGAATCACAGAGAACTTCATGGAAAAGGTAGTATTGTACTAGACAAAGATTGGGTATATTTTCAATAGTAAGAAAGGGGGATCAGGCATTCTAGGCAGAATGGTATGATCAAAGGAACTGGAGCAGGAAGTGTGGGGGACATTTGGAAAATGCAGAGCTGTCTAGTTTCAAGAGAGGTCTTTATTAAGGGGACATAAAAGTAGTTATAGCCAGATTACGAAGGGTTCTGAATTCTAAAAGTGTTTGATTTTTCTGTATTAAAAGGGAGGAAGGCAGAGGGGGTGAAACAGAACTATAGGATGGTGGAGGTGGAAGGTGATTTGAGGTATGCTTCAGAAATATTAGTCTGGCAGCACTGTATATTATGGATAGGGTTAGTGTGTAGGATACGATGCAAAAATGCTGGAGATAGAAAGTTTAGTCAGAGATTATTATAAATTATCCAGAGAGAAATAAAATCTCGACTTGGTGTGTTGGCAGGGTACGTTGAAAATAAGGGCAGTTTTTTTTTTTTATTGACTTAATGATAGGTTACAATCTTGTGAAATTTCAGTAGTACATTATTGTTTGTCAGTCCCATTTGTTTATTCTTTCTATTGTTTCCCTTCTCTGAGAAGACATGGTGTCCGAAAAGATCCTTGTAATACTGATGTCAAAGAGTGTACTGCCTACGTTTTCTTCTTGAAGCCTTATGGTTTCAGGTCTCACCTTTAGGTCTTTGATCCATTTTGAGTTTCTTTTGGTGAATGGTGAGAAAGAATGGTTAATTTTCATTGTTTTACATATGGCTTTCCAGTTTTCCCAGCACCATTTGTTGAAAAGACTTTCTTTTCTCCATAGTATGCCCTCAGCTCCTTTGTTGAAGATAAGCTGTCCATAGATGTGTGGTTTTATTTCTGGGCTTCCAGTTCTGTTCCATTGATCTGTGGACCTGTTTTTGTACCAGTACCATGCTGTTTTGATTACTGTAGCTTTGTAGTATGTTTTGAAGTCAGGAATTGTGATGCCTCCCGTTTTGTTCTTTTTTCTCAGGATTGCTTTAGCAATTCGGGGTCTTTTGCTGCCCCATATGAATTTTAGGATTCTTTGTTCTAATTCTGTAAAGAATGTCATTGGGATTCTGATTGGGATAGCACTGAATCTGTAAATTGCTTTAGGTAGAATGGACATTTTAACTATGTTTATTCTTCCAATCCATGTACATGGAATCTTTTTCCATCTCCTTATGTCATCATCCAATTCTCTCAGAAAGGCCTTGTAATTTTCGTTGTATAGGTCTTTCACTTCCTTAAATTCACCCCAAGGTATTTTATTCTTTTTGTAGCGATTGTGAAAGGTATTGTGTTCTTGAGTTCTTTTTCTGTTAGTTCGTTATTAGAGTATAGAAGTGCTACTGATTTATGTAAATTAATCTTATACCCTGCAACGTTGCTGTAGTTATTGATTACTTCTAAGAGTTTTCCAATGGATTCTTTGGGGTTTTCTATATATAAGATCATGTTGTCTGCAAACAGCAAGAGTTTCACTTCTTCCCTCCCTATTTGGATTCCTCTTATTCCTTTTTCTTGCCTGATTGCTCTGGCCAGGACCTCCAGTACTATGTTAAATAAGAGTGGTGATAGAGGGCATCCTTGTCTCGTTCCTGTTTTCAGGGGGATGGCGCTCAGTTTTTGCCCATTGAGTATGATGTTGGCTGTGGGTTTGTCATATATGGCCTTTATTATGTTGAGGTACTTTCCTTCTATGCCCAATTTGTTCAGAGTTTTTATCATAAGTGACTGTTGGATCTTGTCAAATGCTTTCTCTGCATCTGTTGAGATGATCATGTGGTTTTTATTCCTCAGTTTGTTGATGTGGTGTATCACGTTGATTGATTTGCAGATGTTGAACCATCCCTGTGTCCCTGGTATGAATCCCACTTGATCATGATGTATGATCCTTTTGATGAATTGCTGAATTCTGGTGGCCAGAATTTTGATTAGAATTTTTGCGTCGATGTTCATCAGTGATATTGGCCTGTAGTTCTCTTTTTTCGTGGTATAAAATAAGGGCAGTTTTTAAGGCAGTTTTGGTGCTAGGATCTGTAGGATTTGGCAGCTGGTGCTTATGGAATGCAAAGGAGAGTGGGTCAGATGAAATGAGGTGTTAAATCTTGATGTCTTAGCATGATAGTTGTATGATTATGTGGTACATATTCATATGTGCCAAATACGGAGATGGTTTCTAAAATGCATATGAGATAGCTTCAGCTTTTCCTGGCATTTGTTTGGTTGAAAGTATGGGAACTGATGAGATTGATCAAGGAACATAGAGGGAGGAAAGAGGGCAAAGACAGAATCATACAGATTACTTAGAGACCAAGAACAGTCAGAGATAGAAACAAGAATGAATTGTTGGAGTAGTAGGAGAATATATTAACAAATTAGTCAAGAGAAGGAACTGCCTGAGGAAAAAAAGTGACCTACATTGTTAAGTGGGCATAGATGTTGAGGATGGTGGAGGTTGTGAAAGATTATTGGATTCGGTGGCTCAGCCAACGGCCTGTTAAGTACAAGGACTGGGCTGTGAGTGGTTGGCAAAAATAGTGGAATCAGACCATATTAACTAATGGATCACAGTTGCTTTTCTGTGGGCCATTGCTAGTTTGGAGCCTCCTTCTCTGACTGTTTTGTGTCTGGGCCATAGTGTGACTTATGGAGAATGCCCTACATTGCATCCTAGCCAGATTCCCTGATTTTTGAGCACAACTGTTTTCTTTTCTACTTTGTGGTAAAAAATCTGGAGAAATAGCTAGAGGGTGTTTGTTTCTCATTCTTTCTCATTTCTCCCAGAGTTTTAAAATTGCATGTAATGGAATTGAGGATTACTTCCATTTTTTCTGAGTACCTTAATGAGTCTGGATTTTCAGTAATGATTATGGTAAGTTGATGTTCTGAAATAAGTTAGCCTTTTGAGGAGATAAAAATGAAATTATGAATCAGATTGGTCTTTTGAGTATGTTTGATGGCCTTAGCCAACAAAACAGGTAAGCCTGTGTTGGGCCTCCAGTATTACTTTTCAACTGTTATGGGCCTCCATAATCTAGAAGTCCAGGAACTATTTGTGATGGTTGTTAGTTAAAGGAAGGAGTGAAATGGAGAAGGAATCTGTCAAAACACGGAGTAGAGCAGAGTTATTTAGGGTAGATCAAACTTGTTTACAGGACAAGCAGCAGGAAGCAGTGGTAAGTAATTGGAGAAGGGGTAGAAGGGCTAATGATGGATGGAGAAAGATTACATGGGAAGCCAAAGGGGGTCTGAATCGAATTATGTAACGGGAGAGTCTTAATGATACGGATCCTTCTTTAGACAGGTTGATGCAAACACTGTAAGGGGTGGGGTAGTGGGGTGGTACTTGATAATAAGAACTTATATATACCCAAAGTGTTGGTTTTTCCCCCAGAGTGTTATAGCAACTTTTCGATTTGTAAATGTAAACTTAGAAGGGAGTATGGCAGCTATAATTCAAATTATTTTGAGTTGGAATAATAAAAACACAGTTCTAACTCACTGAAAATTTGTTTATTTTTTATTGAGTTATTGATAGGTTACAATCTTGTGAAATTTCAGTTGTACATTAATGTTTGTCAGTCATGTTGTAGGTGCACCACTTCATCCTTTGTGCCCACCCCCCACCCCACCTTTCCCCTGGTATCCACTAAACTGTTCTTAGTCCATAGTTTTAAATTCCTCATATGAGTGGAGTCATACACAGATTATCCTTCTCTCACTGGCTTATTTCACTTAACATAATTCTCTCAAGGTCCATCCATGTTATTGCAAATGGAATGATTTTGTTCTGTTTTGCAGCTGTAACTCACTGAAAATTCATCACCTATCTGACCACGTCTCTGTGGCTTCTCTTGTGAAATTATTTCGGTTTTAAGTTTAGGTGCCGTTTTATCCTTTATTTTCTCTCTTGAGTTTCGACTCTTATCTATTTCATCCTTTTCCATATCTAGACTGTGTGGGAAATAATTCAAGCTTATATCTAGCCATGTTGGAGACCATTGGAATGTGAATAAAACCTGTTTTTGTTTGATATAAATTTATACAAGTATATGATATTTTTCGTTTTGGATAGTTCTAATGTTTCTGGAGCACAGATTCTTTTCAGTATTGATTCTGACCAGTGTAGTAGATCCCAGACTGACTCTTTTTCTTTAAAAAATTTAAGCAATATTTTATATGCTTTTAAAGTTAGAGTGAGGACTATAAAAATAAAATCTAATGTGATTATAGCAAGCACATTTCCTAGGTTTTCTGGGGTGATTGAGATATTTAGATATTCTGTGTGATAGTCTGAGAGTCTTTCCTTATATTTGTCTCAGAAAACATAGTTGCTGAACTAGACCTAGTCTCTAAAATAGTGGTAGGTTAAAGGACACAAATAGAGCTGTAAGGAATGACAACCTGATGAATTAAGAAGTCACTGTGATGAATATTTTGTTTTTATTATTTATGTAAGGTTTATGTTAAAACTATTTCATGTCATTGTTTCCTTTCCAACACAGTTTTCAACTTGACCAACAATGTGGATTTGGACAACACCAAAAAGAAAATGGAGATATACCAAAAGGAAAACAAAGATGTTATTCAGAAAAATAAGTTGAAGCTGGTTGGTTGCTAAGTATTGTCTTCTTCTTCTTTTGTATTAGAAACGACTGCTTCCACACGATCCTTTAAAAAGCTATCTTCTTCTAAAACTAGTGCAAAGAATTTAATTGAAATTTAGGCCAGATGTAGGTAGGAGGCACACGTTACTGTAGCAAAATCAACTTTGACAACATTATTAAAATGTGTTCTATAGAAGAAAAAAAATTGTATACATGCAGAAATTTAATTGTCTACCTTAATTTAGCTGTTGTTTCTTTTTTTTTTTTTTTTATTAATGTTATGATAGATTACAACCTTGTGAGATTTCAGTTGTACATTTTTGTTAGTCATGTTGTGGGTACACCACTTCCCCCTCCTTACCCTCCCCCCACCCCCCCTTTTCCCTGGTAACCACCGATCAGATCTCCTTATCAATATGCTAATTTCCACCTATGAGTGGAGTCATATAGAGTTCGTCTTTCTCTGACTGACTTATTTCGCTTAACATAATGCCCTCGAGGTCCATCCACATTGTTGTGAATGGGCCAATTTCGTCTTTTTTTATGGCTGAGTAGTATTCCATTGTGTATATATACCACATCTTCTTTATCCAATCATCAGTTTCTGGGCATGTAGGCTGGTTCCACGTCTTGGCTATTGTAAATAATGCTGCGATGAACATAGGGGTGCAATGGACTCTTGAGATATCTGATATCAGGTTCTTAGGATAGATACCCAGTAATGGGATGGCTGGGTCATAGGGTATTTCTATTTTTAACTTTTTGAGAAATCTCCATACTGTTTTCCATAGTGGCTGTACCAGTTTGCATTCCCACCAACAGTGTATGAGGGTTCCTCTTTCTCCACAACCTCTCCAACATTTGTCGTTCTTGGTTTTGGATGTTTTTGCCAATCTAACGGGGGTAAGGTGATATCTTAGTGTAGTTTTGATTTGCATTTCCCTGATGATTAGCGATGATGAACATCTTTTCATGTGTCTATTGGCCATATTCATATCTTCTTTTGAGAAATGTCTGTTCATGTCCTCTGCCCATTTTTTGATCGGGTTGTTTGTTTTTTTGTTGTTAAGCAGTGTGAGTTCTTTGTATATTATGGAGATTAACCCTTTGTCGGATAAGTGGCTTGTAAATATTTTTTCCCAATTAGTGAGCTGTTTTTTTGTTTCAATCCTGTTTTCCCTTGCCTTGAAGAAGCTCTTTAGTCTGATGAAGTCCCATTTGTTTATTCTTTCTATTGTTTCCCTCAACTGAGGAGTTACAGTGTCCGAAAAGATTCTTTTGAAACTGATGTCAAAGAGTGTACTGCCTATATTCTCTTCCAAAAGACTTATTGTCTCAGGCCTAATCTTTAGGTCTTTGATCCATTTTGAGTTTATTTTGGTGTGTGGTGAAAAAGAATGGTCAATTTTCAATCTTTTGCATGTGGCTGTCCAGTTTTCCCAGCACCATTTGTTGAAGAGACTTTCTTTTCTCCATTGTAGGCCCTCTGCTCCTTTGTCGAAGATTAGCTGTCCATAGATGTGTGGTTTTATCTCTGGGCTTTCAATTCTGTTCCATTGATCTGTGGACCTGTTTTTGTACCAGTACCATGCTGTTTTGATCACTGTAGCTTTGTAGTATGTTTTGAAATCGGGGATTGTGATTCCGCCGGCTTTGTTTTTCTTGCTCAGGATTGCTTTAGCAATTCGCGGTCTTTTGTTGCCCCATATGAATTTTAGGATTGTTTGTTCAATTTCTGTGAAGAATGTTCTTGGGATTCTGATTGGGATAGCATTGAATCTGTATATTGCTTTAGGTAGTATGGACATTTTAACTATGTTTATTCTTCCAATCCATGTGCAAGGAATGTTTTTCCATCTCTTTATGTCATCGCCTATTTCTTTCAAGAAAGTCTTGTAGTTTTCATTGTATAGATCCTTCACTTCCTTGGTTAAGTTTATCCCAAGGTATTTTATTCTTTTCGTTGCGATTGTGAATGGGATAGAGTTCTTGAGTTCTTTTTCTGTTAGTGTATAGAAATGCTACTGATTTATGCACGTTAATTTTATACCCTGCTACTTTGCTGTAGTTGTTGATTATTTCTAATAGTTTTTCTGTGGATTCTTTGGGGTTTTCTATGTATAAGATCATGTCATCTGCAAACAACGAGAGTTTTACTTCTTCGTTACCTATTTGGATTCCTTTTATTTCTTTTTCCTGCCGAATTGCTCTGGCCAGCACCTCCAGAACTATGTTGAATAGGAGTGGTGAAAGTGGGCACCCTTGTCTTGTTCCTGTCCTCAGAGGGATGGCTTTCAGCTTTTGTCCATTGAGTATGATGTTGGCTGTGGGTCTATCATATATGGCCTTTATTATGTTGAGGTACTTTCCTTCTATACCCATTTTACTGAGGGTTTTTATCATAAATGGGTGTTGGATCTTGTCGAATGCTTTCTCTGCATCTATTGAGATGATCATGTGGTTTTTGGTTTTCATTTTGTTGATGTAGTGTATCACGTTGATTGACTTGCGGATGTTGAACCATCCCTGTGTCCCTGGTATAAATCCCACTTGATCATGGTGTATAATCTTTTTGATGTATTGCTGTAATCGGTTTGCCAAAATTTTGTTGAGGATTTTTGCATCTATGTTCATCAGTGATATCGGCCTGTAGTTCTCCTTCTTTGTGTTGTCCTTGTCAGGTTTGGGGATCAGAGTGATGTTGGCTTCATAGAATGTGTTAGGGAGTTCTCCATCTTTCTCAATTTTCTGGAACAGTTTGAGGAGAATAGGTATTAAGTCTTCTTTGAATGTTTGGTAGAATTCTCCAGAGAAGCCGTCTGGTCCTGGACTCTTGTTTTTGGGGAGGTTTTTGATTACCGTTTCTATTTCCTTACTTGTGATTGGTCTATTCAGATTCTCCATTTCTTCCTGATTCAGTTTGGGGAGATTGTAGGAGTCTAGGAATTTGTCCATTTCTTCCAGGTTGTTCAATTTGTTGGCATATAGTTTTTCATAGTATTCTCTTATGATCTCTTGTATTTCATTGGTATCTGTTGTGATTTCTCCTCTGTCATTCCTGATTTTATTAATTTGCGATTTCTCTCTTCTTTTCTTGGTGAGTCTGGCTAGGGGTTTGTCAATTTTGTTAATTCTTTCGAAGAACCAACTCTTTGTTTCATTGATCCTTTCTATTGTCTTTTTTGTTTCAATATCGTTTATTTCTGCTCTTATTTTTATTATTTCCCTCCTTCTACTGACTCTGGGCCTTGTTTGTTCTTCTTTTTCTAGTTCTGTTAGGTGTCGTTTGAGGTTGCTTACGTGAGCTTTTTCTTGTTTAGTGAGGTGAGCCTGTATTGCGATGAATTTCCCTCTTAGGACTGCTTTTGCTGCATCCCAAATGATTTGGTATGTCGTGTTCTCATTTTCATTTGTCTCCAGATAATATTTGATTTCTTCTTTAATTTCTTCAATGATCCATTGTTTGTTGAGAAGCGTGTTGTTTAGTCTCCACATTTTTGCACCTTTCTCTGCTTATTTCTTGTAGTTGATTTCTAGTTTAATAGCGTTATGATCAGAAAAGATGCTTGATATTATTTCAACTCTCTTGTATTTATTGATGTTTGCTTTGGTTCCCAAAATATGGTCAATCCTTGAGAATGTTCCATGTGCACTTGAGAAGAATGTGTAACCTGCTGTTTTTGGATGAAGTGTTCTATATATATCTATTAAGTCCATCTGGTCTAATTTTTCATTTAATTCTATTATTTCCTTGTTGATTTTCTGTCTGGATGTTCTGTCCATTGGTGTTAATGGTGTGTTGAGGTCCCCTACTATTATTGTATTGTTGTTGATGTCTTCTTTTAGTTCTATTAAGAGTTGCTTTACAAATTTTGGTGCTCCTGTGTTGGGTGCGTATATATTTATAAGTGTTATGTCTTCTTGGTGGAGAGTCCCTTTTATCATTATATACTGTCCCTCTTTGTCTTTCTTTATCTGTTTTGCTTTGAAATCTACCTTGTCTGATATTAGTATAGCGACACCTGCTTTCTTTTGTTCATTATTAGCTTGGAGTATTGTTCTCCATCCCTTCACTCTGAGTCTGTGTTTGTCTTTGGGGCTGAGGTGTGTTTCCTGGAGGCAGCATATTGTTGGATCTTGTTCTTTGATCCATCCTGCCACTCTGTGTCTTTTGATTGGGGAGTTCAATCCGTTTACATTTAGAGTGATTATTGAGACGTGGGGGCCTACCACTACCATTTTGTGTCTTGTTTTCCGGTTTTCTTCAGTTTCCTTTGTTTCTCGTCCCATGGTTTAATCTGTTCTGATGTAGAGCTGCTACTCTCTGTTGTTGTCCTTCTACTTATCTCCTCTGCTCTTGGTTTTGTAGCCCCTTTCCTTTTTTGGATTTTTCAGGAATGAGGGTTTTCCTGAGGATTTCCTGAAGAGGAGGTTTTGTGGCAATGAACTCCCTTAATTTTTGTTTATCTGGGAAAGTTTTTATTTCTCCATCGTATTTGAAGGATATTTTCGCTGGGTAGAGAATTCTCGGCTGTAGGTTTTTGTCCTTCAGATTTTTGAATATATCATTCCACTCTCTTCTAGCCTGTAAAGTTTCTGCTGAGAAATCTGCTGATAGCCTGATGGGGGTTCCTTTGTAGGTTAGTTTCTTTTGCCTGGCTGTCCTTAATATTTTCTCCTTGTCGTTGACTTTTGCTAGCTTCACTACTATATGCCGTGGAGTTGGTCTTCTTGCATTGATAAAGTTTGGAGATCTATTGGCTTCTGTCACCTGAAGATCCATCTCCCTCACCAGATTTGGGAAGTTCTCAGCCATTATTTCTTTGAATAGGTTTTCTGCCCCTTTCTCCTTCTCTTCTCCCTCTGGTATACCTATAATCCTTACGTTGCATCTCCTAATTGTGTCTGATAATTCTCGGAGCGTTTCTTCATTTCTTTTAAGTCTTGCTTCTCTCTCCTCCTCTGCCTGCAACAATTCTATATTGCCATCTTCCAAATTGCTAATTCTTTCCTCCATATTATCGGCCCTACTGTTCAGAGCATCTAGATTTTTCTTAATCTCCTCTATTGTGTTCTTCATTTCCAATATTTCTGTTTGGTTCTTCTTTATCGTATCAAACTCTTTTGTGACATAGCTCCTGAACTCGTTGAGTTGTCGGTCAGAATTCTCTCTTAACTCAGTGAGTATTTTAATGATGGCTGTTTTGAAGTCATCATCATTTAGGTTATATATCTCATTTTCTTTGGGATTGTTTTCTGTGTATTTGTTACTTTCTTTCTGTTCTGGAGATTTAATGTATTTTTTCATATTGCTTGATGATGTTGATTTGTGCCTCCGCATGGAGATAGAGTTTAGTTGCTCCTTTCACTTGTTTCAGCTGCTGCGGTGGGGGGAGCAGCTGTTTATACTTCACCAACCAGGAACCCTGTCCGTAGTTGCTAACTGGGCCTGGGCCCCTCTTCGTAGCCACAGTGGCCCTTTGGATTCCCTCCTCTGCCGTGGGGGCCGTCACGGGGGGCTTCAGGCTGCACGTGCCTACTGTTGTTGCCCACCTAGATGCGCTCTCTCCTTGGGGTCTGCAACGGTGTTATGGGCTTTTCCAGCGGCCAGGGGTGGGATCACTTATATTTGTCGCTCCGTTGCTGTCGGCACCCACCAAATCTCACTTGTCCTCTATGGGTCGCAGGAGAGCTATTGGCATCTTCTACAGTCTGTGGTTAGTACACCTAGCTATGCTGCTTTTGCCCTGGGGTCTTCCAGCCTTGTGGCTGGCGGCTGGGTGCCTTCTACTGGTGCTGTGCAGAGGCTTTCCCTAAGGCTTCTGTGAGCCTGTAGGGTTTCCCCCTAGGCTACTAAGCTGGGTCTCTGGAACTCTCTCCAGCCCCAGTCCTCTCCGAGATCTCCGGCAATCCCTAGCCTCACCGGGTGGGCAACGGCAGCTGGGGGTCGCCCCGTCCTCTGGGCTTCTCTCCGGGCCTCTGCCGGGAGCTCTGAATGCTCAGCGTGGCCCCTCTGCTACCGGCAGACAGAGAGTTTTGTCTGCTGCCTGGCGGAGCTCCGGCGCTTCCCCTCCGGGTCGCCGGACCCGCCTTTGAAAGTTCCCCCGCCCCGGTCCTCTCCGAGATCTCCGGCAATCCCTAGTCCCACGGGGCGGGCAACGGCAGCTGGGGGACGCCCCGCCCTCTGGGCTTCTGTCCGAGCCTCTGCCGGGAGCCCTGAATGCTGGGCGTGGCCCCTCTGCTAATGGCAGACAGAGAGTTTTGTCTGCTGCCTGGCGGAGCTCCGGCGCTTCCCCTCCGGGTCGCCGGACCCGCCTTTGAAAGTTCCCCCGCCCCGGTCCTCTCCGAGATCTCCGGCAATCCCTATTCCCCCGGGGCGGGCAACGGCAGCTGGGGGGCGCCCTGCCCTCTGGGCTTCTCTCCGGGCCTCTGCCGGGAGCCCTGAGTGCTCAGCGTGGCCCCTCTGCTACCGGCAGACAGAAAGTTTTGTCTGCTGCCTGGCGGAGCTCCGGCGCTTCCCCACCGGGTCGCCGGACCCGCCTTTGAAAGTTCCCCCGCCCCGGTCCTCTCCGAGATCTCTGGCAATCCCTAGTCCCCCGGGGCGGGCGTCTCTCTGGGACCCTCCGGGCGCCCCGAGCACCAGGCTGGGTCTCCCCGCCAATGGCGGGGAGAGACTCTCCCCGCGGGCTCAGGTGTGTAACTCCAAAGTTTCCCTCTGCGTTTAGGAGTAATTGCGGGGGGTTTAGGTAGGGTTCTGGTCACCTGTTTCCACCGTCGCTCCTCTGTTGTGTTCTCGCTCCTGCCCTAGATGTGTGTGGATCCTCTGGGGGCGTCCGTTGGAAGAAAGCCGCTTGCGGGTACTAGGCTGCCCGTCGGGGTCGGAGAGTTTTCACCTATTTCCACATCCTCCCGGAGGAAAGTCCGTCCGCCTTCCGATGTATAGTCGCGTGGGTGTCTCAGACGTCCTGAGATGCTGTCTGGATATCCTTTGTCAAGCGATAAGTGTCCAAATAATTGTAGACTCGAAGGGCGAGAGACAAAGAGGACTACTCACGGCGCCATCTTGGAATTCCCTCCTAGCTGTTGTTTCTTTAGTACAACGTGGCTTTCTAGTTTTGGGGGAAAGCAGAGATAATTATTTTTGAGGTATTTTACCAGGAATTTGTAATTGTTGGTAAAAATGATACAAGTATATTTGGATTACATAGCTTGTATTTTCATCTTGTGTTTAGAAGGACTTCTTCCTTATGGTCTTAGAGTGTTTCCTTTAGGCACCTCTTTCCTGCCATAAAGCTCTCAAGGAATTGACACTACATTCTTATTCCATTCATACTCAAACTGGCCTCCTTGGAAAGCTGTCTCATTTCTGAGAGCGTTGTTGTGCCATAAATTACTCTCTTTGCCCAGTAGCCTTCCTTGGGTACATCAGAAAATACATGCAAAATAGGTATGCCTAGGTAACTTGTTGCATTAGCCCTATTTAACTTAATAATGGAAGGTTGTTCCTTGCAAATGAGTGTGTTTTTCATTCATAGTTTTAAGCTAGGAAGTAAATAGAGTTGCAATGAAAGAATAATCTAATTTTAGGCTGGTTATATTATTTTAAAGTAGGAATTTCTAATTATCTGAAAACTTTATAATGATAGGTTACTGAATAAAACAAATACTTTATTTCATTCATGTTACAGTGAGATTATTTGGACTGCTTTTATTCTTCAGATTAATGTTCAGCACCTGTATATGTTATAGCTAAGTATTTTGGTCAATAATTCATTATCATTTATTAATTGACCATTTTGTGCAGAGCATTATACCTATTAGTGATTTTTACCTGGGTATTTGGTATTGACATAAGCATACAGACATAGGACACATTTTTAAGATAGTGCTAGTTAACATATATCAGTATGAGGTATTGGGTACAGCCCTCAAGTGGTCCATGGAGCATGGACTAGCTTACATGACTGATGTCTTTTTACTAACCTGAGGTAGCAACTTGCCTTTAGTGTCTCTGTGAATGTTGAAGTCATATTGTTCCAAAAAAATCAGAGTTGTATGGAAGAAAAAGAGGAAAAAGCAGTCTGTTGGATGATTATCGCATGTCACATGACCCATTTCTGACATAGAGAAACTATTACTAAGGTGTTTGCTAAGGAGATCTTATTTATTTCATGGAGCTGGCACCTAACATCTATCAGTGTGTCATGGGGAAACCGAATAAAGGTGATCTAATCTTGAAATAGAGTCTCAGTGAAGAATAGCTTAATTTTAATGTTTATTTTTCTGGATTCTCATGAGCAGCAGATTGCTGTGTAGAATGTCTATCAATTTAGAAAAAAATAATTCAGTTCAGTAAACATTTGTTGAACATCTGCTAAATAAGCATATAGTATAGAAAGATGAATAAGAACCCTGGTTTCTAGGGACCAGGTAATTTCAATACAGTCATAAGCACATGGAAAGTGCTATGTGCTTATTACTATGGGGGTACAGAGGAGGGATAGCTAATCCATCCTGGGAAGGTTGGGAAAGGCATTCCAGGTGAGCCTTGAAGGACAAGTAGAAGTTACCAAGGTGAAGAAGATTGGGCATAGGTGGGGGTTGGAGGGCTGCAAAAGAACATTCCAGGCAGAAAAAAATCATGAGCAAAGGCAAGAAGGCATGGATACTCATGTAGAGTTGTGAGAATTGTAAGTAATTCTATATTGCCAAAGTTCAATAGAGAGAGTTGAAGTTGGAGAAGTAGAAAAGGCCCAGGGTGACCTTATGTATTGTAAAAAGTATTTTGGACTTCTGTAGAACAGTTTTTTTCTTTTTTTTAATTGAGGTAATATTGGTTTAAAACATTACATAAATTTCAGGTGTGCATCATTATATTTTGACCTCCGTGTAGACTACATTGTGTTCACCTCCAACAGTCTAGTTGCCATCCATCACCAGCCACATGTGCCCTTTTATCCCTCTTACCCTCCCCCCACCTCCCTTCCCCTCTGGTAACTACCAGTCTATTCTCTATATGAATGTGTTTGTTTATCTTCCACATATGAGTGAAATCATGTGATATTTTAGACCGGTTACTTTTATATTTTAGCAGGTGAATCTTATCTTCAAATGAAAGCTTGCTCAGAATACTTTGGTTGAAGTGATAATGGGAGGATAGGCTGGATTCTCATCTGCTCAGTGTACCTTAAGGCATCTTATTAGGGAATTCTCAGGATTCCTTAGAGTAATGTTATAAAAACCTTGCTGTTGATGATTATCATTGAAGGGTTTTAAGCAAGGAAATAAGAAGGTATTGCCCTTATTAGAATAGATTTAGTGGTTTTATGGAGGTTGAATTTGAGAGCATCAAGCTTGGAGTTCAGGAGACTAGTGGGAGGTTATTGCAGTCATGTAGGTGAGTTAAGAGGTGCCTTAAACAAGGAATGGAGCACTATGGATGAATTAGGGAAATATTTTGAGTTTAAAATAGCAAGTCTTGGGGATGGATTAGAAGTGGCAATTGAAGGCAAAGGGAGTTGATTGGGTAAGGCAGTGCTGTTAGGAAGAACACAGAGATGTTTAATCTTTTAACCAGCTTTCTTTCTCTCAGTCCAAAACCTTCTTCATTGTTCCGTCAATGTTTGATTTTTAATGATGGTTATTTTCCCACTTATTCAGTCAAATAACTAGGAAACCAATATTTACTGAGGCCTGCTTTGTACAAAATACTCATATGTTCTATTTCAGTGAGAAAATTGAGGCTCCCGGTTCTTCATTGCCAAAGCCAATAAACTCTTTATTAGTCTGAATCTCATTTGGCCTGTAGGCAGTGCTTAGTGCAGGCTTCTCTCTTGGTGTTGAAACTTCCTTAACTTTTGTGGGGCTACTCCATTCTCCTCCTCATGCTGCTGCTCTCTCCTTCCTCTTTCATCCTCTTAGGAGGCATATCTTTCTTTCCTGTCTCTCTCTCTCTTTTTTTTTGTGAGTAAGATTGGCCCTGAGCTAACGTGTGTTGCCAATCTTCCTCTTTTTGCTTGAGGAAGATTGTTGCTGAGCTAACATCTGTGCCAGTCTTGCTCTGTTTTATATGTGGGATGCTGCCACAGCATGGCTTGATGAGCACTGTGTAGGTCCGCACCCAGGAATAAAACCTGTGACCTCCAGGCCTTCGAGGCAGGGTGTGTGAACTTAACCACTATGCCACTGGGCTGGCCCCCTCTTTCCTGTCTCGTAAGCACAGGTTCCTCTCAGTGCTTCTCTTTATGAGCTACCCCTTTATGCTGATTGCTCTGAAATGTTTCTGCAGCCCATTGTGTTTCTCCTGAGCTCCTAGAATTACATTATATACTATATCACTATATCTATATGGTAGATACATATTATTTATCTATAATATGTTCTTTCTGGATGTATTATAGGCACTTGTAATTCAGCATTTGACAGCTGAACCTTTTTTAATCTTCTCTCTCACACCTATTTCTCATATGTTCTTTCTCCAAATGTTCAACTCTTATCTGGACAGTCTTCACGTACTGTTGATAATCTTTCCTTATCATTTTTCAAACCTGGTTCCTCCTCTAAGTTTTATTATTTTTGCCTTATTTAGAGCTCTCATCACTTCTTACCTGGATTGTTGAAATATTCTTCTAACTAGTCTTCTTGTCTTCAGTCTTGAATCCCATTGATCTGTATACTTTACTGTTTCTAGTCATCTTTCTAAATGCATTTCCTGAATGTCTTCAAATGTCTTCCTGATTGCCTTAGTGTGGCACAGATTCTCTTAGTATGGTAGGATAGACCCTCATGATCTGCCCTTTGCTTGCCTGTTCAGCTTTGTCTAGAGCCTTCTTCTGTACTTCATGACTTCATACCCCAATACTTCATGACTTGGTCATACCAAGCATTCCTGCTTGATTCATGTCTTTGTACCTCGGTTTAGTCTGCCTAAATGACTGTTACACTCTCCAAAGGGGAGAAATACCTACTGTTTGAAATCTTAGCTCAACCTCCATGTTTTAGTTTCCTAGGGCTGGCTTATAATAACAGAAATTTATTCTCTCATAATTCTAGAGGCTAGAAGTCTGAAATCTGAAGTCAAGGTGTCATCAAGGCCATGTTCTCTCTGAAAGCTCTAGGGAAGAATCTTTCCTTGCTGCTTCTGGTTTCTGATGTTTGCCAGCAACCTTTGGCACCACTCCAATCTTTGCCTCTGTCTTCACATGGCCTTCTCCCATGTCTGTCTGTATCTGAATTTCCAGTATGACATCATCTTAATTTGAGTACATCTGCAAAGACCCAATTTCCAAATAAGGTTACATTTACAGGTACCAGGGGTTAAGATTTCAACATATATTTTTGGGTACACATTCAACCCCATGACACTCTATATGAAGTCTTTTCTGACTCTGGCTGTCCTTTATCATTGCCAGGAGGATTTACATATTGCTTATATGTCACTGTTTTAGGCTCATCCTTTTCTGCTTATGGGCCTCCTATCAAGTAGTTCACTTTTCCACCCTCGTATCACAGCCCCTCAGTTTTTATATTTATTCTTACTAATCATTTTGGATCAAGTTTGAATTCGCTTCTCCACTGGAGGCCTGAGTCAGAGTAGCAACCTCACTAAGTAACAGAGGAGGAAAAATTTGTAAAATAATAGATAGAGATTTTAATAGGACTTAGCAACTAGTTTAAGGGGCTTGGGGAGGGAAGAGGGAGTAAACAAAGATAACTTTGAGGTTTCAGCTTAAGTTGACTGAGACGTAGTATAGGTTAGCAGAAATAAGGAATATAGAAGCATAATCAGCTTTACAAGAACAGATGCTAAGCTTAATTTTATATATACTGAGTTTAAATTCTAAGTGAGACATTTTTGTCTGAGAACCTTGTTTTTTGAGGGGTTTATCTAAGGTCTGAGTTGAAAAAATCAAATAGGTTTTAAAATATTATTTTACATAAAAAATATACTTTTCTCCCAGGTCTCTGTTAATTCATACGTTATGCTAGTGATCCTCAAACCTGTTATGCTCTCTTCCCCATTCTATATTCACATTGAAGTGCCATAAATTCTCAATGTTCTGTTGAATTAAAAAAAAAATACTACAACGTTTTCAAGAGCAACAGTCAAGATTTTAAAATAAAACCATTCAGATTTTACTGTATTTCTCATTAATAAGACTTAGAGAGCACAGACTATTTATTTTAAGTATGAATTAGAGTTGGAATAAATTTCAAAGCCTGAAAGCATTTAATATTTCTGAGGAACTTCATAAAAGGGGAATGAGTAGATCTCTAGTTCATTCTGTCTGCGTGTAGCTTTGAACTTTGAATTTTTCAGTCCACAAAGAGGACTCTTGAAATTTAAATGCTTGTGTTAGAAAATAACTTCAATTTTTCAAAATTTACCCTGAGTGAATGCTATTTGGAACTCTAGCATCATGAAGATTTATTTTAGCTTGGGAAAAATAACTAAGTACTGTGATAAATTTTCATTATCTTATATGTTCTGGAAGTTTTTTCTATTAAATAAGCCAGACTTTTAAATGGAGTATTTCAATCAATAGTTCTGTGTGGAGATTGTCTGTCTGTTATTGTTGTTGGGTTTTTTGTTTTGTTTTCCTTATTAAATCTCCTAAAATGAATGGCTTGAAACTGTCTGTAATAATTATAAATAAATAAACCCATTACTGAGCACAGTTCCTATAGGTCCACAGCTGGGCTCAGCATTCTTTGTTTAGGTGTTTAGTCCTAGATGACATTCTCCAATAGTAACATATCCACATGGTATAAAATGGATTCTGGTTCCTTCAAAGTGAAATTGCTGCACTATTAAACAATAAGTGATGTGTGTTTTATGCTTCCAAGAAAGAAAGTATCAGAGAGTGAGGGTTGATTTTGGTTATTGAATTTATACTGTGCTATATATAAATGTTTCTGTTTTAGACTCGGGAACAGGAGGAATTGGAAGAAGCTTTAGAGGTAGAACGACAGGAAAATGAACAAAGAAGACTATTTATACAAAAGGAAGAACAACTGCAGCAGATTCTAAAAAGGAAGAATAAGCAGGCTTTTTTAGATGAACTGGTACGTATTAATGCTAATTGTGATTAAAAAATCAGTAGTTTTCAGGGTTTAGCTTTCCTATTTATTATGCTGGATAATGATATTTAAATGGCATTTCTATAGTTTGTGCTGATGTATTCAACTTCTGTGCCTTTGTTTTTTTAAAAACTTGTTGAGAATGGGCTATGTGTTCTAGAAGTGGGTGGAAGTAGAGAGGAGGAGATGCTAAGAGCAGAGTTCTTGAAGCTCCACTCCTCTGGGGAAGCTGATCTATGAGGGAACCTTCCTACTGAGTGAAGAGCCTGTGAATTGGAAAGGATCCTGATAGCTAGTTAGTCCCAGTTCCTCTTTGGAAAAGAAGTTGCTGTCACTTCAGAGGTGTGCCCAGCCTCTGCACTGCAGGTTTTCAAGGTAAAAAAAAGTTTGAAAGGAAGAGAAAAAGAGGAGAGTGATGTCAGCATCGTTGTGGAGTGAGCTCTTCCCTTAGTCTCTCCGCCCTAATATACAACGAAAGTGACATCCATAAAGCAACAGACGACACCCACCCACACAACACAACAGATGTCTGAGAGATCCACACAGATATATGTCTGAAGGTGGGAGTGCTGGACCCCCTGGAAGGCAATAGAAGGAGGTAAGTAGATCTCTTCTACCTCCACCATTGGCAGCAATCTAGGGCGTGGGACCTTGGGTGGTGGCTGACGCATGACTGAGAGAAGAAAGAGGAAAAGACAGCCTTCTGTGGGAACACTTTCACTCTCAGAGTTGCCTCCCAGTCCCTGGGAATGCTCCACTCCAAGGCAGCTAAGCAACTGAGAGGGTGTCCCAAAAAGTTGAGCAGACCCAAGTGTGCAGCCAGTGAGTGTGGAGCAGTAGTGCAGAGCAGGAATGTGGGCAGGAAAGAATGTGCCCCCTCCCCCTCATTCCACCTGGTGCATCATCTCTGCCATCAGCCAGGGCAGGGGATCCTCACCAAAGCACCTGTGCCTATGTGTGTAAAGCAGGAGTGGCCACATGCAGAGAGCCCTTTTGGCAGAGCTTCCAACGGACAGGAACAACTGCCAGAGGTCATGATGGGCTCAGAAAACACAGACTGTGCCCCACCCAGTGGTGGCAGGTGGAATCTGTGACCAGATACCGCCACTATGTGACAGCAAAAGTCCTCCCCATCAAATAGCATGAAGAAATATATTAACACTACAGACGAGAAGGAAAATGACAAGTACCCAAGAATGAATCCTGAAGTCACAGAAGTTTACAATCTAAATGACCGGGTATTCAAAATAGTTATCATAAAGAAACTCAATGAGGGGCCTGCCCATGACTGAGTGGTTAGGTTCACATGCTCCGCTTCGGTGGCCCAGGGTTTTGCCAGTTTGGATCCTGGGCATGGACATGGCACCGCTCATCAGGCCATGTTGAGGTAGCATCCCACATGCCACAACTAGAAGGACCCACAACTAAAATATACAACTATGTACTGGGGGGATTTGGGGAGAAAAAGAAAAAAAAAAAAAGAAGATTGGCATCAGTTGTAAGCTCAGGTGCCAATCTTTAAAAACAAAAGAAACTCAATGAGTTACAAGAAAACTCAGAAAGACAGTCAGTGAACTCAGGAATAAAATTAGTGAGGAGAGGAAATTCTTCACAAAAGAGATTGAAACTATTTAAAAAACCTAATCAGAAATGTTAGAGATGAAGAACACACTGAATGAAATTTTTTCAAAATCTGGAATCCTTAAAAAACAGAGCTGATCTTATAGAGGACAGAATTAATAATTTAGGGGACTGAAATATAGCAATGCTTCAGGTGGAGGAGGAGAGAGAACTAAGACTAAAAAGAAATGAAGAGATTCTCTGAGAAATATCTTAATTATCAAATGCAACGTAAGGATTATAGGTATTCCAGGGGGAAAAAGGAGCAGAGAGCTTGTTCAAAGAAATAATAACTGAGAACTTCCCAAACATGGAGAAGAAACTGAAATTACTTGTAAATGAAGCTAATAGAACTCCTAATTACTCTAATGTAAAAAGATCTTCTCTGAGGCATATATTAGTAAAACCAGAAAAGTGACGAGAAAACATATTAAGGGCAGCAAGGCCGAGGAAAATAACCTACAATGGAACCCCTATCAGGCTTTCAGCACATTTCTCAACAGAAACCTTACAGGATAGGAGAGAATGGAATGATATATTCAAAATACTGAAAGACAAAAACTTTCAACCAGGAATACTCTATCCACTGAAACTATCCTTCAGGTACAATGAAGCTATAAAAACTTTCCCAGATAAACAAAAGCTGAGGGAGTTAATCGCCACAAGACCCCTGCCCCCTCCTTACTACCCCCCCCTCCACAAGAAATGATCAAGACGGTCATCATACATGAAAATAAAAAAAACAAAAGGTTTTACAAAGCCTTGAGCAGGGAAATAAATAGGCAAAATCAGAACGTTGCATCTCTCTATCAGAACAGTGAGCAAACACTCAATTATAGCATTAGAGATAAAGGGAAGGAAAGCATCAAAAATAACTGTATTCACTACATTTTAATCACAAACTCACAACACAAAACAGGATGAGTTGTGACAACAATAACCTAGACAGGGAAGAAGAAAGGGGTGGAACTTGCTTAGATTAAGAAGATAAGAGGCTATCAAAATGTGGAGTATCTCATCTGTGAGATCTTTTATACAAACCTTGTGGTAACCACTAAACAAAAAATCAGAACAGAGACACAAATAATAAATAAAGAGAAAAGTGAGAAAACCATCATAGAGAATCACCAAACTGAATTGGCAGTTGGAAATACACAGGATGAGAAACATGGGAAATACATAACAACTGGAAAACAAGTGATAAAATGGCAGTATTAAACCCTCATATATCAATAATCACTCTAAATGTAAATGGATTGAATTCTCCAATCAAAAGACATAGAGTGGCTTTATGGTTTAAAAAACAAGTCTCAACAATATGCTGCCTCCAGGAAACACAGCTAAAGAGAAACACAGGTTCAGAGTAAAGGGATGGAATACAATACTTCAAGCTAATGGCAAACAAAAAAAGCAGGTATTGCCATGCTTATATCAGACAAAGTAGACTTCAAGATAAAAAAGTCTGTCTTTCGAGAGACAAAGAGGGGCAGCATATTACTAATAAAAGACACTCCACCAAGAGGACATAACACTTATAAATATATATGCACCTAACATAGCACCAAAGTACATAAAGCAACTATTAACAGGCGTAAAAGGAGAAATTAACAGCAACACAATTATAGTAGGGGACCTCAGCGCCCCACTTACATCAATGGATAAATCATCCAGATAGAAAGTCAGCATAGAAATATTGGAATTAAATGAAACAGTAAACCAGTTGGACTTAACAGATATATGTAGAACACTCCGTCCAAACTCAGCAGAATATACATTCTTCTCAAGTGCACATAGACCATATGTTGGGAAACAAGGCAAGCCTCAACAAATTTAAGAAGATAGAAATCATATCAACCATTTTTCCAACCATCATCCTATGAAACTAGAAATCAATTACAAGTAAAATGCTGGGAAAGTCACAGACACGTGGAGACTAAAGAGCAGGATACTGAACAAGCAATGAATTATTGAAGAAATTAAAGGATAAACCAAAAAATATCTGGAGACCAATGAAAATTCACCATACCAACTCATATGGGTTGCAGCAAAAGCAGTCCTAAGAGGGAATTTCGTAGCAATACAGGCCCACCTTAACTAACAAGAAAATTCTCAAATAAGGAATCTTAAACTACAACTAACAGAACTAGAAAAAGAAGAACAAAAAAAGCCCAAAGTCAGCAGGAGGGAAGTAATAAAAATTAGAGCAGAAATCAATGAAATAGAAACCCAAAAAACGGTAGAAAGTGTCAGCAAAACTAGGATCTGGTTCTTGGAGAAGAGAAATAAAATTGACAAACCCATAGTCAGACTCACTAAGAACAAAAAGAGAGAAGGCTCAAATAAATAAAATTAGAAATGAAAGAGGAGAAGTTTACAACAGATACCACAGAAATACAAATGACTATATGAGAGTGCTATAGTGCTATGAAAAACCTATATGCCAACAAACTGGACAATCTAGAAGAAATGGATAAATTCTTAGACTCATACAACCTCCCAAAACTGAGTCAAGAAGAAATGGAGAATCTGAATAGACCAATCACAAGTAAAAAGATTGAAAAGGTAATTGAAAACCTCCCCAAAAATGAAAGTCCAGAAGCAGATGGCTTCTCTGGAGAATTCTATCAAACATTTAAAGAAGATTTAATACCTGTGATTTTCAGAGTATTCGAAAAAGTTGAAGATGACAGAACACTTCCTAACTCATTCTGTGAGGGCAACATCACCCTGATCCAAAAGCCAGACATGGACAACACAAAGAAGAAAAATTATAGGCCGGTATTGTTGATGAACACAGATGTGGAAATCCTCAACAAAATGTTGGCAAATTGAATACAGCAATACATTAAAAGGCTCATACACCAGGGTCAAGTGGGATTTATGCCAGAGATGCATGATGGTTCAACATCTGCAAATCAATAAATGTGATACACCACCTTAACAGAATGAGGAATAAAAATGTAGATGTAGAGAAAGCATTTGACAGGATCCAACATCCATTTATGTTAAAATCTCTCAATGAAATGGGTATAGAAGGAAAGTACCTCAACATAATAAAGGCTATATATGACAAACCCACAGCCAACATCATACTCAGTGGTGAAAGACTGAAAGCCATCCCTCTGAGAACAGGAACAAGACAAGGGTGCTCATTCTTTCCACTCCTATTCAACGTAGTACTGGAGGTTTAGGCCAGAGCGATTAGGCAAGAAAAAGAAACAAAAGGTATCCAAATTGGCAAGGAAGAAGTGAAACTCTCACTGTTTGCAGATGACATCATTATAGAAAATCCTAAAGAATCTATCAGAAAACTATTAGAAGTAAACAATAACCACAGCAGAGTTGCAGGGTAGAAAATCAAACTTAAAACATCAGTTGCATTTCTGTACCCTATGAACTAACAGAAAGAGAACTCAAGAATACAATACCATTTACGATCACAACAAAAGAATAAAATATCTAGAAATAAATTTAACCAAGGATGTAAAAGACCTATACACTGAAAACTGTAAGACATTATTGAAAGAAATTGATGATGATGTAAATAATTGGAAAGACAGTCCATGCAGGTGAATTGCAAGAATAAACATAGTAAGGTGCCACCCCGGTGGCACAGTGGTTAAGTTCACATGTTCCATTTTGGCGGCTCGGTGTTCACTGGTTTGGATCCCATGTGCGGACCTGTGCACCGCTTGTCTAGCTGTCCTGTGGCAGGTGTCCCACATATAAAATAGAGGAAGATGGGCATGGATGTTAGCTCAGGGCCAGTCTTCCCCAGCAAAAAGAGGAGGATTGACAGCAGATGTTAGCTCAGGGCTAATCTTCCTTAAAAAAAAAAAAAAACATTCTTCACAGGAATAGAACAAAGAATCCTAAAATTCATATGTGGCAATAAAAGACCCCGAATAGCTAAAGCAATCCTGAGAAAAAAGAACAAAGCTGGAGGCATCATAATCCCTGACTTCAAAATATACTACAAGGGTATAGTAATCAAAATTCTGTGGTATTGGTGCAAAAACACACACATAGATCAATGGAACAGAATTGAAAGCCCAGAAATAAAATCACACAGGTATGGACAGCTAATCTTTGACAAAGGATCCAAGAACATACAATGAAGAAAGGAAAGTCTCTTCAATAAATGGTGTTGGGAAAACTGGACAGCCACATGCAAAAGAATGAAAGTAGACTGTTATCTTCTACCATACAGAAAAATTAACTGAAAATGGATTAAGGAAGGTAAGATGTGAAATCATAAAACTCCTAGAAGAAAATATAGGCTGTACATCTTTTCACATCGGTCTTACAAGCATATTTTTGAATACCATGTCTACTCGTGCAAGGGAAACAAAAGAAAAAGTAAGCAAGTGGAACTTCATCAGACTGAAGAGCTTCTGCAAGGCAAAGGAAACCAAGAACAAAATGAAAAGACAACCCGCCAACTTGTAGAAAATATTTGCAAATCATAAATCCAACAAGGGATTAATCTCCAAAATATATAAAGAACTCATACAGTTCTACCTCAAATAACAAATGACTCCATCAAAAAATGGGCAGAGACATTTGGAACAGACATTCTTCCAAAGAAGATATACAGATCCCAACAGACACTTCAAAAGATGTTCAGCATCAGTAATCATTAGGGAAATGCAAATCAAAACTACAGTGAGATATCACCTTACACCTGTTAGAATGAGTGTAATTATCAAGACAAAAAATAGCAAATGTTGGAGAGGATGTGGAGAAAAGGGAAGCCTCATACATTACTGGTGGGAATGCAAAGTTGTGCAGCCACCATGGAAAACAGTATGGAGATTTCTCAAGAAATTAAAAATAGAAATACCATATGACCTAGCTATCCCACTACTGGGCATTTATCCAAAGAACTTGAAGTCTGCAATTCAAAGAGACTTATGCACCCCTGTGTTCATTGCAGCATTATTCACGATAGCCAAGATGTGGAAACAACCCAGGTGCCCACTGACTCATGAATGCATAACAAAGATGTGGTATATATATATATATACAATGAAATACTACTCAGCCATAGAAAAAGTCAAAATCGTCGCATTTGCAACAGTGTGGATGAAGCTTGAGGGTATTATGTTAGGCAAAATAAACTAGACAGAGGAAGACAAACACTGCATGATTTCACTTATATGTGGAAGGTAAAGAAACACATGGGCAAGGAGAACAAATTAGTGGTTCCAAAAGGGGTTGGGGGTTGAGGGATTGGGCATAAGGGGTAAAGGGGCACATTTATATGGTGACTGACAACTAATAATGTACAACTGAAACTTCACAATGTTTATAAACTATTATGACCTTAATAAAATAATTATAAAAACCTATTGTCAATATCCACTTTATTTTCAGATGAGAGAGTCTTCTTATAACTGACGTAGCCAGTGTATTATTAATGGATTCTTTATATGTTTCTAAGTTTACTGAAAACACATTGTTTTCAATGCATTTGTCTCCTGATTAATACTGGTTTTCTAATAACTAGCTCATTTTTATTTTGGCTCCATGCTCAAGTTTATAGTGACTCTGGTTACTCTATGAGAACTATGTTCTGTATTTTTGCCTAAAAAAGAATATACTTGAAAGAAATGGCAGTATTTTGCAAGTTATTGGTGTCTTACACCAGTTAGCTCCCCAAGTAGTCAGCATTGTTAGATAATAGCAGTAATAATAACTAAGGTTTATGAAGTGTTTCATAGATCTGACAATATATTGTGTGATGCTTATAACCCGGTGTGATATTGATGAACTCATAACTAGAAAATCATCTTCTTCAGGAAAGTCTTTTTGCATTTTTTTCCTTTCCCTTTCTGTTCATGTAAGTGATTTCCATGTGGTGTTAACACAGTTAACTCCTTGGTCTAGTTGATATGCTGTAAGATATTATTGTGTGATTGGGGAAATACCTATGTGTCTATTTTTCTGCTGTACTTTTGCCAAAAGGCAGCTAACCTGGAATAAAAAGAAAAAGGAAGATTGCTTAAATTAGAAGTAGGTGGAAAAGAAGTAGGTGACAAAGTAAAGGAAAAGTAATGGTAAGGGCATTAATGAGGTTTAGACAGAAAATGCTTATCAGACACCCTGTCTACTTTGTGTGAGTGAAAAGTAGATTTGGTCTTAAAAATGAGGACAGCGGCATATAAAGTAGGATATGGTGTTTTCCCTAGAAAACTCCATTTATTTTTCTTGAAACTATTACATCGCAGGTACGACTGTAATAGTTGAAATGACACGTGTTGTGTTTTACTTTTTTCATAGGCATATATTTTGTGAGAAATTAAAAACCTTAAAGGATGAATTAGTAAATATTGATGTTATAATTGTTTTATTGAATGTTCTTTTTCTTATTTTATACAAAGAGGAACACATTTTTTCTTTGGTAATGCTTCTCCTCTATACAATTAATTGAATTGATTCGAAATATAGAACTCAGATATAAAATGTAACACTTATGATGAAACTTTTTAACGTAAGATGAAAACATTTGAAAAATGTTCCATGTGATACACAGAGTTTTTAGAGTTTATTTTGAGGTTAGCTAGCTGTGCATAGTAATTATTCTTGCATATTCTTTTAGTCATCAAAATACTAAGTTTTGCTGCATCATTGAGCTGCTCTTGGCGTGGAGCTCCCCTTCAATTCAGTGGGGCATGAAGCAAGATGTGAAACTGCCAGTGTTGGACATTGTGTATAACCTGGAGTTAATATTGGTTTTTGTGAGACAGCCCCGCCCCCCAACTTCCTGTTTTCTTCACCTGCAAGTCATTACTGCACATACTTTCTTCGCTGTTTAGATCATGTAACATGGTGGTTAAATAATCCTTAGCAATTTACTGTATTCATTCCAACAGTTAATTCCTGCAGATTGGGTTAGAATACCACTACAGTTTGAATTTCTTGTTTTCATTTTAAAATTTATTTTAAAAAATTCTTTGTTACTTTAATTTTTGAATATTTATTAAAAATTTTTTTGTTGAAATGTTAACATAAACCTTTAGTCCTTATTAACTAATTGAAAGAATTCATTAAATTTCCTTTTATCCTCTTGAATCCTTATTAAGTAGAAGAATACATTGTATTTCTTTTTCTATGTATGTTCTTGTGTTAGATTTTGTAAAAAAGATACCATTGACATTTGTAAATAGGTTTAGAAGCTTAAATCGTAGAAATATTTTCTGGATCTAATTTAGGCAACAAGTACTACTTATTAGAATTCTTTTCTCCTGTGTTTAGGTTTGGTCCTTGTGCTAAAAGTCAGTGTTTAACCTTTTAAAAAGCATTAGCATTACATTATAGTGTATGTGATAGGATTTTAATGTTATGGTCTTAATGTTTATGGCTTAGCATTTACCATAATGTTGCCTAAAAAGTCCATTTATTTAATCCTAACTGTAAATTAATTTTTTTAACAGTTTGGAAAAACACTTTTATATAGGTCTTGACTTATTAAATGTTTTTACATTCCTGTTTGAAAATTCTCTTCAGCTTATGTCTTAAATTTTGTATGGGCTAATATTGTTGTCAAATGCAGTAGCTGATTTTTATTAGAAATATTTTTTGCCAGATGGCTTGCTTAAAGTCACTTAAAATAATCTTTAAAAAATGGTCATTATAAAGATTTTAATGAGTATTACAGGCAGTCTTATTAAAATTTCTGTAAATATTAAACAGTGTACCTTCAGGCAATTAATGTAGGTTAGTTAACCTTCCAAGGTAAAATGGAAAGCTAAGAAGACTGAAATAACTTGAAAGGCTGATCTGCATTTTATGTATTCCTAAGAGCGTGTGTGTTTCTCATAGTTTATTTTACTCTCTAGATTTGTTGTTGTTGTTAGAGCTCCTACTTAATTCAACTTTAACATTTACAAAGATTTTCAGGCTCCAAAGTTTTGAGTGCTAACGTGGAATAAAGCATATTTCAAATAAATTGTATGACTTAGTATCAAAATTAGTCGTAGATTCCTACAATGTTTATTTTTATTAAATTTCAGCTGTTTTACCAAGACATTTTAATATTCAGGTCCTTTTATGTGAAAGTGAATCCAGGATTAAAACAAGCCAAAGTAGTGATTAGCAACTTTTTTTGTAAATGAACACGTTGCTTTGCTTTTACATAAGAACTTTTACTTTTTTAGAGTAAATACCAGGTATGGAAGAACATTTAAATTAACTTAGAGTATAAATTGGGAAGCATTGCTTTAATTTTTTAGCCAAGGAAATTTATTTTTCTTCTTTAGTTTTTACATATGAAAAGATAGTAATAGCTTTTAAAAGATATTTTGGGCTACAGCACATTTAAAATGTCCTTTAATTTTATATTTTATTATAAAGTTCTTAATGGGAAGCTAGAAAAGCTGCAGGAATTCACTGCAATTCCATTACTAATGCACTGGTAATACTTTGTTGTAGAATATGAAAGGTATCGAAGTATATTCTCATAGTATATTTCATTTATTTTCCTTCATTATTGCTAAAGCCAAGTCAAAAAGATTTTGTTCCTTAATAAGGGTCTATTTTGTAAATAAAATTTATGTTCTTCCATTTACTTTTAAAAGTTTTAACCTTTGTAACATTGCTCTTGCGAGGCACTTCTATTACAAAATCTTGAAGTACAAATTTGTTTTAGGATAATTCTGTTGAAATACATTGCTTGTTATTTGTATGACTTTTGTACTATAACCTTAAAAGGAATTCCTTTAAATATATTAATTAGCCACATTTGTGCCTAAAACTGTTAATAAGCTGTTAGATTTCAAAAGAAAATTAGATTCTGCTATATATTTGCTTTCATATTATAAAATGTTACTATAGTTTTTTTCACGATTAAATTCTGTGTAGTTACTATTTTAAAAATCAGTAGGCCATTTGAAGTATATGTGTGTTTTCATAGGTAACCTTGGTATAGGAGATACAAATGTGTTTGTACTTTAATTTTTGTTTATAGATATAGAAAGTACTGGGTGTATGTATATGTATGATCTCCTTCTCTTCTGGCCTTCCTCTGCATATGTTTCTATGTTCTTATTTAACTAACAACTCAGAAAGGAAAAAGTCTGGATATCATTTAGTTTAGACCTTAGCTCCACAGCACTTTAAACATGTAAGAAGACTTCATATTAAACAGAATTGAATAACAGTCGTCTACATATAAGAATTAGTTAGTTATTTGCTTGTGTTATTAATATTTGTGTGCATAGATTTGTGTAAATAGTGGCCCTGATTTACTATTAATATGAGAGATTAAAAATGTTTACTATCATTTTGTCAATTAAAAAATTTAGACTTACTTTCTAAAAATAAGTTAAGGAGAAAATATACTTTTGGTTGTACTTGACAATCGTTCCATTATGCAAAACAGAACAAGAATCATATCCAAACGGCCTCAGGTGAAATCTAATGGGAAACAATTTCAAACTGATCTGAACTCACTGGTAAAACGAATGTGTCTTTAGATAAACATCTGATCTAAGTTATAGTACTTTGTACTACTCTTTTTGTGATTAGCTTCTAATTTTTTTATTTTAATAAATGTGGTTGGCTTTACTAGATGAAATAAGACCTTATTATAATGTCTTTAATATGGAGTTTATAAAAATACTTTTTTGCAAGTTATTTTGATTTATGAGTCAAAAACAGCCTTTTGTTTATTATGGAATGTTAACATTTTTTGTAAAGTGTTGTCCATAAAGTGAATATTTAAGTTGACATCAAATGCATATAGAAAGGCATAATTTAAAATAAAAGACTTGCTCCTTTTTAGTTTTTCCTTTTTAACTTTCATTTTTCACTGTAACTTTTCTCCTAGGAAAGTTCTGATCTCCCTGTTGCTCTACTTTTGGCTCAGCATAAAGACAGATCCACCCAATTGGAAATGCAGCTTGAGAAACCTAAACCTGTAAAACCAGTGACGTTTTCTACAGGTATCAAAATGGTAAGCTTTATTTTAATTGCTTCTCTGAAAGATATATTTCAAGGATTATACTTCATATTTTTATATTGATTTCTGGAGATAAACTGAAAGGTTCGGATGTTTAAGAACAGTGATCTCAGCTGGATGTCTAGAAATATGAATATGTGTAGTGTAAGAGGAAAGTGAAAAGTAATGATTTTCAAAGTACACAGCACAGTTTTGTTGTGTAGGATATTGGGTTTGTATGTGTTTTCTTATTCTACATAAATTTTTAAGCTTGTAGTATAGGAAAACAATGTTTCTTAAAAGAAAATGCAGACTTCCAGTTCCTCATATGGCATGTAAGAAAGTTGGAAGTTGCCACTCCATTCTAACAAGTAAAAAGCTGAACACAGTGAAAACTGAACAACATTCCTTAGATCCGTAAATGGAGAGAGGTCAAAAGGCAAACCGCTGCCCTTAAAGTTGGAGAGATGGACAGAGAATGTGGAGAATCACAACTTACCAGAGCAGCAACCTTGCTGGGAGCCAGTGCTGGTGTAGGGAAACCCGAATTGTAATTGACAGATTGCTGGAGGCTCAATGTGGACAACTCTGGAGGTGAAAACTCCAGCAGCAATCGGCCTTTGGAGGGCCTCCAAATTTTTGTGAGTTTTACCTCTTGCATCTCTGCCAGGTTCTCTCAGTGAATATCAAAGAAAAATCTCCTTGTGCTTCTGGCAGCAGAAGGGAAAAGGAACCATTTTGAAATGTGCCAGAGCATTCTGTTCTTCTTAAGAAGGCCTGCCCTCAGGAGAAGCTGTTTTACCAGAGCCTAACCTTCTCTAGTTTTATCAGAGCCTGACGTGGGGGAAGGGAAATACCCAGCTCCAGCCACTCAAGCCTTCCATGTGGGAAGAGGGAAATACACAACTTCAGCCCACTCTAACCATCCTCCAAGAGGAGGGAGGGAGATGGACTGAGAAGCATTTGTGAAGTTCACAATCTAGAAGTAGAGGCTGTCTAAAAGACTGAGACCTAATATAGGACTGTACAGCTCAACCCCTCCCCCCCAAACCTTGCCACCACATTACTAAGACCTATTTATAGCAGCTCCTTTTACCCAGTGCATCATGCCTGGTTACCAAGAAAAAATTACAAGACATACTAAAAGGTAGAAGACACAGTTGGAAGAGACAGAGTGAGCATCAGAAACAGGCTCACCCAACGTGCAGGGATGTTTGAATTATCAGACCAGGAATTTAAGACAGCTATGATTAGTATGTTAAGGGTATGATTGGATAAAGTAGACAACATGCAAGAACAGAGGGGCAATCTTGAGAGATGGAAATGCTCAGAAAGAACCAAAAAGAAATAATAGAGAAAAAACCCGTTGTAACAGAAATGAAGATGACTTTGATGGGCTTATTAGTAGACTAGACATGGCCGAGAAAAGAATCTTTGAGCAAGAGGATTTATCAACAGAATTCTTGAAAACTGAAAACCAAAGAGAAGAAGACTGGGAGGAACAAGAAACAGAACAGAATATCCAAGAACTCTGGGACAGCTACAAAAGGTGTAATGTATGTGCAATGGGAATACCAGAAGGAGAAGGAGAGAGATGAACAAAAGATAGATTTGAAACAATAACAACTGAGAATTTTCCCCAAATTAACATCAGATACCAAACCAAAGATCCAGGGAGCTCAGAGAACACCCAGTAGGATATATGCCAAAAAAGACTACATCTAGGCATCTCATTTTCAAATTACAGAAAATTGAAGATAAAGAAAAAATCCTGAAGAAGCCAGAGGGAAGAAAACACCTTACCTATAGAGGAGCACTGATAAGAAGTATATCTGGCTTCTTCTCAGAAATGAGGCGAGCAAGAAGAGAGTGGATGAGAGAGTTAAGGTATTGAGAGAAAAAAGCTGCCAACCTAAAATAATGCACCGTGCAAAATTATTCTTTGGAAGTGAAGGAGAAATAAAGGTTGTCAGACGAGCTAAAGTTGAGGAAATGTTCTGCACTAGACCTTCCGTATGAGAAGTGTTATAAAAAACGTTCTTTAGAGACAAAGAAAATAATGTAAGTTGGAAATTCAGATCTGCACAAAGAAAGGAAGAGTATCAGAGAAGAAATAAGTAAAGATAAAATAAAAACTTTGGTTTTTCTTGTTCTCCATTGACCTAACACATAACAGTTTGTTTAAAATAATAGCAATACTGTATTTGACTACGTTTGCTTTTGTGTGCGTATATATGTGCAGATACACACGCATGCATGCTAATATCTAAGTGAAATGAATGACAATGATAATACAAGGGACGGGAGGAAGCAGAATTATTTTATTATCATAAGGTAGTCGCACTACCTGTGTTTCTCTCCCCAACTGCTCATTCAGCTACTTTTTTCTGAGTTTTAAAATTGCCTACCTGGTTTGTTGTGTGTGTGCTGGCTATTAGATTATAAACATCTCGAGGGCAGAGGCTGCATATTTTAACTTCATTTTATATGATTATGCGTATGTGGATACCTGAATAATATAAAATATTGATGATCAGTTTTAAACTTAAAGACGTAGAAAGTATTAACATCTTCAAATAATGAAAAAAAATTACTCATTAAGGAATTACCAAAGCTTTTGAATTAGGAGGCAGTATAGTATAGAGGCAAGAAAATGGGCATGGAAAGACTCAGATACAATGAGATTAAACCCCAACTTCACCATTTAGTAGATGTGTATCCACGGGTAAGATATTACTTTGCTCTTCATGAGTTTGTTTCCTCATTGGTAAATTTGAGATAATAATTTTAACTTTATGTGGTTGTTCAGAGGGTTAAAATGTATATATAAAATGCTAGACCAAGTGTGGGGCTGGCCTGGTGACGTAGTGGTTAAGTTCATGTGCTCTGCTTCGGTGGCCTGGGGTTTGCAGTTTCAGATCCCAGATGCAGACCTACACAGGTCAGTACTTGGGAACTGAACCTGGGCCGCTGAAGTGGAGTGTGCCACTAGGCCCTTAAATTGTATTTTTTAATTCACATATAGTAAAGATCATTCTTTGTAATGTATAGGGTCTTCACGAATGCAGAGTTGCATGTCTACCACCACAATCATAATATAAAGCAGTTCTATCGTGCCTCAAAATTCTCGTGTGCTACCCTGTCATAGTCAACCCTGAACCCAAAACCCCCCGGCAACTAGGGATCTCTCTCTTCTTTGTCCTTGTTGTTTTTGCTTTTCCAGAATGTCATATAAGTGGAATCATACAGTGTCTAGCCTTTTAGGTCTAGCTTTAACTTAGCAACATGCATTTGAGATCATCCATGTATCAATAGTTGTTCCTTTTTGTTGAGTAATATACTATTGTATGGATATACCAGTTTCTTTATCCATTCATCAGTAGAAGGGCATTTGGATTTTTGCCTTTTTTTTATGGTTATGAATAAAGCTGCTGGAAATATTTGCATACAATTGCATACATAAAATGACACAGTTTTTATGTGGATTTATTAATATTACTGAATATGGAGACTGACATAATATAGATGAAAATCTAAGTTTATAAGGTTAATATCTTTGTACTCTTTGGAAAAATCAATCCTCAAATTCAGGATGAAAAGTAACATTTATGGAGTACCTATTTATGCCAGGGGTTGATTTCACTGAACAGATGTTGGTAAGGATATCAACATTACAGAAGACTTTGTGACCTTTGATAGTTGTTTTTTAATAAAAAGTGTCATGTTTTGTTTTTATGTCTCCATGAAATAGATGGTATTCCTATTTTTGCAGATATAAAAACTGAATCTCAGAGAGGTTAGATCACATATAAAGAACAACACTGAAACTCATTGTCTGTTACACCACATTGTTTAATTAACGGCCTATTATAAAGATTATTCTAAGTATAATGAGTATAGATATAAATAAAAACTATAACAGACCAGTGAATTCTGATTGCAGGCAGAGTTTGTGACTCATATTTATTTTATACTATTTATTTATTTATTTTATTATTTTTTATTTTTTATTTTTTTTAAAGATTTTTATTTTTTCCTTTTTCTCCCCAAAGACCCCCAGTACATAGTTGTGTATTCTTCGTTGTGGGTTCTTCTAGTGGTGGCATGTGGGACGCTGCCTCAGCGTGGTCTGACGAGCAGTGCCATGTCCGCGCCCAGGATTCGAACCAACGAAACACTGGGCCGCCTGCAGCGGAGCGCGCGAACTTAACCACTCGGCCACGGGGCCAGCCCCTATACTATTTATTTTTAACTAGCTATTTTACTTACAGACTCCCAAATGCCTTTAGAAACTTTTTAATATATATATCCATATTTCTAGATAAGATTTCAGTTATACTATGACTATATAAGTAAAGAAACTGAAATATTTCATGTCCATAGTTGGGGAAATTTACAAATAACTAATTGTATACTATGAGCTTTATGTCATATTCTTTCCCATACCTTACCATGATGGAGGAAAAAGTAATTAATGCTCAAACTGTTAACTACAGAATTTATTGCAGTGGTTGAATTTATTCCAGGAAATCTTGTCTGATGATTTGGACATAGGCAGAAGTAATGAGACAGAGAGTTGTGAGTTTTATCAGTTACCTTGGTTGTGATGGGAACAAATTAAAATCAGTATGCTATGAATAGTTGGAAGCTTTGACCCGTTTAGTCCCTTCAGGAGGACTTTCTAGATATTTGAAAATGTGGAGGTATTCTTAGTGTGGAATGCAGAAATAATAGTTTCCTGCTTAAATTAACTTATTCAACAAACGTTTTTCTACAAAGTGTTCTACGCACTTTATTCTGTGTTGCTTTGTGTAGTGAGACACATTTTCCAGTCTTACAGATATTTTTATCAGGTACCAATCAGTTTATTACAGTAAAGTTTTATCAAGTACCTGTCACATTTGTAAGGCAGTGTTAGCTGTTGCTGTTGAAGATATGGTGACTTTGCAAGTGGGAGAAAGAAAGGTGTGATTAAAGCAGTCTCTGAACATTATCTCACTTAATCCTCACAACTATCCTGCAAGATTGATAGTGGTATTACCACTTATGGGGAAGCATAATGACTCAGATTAAATGTTTCCCAGACTAATAATTCTGCTAAGTGAGAGAGCTGAGATTTAGACTCAGGTAAGTCTGGCAGATTCCAGGTATTTTCTGCTACTCTATACCTGTATGGTCTTGACCTCCAGAAGGTGATTTTCTAAGTGGGAAGGAAAAACTAACATGTATAAAGTAACTATATGGTATTGATTTTAAGTACAGTGAGACTTTCTACCAATTAAATAAATCCTTGTGCAATATGAAAAACTTGAATTAAGGCTTGAGAAAAGTAAACTTTAAGAAAGATGGAAGGGAAGAAGGAAGGCATTCCATATTTAAAAAGGATATGTGGGAGCACTGTGAGCAAAAGTATGGAAGGAGTGAATTTAGCAAAGTTCATGTCATAGTTCCTAGCCAGGAATTTTCTTCTAGTGAACTTGCACACTAATTTCAAAATGCAGATTTTTTCTTTGATTCCTAAGAGGTTATGGTATGAAATTCAAATACCTAGATTCATTTTCATGTGTCTGTAAGAGCTTTTTACTAGTAATCTATTGAGTAAGTTAAAAGTTTCTAAAATCGATATTTGCAAATGCTGAAATAAACTCATTTTTTGTGTTTGCTTAGGACTATGATTCAGTATTTTCCTGAGAAGTCTGGCTGCCACAAATATTTGGCAGTCTTAGAAGGCTACATCTGCACATGTGTGTGACCAGATAATTCCTGCAGTGTTTGTCAGTGTGATACTTGAATTTTTTAGCTAAGCAGACCTATTTTTCCTTTGTAGTTTTATCAGTGCACCAAGAGTATTGTCTTGAGTTAATTGTAGTTTTCAAGTTACTGTTCTTCTTTCTTTCTTTCTTTCTTTTTAAAGATTTTATTTTTCCTTTTTCTCCCCAAAGCCCCTCGGTACATAGTTGTATATTTTTAGTTGTGGGTCCTTCTAGTTGTGGCATGTGGGATGCCACCTCAGCGTGGCTTGATGAGCGGTGCCATGTCTGCGCCCAGGATCCGAACCGGTGAAACCCTGGGCCGCCGAAGCGGAGTGTGCAAACTAACCACTCGGCCACGGGGCTGGCACCCTTAAATTACTGTTCTTCTGATAATATTTGTAGAAATATTACTATTAGGCCTATAGTAGGAAATGTATTGGTTTTTTTTGTTGGTCATTTTGTTCTCATGTAATTCTTCATATAGTTTTGCTTATTATTTTGTTCATTTCCAATTCATTTCTATCACAGATTCTTTTATGTTAGAATATAATTTGCCACACCTTCTGGGGCTGTGGCTAAGTTTGAAAACCAAGGGTTATATTCAGTTATTTCTGGACAATCTTTAACTTTCTTAAGCATATGCAATTAGTGGCTAACTTCTATGTCCCTTTCTATCAGTGCCCTGTCTCCTATTAACATTTTTCTGCACTAGAAACCCTTGTCTTTTTTTTTAATTTATTTTTATTTTTTTATTAAGATTATGATAGATTACAACCTTGTGAGATTTCAGTTGTACATTATTGTTAGTAATGTTGTGGGTACACCACTTCACCCTTTGTGCCCTCTCCCCATCCCCCCTTTTCCCTGGTAACCACCGGTCGGTTCTCCATGTCTATATGGTAACTTCCACCTGTAAGTGGGGTCATATAGAGTTCGTCTTTCTCTGTCTGGCTTATTTCGCTTAGCATAATACCCTCAAGGTCCATCCATGTTGATGCGAATGGAACAATTTGGTCCTTTTTTATTGCTGAGTAGTATTCCATTGTGTATATATACCACATCTTCTTTATCCAGTTGTCAGTTTCTGGGCATTTAGGTTGGTTCCACGTCTTGGCTATTGTAAATAATGCTGCAATGAACACAGGGGTGCATGGGATTCTTGGGATTGCTGATTTCAGGTTCTTAGGATAGATACCCAGTAGTGGGATAGCTGGGTCATAGGGTATTTCTATTTTTAACTTTTTGAGAAATCTCCATACTGTTTTCCATAGTGGCTGCACTAGTTTGCATTCCCACCAACATTGTATGAGGGTTCCTTTTTCTCCACATCCTCTCCAACATTTGTCACTTTTGGTTTTGGATATTTTTGCCAATCTAACGGGTGAAAGGTGATATCTTAGTGTAGTTTTGATTTGCATTTCCCTGATGATTAGTGATGATGAACATCTTTTCATGTGTCTATTGGCCATACTTATATCTGCTTTGGAGAAATGTCTGTTCATGTCCTCTGCCCATTTTTTGATCGGGTTGTTTGTGTTTTTGTTGTTAAGCTGTGTGAGTTCTTTGTATATTATGGATATTAATCCCTTGTTGGATAAGTAGCTTGTAAATATTTTTTCCCAATTAGTGGGCTGTTTTTTTCTTTCAATCCTGTTTTCCCTTGCCTTGAAGGATCTCTTTAGTCTGATGAAGTCCCATTTGTTTATTCTTTCTATTGTTTCCCTCATCTGAGGAGTTATAGTGTCCGAAAAGATTCTTTTGAAACTGATGTCAAAGGTGCACTGCCTATATTCTCCTCTAGAAGACTTATTGTTTCAGGCCTAATCTTTAGGTCTTTGATCCATTTTGAGTTTATTTTTGTGAACGGTGAAAAAGAATGGTCGATTTTCATTCTTTTACATGTGGCTGTCCAGTTTTCCCAGCACCATTTGTTGAAGAGACTTTCTTTTCTCCATTGTAGGCCCTCAGCTCCTTTGTTGAAATTAGCTGTCCATAGATGTGTGGTTTTATCTCTGGGCTTTCAATTCTGTTCCATTGATCTGTGGACCTGTTTTTGTACCAGTACCATGCTGTTTTGATCACTGTAGCTTTGTAGTATGTTTTGAAATCAGGGATTGTGATCCTTCCAGCTTTGTTTTTCTTACTCAGGATTGCTTTAGCAATTCGGGGTCTTTTGCTGCCCCATATGAATTTTAGGATTCTTTGTTCAATTTCTGTAAAGAATGTCCTTGGGATTGTGATTGGGATAGCGTTGAATCTGTAGATTGCTTTAGGTAGTATGGACATTTTAACTATGTTTGTTCTTCCAATCCCTGTGCATGGAATGTCTTTCCATCTCTTTATGTCATCATCAATTTCTTTCAGGAAAGTCTTGTAGTTTTCATTATATAAATCTTTCACTTCCTTGGTTAAATTTATCCCAAGGTATTTTATTCTTTTTGTTGCGATTTTGAATGGGATTGAGTTCTTGAGTTCTTTTCCTGTTGGTTCATTGTTAGTGTATAGAAATGCTACTGATTTATGTATATTGATTTTATACCCTGCAACTTTGCTGTAGCTGTTGATTGTTTCTAATAGTTTTCCTATGGATTCTTTGGGGTTTTCCTTATATAAGATCATGTTGTCTGCAAACAGCGAGAGTTTTACTTCTTCATTGCCTGTTTGGATTCCTTTTATTTTTTTTTCCTGCCGAATAGCTCTGGCCAACACCTCCAGTACTATGTTGAATAGGAGTGGTGAAAGTGGGCACCGTTGTCTTGTTCCTGTCCTCAGAGGGATGGGTTTCAGTTTTTGCCCATTGAGTATGATGTTGGCTGTGGGTTTGTCATATATGGCCTTTATTATGTTGAGGTACTTCCTTCTATACCCATTTTATTGAGAGTTTTTATCATAAATGGGTGTTGGATCTTGTTGAATCTTTCTCTGCATCTATTGAGATGATCATGTGGTTTTTGTTTTTCATTTTGTTGATGTAGTGTATCACGTTGATTGACTTGCGGATGTTGAACCATCCCTTTGTCCGTGGTATAAATCCCACTTGATCATGGTGTATAATCTTTTTGATGTATTGCTCTATTCGGTTTGCCAGAATTTTGTTGAGGATTTTTACATCTATGTTCATCAGTGATATCGGCCTGTAGTTCTCCTTCTTTGTGTTGTCCTTGTCAGGTTTGGGGATCAGAGTGATGTTGGCTCCATAGAATGTGTTAGGGAGTACTCCATCTTCCTCAATTTTCTGGAATAGTTTGAGAAGGATAGGTATTAAATCTTCTTTGAATGTTTGGTAGAATTCTCCAGAGAAGCTGTCTGGTCCTGGACTCTTATTTTTGGGGAGGTTTTTGATTACCGTTTCTATTTCTTTACTTGTGATTGGCCTATTCAGATTCTCCATTTCTTCCTGGTTCAGTTTGGGGAGGTTGCAAGAGTCCAGGAATTTGTTCATTTCTAACCCTTCTCTTTTTTGTTGAGAATGCTTCTGGCACCTCTCAGCCTCCATCCCAATGGTAGACAGAACTAAGAACATATTCCTGCTTTCTTCTGCTCCTTCTCATCAGAGCGTTTCCAGACGCTACATGGTAGTCTTGGAGCCCCTACCCAGCCCCTATTCTGGTCTCAGGGTGGTGTTGGGTTCATAACTCCTAGAAAATTAGGTTGAATATTAGGGGTTAAATATTCTTAAAGAGACCAAGGGCTTTCAGCTATGTTATAGTTTAAGTAAGATTCTGTGGATTAGCAAAGCATTGTAACCTTGCTCCTGGGATCAAGATTTATAAGTGGTGGATTTACTAGCAAACATATGCAAGGAACATTTCTTTATAAGCTGAGAAATCCTTTAGGATCTCTAGTATTATTCCCCCTTTCATTCCTGATATTGGTAATATATATCTTGTCACTTCTTTTCTGTGATCAGTGTGGCTAGAAGTTTATCAATTTTTCTTGATCTGTTCAAAGAACTAATTTTTGAATTTAATGATTTATTTTTCTATTGTTTTTCTGTCTTCCATTCCAGTGATATTTGCTCTTTTTTATTTCCTTCACTCTCTGGGATGTAATTTGCTCTGCTTTTCTAGTTTCTAAAGGTATAAGCTTAGATTATTAATTTTAGACCTTTCTGATTTTTCATTATTGGCACTTAATGGTATAAATATTCTTTTAACCATTTCTTTAGTTGCATCTCACACATTTTGATGTGTTGTTTTGATGGTTTGAGTCCTCTGAGAGGTAGTTACCAAGATGGGTTTAAATGTACAAGAAATGTATTAAGGAAAATGCCTGTGAGAGAAAATTAGGAGGCAGCTCTAGGAGGCTGAGGGAGTCATCCGACTTAGGACGTAGGTTTGACTCCCAGTGAAGAAAGAAGAAAGGTTGGGCAGGAGTGTCTCAGACTACAGTATGTCTCTAAGGAAAGTTTGGCAAGGCAAATGGGGAATCTTTGTGGCAAAGTTTTCTAGAGGAGTCTTGCATCTCTTAAGTATGGAACTGCCATGGTATTCCTGCCTCACTCAGTCATTGGCTAGAAGGAGCCCATGGAAAGCATGGTTTTGGTGCAAATGTGGAGATGGATTTCAGAGTGCAGCTGCTGGGATTCTTGGTCAATTACGCTTCTGCAGCTGGAGAGCTGATGGGTGCATTCATCTGGCCATCACAGGTGTGTGTGCATTTTCATTTAATTCAAATTGTTGTGTACTTTTGTTTTTGATTTCTTGCTTGACCCACGGGTTATTTAGAAAAGTGTTATTTAATTTCCAAATTTTCCAAATCCTTGTTGCTATTGGTTTCTAGTTTAATTCCATTGTAGTTAGAATATACTTGTATGATTTCAAACATCTTTGATGTATTGGGACTGCTTCTCTTGCCCAGAGAATGGTCTGTCTTGGTAAGTTTTTGTGAACTTGGAAAGAATTTGTATTCTGCTTAGGGTAGAGTGTTCTGAGACTGTGAATTAGGTCAAGTTAATTGATATTAAGTCTTCTGTTTCCTTACTGATTTTTTTCTTCATTCTTTCAGTTACTGATAGAACAGTGTTGAAATATTCCAGTGTCAGTGTGGATTTTTAAAAATCAGTTTTGTACTATATATTTTTAAGCTCTGTTTTTAGTTGCATAGACATGTAGAATTGTTTTATGCTTTTGATACTTTGACATCTTTGTTATTATGAAATATCCGTCTTTATTCTTGGTAATATTCTTTGTTCTACTGCTTTTTCTGATGTTAATATAACTACTTTAGCTTTTTTCTTTAAGATTTTTTCTTTTATTTTTCCTTTTTCTCCCCAAAGCCCCCCAGTACATAGTTGTGTATTTTTAGTTGTGGGTCCTTCTAGTTGTGGCATGTGAGATGCCGCCTCAGCATGGCTTGATGAATGGTGCCATCTCCACGCCCAGGATTTGAACCAGCAAAACCCTGGGCTGCCAAAGTGGAGCGCGTGAACTTAACCACTTGGCCACGGGGCCAGCCCCTACTCCAGCTTTTTTGATTAGTGTTTTCATGGTATGAGTTGCTTTCTTAAAGACAGTATATATACAATTGAATCTTGCTTTTTCAATAAATCTGACAGGCTTCCTTTTATTTATTGTTTTAAGGTAATTATTGTTATGGTTGGGTTTAAATTTACCTTCATCAAATTTGGAAAAATTTTGGCCATTATTTCTTCATATATTTTTTTGTTCTTTCCCCCTCCTCCCACCTTCCTCTTGGATAATTGAAATCAAGGCCAAGAAAATAACCAGATATATAGTGTTGAAAGACTAAATGATTTCCCCCTGTGGTGGGGAACAAGGCATTGCAGTATGGCTAGAAAAAGAAAGAAAAGGCAGAAAGGAAGAAGTTAAACTGTCTCTATATGTAGATGATATGATTGGCTGAAAAGATCTGAAAGTGACTACTAAAAATAATAAAATGAAGGAGTGCTTCAATTTGTAATTGAAACATCTAGGTTTTACTCTTTGATATTGTTACACAGTATGTCAATGCTTTATTATTTTTCTGGTCTTATTTTCTTTGTGCTTTGGGTAGCTACCATTGCTATGCCTTCAAGTTTACTGATCTTTACTTCACTTATGTTTAATCTGCTGTTTATCCGTCTTGTTATATTTTTCATTTCAGGTAGTATGTGTTTTAAATCTCTACATATTCCATTTGGGTCTTTTTCACATCTTCTGTTTCTCTTCTCATCGTGTTTATATGTTATTCTCTGTCTTGAACATGTGGAGCATATTTATAACAGCATAGTTTTAACATCATTGTCTGCTAATTTTGTCACCTCTGTTCATTTCTGTCTGCTTCTATTGACTGATTTTTTTTCTCCTGATGTGGGTCATATATTTCTGCCTTGTTTTTAAATATCTGGAAATTTATGGTATTCCATTAAATGTTTTCAGACTTTTGGGATATAGTTACCTATAATCTGTTAGATCCTTACAAGGATTGCTTTCAAGCATTGTTACGGCTTATAAAAGCAGACTTGAACGTTAGGCTAGTTTGGCTCCACTTTCAAGGTGATACCATTTTGAGGACTCTACCTGATGCCTCCCATGTATTGAGAAGCCTTTTTACCTTGTTTATTGAGAATGTGAACTGTTCTAGTCCTGTGTGAGCTTTGGGAATTGATTGACCTTTTTGCTTTCCAGGGTATTTTCTGTACTTTGAGTAGTTTACACTCTCTCATGTGCAGATCATTACCCAGGGAAAAGTTAAGGCACCACTGCAGATCTCCAGAGCAGAGGTGGGCAGATTACAACTTGCAGGCCAAGTCCCACCTACCACCTATTATTGTAACTGAAGTTTTATTGGAACAAGCCATACTTGTTCATTTATGTATTGTCTTTGTTGTTTTCCTGTTTTAATGGCAGGGTTGAGTAGTTATGGGTTGAGAGATCATATGACCTGCAAAGCCTAAAATACATATCTGCCCTTTACAGAAAACATTTGCTGACTCTTGCTTTAGAGTTTTCTTTCTGTAGCGTTTTCCTGTCCGGTAATCTATGCTGCAAATTATAGCTACCCTGACAGCCCTGGAGTCTGATCTCAGTCTCCTTCACTCCCAGGCTTTCTTTGGAGTCCCCGTCTACGTATCATGGCCTGGAAATGGCCTCCATGCTGTAAGCTGGGGCAATGTAGGGCTTACCTCATTTGTTTTCCTTCCCTTGGGGAATCACAGTACTGTATTGGCTGATATTAAATTTCTGAAAACAATTGATTCTTATATTTTTCTTTTTCAGTTTTCTGGAAAAATTCCTTAAGGTGGGGAATGGTCCATCCAATCTTTGTTATTATAAAATGGTCGTGTGCAGGAGAAGCAGTGTAATATTTTGAGATTCATTTGTGTTACTTTGTGTATCAGGCATTAGTTATGTCTTATTTCCATGTAATATTGTATTTGTTTGAATATATCAGTTTGTTTAGAGATTCTCTCATTGGTGAACACCTGAGATGTTTGTAGTTTTGGACTGTTATATAAAGCTGCTGTGAACTTTCTCGTGTAAGTTATTTTGTGAACCCATGTTTTAAATTCTCTTCGGTAAATATATGAGTGGAATTGCTTGTTTATAGGGTAGTTATTTATTTAATTTTAGAAGAAAATTTCAGTCTTTTTTCCCATAACAGTTGCATAGTTTTATACTCTCACTGTTAATATGAGAGTTTTGATAGCTTCTCTTTTTATCTTTTAGTGCTGTCATAATTTTTAATTTTAGCTATTTTGGTGGGTTCTTAATGGTATTTTATTGTAATTTTCATTTGTATTTCCTTGAGAACTAATGATTTTGAGCATTTTTTCCATTTGTTCATTTGCCTTTTTTATCTCTCTTTGTGATGTCCCTTTAAATTTTTTGTCCATTAAAAAAATTGGGGTGTTTGTCCTTTTATTATTGGTTTTTAAAAGGTTTTAAAATGTATTGCATACAAGTCTTTTGTAGTGTGTTTTATGAATAATTTCTCCCAGTCTACAGCTCATGTTTTCATTTTCTTAGTGGTACCTTTTTGGTTTTTTTTTTTATTCTCCCCAATGTCCCCCAGTACATAGTTGTGTATTCTAGTTGTGAGTACCTCTGGTTGTCCTGTGCCGCCACAGCATGACCTAATGAGTGGTGCCATGTCCACACCCAGGATCCGAACCGGGGAAATCCTGGGCCGCCGAAGTGGAGTGCGCAAACCCTTAGTGGTATCTTTTAAGGAACTGAAATTTTTAATTTTGATGATGTCTAATTTATAGATTTTTCTTTTTCTTTTAAGGTTATTTCTTTTTGTGTCCTATATAAGGAAACTTTTACTTCCCTAAAGTCACAAAGATATTCTCTGGTTTAAAAGCTTTATAGTTTTTGCTTTTACAGAGAGGTCACTGATCCATCTTGGATTAATTTTTATGTATGGTGTAAACTACATGTTTGGGTTCTTTTTTTGCACATGGATGTCCAATTGTTCCAGTGCTATTTGTTGAAAAGACTTTCTTTTCTCCATTGCATTTCTTGCATACATTTGGTGCCTTTGTTTAGAATTAATTGACTGTATATAAGTGTGGGTCTATTTCTGTTCTCTCTACTCAATTCCAATAACTCACTGTTTTGGTAACCTAGCATAAGAGCAGTTCTTGAAGTCAGGTTGTGTAAATATTCTAGTTTTATTTTTTTAAGATTGTTTTCTGCATATTCTTCAAAACTTTAGAATCAGTTTGCTAAATTTTACAAAAAACCTTGGTGAGATTATGATTGAGATGCTGTTGGATCTGTAGAGCAGTTTGTGAGAATTGAGATCTTAACAATATTGAGTCTTTCAATCCATGAACATGGTATACCTCTTCATTTATTTAAGGCCTCTTTAATTTATCACAGCAGTGCTTTGTAGTTTTTAGTGGTTGATCTTTTTATTTTATTTCTTATTTATTTGATTTTATTTTTTTGAGGAAGATTAGCCCTGAGCTAACTACTATCAATCCTCCTCTTTTTGATGAGGAAGACTGGCCCTGAGCTAACATCCATGCCTGTCTTCCTCTGCTTTATACATGGGACACCTACCACAGCATGGCTTTTGCCAAGTGGTGCCATGTCTGCACCTGGGATCCGAACCAGTGAACCCCGGGCCGCCGAGAAGCGGAACATGCACATTTAACTGCTGCGCCACTGGGCCAGCCCCTTTAGTGGTTGATATTGCACTTATTGTCAAATTTGCTTCTAAGCATTTTGTATTTTTTGATGTTATTTTCAAGGAAATAATTGTTTAAAATTTCATTTTCCCATTTACTTCTAGTGTATATTTTTTATAATGGCCTTATATCTTGTGCACTTGCTTACTTATTAGTTTTAGTAGTTGCTTTCAGATTTTTTTGGCAATTATGTCATCTGCATGTAGAAACAGTTTTACTTCGTTCTGTCTTCTTTTTTGTTTCTTGTCATATTGCAATGCCTTATTCCCATCTAAGGGGAAAATCATTTAGTCTTTCAACACTAGATATCATGTTAGCTGTAGAATTTTCATGTGTGCCTTCAATTAGACTAAGAAAGTTCCTTCTATTTTCAGTGTACTGCCATTTTAAAAATAGTGAATTTTGTGAAAGGCTTTTTACTACATCTGTTGAGTGTGACTTTTCTTTTTTACATTGCTAATGTGGGTAAATTAAATAGGTTCATTTTTAAATGTTAAATTAACTTTGCATGCCTGTGATAAATCCTACATGGTCATGATCTATGTGTATTAAATTTGCTAATATTTTTATTAAGAATTTTTGTGTCTGTATTCATGAAGGATATTGGTCTGCAGTTTTCTTCATGTTTATATGTCTTTGTCTGGGGTATCAGGGTAATACTGGTAATGTTGTTACCAGGAATGTCCACAATGGTTTTGTCAAGGTATTTGGCCTCATTTGGAAGTAGGGTCTCTTACCCTATTTTTTGAAAGAGTTTGTATGAAAATGGTGTTATTTCTTCCTGAAATGTTTATAGAATTCACTACTGAAACCATCTGGGACTCGTGTTTTGTTCATGTGTAGGTTTTTGGTAAACTCAATTTTTCACCCCTTTTTTGGTGAGGAAGATTGGCCCTGAGCTAACATCTGTTGCCAATTTTCCTCTTTTTGCTTGAAGAAGATTGCCCCTGAGCTAACATCTGTGTCAGTCTTCCTCTATTTTATATGAGGAACACTGCCACAGCATGGCCTGACAAGCAGTGTGTAGATCTGTGCCCGGGATCTGAACCTGCAAACCCTAGCCTGCCGAAGTGGAGCACATGAACTTAATCACTACACCACTGGGCCAGCCCCTAAACTCAATTTTTAAAATAGATATAAGCTATTCAGGTTTTCTATACATTTTTTTCTTACAGATTGTATTTTTCAAGAAATTTTGGAATTTCATCTAAGTTACATTTGTACATAATGTTCTTTATAATGTTCATTGAAAATTCTTTTAATGTCTGTAAGAGTTACAGTGATAATCATTTTAAAGTTCCCAGTTCTCTCTCTTTTATTTAGATCAGTTTGCTAAAGGTTGTTGATTTAGTCAATGAGCCAATGTTTTTTTAAACAGGATTATTGAAGTATAATTTACATAGAAAAAAATCCACCTGTATTGTGTACAATTTAATGATTTTTAGTGATATTGAAGAGATATGTAACTACAGTCTAATTTAAGAATATTTCATCACCCTGAAAGTATTCCCGTGACAATTTGCAGTTAATTCCTGCTCCCTCTCCCAGCTCCGGGTAACCCTCATCTGCTTTCTGTTTCTATAAAGTTGCCCTTTTTTGCTCATTTTTATAAATGGAATTGTACAATATGTAGTCTTTTGAGTCTAGCTTCCGTATCTTAGAATAATGTTTTTCTACTTCATCCATGTTATAGCATGGCTTTGTCTGGCTTTAGTGGCAGGGTAATAGTGACCTCATAGAATGAGTTGGAAAATATTTCCTTCTGTGTTTTCTGGAAGAGTTCATAAAGGATTGGTATTATTCCTTCATTAAATGTTTTATAGATTTCACCAGTGAGGCTATCTGACTGGCTTTTCTTAATGGGAGGATTTCCAAATACTGTTTCAATTTCTGTATTTGGTATAGGTCTATTCAGACCTTTTCTTTTCTTTTTCCTTTCTGTTTCCCTCTCCCTCCCTGCCTTCTTCTCTTACTCTCTCCTTCTCTTCCTTAATTAATTTGAGCCATCTTAGGAATTGGTCACTTTCATCTAAGTTGAATTTCTATAGGGTCAAGAGGGATGTCACCTCTTTCATTTCTTATTTTGGTAGTTTGTTTTTTCTTTCTATTTCCCTTGATCAGTCAAGCTAATGGCGTGGCAGTTTTGTTCATCTTTTCGAAGAAGAGTGTTGGTTTTATTGATATATTTTTTCTATTGTTTTTCTAATTTCTACTTTATTGATTTCCATTCTAATATTTATTATATCCTTCCTTCTGCTTACTTTGGGTTTACTTTGCTCTTTTTCTCTAGTTTCTTGGGGTGGAAACGTGGGTTATTGATTTTGAGCTCTTTCTTCTTTTCTAATATTGCCATTTATTTTTGGTCTTTATTTATTTTCATTTATTTTATTGAGGTCATAATGGTTTACAACATTGTGTAATTTCAGGTGTACCTTGTTATTTATCAACTTTTGTATATACTGCATCATGCTCACCAGTAATAGTCTAATGTTTATCTGTCACCATATATATCTGCCCTTTTACCTCTTTTGCCCACCCCCCAACCCCCTTCCCTTCTGGTCACCACTAATCTGTTCTCTTTATCCATATGTTTGTTTATCTTCCACATGAGTAAAATCATGTGCTGTTTATCTTTCTCTGTTTGGCTTATTTCGCTTAACGTAACGTCCCCAATATCTATCCATGTTGTTGCAAATGGAACGATTTTGTCTTTTTTTATGGCTGAGTGTATATATATATACCATTTCATTGTGTGTATATATACCACATCTTCTTTATCCATTCATCAGCTGATGGGAACTTGGGTTGCTTCCACGTCTTGGCTACTGTGAATAATGCTGCAGTGAACATAGGGGTTTACATCTCTTTGAATTGTTGATTTCATGTTCTTCGGATAAATACCTAGTAGTGGGATAGCTGGATCATACAGTATTTGTATTTTTAATTTTTTGAGAAGTCTCCATACTATTTTCCATAGTTTCTGCACCAGTTTGCCAACAACAGTGTATGAGGATTCTCTCTTCTCCATATCCTCTCTAACATTTGCTGTTTTTTGTCTTGGTAAATATAGCCATTCTAACAGGTGCAAGTAGTGGTTTTGATGTGCATGTCCCTGATGATTAATGATGTTGCACATCTTTTCATGCGCCTGTTGCCCATCTGTATATCTTCTTTGGAAAAATGTTCATAATATGAGCATTTAAAGCTATAAATCCCTCTATGTACTGCTTTAGTTGCACTAATATGTTACATTTCCATTTTTACACAGTTGAAAATATTTTCTAATTTTCCTTGTGATTTCTTCTTTGACTGTGGGTTATTTAGAGGTGTGTTGCTTAATTTCCAAATATTTGTGGATTTTTCCAAATTTTTTCTGTTGATTTCTAATTTAAGTCTCTTGTTGTTGGAGAACATGGATTGTATGAGCCAATCATTTTAAATTTATTGATGCTTATTTTATGGTCCAGTATAGTCTCTGTTGTGGAGAATGTTCCATGTGCACTTGAAACTAATGTGTATTCTGCTGTTGTTGAGTAGTATGTTAGATGTTAGTTACATAATGTTGATTGATTGATAGTGTTGTTTAAATCTTTTATATCCTTAGCGATTTTCTGTCTAGTTTGTCTATCAATTATTGAGAAGAGAGTATTGAAATCTCTAACTGTTATTTTGGAATTGTCTATTTCTCTTTTCCTTTACGTCCATTTTTGTTTTATGTATTTTTTGGGCTCTTTTGTTAGATGTGTTTGTGTTGATAATTGTTACAGTTTCCTGATGAATTGACCCTTTTATCATTACTAAGTGTTTTTCTTTGTCTCTTGTGATGTTTTTTGTGACTCTTTTGTCTTAGTATAGGCACTCTAGCTCTCTCACAGTTATTGTTTGCATAGTTTATCTTGTTTTACAATTTTGCTTTCAATCTATTTTATACCTTAGATTCTAATGTGTGTCTCTTGTGACACCATATAGTTGGATCTTGTTTTTCCAGTGTGACAGTCTTTGCCTTTTGATTGGCGTATTTAACCCATTTATACTTAATGTAATTATTGATATGGTTTGATTTACATCAACCATTTTCGTATTTGTTTTCTATACCTCTCATGGTCCTTTTTGTTCCTCTCCTCCTTGTTTATTGCCTTTTTTGTGTTAAATAGACATTTTTCTGGTGCACATTTTAATTTCTTTTTTAACTATGTATATATATATATTTTTTTTTAAAGATTTTATTTTTTCCTTTTTCTCCCCAAAGCCCCCCGGTACATAGTTGTATATTCTTCGTTGTGGGTCCTTCTAGTTGTGGCATGTGGGACGCTGCCTCAGCGTGGTCTGATGAGCAGTGCCATGTCCATGCCCAAGATTCGAACCAACGAAACACTGGCTGCCTGCAGCGGAGTGCGTGAACTTAACCACTCGGCCACGGGGCCAGCCCCTATTTTTTGTTTTTTTTAAGGGTTACAATATGTGTTATAACTTATTACAAAGTAATTAATATTAATACTAATTTAATACCAGTAATACAGAATCTTTGATCCAGATTAGCTCCATTTCCTTTCCCTCTTGCATGTTATTATTGTCATATTTATTTGTGTTATAAGCCCAGCCATACAGTTTTACTATTGTTTTGCTGTTAGTTTTAAAATCAGTTAAGTGAAGAAAGAAATGTTTTCATTGAGTCTTTTATATTTACCTTTATAATTATCTTATTAGATTTCTTTATTTCTTTGTGAAAATTTCAGTTACTGCCTGCTGTCATTTCCTTTTATCCTGAAGGACTTCTTTAGTTGCGGTTTCGTTCTTTTTTTTGTATTGCTTGTCTGCTAGCCACAGATTACTCAGTCTTTGTTTATGTAAGAATGTCTTTATTTTATTTATTTTTTTTATTAAGGTTATGAAAGTTAACATCCTTGTGAAATTACAGTTGTACATCATTATTAGTCATGTTGTAGGTACACCACTTCACCCCTAGCACCCTCCCCCTACCCCCCTTTCCCCTGGCAACCACCGATAATTTCTCTTTGTCCATATGTTAACTACCACCTATGAGTGGAGTCATACAGAGTTCGTCTTTGTCTGGCTTATTTCACTCAACATAATACCCTCAAGGTCTATCCATGTTGTTGTGAATGGGACGACTTTGTCCTTTTTTATGGCTGAGTAGTATTCCATTGTATATATATACCACATCTTCTTTATCCAATCATCAGTTGCTGGGCACTTAGGTTGGTTCCATGACTTGGCTATTGTATAGATCTTTCACTTCCTTGGTTAAATTTATCCCAAGGTATTTTATTCTTTTTGTTGCGATCGTGAAAGGGATTGAGTTCTTGAGATCTTTTTCTTTTAGTTCATTGTTAGCATATAGAAATGCTACTGATTTATGTATATTGATTTTATACCCTGCAACATTGCTGTAGTTGTTAATTGTTTCTAATAGTTTTTCTATGGATTCTTTGGGGTTTTCTATATATAAGATCATGTCGTCTGCAAACAGCGAGAGTTTTACTTCTTCGTTGCCTATTTGGATTCCTTTTATTTCTTTTTCCTGCCGACTAGCTCTGGCCAACACCTCCAGTACTGTGTTGAATAGGAGTGGTGAAAGTCGGCACCGTTGTCTTGTTCCTGTTCTGAGAGGGATGGGTTTCAGTTTTTGTCCATTGAGTATGATGTTGGCTGTGGGTTTGTCATATATGGCCTTTATTATGTTGAGGTACTTTCCTTCTATACCCATTTTATTGAGGGTTTTTATCATAAATGGATCTTGGATCTTGTCGAATGCTTTCTCTGCATCTATTGAGATGATCATGTGGTTTTTGTTTCTCATATTGTTAATGTAGTGAATCACGTTGATTGATCTGCGGATGTTGAACCATCCCTGTGTCCCTGGTATAAATCCGACTTGATCATGGTGTATAATCTTTTTGATGTATTGCTGTATTTGGTTTGCCAAAATTTTGTTGAGGATTTTTGGATCTATGTTCATCAGTGATTTCGGCCTGTAGTTTTCCTTCTTTGTGTTGTCCTTGTCAGGTTTGGGGCTCAGGGTGATGTTGGCTTCATAGAATGTATTAGGGACTGCTCCATCTTCCTCTATTTTCTGGAATAGTTCGAGAAGGATTGGTATTAAATCTTCTTTGAATGTTTGGTAGAATTCTCCAGAGAAGCCTTCTGGTCCTGGACTCTTATTTTTGGGGAGGTTTTTGATTACTGTTTCTATTTCTTTACTTGTGATTGGTCTATTCAGATTCTCTCTTTCTTCCTGATTCAGTTTGGGTAGGTTGTTTGAGTCTAGGAATTTATCCATTTCTTCTAGGTTGTTCAATTTGTTGACATATAGTTTTTCATAGTATTCTCTTATGATGCTTTGTATTTCTTTGGTATCTGTTGTGATTTCTCCTCTCTCGTTTCTAATTTTATTTATTTGAGACTTCTCTCTTCTTTTTTTAGTGAGTCTGGCTAAGGGTTTGTCGATTTTGTTAATTTTTTTGAAGAACCAACTCTTTGTTTCATTGATCCTTTCTACTGTCTTTTTTGTTTCATTGTCATTTATTTCTGATATAATTCTTATTATTTCCCTCCTTCTACTGACTTTGGCTTTGTTTGTTCTTGTTTTTCTAATTCCGTTAGGTGTCGTTTGAGGTTGTTTATGTAAGATTTTTCTTGCTTATTGAGGTGAGCTTGTACTGCAATGAATTTCCATCTTATGACTGCCTTTGCTGAGTCCCAAATAATTTCGTACGGTGTGTTTTCATTTTCCTTTGTGTCCCAGTAAATTTTGATTTCTACTTTAATTTCTTTAATAATCCATTGTTTGTTCAGTAGCATGTTGTTTAGTCTCCACATTTTTGGCCCTTTCCCAGGTTTATTCTTGTAGTTGATTTCTAGTTTCATAGCATTGTGATCAGAAAAGATGCTTACTATTATTTCAACCCTCTTGAACTTATTGTTGCTTGCTTTGTTTCCCAAGATATGGTCTATCCTTGAGAATGTTCCATGCGCCCTTGAGAAGAATGTGTAACCTGCTGTTTTTGCATGAAGTGTCCTTTATATACCTATTAGGTCCATCTGATCTAATTTTTCATTTATTTGTATAATTTCCTTGTTGATTTTCTGTCTGGATGATCTGTCCATTGGTGTTAATGGGGTGTTGAGGTCCCCTACTATTATTGTATTGCTGTTGATGTCTCCTTTTAGTTTTGTTAATAGTTTCTTTACAAATTTTGGTGCTCCTGTGTTAGGTGCGTATATATTTATCAGTGTTATGTCATCTTGGTGGAGCATCCCTCTTATCATTGTATACTGTCCCCTTGTCTCTCTTTATCTGTTTTGCTTTGAAGTCTGCTTTGTCTGATATAAATATGGCAACACCTGCTTTCTTTTGTTCATTATTAGCTTGGAGTATTGTCTTCCATCCCTTCACTTTGAGTCTGTGTTTGTCTTTGGGGCTGAGGTGTGTTTCCTGGAGGCAGCATATTGTTGGATCTTGTTTTTTGATCCATCCTGCCAGTCTGTGCCTTTTGATTTGAGAGTTCAATCCATTCACGTTTAGTGTGATTATTGAAACATGGGGGCCTACTCTTGCCATTTTATCACTGGTTTTCCGGTTCTTTTGCATTTTGTCCTGGTGGAGAGCTGTTACTTTGTGTTATTGTCCTTCTACTTATCTCCTTTGTTCTGGATTTTTGAACCCCTTTCCTTTTTTTGATTTTTCAGGAATGAGCTTCTTCCTGAGCAATTCTTGAAGAGGAGGTTTTGTGGCAATGAACTCCCTTAACTTCTGTTTATCTGGGAAATTTTTTATTTCTCCATCATATTTGAAGGATATTTTCGCTGGGTGGAGTATTCTTGGCTGCAGGTTTTTGTCCTTCAGAGTTTTGAATATTTCCTTCCAATCTCTTCTAGCCTGTAAGGTCTCTCCTGAGAAATCTGCTGATAGCCTTATGGGGTTTCCTTTGTAAGTTATTTTCTTCTGCATGGCTGCCCTTAGTATTTTCTCTTTGTCATTGACTTTTGCTAGTTTCACTAATATATGCCTTGGGGTTGGTCTTCTTGTGTTAATAAAATTTGGAGATCTATTCGCTTCTGTCGCATTGAGTTCCATCTGTCTTCCCAAGCTTGGAAATTTCTCAGCTATTATTTCTTTGAACAGGCCTTCTGCCCCCTTCTCCTTCTCTTCTCCCTCTGGTATACCTATAATCCTTATGTTTCATCTCCTAATTGAATCAGATGAATCTTGGAGAGTTTCTTCATTTCTTTTTAGTCTTAATTTTCTCTCCTCCTCTGTCTGCGGCATTTCTGTATTCCTATCCTCCAAATTGCTAATTCTGTCCTCCATATTATCGACCCTACTGTTCAGAGAGTCCAGATTTTTCTTAATCTCCTCCATTGTGTTCTTCATCTCCAGTATTTCTAATTGGTTCTTCTTTATGGTGTCAAGCTCTTTTGTGACATAGCTCTGAACTCATTGAGTTGTCTATCTGAATTCTCTTTTAACTCGTTGACTTTTTTCGTAATGGCAGTTTTGAAATCATCGTCATTTAGGTTGTAGATTTCATTGTCTTTGGGATTGTTTTCTGTGTACTTATCATTTTCCTTCTGTTCTGCAGATTTAATATATTTTTTCATACTGCTTTATGGCGTTGATTTGTGCCTCCACATAGAGATAGAGTTTATTTGCTGCTTCCAATTGTTGCGACTGATGTGGACTGGGCAGCTGTTTAGACTGCCCCAACCAGGAACCCTGTCAGCTGTTACTGACTGGACCTGGACACCTCCTTGTAGTCACAGTGGTCCTGTGGAGTCCCTCGTTGGTTGTGGAGGCAATCGCAAGGGGGCCTCAGACTGCTGGTGCCTACTGTTGCAGCCCACTTAGACGTGCTCCCTCCTTGTGGTCTGCAGCTGTGTTGTGGGCTTTCCCATCAGCCAGGAGCAGGAGCACCTATAATTGGCTCTTTGTCCCTAACAGCCCACCAGATCACACTTGTCCACTATAGGTCCCAGCAGAGCTATGGGTATCTTCTGCAGTGTGTCATTAGGTCACCTAGCTGTGCTACTTTTGCCCCAGGGCATTCCTGCCTTCTGATTGCCAGTCGGGACCTCTCCACTAGTGCTGTGCAGAGGCTTTCACCGAGGCTGCTGTAGGAACCTGGAGTTCCCCCTAGGCTATGTAGCCGTTTCCCTGGAGCTCCACTCTTTCCCACTACACTCTCACGGGATCTCTGGGAGCCCCTTGCCTCGTCTGGGACATGGCCAGAGTCCGTGTGACTGGCGGTGGCTTGTAAGCTGCTGCCTTGTGGGGAATTCTGCTCTAGGGAGCTTCCTTGTGTTCCGAATGCTGGGCGGGGCCTCCCTGCCAATTGCGAGCAGAGGCCCTCCCAGCTGGGGCGTTGCGGGACCCTGAAGCATCCCCCCGGGCCGCCGAGCTGTGTGTTGGAGCTCCACCCAGTCCCCAAGCATGTCCACAGGAAGTCCGGGCACCCCCTGCACCGACCCGTGCGCTGGAGACCATGGGCCCAGCAGCAGCTGGTGGTCTGGTTCAGTGCCAGGCAGTCCGCCCGCCAGGAGCTTCTCTTTGTTCTGGAGTCTGGGCTGGGCCTCCCAGCTAATGGCGAGCAGAGGCTTTCCCTGCTGGGGGAGTGCGGGACCCCAGAGCCTCCCCCCAAGCCGCAGAGCCAGGCGCTGGAGCTCCAACCCTGTCCCCAAGCACGTCTACGGGAAGTCCAGGCGCCCCCTGCACCGACCCGTGCCCTGGAGAGTGTGGGCCCAGCAGCAGCTTGTGGTCTGGTGCCGTGCCAGGGAATCTGCCCGCTGGGAGCTTCCCTTTGTCCTGGATTCTGCCCGTGGCCTCCCTGCTAATGGCAAGCAGATGCTTTCCCTGCCTGGGAAGTGCAGGACCCCAGAGCCTCCCCCCCAGGCCGCAGAGCTGGGCGCTTGGGCTCCAACCGTCTCCCCAAGCATGTCTACGGGAAGTCTGGGCGCCCCCTGCACCGACCCGTGTGCTGGAGACCCTTGGCCCCGCAGCAGCTTGCGGTCTGGTGCCGTGCCGGGGAATCCGCTCACTGGGAGCTTCACTTTGTTCTGGATTCTGGGCGGGGCCTCCCTGCTAATGGCAAGCAGAGGCTTTCCCTGCTGGGGAGGTGTGCCAGGGAATCTGCCCGCCAGGAGCTTCCCTTTGTTCTGGATTCTGGGCGGAGCTTCCCTGCTAATGCTCAGCGGAGGCCTTCCCTGCCAGTGGGTGCGGGACCCTGGGGATTCCCCCTGGGCTTAGGTGCAATCATGGGGGGCTTGAGTAGGGTTGTTGTCACCTGTTTCCACCATCGCTTCGCTGGTGAGTGCACACTCCCACCCTTGGTGTGTGGCGATGCTATGGGCGAGTCCGCTGGAAGAGAGCCTCCTGCAGGAACTAGGCTGTCCCAGGGTCGGGGGGGGTTGGAGAGTTTTCACCTATTTCCACCTCCTCCCGGGGGGAAGTCTGTCTGCCTTCTGATGTATAGTAGCAACGAGACTCTTAGGCATCTTGAGATGCTATCTGGATATCCTTTGTTAATCGGTGAATGTCCAATTAGTTGTAGATTCGATGGGGGAGAGACGAAGAAGACCACTCACTCCGCCTTCTTGGTCCCACCTGTTAGCACACTCTTACTGCAATTGTCCTCTTATTGGGTTGGTACCCAGTGTAGCTGGTTGCTAGTCTCAGGGGCATACAATTGTGATAGGCCTGAGGCCCACAAGGCTGATGTCAGTTCTCTTAGGAGTGCAGCTGAGTACGGCTCGAGAATGTCTTTATTTTGTCTCTCTTTTGTTGGATAGTTTAGTTGCATAAAGAATTCTTGGTTGACAGTATTTTTCTTTCACCTCTTTGAATTTATCATCCCAGTACAATTCAACTTCTGTGGTTTCTGATGAGATGTCAGTCGTTAATCTTATTGGGGTTCCCATGTATGTGAGGAGCTGTTTTTCTTCCGTTACTTTCAAGATTTTCTCTATGTCTTTCTGCATTTTTAGGGCTGATTAGGGCTTCAACTTCTCTAATTTTGTTACCCTCTTTGGGGTTTCATATAAACACGTAAGTTTTAAAGGAAAATTCCACAGATTTTCATTGTGTTTTGAAAATACTTGTAGCCTAAACTTATTTCTTATATGTTTGCCTTTTCCTCAAGTTTTCATAGACCTGTAATTCAGTAATACTTCTTTGAGGAGGGGATACGTAAACATTTTTGGTAGTGAGAAATGGTAATAGTACTTTAGTTTTATTTCATACTGTGGCATTATATACTGTTGCTTTAGGTTTTTCTCCTGACTCGTGAAGGTTTTATACACAAATGCTCATACATACCTATTTTCTATATATTTGTCAGATAAAAAGACATATATAAAAATAAGACTTAGAATCAAAGATACTGATTTTTCTTAACGAATATATGATTTTAGCTTAATATATTTTCCTTTTGATGAATATTGAACGCTAATCTTTAAGACTTGGTAAAAGACACCATAGTGTTTGTAGTATTTGTATTGAAGCATGTATTTGTCTCTTTAGGAGTTGATGTTCATAAATGTGTAGCTCTGGACTGTGTCATTGACGAGAAACATCTGGGGCTACAGTTCCCAACTGAGTATCTAATTTTGCTGCCTTATTCTTTTAGAAGTGTTACTATGAGCAATAGGCAGGGAACAGAAAGGAAGAAGGTGAGTGGGACCAAGAAAAAAAAGACTAAAACAGATGGCAGGGAAGTAAAAATAATAAAACCTTTTTTAATGCATTGTTTGTTTTAGATAGTTTGCTTGCTAAGCACATGGAAATACTTTGCACAGTTGAGAATTACTGACTTCCTACATGCTATTTTTGAGAAACAGCAAATCGTTCATGTAATATAAATACAATTATAGATTATTTTGCTGGAACTTGTGATTTTTTGGGCTTACTTTTTCATAAGATAAATAACAGGATTCTTTCAAATCATATTTTAACAATATATTTGGAGGATTATAAATATAAGTTTAAAGTCAATAGTGCTAATGCAAATAAATTACTAACATTCATTCAGAACTTCCTGAGTAGTTACATTTTTGTTAAGTTATATTCTGCTCTGAAAATGAATGTTACTAATCAGACTGGACTTTGCCGGATACACCTAAAGTCAGTATAGTGAGTTGTTTTGAAATGCCTGTGGTGCTGGAATTCTTTGTAATCATATTAATAAGATCATGTGATTGCAGAGTATTGTATACTGTTGGATGCACTTACGTGTGAATATGCAGTGTGGTTATTATTAATCCTGTGCCCCGCCCCCCCCTTTTTCTTTTTACTGATTTGTTCTCTAAATGTAGCAGGAAAATGGAAGTCAGACTGAGAGTGTAAGTCTTCAGATTCTTAGTTCAGTTCTTTTTCCATTATACCATAGTGTCTCTTGAGTTAAACATGCAAAGTAAGAGAGAGATGGGTAAAGACGGAAATGAAAGGAGGAAAATGAATTTGATGTAGGAAGTAATGTTAGACCTTGAACCAACCATATTATCAATGGTAGGAGATCCTACATTGCCCTTGTGTATACTTAGTTTCTTGAATGAGGATTATTGATAATGATATCGCTCTGTAAAATAGTCTTTTTATTTTTATGTTATTAAGTTTAGTTTTAGAAATTAGATCTGTAAATGTAGTTACCTATATCTGGTGCAAGGCCTCTTATCTTTGAAGTGAATAATAACGTTGCCTACCTTTTCATTGCTGTCACCAATTCCAGCAAAGTTCCACTGCGTTTTATCAAAGGTTATCAAGCTATTTTCCCTGTGTTCTATATAGTAGCAGCTTGTACTTTTCTAAGGGGAGTGTTTTGAGTTGAGAATGAGAAGTAATGGGGAGTAATTGTAGCCTTCTGTCATTCTGTTTAATGGCACAACCAAGAGACATTTTTTCTTGCCTTTTTACAAAAGAAAGGATAGCAGTGTGATTAGGGACAGATAAGGCCTTTAATATCAGACTGAGTAGGTTCAAATTCTGGCTCTGTGAGTTAATGCTTATGGGACGTGGGCAAATAACCTTATTCATTTGGAATAATATCAGCCTTATTCTTTGGATTATACCTTGGAAGCATGGTATTTGTGAGAATAAAATGAAATGAAATGAAAACAAGCTCAGAGAAGATTCTTTGAATGATTTTTCTTAGATAGTGTAATTACAAAGATACATTGTTGTCCAGATTTTACTTATTAGTTTTTCCATAGATAACATAGTAGATACATTTTTTTAAAAAGTTGAGAAGCTAACAACAACAAAGTAAAAAGAAGAGAGTAACTAAGTGCTTAACTCCAGAGGTAAGGTAAATCTTCAAACTGGATGTAGAATCTCCCCAAATTGTAAGCAGTCTAAAGACAGAGGGAGAACTGATGTTCTAAGTTATAAATAGGCTAATAGGAAATAATGATATAGTCTGTTAAAAAGCATTAATGAGTTTTTAAGTCATTAAAGGATGACTTAAAGGATCATTTCGTTTTGCAGATAATGGGAACCCTAGAAGTAACTCCATTCTTTATTGGGTTCACATTTTATGGGAATTTCTATTGAGCAGCTATTGTCTGGTGAATATGTGATAAAACAAACATTGATCTGGCCGTCATATGAACCAGAAACCACGAATGCAGAGTAAATCAAAGCCTTGGATGAACTCAGTTAAGAAACAATCTAGTGCTTTCTGGATTAAAATAGTGTAATTAAAGAAGCTTCCTAAGTATTTATAAATTTGTGTTTTGTATTACCGTGGTGATTAATGTCAATGTGTTTTTCTCAGCAAGAACACATCTCTCTTTAGTAAGAATCATGTATTCTAGCAAGTTTATGAGACAAACTGAAAAGAAGAAAAGTTCTAGTTCAACTTTCGTAAGATAAATACTGTGGTTTGTGTACATTAATATATATGTAGAATTTTGTCTGTATCGTACAGATTTCATCTCTCCTTCATTTGGTTAGGTGTGTACTTTTATGCATGTATTTGTGCACTCAGGCATATCTCTATTTTGGTGTTTTGGCCTGTCTTGGCGAGTTGTGAAGTGTTTAGCCATACATAGGGATATTGAGGAAAAGGATTCAAAAATCCATTGGCTATTCTGAGATTTTCTGAATTTCATTTTTTATCGATACTAAAATTTTACCCAGAGTTTCTGTACACCTCCTAGTCCTCATTATGAAATTCCTGATGTTACTCTGAGTCATTGTGAAAAATGTTAAGCTTTTTGAGAATAATGTGAAATGAAAAAATTTGACTCAGATAATTTGTTGACACTTATTAAAAATACAAAAACATTAAGGAAGATATAAAATGATCAGTGAATACATCTTGGCCTATGCTTTTAAAAGGCAACTACTGCATTGTATTTTGTTCCAGAAAAAAATGTTTTACGTATGTTCTTTTTAAAAGCAGTAATAATCTAATGAAAACCAGATGTCCACTAAGCAAAATCATGCAATGCAATTTCTTTCCTCCTAACACCTTAGTGATATCAGGAAGTTTTGATTGTGGTGAGATCCAGGTTGGTGACTCAGGGAGCACATTGTGAGCTGGTAGGTTTGAGTGGAGTGTTTCCAATTAGAAGCGTAGTATTATAGCATTGTGGGAACATATAATGCCTGAGAAAGGTGCTAGGTGCTGGATAGGAATGCAAAAGGCGAAATGAGAGAAAGCTAAAATTTCAGATACTTAAAATTTTTGTCTAAGACCAGAGTTGTGCGCAGGAAAGAGAAAGCAAACTTTTCTTTGTTTTCTCTCCTGTTATTGTTCCCTGGGCTCTAGACTAAATTTAAGATAATTAATGTGTTTTGTGTATTGTTAACCTAGGATTGTACCATCATTCAAAACTTTGTTTCGGCAGGAAGATGTTTTGAGCTCTAAGTTACTTACAAGCGGGCTTTTAAAGGTGATCACTCGTATGCTGATGATTGCCTGTGGTGACTATCTGTGTTAGTGACTTAGAGAGGTCTGTGGAGATGGTGCAAAATATTCCTCCCTCCTCCTGATGAGACGGTAATAATTATTCTTGGTAGCATTTGTAGACTCTTGACTCTGCTATGTCCTTTTAAATATATTTTGTTTTATTTTATGTTTTAAAATAATTTTACGGGTGAAACTGAGAGTTGTTAAAAGTTGCTCAAGGTAGAGCTGGGATTTGACTCTTTGGACTCCAAAGCTTGTGTTTTTAACATTGTATTATTCTAAGGGGACATATAATATGGAGAATTTAAAAGAATAGGGAGTTAAAGGCAGATAGAGCATATGTTTGCATTCTTTCTGGAAAGAAGAGAGAGAAATGGGAAAGCTGTTGTGGTGTGAAGAACCAAAACAAATGAAGACTGGGATTGTTCTTACAGCTGCTTTAAGTTATTTGGAAGTTAACCTGGGTTAACCTGCTTGACATTGCAACTATGGGTTCTTTGGATGTTATTTTTAATTATAGTTATGACTTCATCAAGAGTAGTTTTGAATATTATGGAAATCTTGAAGTACGTGCATTTCAAAATGAGTTAGAGGGCTTATGCCTTTAAAAAATAGCACCAGTGTTGACATAGTGTTAGAACATAATGTAAGATCAGGTCTTGATGCATTTTCTACATATTTGATCCGTGTTTCATAGTTATTCCCATCAATTTTTATGTTGCCTTATGTAGTATAGATTAATATTATGAGTAAAACTCGTTAGTAATTTTCTTGCATGCTAATTATATCTATTTAAAGATGTAATGTCTGAAAAGCTTTTAAAATTTAATATGATTAGTTTTTCCTGAAAGACTATATATTTCAAGAAAAATATTTTCTGTTTTAGTGATGAATAAAAAAGTCCAAACTCATAAACTTCTACTTGTATTCCCTAGGCAGAGGGGGAAAGTATTAGGGATATAAATTATTTAAAACATCTTTCCTTAGAACTGGAACAGTATGAATGTATTGCTTAAAATGATAAACTTTAATGCAAGAAATTTCTTATTTAACTATTTAGTTGTTTTGTCTTTACAGAGTATATTTGGTGCCGTCTGTGAACATGTCTGTTTTGTTCAGTCTTGAACCCCTAATTCCTAAAAATGTATCATTATATTTTTTCACCATAAAAAAAATAAGTTCAGTAGTCAATGTTTTAAACATTTTTTAATTTAATTTTTATTTTTTTAAACTTTTTTTTTTAAAGATTTTATTTTTTTCCTTTTTCTCCCCAAAGCCCCCAGGACATAGTTGTATATTCTTGGTTGTGAATCGTTCTAGTTGTGGCATGTGGGACGCTGCCTCAGCGTGATTTGATGAGCAGTGCCATGTCCGCGCCCAGGATTTGAACCAACGAAACACTGGGCCACCTGCAGCGGAGTGCACGAACTTAACCACTCGGCCACAGGGCCAGCCCCTAATTTTATTTTTTAAATTAAAAATTTTTTTACTCTGGCAAAATACACATAGCATAAAATTTGCCATCTTAACCATTTTTTAAGTGTACAGTTCAGTGGTATTAAATACATTCATATTGTTGTATAACCATTACCACTCTCAATCGCCAGAACTCTTTAAAAAAACTGAAATTCTATAGCCATTAAACAATACTATCCATAGGTCTACAGGCATTTTCTTTTCAATTGTTTGTACACTTGATAGTAATGAAAAAAATTGGAAGAATTTAGAGGAAGGAAATATTCACCTGAATCAACATATTTTAGTTTCCTTTATATTGAGCAATTAGCTGGTAAGCTAGTTTGGACCTGACTTTCAGGATAGAATGCTTTTGAGGTTATATTAGTTTCTTTGTTTTCAACAAGACAAGTCTTGATGATAGATCAATTAGCAAATCTTGAAGAACTAATGTAAATGGTATAGTAATTCCTGTTGTGAGAGAGACTTCCTAGAACTGCTGAAATGCCTCCTTTCCCCAGGCTGTCACATCTACTGTTGAATTGAGGAAGCAACCTGGTAGCAGTCTTCTGTGTCAGAGCTCGATTCAAAACTGTTCAGAATGGAAAGTGTTTTTAAAATGCTATGGGAAAACTAATTAAAACTGAACTTTAAAATTAAAAAGAAAACACAAAACAGTATAAAAATAAAGGTTAATGTTTTCTCTGAAATGTTTTTGGAAAACCTATAAGAGTCTTCCTATAGGAAGATTTTTTAAACCTATTAAAATATAGATTTTAAAGACAGATATTTATTAATCACTTCATTGCATTGACCTTGCCAGACAGCAAGGCAGGTAGTTATTCTTAGGTCTGAGGATTAAAAGTATTATTATTTAAGACTAAATATTAAGAGACTAACACATCTTAGTACATGTGCTTTGTGTGCTAGCTTTTTCCTAATGTAAAATGAATATGCCATATGATTGGTGACAAATAAGAAACTCTTTGTGTAATTAAGAGAAGATTTGTTTGTTTAAGAGCTCTCAAAGGTTGTAAAAGATTATACTTGGCTATATGTGAAGGATAAATGTTGTGCAATAATGCCCCTTAGTTCCCCTTTTATAATAAATCTCAGCTGTGTGTTCAGCACAAGGGCTCAGTGCCAAAAAGAACAGGTTCAACTTGTCTGTGAGGATTTGCACCACAGTAAAGTGCACAACTGCTTTTGTAGAGGTCATTCTGGAGGTCACAGGCATGTACAGTTGAATGCAAGCAAGTTTAAAAACATGGTAGAACGGATAGTCTTACTTAAGATTCAAGAGTCAATGTTAGCTTAAAACATTAAAGGGTTGGAAAATCATAAAAAGAAACCTTGTAGGTTTTTCACTTTATGTATATTTATGTTTTCGGATGGATTTAAAACAACTTCTTTGCCCAACATATTTTAAAAGAACTTCAGAATCACTTTTATAATAATTTCCAAGACTTGGAAACTGACTATTTTAAGGTTTGTTAAATTCTGAGCAGTGCTCTGAACAGAGTTCATAAAATAAATGTAGGATATGATGGTGATAGAACAAAGTATAGAGGGATATGTGTGTGTAGGGGTGGGAGTAGGGGTGTGTGGGTAAGTTCTAATGAAAAGGTAGATGTGATCTAAAGGAGAATGCCTCCAAGAATCCTGTTTCTCCTGAGCTTATGGTTGAAAGTTTCAAAATTAACAACAAAGAAAATGCTATCTTTTATTTATATGACTCTCTTTCCCCAAGTATCTCACAAATACTTTCCTATATTTGTGGTAAATAGAAATAGCTCAGAAAGAGCAGGTGGAGAGACTCTAAGACCCATGAATCCAGCCAATAGAAGCTTTGGATTTAGTAAAAAGATCACCAGAAAATGGGATAACTACGTAATTAAGGGGATGCAGAACTTACCTAGAGTTGTGTCTTATCTAGAGTTGTATTTGGTCACAGAGTGACTGTTTCTTTTCTTTTGTTTTTAAGTGGTGATCAAAATGGCAGGCAGCCATTGATTTCAGTATAGAGATTAATTAGTAATCCTCAGAATATGCTTCAGCAAATGCAGCTGATTCGCAGTAGCACCTGTTTCAGCAACTGGCAGAATGTTAGTGCTTTTATCAAGCCTGTAATTTCCAGAAGGGCTTCAAAGCTGTGTTCATTGAAGTCTCTCATACTATCTACTTTCTTTGTCCTCCAGGGCACTGTTTTACAAAACGTACCTCTGTTTCTGTTTATTTATGTATGTATTTATGTATTTATTTATGAAGGTTATAAGATAAAGTTAGTTTTTTAAATTAAAGAAAAAAGGCTAAAATGAATTACGTGATAGTGTGTATACTCCTGTATTTGTGGAACCACCATTTATGCTCAGTGAACATGTAATGTTCCCAGGTGAAAAATTTACCAACTTTGTGATTTCTGTCCATTGCTTTTATAACTCATATTATGAACATAAAACATAATTGTCAATTATGACAAATGATCTGTTACAAGTATAGTAAAATGTGATTTAAAGGATTGGTGATTATAGTTAACTTTGTAGGAAGGTAGTTAACTTCTACATTGCTAGAAATTATTCTTTCTAGTTGAAATAGTCTTTCTGGTTCATATTTCAAAATATATTCAGTTTACATGGATTCATAGATAAGCCGTCAATTTGTATATTGTTTGAGGGAGGATAATATTTTTGCTTGTTATGAAAAGAAGACTGAACTGAGAGAGAGTATCTGAAAAGGATGAAGCACATATCTTAGTATAGGTGAAATTTACATGATTCAAAATGTACTATGGAAAAGTTGAATGTGAATTTTCTAAAAATAAATTGAATTATATGTTTTAATGAACTAGGGTAACTTTCATTTAAAAACCACTTATATAATATTTTTAAAACAAATGAGTACTTTCTAATTTATGTTTCATAAATGTAAATATATATTATTAAGTGCTTGAAAATAGAGTCAGTTCTGGTGGTATATCCTTTCTGTCATACCTTCACAGTGCCTAACATCCACTAAATGTTTAAATAAATGAATTTTCATATGTAGTCCTATAACAGAAAAGTGCTTGGTAGATTCTGGCAGTATAGGGTTTAAAGCCTGGGTAGTTTACTTGGCCTTGGAGAACTTCAGTTTCTTTTCCTGTAAAGTAGGCAAAATCATACTTACCTCAAATGTATATATAGTGCCTAGCACGGTGCATGGCATATAGTAGATGTTCAATAAATAGTTCTGTGTCCCTTGCATGGAACCCCACTGTTAGTAATCACATTCCATATCTGCATGACTTTAGTAAAAGACAATTTATGTGAAATTGCAAGTGAAAAGGGAATCAAAGAATCCTAAATGTTCCATTTAATTCTGCATTTAAAGTCTTAAATCTAATTGCATGGTGGTTTTGTGAAGGTAGTGGTGGTGGTGGTGATGATGTGTGTTGGGAAGACAGGTTGGGGAGTTAGGGTTTTGATAGTATTTGTTGTTTCCTTTTAGGACAGAAGGATAAAGTCATTTACAGCTTGGCTTAGCTGTTTACTTATTTTCTACAATGGAAATGGCACGATAACTACTCACTCTGTGCTAAATGACCTCAGATAGAACCAAAAGATTTGTTACGTATTTTTTGGAGGGGAGAGCTTGGAGTGGGGGTTTGAATAGAATGGGATACTGTGGATCATTACAAAACATTTATTCATTCGTGAAACAAACATTCCTAATATGTACCAAACACTGTACTAGGCACAGAGGATGTTTTAGATTTAAATAAAATATGATTTCTTGAATTATTCACTCTCTATTATGGTTTAGAGAAGCTTTCTGCTACTTTTTCACTGCAAAATATTTCTGCTTCAGAAGACCACTGATCTTATGTGATATTTTTTGTTTTGCTTATATAGTAATAGTAACATTCGTAGGGAACTTTATATAAAGCAATTTTCGTATTTTATCACATTCGGAAATTTAGACTTATGTATAAGTTGTCTTTATTGTTGGTTAACTAAAAGTTTACTTAAGTGTCAAAGTAAGAATTCTTTCTTGGAAACTATTTTTGTAATTACTAAAAGTAAGTGAACTAAAATGCTATATGCCTGAAAAGTTTGTTTTTAAAATTTCTGGCAAATACTGTTTTTCTTAAAATTAATGCAGACTCTTTTAGGAGACAGGTTTTGCCTCACTAAATAGTCTCCTTGATGTTTTTCTTTTCTGATCTTTTTATAGAAACAGATAGGATTTGCTGGACACTCTGTCCTGTTGGCAACAAATGGTAGTTTAGTAGCAAGACAAGCATCAGAGAAAGAATGTAAAATTAGTACTTTCCAACACATCTTCATTTATCACTGCTCAAGGAAAGGTAAAACCTAGAACAACAAAAACAAAACAAACACAATTTCTTCCTTGGATCCTAATTTTTCTTCAAGCTACTGAGATATCTCCATGTTTTCATTTTATCTTATAATTTGATGAAAATAATAATAAAGTTTGCTCAGTGTTTCTACTTCATCAACTCCCATTCTTTCTTCTATCATTTATATTCTGGCTCCTATTTTCAGTACTGTATTAAGACTACTCTTGGTATTGAAATTCCATCACTAGAAATGCTCTTTCTTCCCCTCCATTTCAGCCCCATTCAGCTTCTATAGCCCGTCTCAAATGTCATTTTTTCCATGAATTCAATTGAATGAACATTCAGATACTTGTGTTCAGCGGAGTCATATCATATGTACATTTAAGTTATTTGAATTCAACTAAGGTTGACAACAACATCATTCTGGGGGAAAAAATAGCAAAGAATTCCTCTCTTCCCTAGTAAAAAATGTTTTTGAAACACATCGTTGCCAAAAGCAAGCCAACTACCTAGTTTTCCACAGAAGAAACAGTAATCTTTTCCACTGCTGGAAGAAAAGCTAGGTGAGTCAGATTCAAATAAAGAGATTACAATATGCACAGAACAATGTATAGTAAACTTTATGGGCTATTTAGGGATTTTTGAGGAGTTATTTTGACCAGTTTTTGCCTCACTCTGACTTTGGAACCTAACTCCTGTGCAAGATGTAACTCACTGTTAAAGCCGTGTTGAACTTAAGCTAGCCACATCACTTAGGAGCCTTCTGGATCACATTTGGGTCTCTCTTGGCTGTTTTAGGTAAAACACTATCTGAGGCAGAGAAGATTAGCTTAGTTCGTTTTGAGGAACTCATTAGTTCCTAATGAGTACAAATATAATCAAAACAGATTAAAGCAGAGGGAGAAAATGCTTTTCCTTTTATATTTAGTGTTTACTTATAGTTTGAGATCCTTGGCTGTCTGAAAACTAATTGTATGTGTCCACAAATATATTGTTGAATTTTGTTTCTGTGTGAACCATCATGGTTCTATACTAATACAAAGGAATTTATAGAAATGCTTTGTAAAAATATGCAGGATTTGATTGTAATTATATTTGAGATGCTTTAATGATATTAATCTTTTTAGTAGATATTATTTCCTAATTTTCCCCAAAATTTTACGTTTCTAAATCTGTTATATTTTATTTATTTATTTATTTATTTATTATTGAGTTCATAATACTTTACATCAATGTGAGATTTCAGTTGTAAAATCTGTTATATTTTATTTTTGAAGTTCTTTCTCAAGGAATAGTTTATATTGGTGTAACAATAACAGTTCTAAAATAGAGTTGATATATTACTAAAGAATGTTTTTCTGTGTGGTAATGTGACCACTAAATGGTGTCTGTTGCAGGGAGAGGATCGCAAATGGATTTAGTTAACAAAGCCTTGAAGTAAGTCCACTGTAGTAAATAGATTTTGATGCAGTTTTCTGGGCAAATTTGATAGAAATGGTTTGGAAACTTGGCTTGGCCAAGTGAGGACAATTTGATTTCTAATGAACAAGAAGCTTAAGTCCAGCTACATAGTTACAGAAATGCTTCTTTGATGTTTTAAAGCATATCTTACATATTTGAATGGAACTGATCATCACTAAAGAGCTAGAAAAATAGGCTGCTATACCTGGCGTATTCAGGATGAAACCTTTTTCATATTCTGGAAAGTCTGCTCTTTTTTTGAGAAGAAAAATTGGGGGGAAATATTGGTAATCCAACTATTAGGTACCATATGTTGAAGGACAAAGAATGCTCATAAAGGCTAATTTGTGGGAATAAGTCAGTTAGAATGCTTCAAAGAGCCAACCATAGTAGTTTTTTAAAAAACTTATATTCCACTCATTCTAAAACATGCATTCAAAAAGGGAGTGTAGTCTGATGATTCTAGTAGGAAGCTGGAGATCTGGGGATTAGTGCTTGTTTTCCCACTGACTGTTTCTCTAGTATACACAGAATCAAACTATTTTACATTAAATTAGGGAAAATCCTTTTCATTTTTGTGATACATTATGAGGTAGTGGCTTATTTCCACTTAGTAGTCGTGAAATCTTAGCAGGTTAGACCTGGAAGAACATTTAGTCAGCCTCCCATCTCGCCCCCAACTCCCCGTTGTAAATGATGAAAATGAAGCTTAGAGAAATTGTATGACCTCTGTTCATTTTAGTTTAGAGGCAGTGCCAACGTAACTATATAGTTACCTCTTACCATGAAGGGTCTTGTCCCTCATTTGTCTTTGCTGTTTACTGTAAACTTTGAAAGAAATTAGAGAAAGCCATTTCTAGTGGGAGAAATGAATTGTACTAACCATGAAATTATGTGCTACCAGGAAGTTATTTCCATGCAGCTGTTACAGTGATGACAGGTGGATATCACCCTAAGAGTGACCAGAGCAGCATAGTATAAAAATTGCTCTGCTTGCTCCTAAAATAAATTGAAAACAACTGAATTACAAAAAAAAAAGTTACTTAGAATGATCAGCTTGAAGGCAGTGCCAGATATAGTCTTTAAGTGTTCTCTGTCTCATTAAAAAATTATGCGAGTACACACACACACACACACACAATTAAAAAAAATATATCCACATCCATGTACAGATGCATACATATGCACAAATAGAAAACACATGTACGTATGTGCACACATATTTAAATAATAAGGACATTTACTAACATAGAAACAGTATTTCAGAAATAACAATTGATTTTCTAAGATGTCTTTTTTAGAGTTTTTTTCCTGGAAGTAGTCTCTAGAATTATAGTAGTTTAGTGCCCTGAGAACAGTGAAACAGTCAGGTTTCTAATTCCCTTTAGCAGTTTGACACATTCTATAGAATTTGATAAATTTAACATATGAGAGGATCCAGTTTATGAAAACAGCCACCACTATCGTTTTCTTTTTTGCTTATTTGTTTTGTATTTGGATAATTCTAAGAAATAAAAGTAGAAGGCACAATCTCATTGAAAAGTGACTCACTTTAGAAGATAAGCTCCCTCAAGGCAGCTGTTATCTCTTTTCTTCACTGCTGTACTTTTTAGTTCTTGGCATATAGTCAGTGTTTAATATTTGTTATGTGAAGGGGTAATGATTGTAACAGAATAACCACAATGCTTTGTTAACTGAAATTTTGTTAAAATGAGCCTTTAAGTGGCTAGAGAGCACATTTCCAGCCTAGGGATAAAAACCATCCACTGACTCCTGGCAATGAATATGTGAAAGACAACAGTATTAAAGTGTGGGAAGGTGGAGATGTATTCCTTATGTACTCTCATAGTACATGAGATTAACAAAATTCCAATTGTTGGGGGCGGGCCCCGTGGCTGATTGGTTAAGTTCGCACGCTCCACTGCAGGCTGCCCACTGTTTTGTTGGTTCAAATCCTGGGTGCGGACATGGCATTGCTCATCAAACCACGCTGAGGCAGCGTCCCACATGCCACAACTAGAGGGACCCACAACGAAGAATATACAACTATGTAGCGGGGGGGGCTTTGGGGAGAAAAAGGAAAAAAATAAAATCTTAAAAAAATCCAATTGTTTATGCTTTGTGAGAGCGTTCTTAAATTTATAGAATTTGGAAACCTGACTCTCCAACTTACAGTTTTCCTGGTGTTCATACTACTATACCAGATGACTGTTCACATATCCTTTGATATTATTGATTCATTCAGTAAAGTACTGAGAAGCTCTTTTGTGCCAGGCACTGTGCTGAAAGGCATGGCAGTGAGCACAGAGCCTTATGGTCTATTGGGGGAGACAGATGTTAAACAGATAATTATACAAAGTTTAACAAGCTTACAGGGCTTATTAGCAATTATGTTGAAGATGAAGCTAGTCTGGTGAATAAGTCATTTAAGCAAGACAAAAATTGAGTTCTGAATCCTAAAATTGTGTTAAACGATTTTCAGATCATTTAACCTGTCACCCTAAATTGCTAATACTTTATCAATTACAATCTCTTCTATGGTACTTAACAGAAAATCATATAGGGAAGAATGTTTTCATTTTTAGTATTTTTATTGCTTATTTCAGCAACCTATATACTATTAATTATTAATTGACTATTTCTGTTGCTATTATTTTTATTACAAAAAGTGTGTTTTCTGTTTTTATTTATTTTATTGCAGTAACATTGGATTATAACATTATATAGCTTTCAGGTGTGCATCGTAATATATTTCGAATTCTGTGTAGATTTCATCATGTTCACCACCCAAAAACTAATTATAGTCCATCACCTCACATGTGAGCCTCATCACCCCTTTTGCTTTTCCCCCTCCCTCTATGGTAACCACCAATCCAGTCTCCGTTGCTTTGTGTGTGTTTGTCATTGTTTTTATCTTCTACTTATGAGTGAGATCATACGGTATTTGACTTTCTCCCTCTGACTTAACTTCACTTCTCATAATACTCTCAAGGTCCATCCATGTTGTCACAAATGACTGGATTTCATAATTTCTTACGGCTGACTAGTATTCCATTGTGTATATATACCACATCTTCTTTATCCATTCGTCCCTTGATGGGCACCTAGGTTGCTTCCAAGTCTTGGCTATTGTGAATAATGCTGCAGTGAACATAGGGGTGAGTGTATCTTTGTGCATTTGTGTTTTCAAATTCTTTGGATAAATACCCAGCAGTGGGATAGCTGCATCGTATGGTAGATCTATTCTTAATTTTCTGAGGATGCTCCATACTGCTTTCCATGGTGGCTGCTCCAGTTTGCACTCCCACCAGCAGTCTATGAGGGTTCCCTTCTCTCCACATCCTCTCCAACACTTGTTGTTTCCTGTCTTGTTAATTATAACCATTCTGACCGGAGTGAGGTGATATCTCATTGTAGTTTTGATTTGCATTTCCCTGATAGCTAATGATGTTGAATATCTTTTCATTTGCCTGTTGGCCATCCATATATCTTCTTTGGAGAAATCTCTGTTGAGATCTTTTGCCCATTTTTTAACTGGATTGTTGGTTTTTTGTTATTGAGATGTATGAGTTCTTTGTATCTTCTGGATATTAACCCCTTATCTGATATATGTCATGCAAATAATCTTCTCCCAATTGTTAGGTTGTCTTTTCATTTTGTTGATGGTTTCCTTTGCTGTGCAGAAGCTTTTTAGTTTGATGTAGTCCCATTTGTTCATTTTTTCTTTTGTTTCCCTTGCACGGTCACATATGGTACTTGAAAATATGCTACTAACACCAGTGTCAAAGAGCGTACTGCCTATGTTTTCTTCTAGAAGTTTCATGGTTTCGGATCTTACATTAAAGTCTTCAATCCATTTTGAGTTGAGTTTTGTGCGTGGTGTAAGGTAATGGTCTACTTTCATTCTTTTGCATGGGGCTGTCCAGTTTTCCCAACACCATTTATGGAAGAGACTCTCCTTTCTCCATTGTATGCTCTTGGCTCCCTTGTCGAAAATTAGCTGTCCGTATATGTGTGGGTTCATATATATGTATTTTTTTCTTAATCATTTCAAAGTAAATTGCAGTCGTTGTGAAACTTTACCTTTAAATTCTTCAGTCTGCATCTCCCTTAGACCTGCGCTGGCATAGGGCATTGTTATATATAACCATAATGCCATAATCACACCTAATAAAATTAATAAACGTTCTCTAGGGTAACCTAATATCCAGTCCATATTCATATTTCCCTATTGTCTTATTACTGTTTTTTTCCTTTCCAAATCAGTACCAAGCTAATGACTCTTGTTCTATTTATTCCACCTTTCAATTGTCTTTTGATCCAGAACAGCTCCCATCCCACCCTACAGTTTTTGTTTTTGGTGTTTCTCATAACATTGACCTATTGAAGAGACCAGGCCAGTTGTATAATATAATTTTTCTGATTTTTCCCCTATGATGTTGTTCAATATATTTCCTAATATATTTTTATTATCCTTTTCATTGCTTTAAGTGTAAAGTATACCCATTTTGGCCAATTTAGAAAATACTGCTTAAAGATAAAAATATAAATAGTTCATAATCTCATCATCTGGTGATAACTACAGTTAACATTTTGGTATTTTTCATTATACAGACTTAAAAAATAGTTTAGATCATCCTGATTATGTAATTAATGTTTTATTAATTTCTCTTTGAGCATAATTTTAAATGGCATACGTACTGTTACAGTTGAACTCATGTTTACCTAAATTTCCCAATATTACTGGACATTTACATTCCTGTTGGTCTTTCTCAATTATAAATTAAACTATGATGAGCAGTCTTTTGAACAAAGATTTGATTATATTTCTGATTTTTTTCTTATAAATTCTTACAAGTGGAATTTCTGGGTCAAGATATATGAATATTTTAAAGGTTTACTAAATTGCTTTTCATAAAGAAAGCAGTTTCATAATTTTCTCTCCTGTCAGCAGTGTATGAAAACATCTTTCTCCATACTCTCTTGTCATGTTGTAAATATTCATTTGTTTTATCATTTATTTGCTAATTTGATGGAGATATTTCAACATTGTTTTGAAGGGTCTGATTTTTTTTTTTTTTAAGATTTTATTTTTTTTCCTTTTTCTCCCCAAAGCCCCCCGGTACATAGTTGTGTATTCTTCGTTGTGGGTTCTTCTAGTTGTGGCATGTGGGACGCTGCCTCAGCGTGGTCTGATGAGCAGTGCCATGTCCGCGCCCAGGATTCGAACTAACGAAACACTGGGCCGCCTGCAGCAGAGCGCGCAAACTTAACCACTCGGCCACGGGGCCAGCCCCAAGGGGTCTGATTTTTTTTACCACATTAGTTCAAATTAGTCTTGAAGTGTTTTCTGCCTGTAGTTTAAGCTGTACCATTCTCTACTCATGTTTATTTCTTATTGTCTCAAGACAACAATCTACTGCTCTGGTAATATTGATATCCTTCTCATTGCATTGCTTTCGTAGACTTTGTCTACCCTCTGAGGTCTAGCACAAATTCCACTGTTTCATTCTTCCACCTTTTATTGATACTTCCTCTCTTTTGATTTTCTATAACCCTTCAATCTATACCATATTGTTGGCACCAAGTCAAATCTAATTCAGATGTGCTATATCACTAGTGCATCATACGTTTGACTTCCTCAAACTGACTCCTCATTTTTCTGATAATTTAGAATAAAATCACACTTATTTTGGTGTAAATATCACATTCAATCACCATTTTGCATCCAGCGACTTTTAAACACCCTTTTGTCTCCAGTCAGTTAAAACTCCTAACACTTTCCTCATAGGACTTGTTAAGACCTCTGGTCTTCTGGTGTTTTTTTCTTTTGAGGAAGGTTAGCCCTGAGCTAACATCTGCCACCAATCCCCCTCTTTTTGCTGAGGAAGATTGGCCCTGAGCTAACATCTGTGCCCATCATCCTTTACTTTATATGTGGGGCACCTGCCACAGCATGGCTTGATAAGTGGTGTGTAGGTCTGCACCCTGGGTCCCAATTGGCGAACCCTGGGCTGCTGAAGTAGAGTGCGTGGACTTAACCACTATGCCACTAGCCCAGCCCTTGGTGTGTGTGTGTTTTTTTAAATCTTAATTATATCAATGATCTGCCTTGTAAGTTCTTCCCCAGCTTTCGATTTGAGAAACTTGGAATCTATCTCATACCAGTTTTTTCTGGGAAAGATAGATTGAATGTTACAAGTCCAGGTTATGCATCATTTATGAGCTTTGTTTTATCATTCTCAAGGTGAGCTGAATTACCACTGAGTAATGTTTATTTTTCTCTCAATATCATAATTAAGAAAAAATATTCCTTTTTAAGCCTATGATATTTTAGTCATATCTAAGTTATTGGAATTTGTATAAAAATGTGTTTTAAACCATCTGGGATTTACTTATTAACATCAGTCTTTGAAATTGAGGTACCATGATTATATTCTCTAAAAATAGGATATTAAAAGGCAGTGTGGGGGCCCAGCGTGGTGGTCTAGTGGTTAGGTTGGTGTGCTCTGCTTGAGTGGCCCAGGGTTTGCCGGCTCAGATTCTGGGTGCGGACCTACATGCCACTCATCAAGCCATGCTGAACCAGTAAAGGAAAGAAAAAAAAGGAGATATTTAATTAAAGTAGGAAGTCTTGATTGATCTTGATCTTGGGTGGAAGCAGTCTACATTCATGTCTCCTATTTCTGTTCCTCATTAATTTGATTTGGAGGTCTCCAGTGTCTGAATAGGACCAGATGTCAGGTGGATCCTTCTGTAGCTGTAGATGCATACCCAAGGTTCATGTCCCTAAAGTTTAGCTTCCATCTGGGTAGTAAGGAGGACCTGGTATACCTCCTTCCAAGGAGGTGCAGGTCGATCTTTGTTCCTAGTGATTCCAAATCAGAAGGGTAGGAGAAAACTGGAAACATTGGTTTGGAGAGTCGTAGCCAGATGTTTGAGGAAACTAGAAGAATTCAGGATCTAGTGCAGTTTACAGGTATATAACAAAAACTCAGAGACAATTAACAGGATTAGAATCCAATATCTACAAAGGTGCAAACATAACTTTTCTATAATTACTCCCATTTTTTACCAAAGGTAATCACAGTAAAACTATTTTATTTCCATTAAACTTGTCCTGATTATTTCCCTAAGTTCAGTAAGAATAGTGATTGACCATATAAGCTCTTTTTAAGACTGCTTTGCTGGAACTTTTCATAAGGTATTTCAGATTAAACTTTTAAAAACTTCTTGAGGCCAGGAAGCCAAGCTAAGGACTCGCCATCAGATTTTGCCTGCGATACCTGTAGTTTAGGTGAATTCCTGTCAGCCAAAGCCTTGGTAATATATCCACTGTTTCCAATTTTGTCTTATTACAAGAAGAACCGAATTCCTATTGAACTGATGCAAAGAACTGTCATGAAAATAACACAAAAGTTTCTGAATTTTGTAAGGATTGGGGAGGGAGAAAAATTAAATATTTCATCTTTACCAAATTGCTGTAAATTATAGATAGCTTAAGAGAAAAGATTTCCTTAAATCTGGAAAAACAAAATATTAAGGAACCAGCAATGTTTCAGACAAAAAGTTATACAAATTATAATGATTCTCTTCAGTTCATTTAGTCCTATGTGGTTAATATTTGTTCAGAAGAAATACTTGTTCTGCTTGAATCCAATTTTTCCATTAGTTCTAGAAATTCTTATCAGTATCAGTTTTATAATCTTACAGTTATCATTGACCTGTACTTGTCAAAGTCCTTTCCATGAATCTCCTTCAAAGATGAAGCATTTTTGCAGGAATGCTTTTGCAGGAGCATCAAACAGTAACTCTCTGTGAGTGACAAAGACTTAAAAATGGCCATGGTTAAGTGTCTGATGAGGGTTCATTATAGTGGAATTGACAAAGAAATTTGGTTATTTCTATGACACAACATTTTAAGATAACTGTTATACCAAGACATATCATATTTCCAGAAATCAGATTTCACACAATTTCTGGAACACTTAAAACATATATCTACACAAATATAACAAAAAGAAGGCTTAATATTACTTCTTGTTTGACAATGCTTCCCATGTAATTTAACATATTAAATAAATTTAATGAGTATAACATCTCTCTTTTTATAGGTAGAGAGAATAATTCGTTTGTGATTTTCCAAGGGCTCTCTGGAAAATCCCAAAGTTATTTCAAGGTCAAAAAGACTCCATTTAAGGGGCCGGCCCCATGGCTGAGTGGTTAAGTTCGAGTGCTCTGCTTCGGCGGCCCACGGTTTCGCCGGTTCACATCCTAGGTGCGGACATGGCACTGCTCATCAAACCATGCTGAGGTGGCATCCCACATGCCACAACTAGAAGGACCTACAACTAAAAATACACAACTATGTACTGGGGGGCTTTGGGAGAAAAAGGAAAAAAAAAAAATCTTTAAAAAAAAAGACTTTATTTGGAATTCGATTCTTTTGGGGGGCGGTGAAGTTTGTCAAAGATATGAAAAGATCTTAAAAACATTTGGTCAATTAGGATCATAGGTCACTGTGAAACAATACTTGGTTGTCTGTTTAACTATAAATTAGAGACTTTGCAGGCAAGTAAAGAATGTTAAGCAGTTGTAAAGGAAAAAGTAAGAAAGAAAGAAACCTTATCTCTTTTAATAGAGAAGACTCCTGTTTTCTTAAGAGATTAGACCCTGTTGATAAATATAAAGTGAAGCAGAGCAAATCATTTTGGTAAGACACAAAACCTCTGCTATCCAAGCAGATTACTTAAAAGGTAAAGGAAAACTTTTCACAATATCTTATCAAGAGCAGACCAGTAGTCCAAGAAAACTTTGTCCTTTTAACAGAGAGAAAATCAAATTCTAGTTTTGCACCAGCTTACTTTTGACATTAAAGCTCATTTTTGTTTTACATATATAAATTTATTTTAATCTTAGCCAGCTTGATCACATGCAAAATTCCTTCTCCAAGATTCCTTTTTCACAAACCTTCTACAACCTTCTTTTTTACTTTCAGATTTTGTCCTCTGTTTTTCCTCTTTCCCATTCTGAAATAACCAGCATCATTTTAGGACAAAATTTCTTTCTTTTCTTTCAACTATATGCATCTCTATCCCTCATAGCTTCTCTTACCAGAAACACGTATCCTACTTTCCTTGCATATAGAGATATTTCCCTTATTATTTCTAGTAGCTTTAAACAATTGTGAATGGTCTATTACTGGCAAATTTATGAATACATTTCATAATTCCTAAAAGTATATTTTTCTCCTAGTAAAATTTCCAGTGTGCACAAAACACATGTTTACCAATAGACCCGAATACCTTTAGTTCCTCTGTAAAGGAAGCCAAAAAGAGATAAACCTATCTTTGGTAATGTTTCAGTATTTTATTTTTATTTTGTTTGGAGATGATCTAGATAGTTAATGAATTTAGCTTAACCTTATTTAACTTAACTTGGTAAAACTTTAAGGTTTCATGTAACCAAAAGATTTTGGAAATTTTTGCTGGAAAGTTCACCTAGAAACTCTTAGTCCCTTTACATCTATTTAAATCATTTGTTCTTAACAATTATGTTTAGATTACCTATAAAAACTTCATTAGACTTTAATCAAAGTCAGTCATCATCCTAAGTTATTTTTCTGGCTGACAAATTTTGTAATAGAAATAACATGAATTTAGTTGATTAGTAAACTCAGTTAGATAAAAGTATTATATTTAATGCTGATTACTTTAAAGACATGCCTGTTTTAATTAAGCCCACAACTTTAAGCTATTCTTCATTTACTTAAGGTTCATCTTAGGTCAGATGAACTTGAAAAAACATTTGGGTTGTTTTTATATTTCTAAAAATTTTAGGAATCTTTAATTCGTGTAAGTGCTTAATTTTCTTTAAGCCAATTAAATAGAGCTCTTTACAAGTTAATTTTGGCAGTACCATGTAGAGGTAGAAAAATCCCACACATCTACAAATTTGCACATTCACACACACACATATACATATGTACACGTATCAACACACAGATGCAAACAGAGAGCTTATTATAGCTTCTAAAATTTTAGCCATGTATCAGGTACAATAATACAAAACTCACTACTTATAAAAGAAATTGGATCTAAATTGTGTTTCTGGCAGATGGAATAAGTTAAGGTGACCAACTCAGATTGCTAAAGCTTTTTACTAAAATTTCTGAAGACAATTAATGTTTTTGTCATTTGCTTAAGTTTCAAATAACCTTTCCCCTTTTGTTTTCCTTCTGGTAAGAATTACCTCCCTGAAGTTTGCATTTCAAACAGATGGGCTAGATAAGAGTTTCTGGAGAAGACCAAGTAGAACATTTACAGAGAAAGAATGCAAGTTCCTCCAAGAAGGACTTTGAAGTGTTTCCTAATGCCAGAATTTTTACAATACCTACAAGTCTGTTGAGATTAATAGGGGAGGTTTTGGGATTGGTAAAAAAGAACTGATGAGTTTCTAGAGCTGCATTTCTGGTTTTGCAAAGATTTGTAAGATAAGGATAGTTGCTTTTAATTCCTCACAAAATTGAGTTGCAAACTAAATGATATCATAGTGTGACCCACCCATCCAACCACATTATCTTCAGTTTCCTTTTTTGTGTCAGGGAGAAGATTTCCAACTAAGATGGAAATCAAAAGATTTTTATGTTTTGAATTTAGAGCTGTTTGTCTTTGGAATGTTTTAGTAAATGCTTCCACAAAGATTTTAAAAGGTTTTTCTTTCCCTCTTGGTAGATATTTTATTTTACCTTAGGGCAGATGGCCTTAGAAATTTTTCTTTTTCCTATCATGCTGTGCAGTTTTCAGCCAGAGCAAACAACAGATCTTTCTGGCAATATTGAACAGCCCCCATTGGATATAAGAGCAATCTCCAAAGAGCGTGCAAGGAATACTACCTCCCCAAGATCCAGTGTCACTCCTGTAGGGGAAGAACACATTTCCTCTACCCACTCTGGATCCCTCTGGCCGAACAACAAATTAAATTCAAATGAGACAGAATAACAGGAGAAAATTAAACAAAGCTTTATAACATGTATACATGGGAGAGGCTAAGGAAAACTGAGCTACTTGCCAAAATGGCGGAAGCTCTCACCTTAAATACCACCCTCAGCTAAAGACAAAAGAGGATGTTGGGGGTAGGGGGAGTGAGTTATGGGAGATCACCAGAAAAGCAAAGTAAATGAGTAAGATTATTATGCAGGTTTAAGTCCTTGCCTTCTCCATTGATAAGAGTTTCTAAGGATAAGGTCATCTCCCCTTCTTCCTGGTATAGAGAGGGAGACACCTTTACAGATGGAGATGTCCTTTACAAATGTAAATGTCTCTTAACAAAGGATAACTAATTCTACTTTTCAGAGTTTCTCTCATGTCTGCAGTTTTTAAAAGTAACCAGCCCAAAATAATCTTCATGCCAAAGAGAGGTATTTTGGGGTGGCCAATTCCAGTCTCTCATACTCCCAAAGATAGCCCAAAAAAAGAACTGACAACGTGTGTGTCCTAGGCAGGCAGAAAGCCAAGCTAAGTTCATAAAACACAAAACAAGTCAAGCAAGAAGGCAGTGGCTATCCCTGAGAGAGAATGGATCAATAACTAGTGGGTCTGGATTTGAAAAGGAAGGAACAGTATGAAATTTTGTTTTCTTCTCTTGGCTGTGCGCTACCAGTAGAGATTTTAGAGAGTTGACTCTGGTAAGAATTCTCATCCTTCACTAGCCTTTGCCAGTTTTCCCAGGATCCCCTCTACAGGTTCTTGAATCTGACAGAATTTGGCAAGGTTTTTCATTAATTTTAACTTTAGTTTCCTTTAGCTGTTTAAAGGAATAGCATAACAGTTTATTAGAAGATACTTCAGAATCTTGTCAACTCCGGGAGGGGCCCATATGGGATCCCTCATGAGAGTACAAATGAGGGCATTTGAGTTGCTGTTGAAGAATTTGCTTAGGGCCTTTGAGGATAATCTCTTTTCCAGTGTCCCAGTTGATTACAATTGAGACATTGATCCCTGGGCCAGCGTTTTGATGATGGACCCCTAGGAGGTGTAATAGGGGAGGCCTAGGTGTTCTTCTAGATACCTTTTGTGTCTTTAATTTTTCACTAGTCGTTTGTAACAAAACTTTCAATGAAGCTGTTTTGGAATCTTGAAACCTTTTGGAAGCTTCTATATACCAATTAAAATAGGTATCCCATTCTGTTTCTTTGATTTGGGAACTTTTGTTTTTAAGTACACTTCTTAAATAAGTGATCTTGTCTAATTGGAACATTCTCCATGATGGCCATTATAATTCTCGGTTGTTTTTAGTAAGATTTTGCCGTTTTTCTAGATATGTATAGCTTCTGGGAATGCAGTTCTTAGAGAGAAAGTAAGCAGGTGTGCTGGAAGGTGGTGTGCTCAGTTCTTTGGAATTTAAGGATTTATTTATTTATTCATTCATTTATAATTTTTTGTTTTATTTATTTATCTTTTGGCTAAGGCCTTTGGTTTCTCAGAGCCAAACTAATACCTAAAAGAGATGTACCAATAGGTTTGGAATTGTGTGAGGTTTTACACTGTACCTCATTGTGTGGAAATTTTATTGAGGTTGGTGGGTGCCCTATTGTCAATCTAACTCATTCCGTAACCAACTTATGGGAGTCTTTGGGTTAGGTGGTGAGCATTCTAACAGCTTTTAAAATGCTTGATCTGTGCCCACCAACTTTTATGGCTTTTTGGCTTCTGACATTCCCATTAGTAATAGCCTTTATCTACACAAAACAAGACAGACAAACATGAGCACCTTAACACACCAGTAGTAACTAAGAGATATCACTGTGGCCTGGCCAAGAGAAGGCCCTGGATATATCACCAGGAGTTCCCAGCATGGAACCTGGGAGTGGGTAAAGGATTGAATCAGCAGAACCCCACAAATGTGGACTCTGGACTGGAGTTCCACACAATGGGAAACTCTAGAGTGGAATACCAGCAGTTCCCAAAGTGGAATCTGGGGACAGAACCAAGGGTTGGGGTTTTCCACTTAAATGGGGGAACTGGGGTCTGAACTACTAACACTTCCCAAAAGGAGCTTGACACGAAGAGGACGGAGCTCAGAACTGAGAGGAACTTACCTACACCCTTTGGAAATGCTGAGAAAGATAGGGAACTCAAAGGGCTCATGGGTACCATGTCTGTGTTTCTTGTTGTCTCCGAAGTCGTCAGAAGTCTCTTTTGGTCCTGTCGCTGCCACCAAATCTTGTAAAAAATGAAATTTAATTGAGTAAATTTGAAGATCAAATTGGCATTATTCAATAATTCACGAGTCAAGCAGCATCCCTTCTAGCAAGTAGAAAGGAGCTCCAAAGAGCTGTACAAAATGGAAGACTTTTATAGGCAGGGGGAGGTGGGGCGAGGAAGTTCAAAAAGTAGATTGTTTCAGGCAGGGTCACCTTCCTTTGGGGGAAGGTGGGGTCTGTCAGGCAGATTACCTCACTATTGCTGACCAGATAATTCCTGATTGACTGGTTAAAGGTCACATTCCTGGGAGAGATTAAAACTGCAGTTAGGTTGGGTATTAAGTCTTGGTTTGCTGATGTGGGGTTTAGCACAAATGACTCCATTTTGGGCCTGTTTTTTCTTTCTTAACACTGGGAACCTCATGTAATTGGGATCATTCAATATTCATCCTTTTGTGACTGGTTTATTTCACTTATTAGCATGATATCTCCATGGTTCATCCACGTTTTAGCATGTGTCAAAATTTCCTTCCTTTTTAAGGCTAAATAAAATTTCATTGTGTTTGTTTACCACATTTTGTTTATTCATTCGTCCATTGATGGACATATGGGTTGCTTCTGCCTTTTGGCTATTGTGAATAATGCTGCTATGAACATGGTTATACAAATATCTATTCGAGTTCCTGGTTTCACTACTTTTGGATATATACCCAGAAGTGGAATTACGGGCTCACAGGATAATTCTATATTTAATTTTTTGAGGACTTGCCATCCTATTTCTCATAGTGGCTGCACCATTTTACATTTCCACCAGCAGTGTACAACAATTCTGATTTCTCCACAATCTTGTCAACACTTGCTATTTTCTTTGTTGTTTGTTCTTATTTGGATAATGGCCATCCTAAATAGCCATGGGTTAGCTGGTATCTCATCGTGGTTTTGATTTGGGTTCCCCTAATGACTGGTGATGTTAAGCATCTTTTCATGTACTTATTGGCCATTTGTATGTCTTTGGAGAAATGTCTGTTCAAGTCCTTTGCCCCTGTTTGGTGAAGACCTTTTGAGTGATGGTGTCAGAGAAGCTATTAATATGATGGTAAACTAACTAGGATCATGCTAGATGGGATTAAACTTGTTGACAAGAAAAACCACAAGTCAGATGTGGACATCTTGTATGGTTGTCTCTCACTGCCTCAGTTGCACTTTATCACTTTTAAGTCGTGGGTTTTTCCTTTTTTTAAAATAAAAGAGATAACAAATGTGCTATGTATCCAACTTAGTGAATTAGGGAAAAAAGTAAAGGGAGCTAAGGGAGGTAACAACAGAAATAATTTATAAACTAGAAAATGGTAGAATAAATAATTGCAAGAACTGGTTTTTATTAAAAAGTTAAGAAATAGGGAAGTTGTCAAGAACTAGAGCAAGAAAAATAACAGAACTAGAGTTAGAATCAGAAAACATGGACCATATCAAAAATAGGGATTTTTAAAATTAGAATTCTATGCTCAGATGTATGATAAATATGTAAATCTCAATGTGATGATGCTATATGGCTGAGTGGCATTTTGTTTTGTATACTTGTGATCAAATATGGTTATTTTATTTTAGTTGTCCAGTAGTTCTTTCTTTTTAGAAAAATTCGTGGATATTTCATTCAACTTAATTTTTAGCATAAAATTTTCTCATTGTGTGTGTGTAAGTAGACATCATATACACACGTTTGGTAAGTAAGTTTAATTCAATTGTAAAGACTTAAGAGAACAGACATTTATGTGGCAAAACTTTGCAGAGAATAATTTCATTAGTGTTCTTCCCCAATTAGACTTTCAAGAAAACACTGATTACCAAAACTGTCAAAGTTGTATAATAAGAATAGGAAAATGTGAGGATAGACTATTCTTATATATTTGCTGAATTCTACCATTGGCATCAAACAGCTATGCTTCTTAAGGCCAAATTTGAATTTAATGATTGATTTGGTTTTCCTCCTTTAAATCATGTGTCAGTGACTATATGTTGATTATATAATGTGAGTTTCAGTGATATAATAAATTGTACCCATGGAATAGCAGACATAATGGATAATGTTTTTAATGTGAGGAATTTAGTCCATCTTTAAAATCACTACAAATAAGTAGTAATATGAAAGTAATATTAAAAGGTATTGCTTTCCTTCCTTTTTCTAACAGGGACAACATATTTCATTAGCACCTATTCAAAAGCTTGAAGAAGCTCTCTATGAATACCAACCACTGCAAATAGAGACATGTGGACCACAAGTTCCTGAGCTTGAGATGCTAGGACGACTTGGGTAAGTGCCCAAAAGAACTTCTCATTGAGGAGCTGATGTTTAGGGCTTTGTTGGTACTGTTTTTAACTGACACATTAGCATTCTTAGATTTTGAGTTTATAGAACTTTGTTCTTTTGTAATAAATGAATGGTGTTTAATACTAAGTTGATGAATTATTTTTTCTATGGTCTTGTTAGGTCTTCTGAGATTGAGACTGGATTGTATTATTTCCCTTCTAAGGCTGTCCTTGGCAGCCTTACTGAAGTAGCTGTTCATTTTCAGCTCACTGTGTGTGTTTTTAGAAATAGAGGCTTAATTTAGTCAGTAGTAAACCAGTAAAAATATGAGAGTTGAGCTCTTTGCCATGAAAAAGAAGAGATTTACTCACTGCTGTCTATAGTGAAACTGTATTTATGAGAAATGAGCCACAAAATATATTTTGTCAAAAGGTATAATGTAGGTTGGCCCAGTGGCTCAAAAGCCATATTATATGTGTCAATTTTGGAAATTAACCTGGGATCTTGGCTTTTGTGAGTGATGCAGATGATCATAGTCTGTCTCGGGCATAAGTGGATATTTGTATACTTGAAGGCAAAGACTTTGTTGGATGGAGCAAATCATATTTTGATCTGGTGCCTCAATCAAAACTATTGAATGAAAAGATGATGCAGAAACCCTTGTTTATTAACACAATAAAATAGTGTAAAGAATATAACATGAAAAGAAAATAATGGGTACAGTGAGACTAAGTAATTAAAAAGTAATAAAAAAAAGACCACAACAGCAAAAATAAGATCGATGAAACAGATAATAAAACTTACATGCATCTTCAAAACCAAAACCAAAATCTTGAACACGATGTATAGTATTTTACATATGAACATGAAGGCTCCCAGGTCAAATTACTATTAAAATGATAGATCATTTACTTATCTGCTATTTGGTAGATCTTAAGATTTTCTTTAGTTCTATATTCTCTTAAAGTCCTACAACCTCCAAGCATGAAGCTGTGGGGATGTGAAACAAAGCCTAAAACCTCTTTTGAGTTTGAGAGAAAAATTTATTAAATAATTGGTCTAAATGCTAAAATTAAAGCTTGAGAAGAAAGGCAATATTGGGTTTTATGATATAAAAAGTTATAAGTGATATAGACATTTTGATTTCTTATCTCTTACTGGGTTAGCAAGAGCCAGAATTTTGTATCTCTAAAATGCATTTTCTTAAAATCTTTGCTTTTAATGTCAACAAAGGCAAAGTATTTAAAATAGTACTCCTTTCTTGTAGAGTTTAGCATTTTCCAATAATTTTGTCATCAAAATTACATTAGAAAGATCATGGAAATGGCCATACATAATAACAATGCACAAGTAAAATGTAAGACAATAATTAGTACAAAGAATAGGAAGAGGGAAAAAACTGTGCTACTATAATATTCTTACACTAGACATGAAGTGTTATAAAAATATCTGGAGATAGGCTGTGATAAGTTAAAGACAGGTTTAGTATAAACCTTAGAGCAACTACTAAAAATGTAAAACAAAGAGGGATAGTCAAGAAGTCAATGGGGGGAGAAAATAATGAGATCATAAAAAACAATCCATTAATGAAAAGGACGGGAAAAGAGGGAGGCAAAAAATAAAGAAATGGGATAATTAGGAAACAAGTAGCATGTTGGTAGGTTTAATCTTAACTATTTTGGTAATTATATTAAATGTAAATGTTCTAAACCAGCACTATCCAATAAAACTTTCTGAAATGATGGAAATATTCTATGTCTGTGCTGTCCAATGTAGTAGCTACCAGTTACATGTTTCTACTGAGCACTTGAATGTGCCTAATGCAGTTCAAGAATTGAAATTTAAATTTTATTCAGTTTAATTTAAATAACCACATATGGCTAGTGGCTGCCGTATTGGATAGCACAGTTCTCAATACTCTAAATAATAGGCGGAGATTGCCAGATTGGATTTAAAAAGCAAGATTTATACTATATGTTTTCTACAAGGATCTGGCATTATATATAAAGATATAATTTCTCTGAGCTTTAAAAGTTTCTCTAAACTTCTTGGATCTATAATTCATTGTTTGTTTTAAAGATTGGTACCTGAGCTAACATCTGTTGCCAATCTTTTTTCCACTTCTTTTCGCCCAAAACTCCCCAGTACATAGTTGTATATTCTAGTTGTAGGTCCTTCTGGTTCTGCTGTGTGGGACACCACCTCAACATGGCCTGATGAGCGGCACCATGTCCACACCCAGGATCCAAACCAGCAAAACCCTGGGTGGCCAAAGCGGAGGGTGCGAACTTAACCACTGGGCCACAGGGCCGGCCCCTTTGATTTGTTGTTTTTATTTTGTAAATATCTCAACCATTATCTCTTCACAGATTTATTCTCCCCCCTTTTCTCTCTGTTTTCACTCTAAGACTCTGATTTCACATATGTTAGACTTTTTGGTGTTGTTTTACAGTTCTTGGATGCTCTGTTTTGTGTTTTTCAGTCTTTTCTTAAATTTGTGTTTCCAAAGTTGGAAAATTTCTCTTGTTCTATCTTCAAGTTCACTTATTCTTCTTTGTGTCCCTTCTGCTGCTAAGCCCATCAAAGAAATTCTTTGTGATATTGTGTTTTTGTATCTAACATTTCCATTTCACTCCCTTTTGTAATTTTCATCTCTGCTGCAATTTCCTGTTTATACGTTATCCATCTTTTCCACTAGATCCTTTAATTTATTGATCATCTTATTTTAAAGTGCCTCTTTGATAGTTCCAACCTCTCTGAGTCTGGTTCTGTTGACTATTTTATGTCTTAATGGTAGATTTGTTTTTCTTGCTTTCTTGTGTTGATCGTAATTATTGTTTGAATATTGGATGTTCTGTGCAACAGAACTGTAGTGACTGAGGTAAATAATATTTATGCCCAGAAATATTTATGTCCCTTTTCTGTCAGGTCATTAGTGTAGGGAGTTTAGTATTAAGCATGTGGTTTGATCTCAGTTTGGGTTTTGTTGTTGCTCTGGTTCTTCCAGTCATGGTCTGTTGCCACTTGCGCCTAGTAAGAGGCCTGGAGTGCTGGAGGGATTTTCTTAGTCTTCTAGGTCTACCCTCAGCTTTCAGCAGGGTCTGCAAGGGGGTTGCACAGAGGGTTCTCTCTTGGTACCCCTCACAAGCAGTAAACTGCTCTTGCTTTTTACTTGAAATAAGTTGTGTGGTGGGTTCAAGGGGTTTCTTAGTTCTCCTGTTCCAGCCTTAGTCTTAGGAGGTTGTGTGTGCTGGAGTCTCAGGGTGGTGCTTTCTCAGTGTACCTGTCTCTTTCCCAGAGGAAGACACCTTCTGTCTCCTACTTTAGGATGCAGGTGGGCAGCGGCTGGAGAGCTTTCATTAATCATTGACTATCTAGAATACAGTTAGTTCCAGAAGTCTAGAAGTAGACTTTTGTCTCTCTCAACAAAGACTGTTCATACGTTCTACATCCACAACAGTTAAGAAGGCAAATTGTTCTGATTACAGATAAATCTGTATGTATTTCAAGCAATAGACCTTGACCGCAATAGTTTCTTTTAGCCATCTGTGGCTAAGTAGTGGAGGAATTTCTAGATCATCAATGATGACATCAGAATTGCTAAAGAAACATTGACTTTTTCTTGATGTAGAACTATTTATCTACTGAAATAGAACATACCTCACACTTTCCTTCTCTTCAGCCTTCTACCTTGAGAAAGGGATTGAATTCCTTACAGATGCTTTTACATTTTGGAGCTGAGATTAGCTCCAAGTGGTCTCTTTGGTGATATGTTACGACCACATCCTTAAACATTTGCCAAAATAAATCCTAAATTGAATTCTTATGCTACTAGTTCATTTTATTCTCTGAAATTATTATTTGTAACTATATGCTTTCCTATTTTTTTCTTATTACTCTAGATCTAAGAATATATTTTTACCTAATCTAATTTTCAGAAACATTTAGAGAGAAACTGAAGAAGTTGCTCTGTGAAGTGACTTTTCAAAGAATGATTTGATATTCTCGAAGGTGCTGCTCTTGAGGTACAGGGAATATAAACTTCAGTTGACTGAAGGTATAATAGTTACACATCTGTCCTAAGAATTGTCTACATCTTTCTGGAAGATTGCATCTAATAAGCCCCAGTTATCCCTTTACAATTGGCTGTCCCCCTTCCCCCAGTCCTCTAGCTTCTAGTCTTCTCTCTTTTCTTTTTCTATTACAATAAAATTTCTATTTTATATTATGTTACCCTACAGAGGAACAAGTTCAGGTTCTCTAGAGGCAAATAGAGACTAAGTTTCTCGTTTCCAGTCTCTTATTTCTGCTTTGAAATCTATATGACATAATGAGGTTAAGAATAGTACACTTTATATATTCACTTTAGTTGGTGCAAAACTGTGGATGCAGGCACTTTCAAAATAATTTTAATTATATATTTTTGGGAGTGGATGCCATAAGGTTTTGGAGGTATTGTGTCTCCAAAGAACTACATTTTGTCGTTATGTATTTTGATAAAGGATGATATCAAAAGTACATTGCCATGAGATTTTAGGTGGTTTTTACTGAAATCTTTTCTAAATTTAGTTAAACTTGAGAAGTGGATGAAGAATAAATGAAAATTTCTCATTCAGGAGGGTAATTATGAATATATTATTGTAGTTCAAGTGGCACTGGCAGTAACCTTCTCAAGGCAATATGTAAACATGTTTTATTAATTCTGTGCCAGTGGGAGCAAGCATTGGGAAAACTTAACTGCTAATTGAAATTCCCCAGACTACGGCTTTAGTGGTTAATCTAGTAAAGTCTCGTTGATTGGCACCATGAGACTGTCTTTTTAATAATCAACTGGCTTTCTAGTTAATATTTTACTACCTTCCACCCAAAGAAGAGTTATTCCTTTAACTGATATGAATTATGAGCATTTATTAGTTTTATTCATCAATCTCAATATTCATCTATTTAAATAGATAAAAGTGATTTATTTAATATGAACTGTTCATTTGTGAGCCCATTGTAGGAATAAGGAAAAACTGTTGTTTTATAAGATAAAATATGATCTTTAAGCAAAATGCATGTTTTTCAGTTATCCTTATTTATGAATTTAAATGAAGCCATTTGCTACAAAAATTCTGTAGAATAAAATTTTAATCTTCATTTCCTGTAGAACATTTCTGTATGTTTCTTTGTGGTGGAGTGCTGTAGCCAAATTGACATGTTCATTTCTGTCTCTTCTGTTAACTGATATAAGTTCTGTGCTATTAATTATGCTAGCTTTGGAAAATAGCTTTAAACTATGATGGTTTAATATTTTGAGTCCTTCCTCACTAGATGCTAAGAATCAGTAATGAAAAAAATTGTGGTAGTAGTGATAGTATTGAATTAACTCAGCAACTAGAACCTGATGATAATCAGAAGAAAGTCTCTTGTTTGATCTCCATCAGCACCTGTCAGTTTTGTTTTCTTGTGTGGTCGTAGACTAGGTTGGCAAAAACCAATCTGCTGAGCAAAAGTAACTGACTGGTTATAGCGAAAGTAACTGACCTGTGGCAAAGCAATTAATAGTGTTCATTTTTGAGGGAATAGGGTAGGGTATAGTCCTCCCAAAATAGAAGATGCACCTTCACAGTAACCTTGGAGACACTTTTCATGACCATTTTTTTGTTCTTAAAAAGTCGGTAAATTGGAACTTTATCTGCCAAGAATTTGAGAGGAGATGTTGAATGCACTCTAACAAATGTTTTATTGTAACGCTGTCTTTGTCTCCTGTCTTAAGCCCTTCCTTACTGTTGCCAGAGAAAACTTTTTTTTAAAGATTTTATTTTTCCTTTTTCTCCCAAAGACCCCCGGTACATAGTTGTGTATTTTCAGTTGTGGGTCCATCTAGTTGTGGCATGTGGGATGCCGCTTCAGCGTGGCTTGATGAGCGGTGCCATGTCCGCACCCAGGATTCGAACTGGTGAAACACTGGGCCGCCGAAGTAGAGCGTGCTGACTTAACCATTACTCGGCTATGGGGCCGGCCCCCAGAGAAAACTTTCTAATTTGTCAATCTGGTTATGTCTCTCTATCATTAATATCCTTCAGTGGCTCATCATCACCTACATAATCTGACCCCATCTACCTTATGGCCATAGATCCTGCCCTTCTCATACTTGGTGGTTTTTAAGAACCTCGTGGTGTCTCTCAGATTTTTGTGCCATTGCATGTGCTGTTTCGTTTCCTTAGGAAGCTCTTGGCCTTTATATTTGTGGCACAGTCCCCCCAGTAAGTTCTTTCTCTTTTTTCCTCCCTATGCGTGCATTGTCTGTTTTTGCTGTTTGCCCTATTTTCTATTGGGGTGGTTTTGTTTTCCTTATTTATTTATATGAGTCAGCTGTATAGTAAGACTATTAAGTCTTGAAATTTTAGTTTTATTTTTTTTATTCTTATATTGTTTATGATGTGAAGTAGTTTTAATCTCTGAGCAGTAAGATATATTGATGATGTCCTGTTAATTTTCCATTGTTCTTCTACTTAGGATGTTCTAAACTAACACAAAACTTTGTTTTTATTTATATTCTAAATTTTTATGTAGCTTCAATTTTTACATTTAGTCACTTAATCCGTCTGGAATTTATTTTGTTGTAATGAGCTGTAAAAAAAATCTTTATTCTGTTTTTTCAACATAAATCACTTGGCCTAGAATAGTTTGTTCAATAACCCTTTTCTCCATTGATGTGTGATATACTAGGACTTTTTCTCCACTGCCCTTCCTTTTTCATTAATCTGTCTTTCAGTTTCTTTAACAGTATCACTTTATTATTTATTTAAGTACATGATATGTTTTGATATTGTCATGTATTTATTTTCTATTGCTGTGTATCAAATTACCACAAATTTAAGCAGCTTAAAACAACATCCATCTTTATTTCATTTGTTATCAGTATCTGAGTCCGTGGTCTGGGCGTGGTTACCTGGATCCTCTACTCAGGTTGCACATGGCTGCAGTTAAAGTGTCAGCAGGTGCTGTGGTTCCATGTAAGCGAGGCTTGGGAGTCGTCTTCCAAGCTCGTTCATGTTACTGGCAGAATTGGTTTCCTTGCAGATGTAGAAGTCGCAGTGGCTTTCATCTTCTTCAGTGCCAGCAGGAGAAAATCTCTTCGAATCTCTTCCTTTTAAGGTCTCCTACCTGATTAAGCCTGGTGCTTTTTATTTCCTCACAATCAACCAATTTGAGATCTTAATTACTTTTGCAAAATCTCTTTTGCCATATAATATAATTTCAGGAGTGAAATCCATCATGTCCGTGAGGAAAGAATTATGCAAGGAAGCACACAGGGGGTTGGAATCTTGGGGGCCGTCTCAGGATTCTTCCTACCACAGATGGGGCAAGTCTTCGATTGCCACTTATCCTTTTCAGAGTATTCTTAGCATTTTTGTACATTTATTCTTCCAACTAAACTTTGTTCACCAAAGAGCAACAAAGCACTCTATAATTCTTTCAAGTTTTCTGTATGTTTGAAAATTTTCATAATGAAATATCGTGAAACTAGTAATCAAACGAAACAGACCAAAACCCACCAACAGCTGACTTAAGATACAGCCAGCCCTGTTGCCCCCTGGAAAACAACCAAACACCACTGCCTGTGGGATTTTATTTGGAATTGCTTTAAACTTATAAACTGATTAGAAAAGAATGAGCATTTAAAACTTACTGAGTTTTTATGTCTCACACATTTCTTCGAAATTAATTTTTGTTATATCATACTTGTGATGCTGTTGTAAAATTGTTTTCATTATGCTTTCTAACTAGTTTTTGCTTAAGTATATTTTTGGTTTATACCAGCTGCTTTATTGAACTCTAATAATTTTAATTGTTCTATTAGGTGAATGCCTGGGGTTTTATTTGGAAGTCAGTCATCTGAAAAAATGAATTTTTTCTTTTTAAATGCTTTATCTCTGACTTCAGTTTCATATTTTATTGCATTTGGCTAGAACTTCTTGATCTGGTGTTACACAATTCTGGTAACTGCAGTTTCTTGTTGCTGATTTTTTTGGTGAATGTTTCAAGTGTTTCATCATTATTGTGTTTGCTGTTTGTTTGAGTGGTTTTTCTTACCATTTTGAATTAAGTATCCTTTTAAATCCCCTTGAAGAAATTTCTATATTTTTGGTCAAGGTCTTTGCCTATTGACTTCTTATACAGGGATTGCCTAAGAATGGAGAAAAGGTGTTTGTTTTGTTTTTGATACTCTCTACTTAAGTTTGTATGTTAGTTTCAGAAAAAGTCTCAGGGGCCCCAGAAAATCAAAGAATATGGAAAAATACGAAAGTCACAAAGAAGATTACAGTATGTGTATCCATGTAATCTATATTATACTTTGTTATAATTATCAAAGCGTTACTAAATTAACTTATTTTGTTAGCCATGATGGCAAAATGTCTTTAGTATCTGTATTCATTGGCATTTGAATTAGAAATCAGCTTACACATCTAACACGAACCTTTGTGCTTCAAGTTCTAGTCTGGCTCTAGTCTGGTAAGTTTTAAATGTTTTTTATGCAGTCACGGAAAAAAATATGTTTCTGCTTGAAGCAGTTGTCAAACAAGCTTCTTTCATCAACAGTCAGACACAGGGCAGCTGAATGAGGCTGTTTAGTCTAGAGTAAATGCTCACGAGATTACAAGGTCACTGAGGAAATGCAATTATGCACTTGATTCCAGAATAGGCTTTTGTAGTAGCGACTTTAAGAGTATTAAATCATAATATTAATTAAAAAATATATATTCCAAAATTAATCTCAGAAAAGTAGCACTAAATACACTAAATTATTTAGTTTAATAATAAAATTATAATTATAAATTATTACAATGAAATATAGTTTTAATTCACATTTATACAGGACCCTAAAAAAAGCAAGTTAAATTTATTATTGGAATCTGATCAGTTTTTCCCAAAAATCACTATAAGATTCAGTAGACTCTGTATCTATACGTAATTGTCTCCATTGGGAAATGAAACTTCATCGTATTTAGCTCATGTTAATTGAGAAAACAATTGATTATTTAGCAGCTCCTTTACTGTTGTTATTCATTCAGTCATGAAGTACCTGCTCTCTGCCAGTTACTGTTCTAGGTGCTGAGAAAATAGTAGTGAGCAAAACAGAAAACACATGTTATGAAGCTTACATTCTACTGGGGTGAAATGAACAATAAAAATACACTGATGAGTCTGTTGGATGATAACTAGTACTTTGAAGACAAATACCACAGGATAAAGGGATATATAGTGATTGGGGTAGAGTGCTATTTTTACATAGGTGGTGGAGGAATCTTTTGTAGGATGATATTTGAATAGACGTGAATTAAGCAAAGAAGCTAATCATGTGATATCATGGGGAAAGTGAGAAGGAACTGTAAGTGCAAAGGCCCTGAGGTGGGAGTGTGAGTGAGGAAGAGAAAGGAAGTCAGTGTCTGAAGCAGAGTGAACTGGGGAATAGTGGAAGATGAGGTCAGAGTGGTAGCAAGTTTTTAAGTAAGGAGGCAGACTGGGCCCAATCAGATAAGGTAGGGTCTTTTAGTTGATGGTCAAGGCTTGGGCTTTTACTTTGAAGGAGATGGGAAGTCATAGAAGAATTTTGAACAGTGTGTCATATGACTTGTATTTAGAAAGGTTTGTTATAGGAGAATTGACAGTAGGGTGAAAAAAGAAAACTTGCTGCAGTCCTGGTCAAGATGTTAGTGGCTTATACTAAGAGGGTAGCAGTGTAGTTGCTGAGAAAGTGGTCAGATTAGGGATCTCATCTTGATAGCTGAGAGTAGAGAATTTTTGCTGCATTGGATGTGAGGAGTACTAAAAAGTTCCTCTCAGGGTTATATCTGAGCAACAGAGTTGCTATTTACTGTGATGGGGAGGGGTTCTTTGAGACAGCGTTGTTATGTCGGTTGCTTTATGTTATTTATCAAATATTATTGTTAAAAATATGTTTCTAAAGAGACTGCAAGAGCTGGGAAAAACCTTAGAGATACTCTGTGCAACTCTCCTCTTTTATGGGAGAGTGAACTGTCATGAGTTCCCTATAGGAGAGGACAGAGAGGAAAACTCATGTTCATTGTCACTTCTCTGGTTTGTGCAGAACTAGGACTGGATTCTTAGGCCCTTAGGGTACTTTTTCTCTGCTGTACCATATGGTCTTGCCATATACAGAGCTTTATTTTTATGTTTTTAGATTATTATGCTTTCAGATAGTATATTTAAGGGCAATGAATTCAAATTATGAAACAACTTCCTTATTTATATTCTTAAAAAAAATGTAAATAAAATTATTGACTCTTAGCATGAGCCAAGTTCTCCATCTCCATTCTGTGTTTTTTTTTTTGGTGAGGAAAATAGGATTGAGTTGGGCATAGTGACTCACAAGCTTTTGGGTTGGAGCATAAGTAGAGGTGACCTGATAGCAGAAGTGTAGCAAGGGCAGGTGCCAGGCATGGTCTATCCCAGGTGCAGGCAATAAAGGGTTGCACTGTCAAGAGAGAATTAGAAAAAAATAATAAAAGTAATTAAAATTTGTTTTTTTTACCACCATGTACTAGAAGTTCTAAACAGTGTTGGTTTTCAAATAGTCCTTCCTGAAAAAATCTTTTGTTGGTCCAAGTTCTAAACAATTGCTGTTGTTACTTTTGAATTTAATAGTATATATGTAAGTTTCCAATTAGCACATCTTTATTTTTTGTTCTTTAATAGCACTATATGGTACACAGAAGTCGATTCAGAGAACTGCTAGTTTTATAGTCAGCCCCAGCTCCACCTACTCCCCCAACACCTATGAAATCAGCTACATTTAACCTCACTCAAGAGTGAGTTTGTGAGGTTTTGGACCTCCTCTCTCGTTTCTGGCAAATTTCCATTTCCGTCTTTTCTGTGGCACTGTGTATTCCTGAGTTTAAGTAGTAGATTTGAAGAAAACAGTGATAGCCCCAGTGATTGTAAAGATAAAGAATAGAACTTAAGTTCTTGGAGCATTTATTTGTGTCTAAAGCTTTTCAACTGGGGGACATGTGAAAGTTGCTAGAATCAATTCTATAGAAACAAAGACTTGAACCATATTGCAATTTCTGGAATTTATTGTGAAATAGGTGTTTTATGAAACTCTGTCAAACTCATCATTAAGTTATTGCCTAGCTACTTGGGTATCTGTTGCTTCAGGAAAGAAACTTGAAATTAAAAATAACAAAAAATATACTTCAGCTGATTATGAACAATGATAAATTGACAAATCTGGCTTTATTAACCTATTGAATATGAATATTCAAAGATAAATTTGAATGAATTCATTGACAGATTTGAAGAAGTCAAAACTCAAAACAGAAACTATAATGTGCCCCATCTATTAGGTACTTATAAATACTTTCCTGTTTTCAGAAGTTAAATTAATGTAATTAATGAGTATTTTAATTTGTTACTTTCTTCTTTCATGATATAAATTTTATTTTAATTTTACATTAAAACTTTTTTACTGGCATAATTATGTGTACAAAGTCCAGTAAAAGAAAATCTCACTATCTGTGTGTCTTTTCTGCATTGTTACTATTTTTCATTTCATGATTATTACTGAAAATTTTGTTGTATAGAGGATCAGGTGTGGTAAAAAATGTTCTACTTTGGCTGTCCAACATGCTGGGTGTGCAACTGCCTCCTAAGAGTTGGCCCTAAATATGGGATCCTGTGTCATAGGTTTCTATACCACCAAAACATCTTGTCAATTTAATCATAAAAATAAATTCTCCATCATATTTGGCCATACTGCTTCCTGAAGAATGTGGAGACTTAGAGAGATTTGAAGAAAAATGAGCAATAAAAATAAGTAATGGTAAGGAATTAGATCTTAATTAGATTAAAAGAATTGTGATTGTTGAATCTGGAAAAGAAATGGCTCTGCTTTGGGAAAGCAGAATGAACATGGTTGGTTAATCATTTTTTAGTTTGTGAAGGAATTTTGAAGGGATACTGTTTTTGAAAGGAAAGTTGCCAATAAGATGGTAAAATGTAGATCAGATGACCAGCCAGGGTTGGCTCTTCATGCTGAAATTTCATTGTGGGAGAAGATGCTGATTGGTTCTATGTAGTTTTGGTATTTATTTGACTGAGAACAAGATGCTATTTTAGGTACTTTTTCAAAGCCTATTGCCATTCTTGGATTCTGCATGCCTCAACATAACTTTTTTGCCTCTGCTCAGCTCCTAAATTTTCACTTTTTGTCGTACTGTTTATTTTTATGTTTCTAAATAAAACAATTATACTGCAGTTTCTTGATTTCCAATGTTAGATGCCTCTTGACATCTTAGTGTGAGAGATCAGGATTTAGCCATCTAAAATTCCTTCCCTATCCTTATCTTCCTTCCTCTGTTATCTCCCAATATGGTTATATCACACTTTTTAAATTGAATCAATATTCACTATTTCCAAGGAGACTATGTAAATATTATTTTCAGCTGAGCCATTTTGTACAATGATTGTGTTTCTTTAGATTTTTCATAATGATTGCCTTGCTTTTTATTTTATTTTTTGTCTTCAAATTTTCCCTTTAGATTTAATCAGCATCTGCTTACCTCATCAAACCCTAAAATCATCTTACGCTTTCTAGGGCTAATGGATATGAAAACAAAATAGAATCTTACCATTTATCACCTTCTGTTTTCTTTTAACCTCCTTATCCAGTGTAGACAGCACTTCAGTGCTGTTTTTGTTAATAGCTCAGTCTCTCCTGTCCTTATGTTTGCCTTGTGTTATAGGCATGCAGTTTATCTGCTCTGCTAATTTGTGATGGATAACATCAGGGCTTCTGAGATTGCTGCTTTCTAAGTCTTTTAAAAATATTCTGCCAACAAGTGATTAGCTGTCTTTAGATTTAGAGAAAATTGCTTCAACCTTTAGATCTCTTTCCTTGAGTTTTACCTCAAACTTAGTTTAGAAAGAATTGAAAGTTAGAGAGGCAGGAGCAGTAATATTTATTTCATTTTCCTATTCCCTTCCTCCCTCCTAGAGAAGAAAAGGAAGAAAGATTCAATGGGTTGGACTTGATAGTGAGAGACAGGAGTCTTTCCAGTTGTAAGACGTGTTTGGACAGCTCTGGCTCCCAGTGTCAGCAGCAGGAGGGTATTTCTTGGAACTCTCTGGTGACTTTTCCATGAAGCCGGCATTCTTTCTTAGGAAGGCTTAGCTCTTACCTTTAGCCTTTATCCTCTCATTTGGTTGAAGTTAACATGTATAGCCTGATAGCTTGCCTACTGGTCTAGGTGTTTATTTATTTATTTATTATAGATCATTTATCCAGTACTATCTTAACTCTCAACTTAAAGTTTAAAAATGATATTGAAGGGCTATATTATTAGTGTTTTCAGATTGCAGATTATGTCCAGTATTTTGAAAAATGGAATAAAATAGAAAGTAAACTAGCCAAGGGCATTGTACTTGGTAAATGTGTTGTTTTGTGAAACTCCCATTTCAGTTATATGTGTGTGTGTTTGCACGTTTGTAGTTGGTTTTCACATAGAGTATATTTACTAATTATGGTAAGAAAAGTTTGAGAAATGCTGCTTTAAACACAGAACACACAGTAGTTAAAGTCACTACTCAAATTGTTTCTGAAGTCTAGGAAACATACGTTTGAGGTCAAGGGAAATTATGTACAGGCATAGGTGGGCATAGCCTCTGATTTTCTTTTATCATAATGCTTTTTGGAATTTCATGTTTCTGACTCTTTTTATCAGAGAAAATAGTCATCCCCATTTATCATCTAGGTTGAATGGACTCTTTATTTGTTTTATAATTTTAAGTTATTTTATGAATAATTTGCAGATGTAAGAATAAATTAATAGTGGAAAACAACTTTATTAGAAAATGTATTAGATATTTAAACATAGCACAGTCAGTTTTTTTATTCTGTATGTTGTTGGTTTAGGCAGTATACAACATCCTTTGAGTGCAGCTAACCACTGATCAATGGTCATGCATAAACATGGAACATAGCCATCTTGTAAATATTGTCAGTATTTCAAATGCATCTCTAATAAATTCTGGCTTATCGCTACTTCTGGTTCCACTTACATTTGTATCATCCAAATGCAAAAACATCAACAATAAGCTTACTATTATCTCTTGTTTTTTTTGCATTTGCATTGTCAAAATTAGTTTTGGAAACTTTGATGCCTTGTAATTTGGTTGAAGAGAGGACCACCATCTTTTTTTGCCATATAATTACAAAAGGTTCTTATTTTTAGATTTATAAACACCAGTTAGAATAACCAATCCAATTAATTATTCATTTCTACATTATCTCCTAACTTCCAAAAGCTTTGTATATGCACCTGCCTATAGCATTTATATGCTTCAAAACTATAGCCAGTACATTATGATACACAAACATCATGAAAAATAAAAAAATTTTGACACACATTCTTTCAGCAAAATGGTTGGTCAAAGTTCTTGTCCTATATTATTGTAGAATGAAATCTGTCCTGTTTAATCCTGACTAGATGAGAATACGTTTCCTTTTTCTCCTTAAAAATGCACACTTGAGTGACTGCACACGGGCATCAGGGATCTGTTTTGGGTGATGAAAATGTTCTAAAATTGGATTGTGCCGATGGCTGCACAATCTGTAAATTTACTAAATATCGTTGAATTGTACACTTAAGAATATATTGGTAACTCATTGATCTTTGAATTTGAGATAATTCATCTAGGATGTTGTCATATTTTCTTAAGAGATGATGCAAAAGAAAGATGCAATAATTTAGGCAATGCAGTAAGAAAACTGAAGGTTGGTATAATAATTGTGATTTATTTAACTATTGTGTCCTTCTTCAGGTGATCATTCTTTTGCTTCTTATTATTTTAAATTTTTTTTCTTAGCATTGTAGGGAATAATTGAAAGAGTTCCTGGGATGGTAAAACATTAACATGTTTCAAGCTATACTAAAAATAAAGTCACTAAGATCCTGTAATATATCTACATTAATAAAAGAGTCCAATACTGAACAGACATTTCTCAAAAGAAGATATGAATATGGCCAATAGACACATGAAAAGATGTTCATCATCGCTAATCATCAGGGAAATGCAAATCAAAACTACACTAAGATATCACCTTACCCCCGTTAGATTGGCAAAAACATCCAAAACCAAGAACGACAAATGTTGGAGAGGTTGTGGAGAAAGAGGAACCCTCATACACTGTTGGTGGGAATGCAAACTGGTACAGCCACTATGGAAAACAGTATGGAGATTTCTCAAAAAGTTAAAAATAGAAATACCCTATGACCCAGCCATCCCATTACTGGGTATCTATCCTAAGAACCTGATATCAGATATCTCAAGAGTCTGTTGCACCCCTATGTTCATTGCAGCATTATTTACAATAGCCAAGACGTGGAACCAGCCTACATGCCCAGAAACTAATGATTGGATAAAGAAGATGTGGTATATATACACAATGGAATACTACTCAGCCATAAAAAAAGACGAAATTGGCCCATTCACAACAATGTGGATGGACCTCGAGGGTATTATGTTAAGCGAAATAAGTCAGTCAGAGAAAGACGAACTCTACATGACTCCACTCATAGGTGGAAATTAGTATATTGAGAAGGAGATCTGATTGGTGGTTACCAGGGAAAAGGGGGGGTGGGGGGAGGGTACGGAGGGGGAAGTGGTGTACCCACAACATGACTAACAAAAATGTACAACTGAAATCTCACAAGGTTGTAATCTATCATAACATTAATAAAAAAAATAAATAAATAAATAAATAAATAAATAAATAAATAAATGATGTCACGCAAAAAAAAAAAAAAAAAAATAAAAGAGTCCAATGGACCTATTTGGTAATTTAATTATGGCAATTTAGAATTAATTTTATTCTGTTTTTAAACAGCTTTGGTGAGGTATAATTGACATACAATAAACAGCACTTATTTAAAATGTATGTTTTGACAAGCTTTGAAATATGTATACAACCATGAAATCGTCTCCACAATCAAGATAATGAACAAATCCATCATCCCCAAAAGTTTGTTGGTGTCACTTTGTAATTTCCCCTTCACATATCTCAGCCCCCAACCAAGAAACTACTCGTGCACTTTCTATAACTATAGATTAGTTTGCATTTTTCAGAGTTTTATATAAATGGAATCAGATGTGTCCCTTTTTTTTTTTTAGTTGTATAATTCAGGACTTATGTAAGATCTGTCCCTTTTTGTTTGGCTTCTTTCACTCAGAGTAATTATTTTGAGATTCATCCATGTTGTAGTGTGTATCAAAGGTTCATTCCTTGTTATTGCTGAGTAATGTTCCATTGAATGTGTATACCACAATTTCCTTATCCATTTTTCTGTTGTTGGATATTTAGGTTTTTTCCAGTTTTTTCTAGTTTTTGGTTATGATAGAGCTAATATGAACATTCATGTACAGGTCTGTATATGGGCATATACTTTCTTTTATTCTTGGGTAAATACCTAAGAGTGGATTGGCTGTATCATATGTAGATGTATGTTTTAAGTTTTTAAGAAACTCACAAATTGTTTCTCAAAGAGGATGTGCCATTTTACATCCCTACCAGCAGTGTATGAAAGTTTGAGTTGCTTCACGTCCTCACCAATACTTGGAATCCCCAGCCTTTTAATTTTACTCATTCTAATAGATGTGTAGTAGTGTATTGTTTTGGTTTTCATTTCTCTAGTGATTAATGATGTTGAGAATCTTCCTGAGTTTATTTGCAATCCATATATCTTCTTACATGAAGTGTCTTTTGAAATCTTGTCCCCATTTGTTTACTGGGTTTGTTTTCTTATTGAGTTTTGAGGGCTTTTTATATATTCTGGATTCAAATTTTTATATATTGTGTTTATCAGGTATGTGATTTACAAATATATTTTCCCAGTCTGTAACTTATCTTTTCAATCTCTTAACAGTGTCTTTGGAAGAGCAGAAGTTTTAATTTTGATGAAGTCCAGTTATCAATTTTATTTCCTTTTATCAATCATACTTTTGGTGTTATGTCTAAGAAATTTTTCCTAACCCAAGGTCTAAATAATTTCTCTTGTGTCTTCTTCTAGAAGTTCTATATTTTGGAGGCTAATATCATTTAGGTCTGTGGTCTGTTTGTAGTTCATTTTTGTATATTGCAAAAGGTATAATTTGAAGTGTTTTGTTTTTTGTTTATGAATATTGAGTTGTTTCTGCACCATTTGTTGAAGAGACTATTATTTCTCCAATGACTTGCCTTTTTACCTTTGTCAAAAATAAGTTCTCCATATATATGTGAATCTGTTTCTCAGCTCTATTCAGTTCCGATGATTTATTTGTTGATCTTGTTACCAAAATTATATTGTCCTGATTAGTTTAGCTTTGTAATAAGTCTGAACATCAGTCCTCCAGTTTATTCTTTTTTTATAAAGTTGTTTTGGCTGTTCTAGGTTCTTTGCATTTCCATGTAAATTTTAAAAGCCTCTTGGGATTTTTTTTAAAATGAACTTTTTATTTTAGAATAGCTTTGGATTTATAGAAAAATTGCAAAGATAGTATAGAGAGTTTATATATACCCCACATGCTTTCTGCTGTTATTAACACCTAACATTTGTATGATAGATTTGTTACAATTATGAACTGATATTGATATATTTTTATTAACTAAAGTCCATAGTTCATTCTGGTTTCCTCAGTTTTCCCCTAATGTCCTTTCTCTGTTCCCGAATTCCATCCAGGACACCACATTACGTTTAGTAGTCAACGTCTCCTGAGGCTCCTCTTGGCTGTGACAGTTTCTCAGATTCTCCTTGTTTTTGATGACCTTGACAGTTTTGAGTAGTGGTCAGATATTTTATAGGTCTATTGTAATTTGTCTAATGTTTTTCTCGTGATTAGACTGGGATTATATGCTCTTTCAGGGAAGACCACAGAGGTAAAGTGCCACTTTTTCACTTCATATCAAAGGTGCCTGCTATCAACATGTCTTACCATTGTTGGTGTTAGCCTTGATCACCTGGCTGAGGTAGTGTTTGTCAGGTTTCTCCACTATAAAGTTACTCTTATCCTCCCCTTCTTTATTGCACTCTTTGGAAGACATCACTATGCACAGACCACACTTAAGGAGTGAGGAGTTATGCTTAACTTTCTTGAGGGTGTGGTATCTACATAAATTATTTGGAATTCTTCTACATGGGAGATTTGTCTCTTCTACACTGTCTGTTTATTTATTCAATCATTTTTTTTCTATCACTAAGGACTCAGGAATGTTACAATCCAGTTTCAGCCATTGTAGGTGTTTTAGTTGGCTCTGGTGCCCATTTGCCATTCCCCATCATCGTGCTTTTTTTCTTTTTTCTTTTTTTAAAGTACTTCTTTACTTTCTGGCACTACAAGATGCTCCAAGTTCATCATATATATATTTCCTGACCCACTTCCACAATCGGCCATTTCTCTTAAGAAGCCCTGGTTTCTTTTGTTGGAGAATAGTAGTAGAAAACAGTGTCTGTGCTGTAGGTATGCTTGTTGCTATCACTGCTCCTAAGATCTGCCAAAATTTTCATTGGGATTATATTGAATCTGTAGATCACTTTGGAGTGAATTGTCTCTGTCTTAAAAGTAGAATCTTCTGATTCATGAATAAGGTATATTTTTCCATTTATTTAAGTCTTATTTAATTTCTCTCATCAATGTACAGTTTTAGCGTGCAGGTCTTGCATATATTTTGTCTGTTTTATCCCTAAGTATTTCACATTTTAATGTTATTATAAATGGTATTCTTTAAAAAAATTTCACCTTATGATTGCTTATTTCTGGAATGAAGGGATATAGTTATAAAATTTTGTGTGTTGATCTTATAGCCTGCAACTTTAACCTCTTGTTTTTTGTTGTTGTTGTTGTTGTTTTGGTTTTCTTTTTTCTTTCTGCTTTTCTCCCCAAATCCCCCCAGTACATAGTTGTATATTTTAGTTGTGGGCCCTTCTAGTTGTTATAGCCTGCATCTTTGCAAAACTCATTTGTTAGTTCCAGTAGTTTTTTGTAGAGCCCATTGGATTTTTTCTGTAAATAATCATGTCATCTGCAAGTGCTCTTTTATTAGGAACATAAACATTTATGATTGTTATAGCCTCTTAATTTCTTGACCTTTTTATATTTATGAAATGATCCTCTTTATTCCTGGTAATATTCTTTGCTATGAAATCTATTAGTTTCATATTAAAATAGCCATTCCAGTGTCCTTTTGACTAGTGTTAACATGGTATCTTATTTATGTTAATATGTAATGGGCTTTAATTGTTATTTTTAAATGAATTAATAAGTATTTTCTAATTTTTTAGTTGTAATTTTTAATGTGGAAAATATGGGTAGATATAACCCACCTAAGCAAAAGCTTTTTGGAAGTCCTCAGTAATTTTTAAGAATGTGAAAAAGTCCTAAGGCCAAAAAGTTTGAGAATTGCTAATTTGCTATATATATTTTTCATTAGATATACAGCTTTTGTAGTTATCTTCTGTTTACTCATTCATTTATTCATGAGGTGTTTATTAAGCCCAATTTATTTATAGGAAATAAAAGTATGTAAGACATGGTTTTGGTCAAAGAGCATGATTTATATCAAAGAATTCTTGATATAGAGTTGAGGGGTATGATAGTTTATAAAGAAATAGTATACAATGCAGTATGAGATTCTTGTTCCCATAGTGTCACTGTGCCTCGCACAGGGTTAAGCAGCATAGATTCTAATGTTAAACATACCTGGCTTCAAATCCAAGCTCTGTTCCTTAGCTATGAGAACTTATCCTCTCTGAACCTCATTTTTCTTATTTGTAAAATGGAGATGATAATAGAATCTCTCTCTCAGGATTGTTTTGATTGTATAACTTAATTTGTAGCACTTAAGGCATAGTACTTTTAATACTTAGAAAATATTTAATAAATGTTACCTGTTGTTGTTTTAATAGTAAAGAAGATTTTATGGAGTAAGGAAGATGTAGAGGTCGCATCTGGCTTTAGAGGCAAGGGAAAGGGTTCATGGAGGTGGACACTGGTTAAATGAGTCTAATTTTGATTGGCCAAGATTGGGGGCTAGTTAACATAGACAAAAGGAATGCTCTGTAGTAGTTGGGATAACATACTGCCTCCACCTAATGAAAAATCAGTGTGATTAATCAGTATCACCAGGATGATAAATTATCTGTGGGAATAATGTCGTCTATTCCTCTGTCAATTTATAAAATAGAAGATGGCAACAATACCAAACTATTAAAGGTTTATTATCACGTTAACCTTTTAGTGTAGAGATTAAGAGAACATACTCTGGAGCTAGACTGCTTGGGTTTGAATATGGGTTTTTCATTAACTAGTTTTAATACACTGGGCACTTTACTAATCTCTCTGTGTCTCAGTTTCCTCAATTTCAAACTGTGCGTAATATTAGTACTAACTATCTCATAGACTTTTCAGGATTAAATGAGTTAATAAATGATATAACCCCTTAGAATAATATCTGACACATGGTAAGCGCTATATAATCGTTAGCTATTTGAGTAGCAAATGCTACCATTGGAGTTAACATTTGTTACAGGGGATATTGCTAATATGTAGTGAGCTCTTTGACTATTGAACTTAAACTTATTTTTAAAGTTTAAATTCAGTTTAACTTTGTTAATTGATTTTGTTTTCTCATTATGATTATCAAATTGCAGTTTTGGGTCAAAGTTACTTTAATATGAAAACAATGTCAAATTATGTAGCCTGGGTCATTTAATTGTCCTGTGTGATTTATATGAATTTGATTCTTTTTCAAAATTGTTTTATTTTTAATCTAAGTACTCTTTCTACTTCTATAATCTCTACTTTTTGTTAAATGTTATGATTTTTAAAGACCTATTAAGAATAATTGTACCCTGTAGTTTGTTTTCTATCGAAATTTATAGACAAATATGAAAATACATAATTTACACATATCATACTAAGGAGAATTATTCCCTAGTCAGTGTTGTATAACAGACATAGTAAGCCAGGAATGCGTGTTAAAAGATTAAACAGATAAGGAAGAAGTAAGTGAGATGATTATGCTAGTAGGTCTTTGTCATTGATCTTTGCTTGTAGTTGTTCTAAAGAAGACTTAATGGAAAATGTTAAGTGTTTTTAGAGGCAGTTTCGAGTTTTGTAAATAATGATTTTAGTAGTAAAATGTAGAACAAAGATTAACCGCTTGAAGATTTATATTCACATTGGGGATAATATGTCTGTGCTTGTATGAAGTGAGGGTCTTTAAAAACATCAGCAAGAAAAGAATCTCTTTTAATTGTTGGTTAACCCATTAATTGAAGATACTGTAAAGTATGCAGTCACGTATGAATTCTTCATTTCCTTGGTGAGAACTAGGATTCAGGTGACTATTTTGAGATGTGCCCTGAAAGATTCATATTCTCTTAACAACCACTTTTAAGTAAACATAAGTATATTTTCTTTAGGTATGTAGAAATTTTATTTCCGCTTAAAGAGACTAAAGTTCAAAAAAAAGGAAAAATAATCTGGAGATTGAGTTGTTAGGAAATTATTAGACATGTGTAGCTTGGTGACTCTTTTAACCTTTCAAATGAAAAACATACTGGTTCTAGGGTTAAAGAACACTGCTAATTTATAGTTATCAAGTTCTGTGATTGTGACCCAGGTCTGTTTTCTTTTTCTGTTTTCTTATTAACTAAGATATAATTCATGCTTTTAATTTCTCTAAATCCTTCTACCATGAATTTTCCAACTAAATTAAGCATCGAGCATAAGAAACACTAGATTTTTATACAAGTTATTAGAAATTGTCATTCACTCCTATTTTCAGAAAGAATAGAGATTATGAAAATTTAAATTTGAAAGAAAATACATACAATTTAATGCATTAAGACAAGTTAGCTTTTTCTTTTCTAAGAGTCTCCCCCAATCTTCTTGGAGTCGTATGTAGCTTTCTTAAGAGCTTCTCTTAAATACGTTCATTGAGTTTGCCCCGTTATAAAGGTAACATGTTCATTATAGAAAAATTTTGAAAATGTAAGTAAACAGAAGAAAAATTACCCACATTTCTACTATTGAGTTATTGTTATTTTTCAGTATTCAAAATCAAATAACTACCCGTATCCCCTTTTTTCTTAGTGCGTTATTACTTAAATGTCAACCTCTTTCCTCTTGGTTTGGAAGAAGCCAGTGTTACCACTCCTCAAACATCCAACAAGCGAAAACTAGAGAGTTGGTTCTGCTGGTACAGAATCAAAATATATTTAAGCTTTGCTTCTAATAATATTCACTGCTTTTAACATGATAAGAATTCCCAAAGTAGTCATTATTCTGATTCAAAGGTAATGTTGGCGTGTTTTTTTTGTTTCTCTCATAACTGGTTTTAAATATAAAAACATAAATCCTAAAGAGTGGGAGTGGAAAAATGGGGATGGTTTTCATTTGCTACAATTTCCTGTGAGACATGGCTGTAAACAAGGCCCATATTTACACAAGACAGTGTAGTTTTCCATACAGTGGTGTGTGTATTCAGCACATTTTGAAATTCTTTAACCAGTCATCTGTGTTTAATACTTTCATAGTAAATGTGTTTAATAATGCTGGGTGAAATTTGAAATAATTTTTAAATAATTTTACAGTAGAAACACCAGTTAAATCAACCTTGTGGTAATAAATGTTGGAAAAAAATTAATTGTTTTTGCTGCCACTGCAAAATCAATTGTGTAACTGTTCTTTTTAAACTGACTTTTACGTTACTAAATGCTAAACACTACCCTCCTGTAACTTGTCAGAAGCAGGTTTTGGTTAATAGATATTTTCAGTGATGTAATGGGAACTTTTGGCAGTGAGTCAGAATATAATGGGCTGTGATTAATGTTTTAATAAGTACTTTTCTATTGCTCATGATGTAGAGGAGAAATGGTTTCCTGCTTGGATTGATAGGAGAATAGCAGGTGTGCATATAGAGTTTTTAAAAAAAGAGTTGGAATATTTTTCTTAAAATAACATTGTTTTTATATGGTTAAAATTCATTATCAGAGGAGATGCAGATGTTACCACAGAAACCTGCAATTGATTTGGAAAAATAAAATTAGGAGATGACTACCAACTGCCTAATCAAATCTTTTAACTTTTAGCCTTTCTTTTTCTATGGAGCTATAACTTGAAGTCTCTATAGTTTGAACTTAGTTCTTACTATAAGCTAAAAGGAAATCAGGGATCTGATTAAATCGGACGACATGTGAGTTCTATGCCCCATTCTTTCTAAAACATTCAGATTGTTCAAAAATTAAAAAAAAAATTTTTTTAACTTCTCCAGAAAGTTTTTCTCTTAGGGCAAGGAAGTACAGATTGATAGTCAAATGCAATAGTGATCATGTAAGCATTCTCCATTGCAAAGGCCACAGGTTCAACCTATAAACTCAGTAAAGTTCAGAAGTTTGGAAAGTTAAACCCGGGAGATTTTGTGTCAGCTTTGGAATCTGAGTAAGTGAAGACAAACCAGAAGAAACATTGATGTGCTAGACTTGAGGGATTGGTTTACAATTTTCTGGTTTTTTCATTTTTCTCAATTTAATTTTGGCAGCTTACATGCAATAAGTATGCATTATTTGTTGTAGATAAAGAGTCCTAGGGCTCAGTAGATATGTTCCATTTGGGAATAGTATTGTACTGCAAATACCCTCTGCCTTATGTTTGTTTTTGAAAAATATGTAAAATTGAGCATTTGTCCAAATGTGCAGTTTTCTGGGAGAAAGTTCACAATTTTCATCAGTCTCAAAGATATCTTGATCCCAATAAAGGATGTAGAGTAATAGTTCTCAAACTTTGGCATACATCAGAATCACTCGGAGAGTTTGCTAAAACACAGATTGCTGGGTCCTGCCTCCAGGGTTTCCGATTCAGTAGGACTGGAGTAGGGCCCCAGAATGTTCATTTTTAACAAGTTCCTAAGTGATGCTCTTGCTGTTGATTGGGGACTGCACTCCGAGAACCACTGGTTTAGCCTTGGTAAATAGACTTCTAGACCTTTACCTGTTTTCATGTATAATGTACATTTTACGAGAACGTTCATGTTATGTTATTTTGTTACCTCTTTTTACTAACATATTTTGACTGTCTTTCCATATTTATCAATAGCATCGTTTAAAAGTATTCCATATTATAATTTATTTAGCCAGTTCTCTGTTAGACGTTTAGATTGTTTTATATGTTTGTTTTTATAAATTGATTGTTACTAAATTTTTGTGAAATCTTTCAATTATTTCATTAGCAAAGTCCCTGGATTGAAGGATAGACATGTCTCTAAGGCCCATTTGAGGCTAAATGACTTTTGACATCTGGCCCTTGAACACTAATAAATATAATGACCACCACTTTAAAAGAGACAGAGGAAATTTTAAAAGTAAATTAAATTTTAAAAAGTAAATTGTAAAAGTAAATTTTAAAATTTTAAAAGAAATTTTAAAAGTAAAATAAAACTTGTTGCATGAAACAAGTGTTTTACCTCTCATTGGCTCAATAGCTTGCATCTTTTTAATGGTGAAAACCTGTTTGACCAGTAGATTTTTCTAAATTAAAAACATTTATTTCCATCTGTGTAACTATAATGAAATTTCTGGAGAGTAATAGCTTTTTAAAAAAAATTGGGGGGAGATAGTTGCCATATTACACTATTGGTATGTCATGTACACATAGAGTTTACAATATGCACAAAAATTTGTATTACTAAGTTTATACCAGGATTAAAGAGCTATTTAAATTCAGTGACTACTGTTTTTTAAAAAAAATTATACTTCAAACTCACAACACAAGATGAAATAAGATGTGGCAGTGACAACTTAGAAGGGGAAGAGGAAAGGGATGGAACCAGCTTAGTCTAAGGAAATAAGAGTCCATCAGAAAATGGACTATCTAATTTATGAGATTTTTTTATATGAGCTACATGGTAACCACTAAATAAATAATTAGAACAAAGACACAAATTATAAATAAGGAGAAAACTAAGAAAACCAGCATAGAAAACTACCCAACTGAACTGGTAGTCCGAAATACATGGGACGAGAAACAAAGGAAATTCAGGAGAACCAGAAAATGAGCGATAAAATGGCAGCATTAGGCCCTTATAGACCAGTAATCACTCTAGATGTAAATGGATCGAATTCTCCCATCAAAAGACACAGAATGGCAGGATGGATTAAAAAACAAGACTCAACTATATGGTGCCTCCAGGAAACACTTCTCAGCCCCAAAGACAAACACAGACTCAGAGTGAAGGGATGGAAGACGATACTCCAAGCTAAAGACAAACAAAAGAAAGCAAGTGTCGCCATACCTGTATCAGACAAAGTAGATTTCAAGACAAAACAGTTAAAGAGAGACAAAGAGGAGCAGTTTATAATGATAAAAGGGGCACTCCACCAAGAAGACGTAACATTTATAAACATATATGCATCTAACACAGGAGCACCAAAGTACATAAAGCAACTATTAACAAACCTAAAAGGAGATATTAACAACAATACAATAATAGTAAGGGACCTCAACACCCAACTTACACCAATGGATACATCATCCAGACAGAAGTCAACAAGGAAATTGTAGTATTAAATGAAAAACTAAACCAGATGGATTTAATAGATATGTATAGAACACTCCATCCAAAAACAGCAGGTTACACACTCTTCTCAAGGCACATGAAACATTCTCGAGGATAGACCATATGTTGGGAAACAAAGCAAGCCTCAATAAATTTAAGATGATTGAAATAATATGAAACATCTTTTCTGACCATAATGCTATGGAACTAGAAATCAATTACAAGAAAAAAGCTGGGGAAGGGGCAAAGATGTGGGGATTGAACAACATGCTAGTGAACGACCAGTGGATCATTGAAGAAATCAAAGGAGAAATCAGATATTATCTGGAGACAAGTGAAAATGAAAACACACCATACCAACTCATTTGGCATGCAGCAAAAGCGGTCCTTAAGAGGGAAATTCATTGCAATACAGGCTCACCTCAACAAACAAGAAAAATCTCAAATAAGCAATCTCAAATTGCACCTAAAAGAACTAGAAAAAGAAGAACAAACAAAGCCCAAAGTCAGTAGGAGGAGGGAAATAATAAAAGAGCAGAAATAAATGAAATTGAAACAAAAAAGACAGTAGAAAGGATCAATGAAACAAAGAACTGGTTCTTTGAAAAGACAAACAAAATTGACAGTCCCTTAGCCAGGCTCACTAAGGAAAAAAGAGAGAAGACTCAAATAAATAAAATTAGAAATGAAAGAGGAGAAATTACAATGGATATCACAGAAATACAGAAGATTATAATAGAATACTATGAAAAACTATATGCCCACAAATTGGACAACCTAGAAGAAAGGATAAATTCCTAGACTCTTACAGCCTCCCAAAACTGAATCAAGAAGAAATAGAGAATCTGAATAGACCAATCACAAGTAAAGAGATTGAAACAGTAATCAAAAACCTCCCCAAAAATAAAAGTCCAGGAGCAGACAGCTTCTCTGGAGAATTCCATGAAATGTTCAAAGAAAACTTAATACCTATCCTTCTCAAACTATTCCAGAAAATAGAGGAAGATGGAACACTTCCTAACACTTCTATGAGGCCGACATTACCCTGATACCAAAGCCAAACAAGGACATGTTGCACACAACATGATTTTATATATAGAAAACCCTAAAGAACCCATCAGAAAGCTATTAGAAATGATCAACAATTACAGCAAAGTTGCCGGGTACAAAATCAACTTACAAAAATCAATTGCATTTTTATACTCGAATAACAGATTAACAAAAAGAGAACTCAAAAACGCAATCCCATTCACAATTGCAACAAGAAGAATAAAATATCTTGGAATAAATTTAACCAAGGAAGTGAAAGACCTATACAGTGAAAACTGTAAGACTTCACTGAAAGAAATCGATGATGACATAAAGAAATGGAAAGACATTCCATGCACGTGGATTGGAAGAATAAACATAGTTACAATGTCCATGCTACGTAAAGCAATCTACAGATTCAATGCAATCCCAATCAGAATCCCAATGACATTCTTTATAGAAATAGAACAAAGAATCCTAAAATTCATATGGGGCAACAGAAGACCCTGAACAGCTAAAGCAATCCTGAGAAAAAAGAACAAAACTGGAGGCATCACAATCCCTGACTTGAAAATATACTGCCAAGCGATAGTAATCAAAGCAGCATGGAACTGGTACAAAAACAGGCACACAGATCAATGGAACAGAATTGAAAGCCCAGAAATAAAACCACACATCTAAGAACAACTAATCTTTGACAAAGGAGCTAAGAGCATACAACGGAGAAAGGAGAGTCTCTTCAATAAATGGTGTTGTGAAAACTGGACAGCCACATGTAGAAGAATGAAAATAGACCCTTCTCTTACACTATTGACAAAAATAAACTCAAAATGGATCAAAGACTTGAAGGTAAGATCTGAAACCATAAAACTTTTAGAAGAAAATATAGGCAGTACACTCTTTGACTTCGGTCTTAAAAGGATCTTTTCAGACACCAGATCTTCTCGGACAAGGGAAACAAAAGAAAAAATAAACAAATAGAACTTCATCAGCCTCAAGAGCTTCTAGAAGGCAAGGGAAATCAAGATTGAAACAAAAAGACAACCCACCAACTGGGAAAAAATATTTTCAAATCGTATATCCCACAAAGGGTTAATCTCCATAATATATAAAGAACTCGCACAGCTCAACAACAACAAATCAAACAACCTGATTAAAAAAAATGAGCAGAGGATATGAACAGACTTTTCTCCAAAGAAGATATACAGATGGCAAATAGGCACAGGAAAAAATGCTTAACATCACTGATCATCAGGGAAATACAAATCAACACTACACTAAGATATCACCTTACACCTGTTAGAATAACCAAGATAAAAATAAACAAATGCTGGAGAGGCTGTGGAGAAAAGAGAACCCTCATGCACTGCTGGTGGGAATGCAAACTCGTTCAGCCACTATGGAAACCAGTATGGAGATTCCTCAAAAAACTAAAAATAGAAATACCATATGACCCAACTATCCCACTATGGGGGGTCTATCCAAAGAACTTGAAATCAGCCATCCAAAGAGATCTATGAACTCCTATTTTCATTACAGCAGTATTCACAATAGCCAAGATGTGGAAGCAGCCTAAGTGCCCATCAACTGATCATTGGATAAAGAAGATATGGTATATATAAATAATGGAATACTACTCACCCATAAGAAATGACACAACTCTCCCATTCACAACAACGTGGATGGACCTTGAGGGTACTATGTTAAGTGAAATAAGCCAGATAAAGAAAGACAAACACTGTATGATTTTACTCATATGTGGAAGATTAAAAAACACATGGACAAAGAAAACAGATTGGTGGTTACCAGGGGGTGGGTGGTGGGGGCTGGGCACAAAGGATGAAGGGGCACACCTATAAGGTGACTGACAAATAATAATGTACAGCTGAAATTTCACAATCTTGTAATCTATCATAACCTCAGTAGAAAAAATTGTACTTCATGCCTTGGAAATAGCAAAACTGTGGTATAGATTAATATGGGGAAATGTTTTTTCTGTCTGGAGCTATAGTAAGAAAAATTAAGTTCAGACGTTCTTGAATTTGAGAAAAAAATGAAATATTCATTCATACAGTTTTAGAATTAAGAAATAGGGAATATATCTACTGTATTATAAAACCATCCCGACAAACACTGTCTTTACCTCCCTGACTCTCAAAATAAAATGCTAAATCCATACAGAGAAAAATAATGTGAGCGAGAATTCCACAAATATGATCACTGAAAGGTGTCCAACATTGGGGATCTTGGGTACAGCAAGCCTGGGAATGGATGAGGGAAACAACTGGGACACAAATTAGCAGGCAGTAGAGCAAATGTAGTCTGACGTGTTACATTGCCTGTTTCTAGGGCACATATCCGTTACACGAATTAGCTCGTATGTGAATGGTAAATAGGGGAATGATATCTATATAATGTGAAAGTCATTTTGGCTTGCACATGATTTTCCCCAGTAGGTGAATGTGTTGCTTTACTGAGAAATAGCTGCTGAACTCAGAGATACAGATACATTAACACAGCTGAATGCAGCAAACCACAAAAGAATGAATAGAGTACTTACAGAATGTCCATTCTTGTCATGCTCTTCCTTTTGGCTTAGTTTTGCCATGCACTGTCTCTTGGAAATGCTATTTTTGGAATTCTCCCCTATTTTTGTGCATTTTGCCCTGGTTTTCATAACATGGGAACTTTACCTCTTCCTTACAACTCCTTCTCATCAAATTGCATTCACTTTTTTCTTCCTTTATAATGAAACTTATATTTACTGTATTATCTATGTATTTGGAATGTAACCAACCTTTTAAAATAAACTCCGCTAATACTTTTGGGAGGATTATTAATGTTTTTGTTAGTGCCCTGATTATGAAGTTTACTTAAGTTTTGTGTGGACTGCCTCAATCCTATTTTACCCATAATTTTTCAGTATGCATTTTTGCAGAAGGTGAGATCTTTCAAGAACACTTATATCATGTTATCACAGAAATGGCAACATAGAGGATAGGCCCGTGGTTCACTCAATCAGAGTAGGCTCAGTCAGAAACAATTTAGCAGTTGGAAGTACTCAAAGAGGCTGAGGAGATGTGTAAGAGGAGATCTTTTGATGGAGATTAAGTCTTCATTGTGGACTTTAATCACAATGCTGCTCACTTGGCCCTACTCTCTGGTTACAAACCTGTAGCATTTAAAAGATCTTCAGTTATGAGATGAACTCATTAGCTCGGGAATCACCCTTATTCTACCTACAGAGTTGTCGATTTACACCTTCAAAACGAGAACTATGTCTTCTGACCTGGTGTAGGGCTTTCTGAGATACAGTTCATTTATCAGAGGGGACCTTTTGCTTATTTGGCTCTGGAAAAGTCCCTCGGGTTGGGATACACACTTAGGCCTAGATGTGAAGTAGAGACACATGCATTCTGATACTTTACTCATTTGGTAAATTTTAGTGTGCTGCCACCAAAGACGTAAAGCCATTAAAGAACCCCACAACACTTTACTGAGGTATAGTTTACATACCATAGAGTTCATCCATTTTAAGTATAGGATTCAGTGAATTTTGGTAAATTTGCGATGTTGTGCAGTCATCACCACAATCAAGTCTTGTTTCATGTGTGTCTGACCAGTGCAGTCTCACAGGGCCTTGTGCTCAAAAGCGGGCTCTGTGCTTGGAGTATAATGCTCTGTGGTCATCGTCTTGAAATTCATAATAATTTTATCTTTGAATTTGTGTTTTGTAAGTAAAGTCTGATAGGACAGTGGAGCATACTTTAGGAGCTTGGGGTCACTTGGACCCGCGCAAGTTCTTGGCCATCCGCTCTTTGCCCTTGCTCAGTCATTGCTGCTGCTGCCACCTGCAACAGGGCTGTGGACACAGGGAAGATCAGGACTAGATGTATGTGGCCTGCATGCCTGTGAGAGTTTGCACTCATCCAGTGCGTATTCTCATGCCTAAGGGAGCACAACATTAAATAGCAAAGACAATGTACCATGACAGGTCTAGAGAAATCACAGAAGAAAGGAAAAAAAACCTGCTTTTTGGACATTTTTATTTTGTACTGAGCCTGACTGCAATCCAGTTTTAGAACTTTTCCGTCACCCCCAAAAAGATCTGTCATGCCAATTTACAATTAATCCCCATTTCTCATCCCCAGACCTGGGCAGCCATTTTTATCTCCTTTTTGTCTCTATAGATTTGCCTATTTATACCTTTGATATAAATGTAATCATAGAATATGTGGTCTTTCGTGTCTGGCTTCTTTCATGTTTTTGAGGTTCATGTTGTAGTAGCATATGTCAGTATTTCATTTCTTTTTGTTGCTGAATAATGTTCCATAGTTTGGATATACTACATTTTATCTAACTGTTATTTAACTTATTTATCAGTTGATGGGCCTCTGGGTTATTTCCACATTTTGGGTGTTATGAATAATGCTGCTGTGAACATTCACATGTGAGTCCTTGTGTGGACATATGTTTTCATTTCTTTGGGGTGTGTACCTAGGAATAGGTTTAGGAACTATTTTTCCAACGTGGCTGTACCATTTAACATACCCACCACCAGCATGAAGTTTCCCATTTTTTCACATCCTTGGCAATATTTATTCCTTGTCATTTTTTTCTTTTTAAACGTGTGTAGAGGGTAGGGGTAGGAGTCAGGAAGAGGTGGGTGAGCTTCTGTTTAGCTTTTGAAAAGATGCAAAACTTTTCCTATCCCCAAAGTAGAATAAATTTCTGAGAAACTGTTGCCCTTTTGCCTAGGTATGTGCATGGTCCATGTCATTTTAGTTGTAATAACCATTCTAGTGAGTGAAAAGTGGTATTTAATTGAAGATTTAATTTGCTTTTCCCTAATGACTCATGATATTGAGCATCTTTTGGTATTCTTATCAACCATTCAAATATCTTCTTTGTTGAAATGTCTATTCAGATCTTTTGCCTATTTTAAAATTTGGTCATTTGTCTTACTAAGTTACAAGAGTTCATATATTTTGGATACCAATTCTTTATTAGATGTATAACTTGTCAGTATTTTCTCCCAGAGTGTGGTTTTCCTTTTCATTTTTTAATCGTGTCTTTTGAAGCATAAACATATTGAATTTTTTTTTCCAGGGGAAGATTTACCCTAAGTTAACATCTGTTGCCAATCCTCCTCACCCCCCACGCCCCAAAAGCCCCAGTACATGGTTGTATATAGTTTCAAGTTCTTCTGGTTCTTCTTTGTGAACTGCTGCCACAGCATGGCTACTGACAGACAAGTGGTGTGGTTCTGTGCCTGGGAACTGAACCTGGGCTGCCGAAGCGGAGAGCGCTGAACTTTTAACTGCTAGGCCATTAGGGCTAGATCAACATACTGAATTTTGATGAAGTACAGCTTACCAATTTTTTTTTTTTCACAGATCATGCTTTTGGTGTCATATCTGAGATAGCTGTGCCTAACCAAAGACCATGAAGATTTCCTCCTATGTTTTCCTCTGAAAGTTTTGTAGTTTTAGCTCTTGCATTTAGCCCTCTGATCTATGTTGAGTTAATTTTTGTGTATGGGTGTGAGATACAGGTCCAGGTTCATCTTTTTGTACACAGAGACCCATTTGTCTCAATACCATTTGTTAAAAAGAATATTTTTTCCCTGTTGAATTCCCTTTAAAACCATGTGTCTTGCATGTCATTCTCAGTAATTCTTACTATAAGCAAAGCTCTGTGATTATTGAGTCCTGAACTTTTTCTTGAGGAATACTGTCTTTTCTTTTTCTGAATTAGATTTTTAGCTTTGGGCCTATCTGGAGAGAGACAGAAGTGTGTATTAAATTTGAGGAATGTTTAATTTTAAATGTGAAAAATCTCAGGAAACATTTCACATCTTTCCTGTCAATTTATAATTAAATCTTGAAATAAATATTACTGCTGTTTTAGATCCAGTAGGGTCTCTGATTCTTAAGTCAGGAAACATTTTGACAGGAACCATCCTCAAACACCTAACCTTCTAATGCCAAAAGGTCTAAATTTTGTTTCCGTCTTCAAACTCAAAATGTTTGCATTCAGAGGTCAGAAAAATAACATGCCTTAGTAAAGCAAAACTGGCTTCCTTAATTACTTTTCCAGGTCAAAACTTAGAGGTCGTTGAGGCAGTGTTTAGTTTCAGCTGTGTTACAAACACTTAATTCTAGAGTTCATTCTAGAGTGTTTGCTTAGGAAGACGTCCTCCTTCAAAATTCTTAGTACTAAAGATTCATCTTCCTTTGTTATCTTTTTAAGTCTGTTTTCCTCTCGAGTGTAAATTCTTCTAAATCTGGGAACATCTCTTAATTCATTTTTGTTTCTCCACCTCTCTCCACTCCATCACATCTCATCCCACAGTGCCCTGAAGGCACAACTGTTTCTGAAGTGACTTTTTACACTGAAGAGAATTTAAAAGGTACAGAAGAAAAAGATATGATAGTGCCAAGTGTCAAAACTCTTCTTCCTTTTGAAATATATTAAGTGTAATCATGCTGGGTGCTAAAATTATGGATACCAATCATCCATGGTTCCTCCCTCAAGAGCTGGCATCTGAAAATAGAGACTGTTGTGTAAACGAGCTTGCTCCTATATGGGAGAGAGTCAAGGAAGCCTTCAGCTCCATTTTAAAGGATAAATTTGAGTCTGCCAGTAGCATGCGTAGACCATTCTGTTAGAGGAGAGGGAGAGAGAATTGAAAGAGCATGGTGCTTCTGACAGAAATAGGAGCAGTTCATTCTGACTAGAGCACAAGGTTTGTAACAGAGAGTTACAAGTTGGGATCTGGATCATGAAGAGTCGTATTTGCCATATTAAGTATTTTGGATGATATATGTTTTCTCGTTTGTATTTCTGTGTGTCTTAAATCAAGGTTGAAAAACTGTTATCTCTATAGCTGGGCTCTGGCCCATACACTTTTGGTGGTAGGGAGCTGTTGAAGAACTTTTAATAGGTGACATATTCGCATTTATACTTTAGAAAAATACTTCTGAGGGCAGCAGTGTGGAGGATATATTTGAGTAGGCTGAAATAAAAAAGTAGAGATCCAAAAATAGAAAGGTCTAAAAAGTGAGGATGGAGTTAAAAGAATGAGTTCAAGAGATTTAAGAGAGAGAATTAGTAGGACTTGGCAGTTGACTTCATGTGGAGAGTAAGGAATAGTCAAGGAAAATGCCAAGGTTTTTGGCTTGAGTGTCTGGCTGGTTCTGTGATGACTTTCATAGAGAGAAGGCCTCCTTCAGAGCTGTGCATGGCTTACACAATATGAGACTTGGACACAAGTCTGTGTGTGTGAGAGCTACAACAAGCATCTGAATGATTAAGGCAGCTGCTTCAGGCTTTTTTTGGTCACTGCTCACTCTTGTTGCCTGCTGTGTCAAGGGAGGACCAGGGAGAGCAGTCTCCCTGGTGGGGGACAGGGACTGCATTTATTCTGCTGCCAGAGAGTATGTGCAGCTGCCACTTCCTCCTTCACCACCACCACTTGTAACAGCTGCTGGGCTGGGCTGAAGTGTAGGTAGACTGTGAAAGCTTCTGTCCTAATATTAGCCTATTGCTGCATTGGATGTAACTTAAAATTTTGTACTCATAATATTTTCTTCAACTTTTGTCTTGACGTCTTTTATTTAAAAAATCTTTCTGTAGATATATATCTTAGACTTGAATTGTTCATTTAATATGCTGTAACTCTTAATATTCGTGATTTAGTCAGTGTGAGTGAATACTAGTATCTACTTTTCATCCATTTTGTATTTAATTATCAATTATTTTCCCTTGTAGTATATGTCTTTATTTTTGCTTTGTACAAGCTCTTTGGGCTTTCTTGTCTAGAAATGTAGTTCTTTTTTAATTTTAATTTTTGCTTTGTCTCTTTATTTTGTTCTTTATTCTGCAGCTCATGATCTGTCTGAGGAGAAAAAAAGCTTTCTCAAAGACTGTCTTTGAGTTTATCCTTCTATTTGGTTATGCTTGTTGGTAATCTAAGGCACAAGCATGTCATTTTTGTAAAATATACAGTCAGTGGCACAAAATATTTTATTCTTATCAGATTGACATTCCCCACCTGCCCTCTACCCTTCTGCTTCTGTTTTCCTAATTGGTGGAGAACAGTAATATCTTCCTTGGGTAACCAGAGCCAGTCCCCATCATGTTTATACATGGAATGATCTCTTTCAATCATGTGATGTATTTCTACCTGTATAAGCTTGCTTTAGTCTTTAAAAATCACAGCTTCATTTTTTAAAAACAAGTTGAACCTCTCAGTATTAGTTATGCCATTATGTTAGTGTTACTTTTCTGATGATCAGTAGGTTGATTGCCATTCACTTTTTATTTTACTGTTTTATTTTCTATAACTTATTTGATAATAAATATCAAATAGAAAAAAATGATAGAGAATCCTTTTCATTTTATAGACTCAACTGCATTTTTCATTTCTGCTTCTTGCTTTGTAGCCTTATAAAAGACAGATACTTTCAAATTGGCATGATATTGGTTCTAGTTGCAGATGGGAAAAATGAGGTTTTCTTATCAAAAGCATTCAGGCATTTTCTTTTAGTACTAATACTTTGCCGCCCAGTGACATCAGAAATTTACTATTATGTCCTTAACTTTTGGGAAATGATTTCTCTCAAACAAGTTTTATTAAAGTCCTATTACCTTTTTTCTTAAGTGAAATCTGAAATTAGGCTGATAAATTAATTTCTTATTCCTATTTCTTGAAGTGTGTTTCATTTTTTGTAAAACACTTTTTAAGAGAATATTATTTGGTTTTCCTTTTTCTTGCAAAAATACAGCAACCTTAAATTATGCCATAGGCGTTCAGTGTTGGTTCATTATAAATTGACGTGGGTCCCAGAAATGTAATTCCACTTAGTATAGCATTCCATTTCATTTTTAAGAAGAGGTTATCAGTTTTAGATAATTTGGAGGTTTCTTTTCCTTACTTAGAGATATGGTTAAATAATGATTAATATGGCTCAAGGAAACACCACAGGGGAAGTGTGCAGGTATTCAGCTATTTGTTTTTTACTTTTCATTCTTCATTAAACGTTAAATACATTTTAGTTTACCCCTTTAGAACATTACTTTTAAGGGGTTAACTATATATAATACCCATATTTAATGTCACTTACATAAGAATCTTAGTCTGCACTATGGACATTAATTACCAAGGCAGTTAGGCAAACCATACAGTTGTTGTTTAACTATTTCTTATCCTGTGCTCTAGCATTTGTCATTTTTTAAAGCCATGTGTCAGAGGTCATGCTCATTTCTGAATAGCTAAATATTAGTGATTTTGCACTATAGTTTCATACACTGTTGTAATGTATTTTCAGAAAATTTGATTTGGTAAATAGTAATCTTAAAAACAAATCTTTAAAGACATATAAATGACTTTGTAAAAAATAATGATGCAGTACAGTATGAAGTTGTGTGAAGGGTTTTTGGAGTTACATTGCTTGGGTTTAAATCCTGACTGTGTCCTTACTTGGTTTATAATCCTGGGCAAGTTACTTAATCATTCTGTGTCTTTATTTCTTCCTTTATAAAACAGAGATAATAGCACCTATCTTATAGGGTTGTTTTGAGTCCTAAATGAAATATAAGTAAGGCCTTAGAATACTGACTGGTAGAATATGAAAGTACAGTATGGAAAGTCTAGTCTCTTAGAATCTATTTGTATTATACTGTTTTTAGGTCTATTGAATTTTCTTATGTTTCCTTTCTCTCCTTTTTTCTCCTCCCTAATTTGATCAATTAGATGTCAACTCAGTGATAAATGGTTGTATTGCCATTCTTCCTTATAGTTTTGGCATTTAGTTAAGTGTAAGCATTTGTTTTCTAGTTATTGAAGTAAAAATTTAGTTTATCTCTGAGGAAAACTGTAATGGTTTTCTATGTTTTGAAATTGACAAAGTAGCAGGTAAGAAGTTTTGTCCCAGTGATTTCATTTGTACTCCTAACAAAACCATGGGAAAATCACAGGTAAGAGTTTAAGGAACAATATGAAGAAAAAGAGTAGGGGCTTGATTGACTAATTCCCCACTTATTGCCTTAAAGACAGTTTTAGTTGTCAAAGGAGGAAATAATATGCCCATGTTTGTTACATAAATAAAAAATATAATCACATCTAAAATGTGGATCTCAACAGTTCCATAGCTGTTGACAGTCTGAAGCCCTCCTCCTAAGTGCAGTCATGTTGCTTTCCCTTGTTACCTCCCTGCTCTGGTTCTGGGCTGTGGTACTCCTGTAAGAGGCACTGTCCGACCCTGTGGTACCTTGGATACAGAACTGTGTCACTTCTGTGGATGCCCCCAAAAATCTACTCACATTTTCCTCAAGATTTAAGGGTTACAAAAGGAGGGATCATATCACCTACCTGCAACTATAATCTTGTGTTACTTTGTTGAGTTCACCCTTTTTCTTTTCTCTCTCTAACGTAAAGAAATTCCTTCCCTTACCTCATGGAGAAACTGCCCTCAGGGTCAGTTTGGGTCACCTTCTTCCCTAGTTTATCAAGGGTTTTCTTCCAAACAAATCATGCCTGAAAGGAATTTTGGTAAAGTAAAATTTTCTGTATCTTAGTACATTTGTATTTATGTTTGTTTATTAGTTATTTCTCCTCCTCTGTATTTTAGATTGTAAGAAAATCAAGGCATAAATTTGGGGGAGACAGTGGAGTTGACATGCTTAGTAGGTTCTAAACCTCACTCCATCACCTATGAGTTGTATAACATTTCGTAAGTGGCTTAACCTCTCTAAGCCTTAGTTTCCTCGCATCTAAAATGAGAAATATAATGCCTACTTTGTAGGGCTGTTGTGTGTAACAAATGAGATAAAGTGTAAAGGGGCCTAGCACAATACTGGACGTGTAGTAAGCCCTTATTAAACAGTAACTTCTCTTGCTGTTATCACCACCACCACCTATTGCCACACCCGCTGTAGTTAGTCATCTTCTTTAAAAGGAGACATGTCTGGTAAATGCTTTAACAGTCTACTCATTGATACCAACAAAAAATATATGTGCCAAACAATCTTAGATTATGATGTAATGAGAATGTATAGTATTGATTTGGAAAAAGCCAAATTGAATAATGTTTTTCTGGTTTGTCACTTCGATGTTTATTATAGTCTTACAGTTTGTCATGTATATTGTAAAAAATTTAATTGAGTTTTAAATGAACCTCAGAAATCATCTAGGTAAATGTTGTTTTCCTTTTTTTCTTCTTCTTCTTCTTTTTTTTTTTTTTTTTTTTTTTGTCAATTAGGGCCACTGTATCTAGTAAAAAATAGTCTCCTGAAGAGGAAGGATCATTTGTGTTATGTTATGTAAATAGTTAGTGGCTACTTAACAGGCAACTGCCTTTTTTAAAAACATAGTTGATATTGAAATACTTTATTAAAATACAAGAATGTACTTAGATATGGCATTGATGAAAACTTGGCATTCTGATTCTTACTGATACTCATTATCCATTAGTTTAAGGAAATGCAAACTATTTTGTGTTAACTTCCAGACGTGTTGCTGTTATTCCCTTTAATTATGAAGTAGTATCTTCTCTTATTTTCCAGTATTTTTAGTTCATTTAGCAAATACTAGAGTGCATTGTGCGTACGCAATGTATTTGACGTTGTGAGAAATTCAAAGATACATTAGATGTGGCTTCTGCTCTCGGAGCTTATAGACTAGTCATATAAATAAGTAACTACAAAGTAGAAGGTGATGAGAACCATAGCAAAGTAGATATAGTGTACTGTTGGGGTTCAGAGGAGGGAATAAAGAAGGGAAACTAATTTTGAGCATATACAGTCCTAGTTCCTGACATGGAATACTGAACATACCCACTCTCTGCCAGACACTGTATTAAGCACTTCTATTACCTTAATTCATTTCACACCAACCGTATGATCTGTAGGTAAATCATCACCATTTTATAGATAAGGAGACTGGGCTTAAAGAGGCTAAATAACTTTTCAAAGTCACGGAGCTTTGGAAATAAGCTTTAAACCTAGAACTGTCTGACTCAAAAGTGTATATTCTTTTTACTCTTTGGAAGAGATCCAGGTAAGCTTAGAAGTTTTTCAGGAATTTCAGCTGGGGATAGGTAGGATTTTGGTATGCAAAAATGAAGAACGACCTTCCTGTTACAGAGCATGAGCAGGCAAGGATTTAGGGTAAAGCAAAAGAGCATATATGGCAAATAATGCTATTGAATCTTGGGTGCAGAATTGGTTGCAGAAAAGGGAATAGTGGAAGATAAGATAGACAAAGGTTGGAGTTAGATTGTATCAAGTTGAGGAATTTGAACTTTCTTCAGGAGTCATTGGAATACTCACAATTTTGTGAAGTACTTTCTTTTCTTTCTCTTTTTTTGAGGAAGATTGGTCCTGAGCTAACATCTGTGCCTATTTTCCTGTATTTTATATGTGGGATGCCTGCCACTGCATGGCTTGATAAGTGGTGCATAGGTCCGCACCGTGGATCCAAACCAGTGAACCCCAGGCCACCAAAGTGGAGCATGTGAACTTAACTGCTATGCCACTGAACTGGCCCAGTACTTTCATTTTTGATTTGCACTATTTTATAATTTGAGGTGAGACATCCTCGATTTATTTCATACTGCTTAGGAGAAGATTTAGAGAGTACAGTGAGGCAAGGAGTGAATCATAGAATTTTAAAGAAAAAAGGGACTTTAGACATCATCTCCCTCATCCTTTAGACATCATCATCATCATCCTTATTTTAGAGATGAAGAAATTGAAGTCCCAAAGGATTATGATTTGTTGAAGTCATACAGTGTAATGAATTAAAGTCGTATCCAAAGGTAAGAACAAAAATATGAAGAATAATTTAAAATTCTTTGATTAGGATAAAGAAAGAGTTTTAAAAATAAGTGAGAAAGGTCAAGAAAATGGCATTTTAAGAAAAAAGTTAATCAGATTAAAGCAGGCATTCTATAATCTGCTTTACTTGCTAATCTGAAAAGTTAATATATGTGTATTTTGATATGAGGTTTTATTCATTGATTTTTTCCGGAAAGCAATCTAGGAAGAAGATGTAAATTTGTTTAATTAAATCTTGTATTATCACCAGCACTTTGCTAATTCCCAAGTGCCCGCTCTGCAGGTATGTTACAGCGTGGAGGGGAAGCAGCAAAGCAGAGACAAGCACACAGAACACTGGATGCTATTGTTGCATGTTGTTTATGTTGATAAAACAACTAACTAACTTCCAGTTAATTTTATAGTGTATAGAAGCTTTGCTTTATTTCTAGTTTTTATAGTATGTAGTTCTTAGTGTGATTATTTTATGTGATGTTTAATAAACAATGAAGAATTGAACAAATCAAAAATTTGTTCAGTTGTATAATTGCTTTATATCTCATCTGAAAATATTTCTCTGTCTAGTTCATTTTTCCCTGGATCTCTTAGTCCCTGTGATTTAGAAACTTGTATTAATGAATGGGCAATACAACTGACTAGGATGCTCTCAGTAAAATAATTTAAAATGTAAGGTTACATTTTTGTAGCTAGAATGAGGAAACAAAACTTTGTTCCCCTTAAAGATTTCTATTGTTAAAAAATAGATTCTGATAAGGTATAAACACATTATGTGTATTATTTAATTGCTCACTTAGTTGAGTTTGAAGAACAGGCATATTATTAAAAGTCAATAAATGAAGACTGCTCCTGTATTCAAAGGTCAGGAGTGGTTAGTTCAAATCTTCTTTCTACATGATACTAAAAAGTTTTTAAGCTGATGAAAGCACTTTTAGGGAAACAGACTCATAAATGGAATGGTGTCTGTGATTGAAATCTTTGTCATTAATTGCCTTTCTTAGAGAGTTCAACCAAAACAGTACATCTGTATTCATTCAACAATTGTTTCTTATTCTTACTCCACTAGTCATAGTATAGGAAAACTTGTTATTCTGCACTTTTTCTATCTTGTTCTCAAGCAGTGCCCAGAAGCGAAATGCTAACTTCCTGAGGCTCTGTAAGCTTTATCTTCAATGCCAAAATCAGACGTTGACCTGAAGAGTTGCACAGTCTTAGGAAGCAGGGCCTTGATACTATTCCTCATTCCTCACCCACCTCCCCCTTTTTTCTTAACTTGGACTCTTCCGGTCTTCTTTAGAATAAGTAATATTCAAAAAGTAGTCCTGCAGTACTGACGTTTGCTTTTCCGCCAGTACTGCCTAAGGCAGCCTGTGACAACTATCAAAATAATAAGGTTTTCTTTGCTTGACTTTGAATGCTTAAGTGTGTCTCATTTGGGCCTCTTTTGTTGTAGTGATTATTTATGTTAAGTGGAATTTTAAAAAATGAGTTGAATTTAAATCATGATTTCAAAAACATATGTTATATCAAGGGGAAAAATATATCAAAGTCATAATTGAAATGAGCTTTCTGAAGCAGATAAAATTGCACTGTCCACATCGTAAAACATCATCAAAAATAAATAAGCACATGCTATCTTTCAGTCTCCTTAAATAGAAAAAATAAGCCAAATAATTATGATGTATTTATTCTCCTCGTGTTAATAATGGAGGGTTTTTTTCAAATCCTTAAAGGAACAGAGAGGAGAGAGCCTCGGTTCTTTTCGTAGAGCCAGTGTCAGGGGAGGAGGGTCCCCGCAAGCAGGGGTCACAGCAGCAGCGAGGCCTCTCTCCCTCTACCTGCTTTATTGGCACGTCTTCCACATGTAGGAGTCAGGGACAGGGGTAAATATTGGTGCTTTTCCCCAAAAATAATCCCAACTGAAGATCGGTCATTGCTGTTGTAGAGGTCTGAATATTCATTAGTTTTTCATAATCCCAAATATTCCAACTTTCACCCATTCCTGAAATTTAAATCCTGATTATCAGTATTCAACATTTATCTTTCTACTTTATTTATATTAAAGATAGTTAGGTTTTCAAGATCTTAGTACCAGACATATAATGTGGTTATAAATGAGATGCTAGGAATAGGTTTTTGTTAGTGATTTTTTAACCAGAAATTTAATAGCCTGATTATCCCAGGGTGCACTCGGTGAGATGCCTCTGATTTCATTAAAAAAGTTAATTCCGATAATTGTGCTTGTTGACTCTTTTGGTTCCTACTATTCCAAATGACAAATTTGACACTTTTATAAGAACAGTGAAATCCATTTAAATATAGTCTCTCTCTCTTCCATATGTTGAATATTATAAAGATTCAAAATAGTAAAAATTTGATGAGATTGGGAAATGCTTTCTCCAAATGTACTCTTCAAGTACTTCCTGCAAAGAAGTGAAACTTGATTTTATGTTATTAATATGTTTTAAGCCTTTAATATAAGTACTAGTAAAAATTCCTTCCCTGGAAAAATAAAAAATGGCAATAGAAATACTAAATGGCAAGTAAGTAGCATATGTTTTAAATTGAAATTATAATTCAGAAGGGTATATTATTATTATAATCTTTCACTATATAGAGCAAAGGGAAAAAGGAAAACATATGAAAACCATGTGTGTGTGTTTTTTTAATGAATTAATATTTGATATCTGTGGTAGCCATAGGGCAACTTAGAATACCCTGTTTGGACACACATAGAATTTCTCTTCCCTGTCCCCTTTGAAGTTTGCCACATGACTTGCTTTAGCCAATGAAACGTGAGCTTTTCAGAGCAAAAGCTTTCCTGACTGGAAGACATTCTCTTTCTCCTGGCTCAGTGATCATGGAAACAGGTGAGGTAGAGTCTCCATCAGCCTGGGTCCCTGAATGATTACAATGAGTGGTAGTTCCCTTCCTGACCTACGTTAGACAGACCATGTGAGCAAGAAATAAATCTCTTTTAGATTAAGCCACTGAAATTTTGGGATTATTCATTACTACCACAAAACTGAGCCTGTCCTGATTGACGCAATGCTCTTTTCAGTAGAATTAAGTCCTGAGGTGCTTTATTTACAGATGTATTTTTAATCTGCTGGTAATCTCTTAGTTGTTTTGTCACTTGAGTTTCCATAAATTTCTATTAATTGAATTAGAATCCTGTGTGTTTGGTTTGTAAAGCACATGTGATTCTTCTGATGCATGTTGAATATATTATTCACCTTTCAAGTTTAACTACTATGGATCTGTGAGTTACTATATAAACTGCTACTGGAAATAATTGTAAATTAACTGAGTAAATGTGCCTTCACTAATACTAACAATGTTATGTAATTTCAGAGCACTTCGCAATTCAAAGCACATCATCACATTTGATTCTGAACTACAATCCTGGGAGATAAGCAGGGCAAGATTAATTGTTGTCACATCCATTTTGCATGTGGAGAAACTACAGCAAAGACATTTGCTTCATGCCATGTGGCCTATAGGCAACAGAATTAGGATGTCACCTTCTGCCTAATCTTTGAACTGTTTGTTTTTGTTTTTCCTCTCTTCTCATTAGGATCAATTATATGTCCAGCTATTGGGCAGTGGGAGATGGGGAGGGGAGGAAGGAGTTGTTTTTTATTTCTAACATTTCTACAAGAGATATAAAATTATCCAAAGCAGATAAATGCGTTATGTTCTGCCCTCCATGTTGCTGATTGCTGGGGCACCTACAGCTAATTAGTAGCTTTTTAAGTTTCCAAATTTATGCTGGGTGGGGAGGGGGAAGAAGACTGTTAAATGTTTTAAAACAGGGTCAAATCTGTGTGGAGCTGTGTCTTTTCAAACAGTGAATTTTCCAGGGTTAATTATAAACTAAGCATGTCTTAGTCATGGACTAAATGTAGCTGCAGTATCATCGAATTCCAAATGTTATGCATACAGGTTATGCACATAGAATGAGCTCTTACTGATCTCCAGCTGGGACTGCAGTGTCCTTGCTCTTTGTGAAGCTATGCAAGGGTGTTAAAATGCTTACTTACAGTTGTTCCTGGCATTTCTATGATTAGCTCATGATTTAGTACATCTGGTGATTTGGTCCTAGAAATTTGAGTGAAGCAGAATGTATTAACTACTGAGGGAGGCAGTATTGTAGTGTTGAGAAGGTAGACAGTTAACTGGCTCTTATCCTAAAGAAAATGACAAATGGTCAGCCAGGTGCCCTTGCTCATCAAAGACTTTCCATTTATACAGTTCTGCAGTATGGAAGTCATTTGTAGATAAAAGAAGAATTTACCATGACATAGATTTCTTAGAAATAAGAATTTTAGAAATTTTAAGAATTAATTTTACATTACTAATTATATTGTGCAAGAAATCTATTGCAAGAAAAGCACCTGCTTCTGGTATTTAAAAACAACATTGAAGGCTGTTTTCTTGTTGCATATTATAGGGAGATTATATTTTTATATTTAAACTTTAACATACTTTAAAAATAAGTAGCTTAGAAAAAGATAATAAATTTAATAAAATATCCACGTTATCGTCTAATTATGCTTCACTTGAAATTGATTAATAAAAGGGTTTCTGTTTATCAGAAAGAGTATATTTTAAATGTTCATTTCTAAAATGGATAGACATGTAAAAAGTAGAATATACTAGAAAACATGTTTATTCATTTAAAAAAGTGTCATAAATCATTTATGTAAGAAGTATTCAGCTTTACCTTTTTGGCCACTCAGTAAATAAAGCCCTCCTTTCTATCAAAATATGTTCTGTCATTATTTAATAAGTATGCCACACTGGGATTGTTTTCTTCATATCCAGTCTTAAAACTATTTGTTTTTTTTTACCTCTTTATTTCTTTTCTTTTTTCTTGTTCATTGTTTCATAGCTAAAGCAAGTCTTAAGCATTTTATGTTAGAAACGAAATAGAAAATAGAAGCTGATAGAAGGATTTTCACATCAAAAGCTTATTTTAACACAACTAGAAGGATGTGCAACTAAGATATACAACTAGGTATCGGGGGGATTTGGGGAGATAAAGCAGGAAAAAACAAGCTTATTTTACAGACCCTTTAAAATATGATAAATGCAGAAATAGAATTATGTTAAAAGTGGGATAAAAATCAGAAACAGTATATAAGAGGCAATCGTTGATGTTTGTTTTGGAAGGAGAGTAGAAATCAGATCTGGGAAAACTTTTGCAAGAAGTGATGCTTAAGTACAGTGTAAAAGATGACTAGATATTTACCTGACTCTTAGAAGGAGAAAGACATTCTAGGGGAAAGAAAAGCATAGGTGAAGGCTCAGAAGCCTGACCCACAAGATTGTGTTTCAGGAATTACAAGTTCTTTGCTACTGCTATACTAGAAAATATTGGGGAAGGTGGAGCAGCAGAGAGGAGAGACATTGGGAGATGAAATTGAAGAAACAGACAAGCCAGGTTAATCTGTTTCCTGCTGAAGAGTTAGGATTTTATTATATACGTGATGGGAAACTAAAAGGTGTTAAGCAGGGAAGTGACACGATCAAATACTTTTGTAGACAGATAACTAGTGTAGCACTGTGTGGATGTCAGGGACCTGGATTGGTGTGGGTGGCAAAACTGAAGGCAAGGGAGACTAGTTTACTAATCATTGATATTTATGGGAAGTTTATCTCCGAACACGTTTAGAAGGTAATACCATGACATGTAAGAGAAAGAGATTATCTACTATGTTTTCTGCTTTAAAAGTAATTAAGGGGGCTGGCTCCGTGGCTGAGTGGTTAAGTTCTTGTGCTCCGCTCTGGCGGCCCAGGGTTTTGCCGGTTCGGATCCTGGGCGTGGACATGGCATCGCTCATCAGGTCACGCTGATGCAGTGTCCCACATGCCACAACTAGAAGGACCCACAGCTAAAATCTACAACTATGTGCTAGGGAGATTTGGGGAGAAAAAGCAGAAAAAAAAAAGAAGATTGGCAACAGTTGTTAGCTCAGGTGCCAATCTTTAAAAAAATTTAAAAAATAAAAAACATAAAAGTAAATTAAAAAATTTAAAACCTCACTATTTTACAGTTTTCATAAAAAGTCACATTTTATAAGTGACTTGTTATCTAAAGCAAGTTTGTCTTATTTACTGTAAAAGAATTAGTATATGTATAGAGATATTACAGATGTTTTTCTTTATATACTTAGGACTACTTTTTGGGTGCATATAAATTTATTAAATCTTCTTAGAGGATTGCTCCTTTTATTACTGTGGAGATTCCCTATCTATTCCTATTAATAATGGCTTGTGTTTTAAATTCGTAGACTAGGGGCGCAGCGGGTAAATTCTCACGTTCTGCTTCTCGGTGGCCTGGGGTTCCCCGATTCGGATCCCAGGTGCAGACATGGCACTGCTTTGCACACCATGCTGTGGTAGGCGTCCCACATATAAAGTAGAGGAAGTTGGGCACGGATGTTAGCTCGGGGCCAGGCTTCCTCAGCAAAAAGAGGAGGACTGGCAGTAGTTAGCTCAAGGCTAATCTTCCTCAAAAAAAAGAAAAGAAAAGAAATTCATAGACTATTAGCAATATCTTAAACCAGCTTTCTTTCTTGTTAGTATTTGCATATGTGTGAGATTTTAAGAAATCCTTTCAATTTCTTCTTTTCTGTGTGGTTTTATTTTATATCACTTGTAAATGGAATATGCATTGCCTTTGTTATGCATTAGAAGGAATTTACACATTCACTTATGTGTAAATTACTATACAATTTATTAAAACTATAAATATAAACCTAACTGTTCTTAAGCTTTTAATCTTAACTTAGAGATTTTATTTTACTTACGAATCAAGTGATTTTTATATTAAAAACATCATTTTTCCTTAATGTTCAATTAACTCAAGTTTAATTCAAACTCTAACTACAAATTTTAAAAGTCTGATTCTTTAAAGCACATCAAACTGCTAATAAAGCTGATTTACGAATCTAACAAAATCTTCCAAGAACCCAAAACAACTCTTGTCTATGGAATAAATGACTTAAAAATTAAGTAAATCAAATTACCTTAAGTGGTTCAAACATTTTAAAAAGAAGATCAGTATATACAATACAGCTTATTAAAAAAAATACAGAACCTATGTATATATCCATGTAATCACAGTTTACACAAAAGTATCACTACCGTAGTTTTAATTTACTTCTTCTAAGATTGACATTCACCCACTATCCAAGGTATGTAGAATTGATATCTTAGTCCTTCTGGAACTGGGTTAATGGCTTAGGATTCTTGGTTGGAGATCTGGGAATGGGACATAGGACTTGGGAATACTTTTCATGATGGATATCTTTTGTTAGCTCCTTTAGATCCATTCTTCTCCCATCTGTACCCTGCTCTATGCCCCAGGATACTGACGTGTATGGACTATATCAGTGGCTCCTGTGCCTTTTGGTTTCCAGGTTGGAGCAGAAGGGGGTGATGGGGGTGGGGAGGGCAATAGGCAGCTTCAGCAGGAAATCAGAGAGGGAGGGGAGTGAGACAGAGGTGCTTATTCCATACCAGATTGTTGTACACTGGCTGTGTCCTTCAACAAAAAGTCACCACTGTATTCAAGACAGCCCTTTCTAGACCATTCTCTCTTTTTTGGGCTCTTAGAACTACACTTAGAGTGGCAGTGTCTCTGCTGCTTTCCTGGATTACTGAACTATCCCTTGTATTTCTCTACATCTTGACTTCGTAAATAGTCCTTTTGTAAATAAACCTTCCTCAGGTTATCCTAAGTAGACTGTGCCATTTGTTTTAGTTGGAATCCTAAGTGTTACATGATCCAAAACCCAAGCCAGTGTAGTCAGATGTTTCCTGATAGGTCAGTTGCCTGTTTCTTGATTCAGCATTCCCTTAGTTGCTATAAACCTTTAGCTATTTTCCAAAGTTCTGACAAAGTTGGTTCTGACACTTTTTGCTTGTTTTCAGTGTTTCTGTGGCAAGATGGGAGCTCGGAGCTGCCTGTTCCTCCATTCTCCTAATGTCCTGGCCCCTCATTTTTATTTTTAATTTTTTTTTTGCTGAGGAAAATTCGCTGTGAGCTAACATCTGTGACAGTCTTCCTCTATTGATGTGTGTGGGATGCTGCCACAGCATGGCTGATGAGTGGTGTAGGTCTGTGCCCAAGATCTGAACCTGCAAACCCTAGGCCGCTAAAGCGGAGCATGCTGAACTTACCACTATGCCATGGGGCAGGGGACCCTCCCCCTATTCACTTCTATAATTCATTTATGTCTCCTTGACCACGATTATGTAGTCACTTTCTAAATAGTCTTGTTCATGTTTCTATTACTCTCTCCTGGTAGACAGAAGTGACAGTATTTGTTATGTTGGGCAAATTTAACTTCTCTGAGCCTTGACTTGTTGTTACAAATTGAGGATAGTTTTCTTTCCTCCCCTACTTCCTCCCTCACTGGGTTCTTATGAAGACTCAAGAAGAAAATGAACATGAAAATATTTTTGTAAAATTAATCTGATTATATAATCTGTTGATATGGAACCTTATCAATGGCTTATTTTCTTTTGTCATTGAAATATGAGTATTCAAGAACAATTAAGTAGAAGTAAGTTAAACAGGGAGTTCTGTGAATCTCTTCTCTGTCCCACATATTTTGTCAGCAAATCATGGTTACAGCAGAACATGCATATTTTTTGGATCACTGCAGACTTAAATGCTTACCCTTGAGCAAAGAATGAAAAGGAAGCAAATTAGGGGAGATCTCACATCATCAAACTTCTTTCAATCTTTTGTAATCAAATTTGAGTTTAAACATTTCCAATTACCTGGAGTATTAAAACATAGATTGATTAAAAACCTGTACTCAGTTTTCTGTGTCTTAGGGATCATTCTTAATCTTCTGTTTTCTTTATAGTTGTATAAATTTCCATTTTCTTGACACAACACCCCAAGACATTCTGTCAACCATTTGAAAGTATTATCCTCTTAGAGAAAAACATGCAATAGGAATGAGGAGATAGGCTTTGACATATTTGTATAAAATCAGCTTTGCTATTATAGTACATTACTGCTTTTTGTTATTTAAAAGACTGCTTTTATATGAAAATTAAAGGTATAATGTACTTTATGGGAAAAAGTATATCCTTGCATTCCTTTTAAGTTCTACTTAATGTACTGTCTGTTATTATTGGGCAATGTTAAAACATCCCTAGTACATAATTATTTCAGTACTTTAATATTTCACATGTTATGGTCTTGATTGTTTTATATAATGTTATTTTATGTAGAAATAACAGAATTATTTCGTAGACATACTTTACCATATTCAGTCTCTGACTGTTTCTAATGTATGTTAAGTGATTTGCCATCCTCTTGCAGGATTCCCCTCACCCATGCGTTAATGTAGTATAGCTAATTAAATATTTGAGTTTCATATATATTTACTTGTAACACATGAGCACATTTCTATATACTCCATTATATGAGAATTGTTGATTTGAGCATGCTATGCTATTTTTAAAGTATTAAATGTGAGAGCTTTAGTTTCATATTTAGGTAATATCTAAAATGTTTGCCCAAATTAGCCAACATGTGACCCCCTTTTTTTATAGTTTATTTTATTTTATTGAGGTCATAATAGTTTATACCAATGTGAAATTTCAGTTATACGTTATTATTTGTCCGTCACCATATAAATGTCCCCTTCACCCCTTAGACCCACCCTCCAGCCCCCTTCCCCTCTGGTAACCAGTAATCTGTTCTCTTTGTCCATGTGTTAGTTTATCTTCCACATATAAGTGAAATCATGCAGTGTTTGTCTTTCTCTGGCTTATTTTGCTTAATATAATAATCTCAAGGTCAATCCATGTTGTTGAGAATGGGACGATTTTGTCTTTTTTCTGGCTGAGTAGTATTCCATTATATATATACACCACATCTTCTTTATCCACATCATCAATTGATGGGAACTTGGGTTGCTTCCATGTCTTGGCTACCGTGAATAATGCTGCAGTGAACATAGGGGTGCATAAGTCTCTTTCAATTGTTGATTTCAAGTTCTTTGGATAAATACCCAGTAGTATTATAGCTGGGTCATATGGTATTTGTATTTTTAATTTTTTGAGAAATCTCCAAACTGTTTTCCATAGTGGCTGCACTAGTTTGCAATCCACCAGCAGTCTATGAGGGTTCCCTTTTCTCCACATCCAGTCCAACATTTGTCGTTTTTTGTCTTGGTGATTATAGCCATTGTAACGGGTGTAAGGTGGTATCTTAGTATAGTTTTGATTTGCATTTCCCTGATGATTAGTGATGTTGAACATCTTTTCATGTGCCTATTGGCCATCTGTATATCTTCTTTTGAAAAATCTGTTCATATCCTCTGCCCATTCTTTGATTGGGTTGTTTGTTTTGTTGTTCTTGAGTTTTGTGAGTTCTTTATATATTTTGGAGATTAATCCCTTGTCGAATATATGAATTGCAAATGTTTTCTCCCAGCTGGTGAGTTGTCTTTTGTTTTGTTCCTGGTTTCCTTTGCCTTGCAGAAGCTCTTTAGTCTGATGAAGTCCCACTTGTTATTTTTTTGTTTGTTTGCCTGAGTAGACCTGGTATTCGAAAAGATCCTTCTAAGACCAATGTCAAAAAGTGTACTGCCTATGTTTTCTTCTAGGAGTTTTATGGTTTCAGGTCTTGCCTTCAGGTCTTTGATCCATTTTGAGTTTATTTTTGTATATGGTGAAAGATAACAGTCTACTTTCATTCTTTTACATGTGGCTGTCCAGTTTTCACAACACCATTTATTGAAGAGACTCTCCTTTCTCCGTTGTATGCTCTTGGCTCGTCTGTCAAAGATTAGCTGTCCTTAAATGTGTGGTTTTGTTTCTGGGCTTTCAATTCTGTTCCATTGATCTGTGTGCCTGTTTTTGTACCAGTACCATGCTGTTTTGATTACTATAGCTTTGCAGTATATTTTGAAGTCAGGGATGGTGATGCCTCCAGCTTTATTCTTTTTTCTCAGGATTGCTTTAGCTATTTGGGGTCTTCTCTTGCCCCCATATGAATTTTAGGATTCTTTGTTCTGTTTATGTGAAGAATGTCATTGGGATTCTGATTGGGATTGCATTGAATCTGTAGATTGCTTTAGGTAGTATGGACATTTTAATTATGTTTATTCTTCCAATCCATGCGCATGGAATATCTTCCCATTTCTTTATGTCATCATCGATTTCTTTCAGTAATGTCTTATAGTTTTCATTGTATACTCATATGACTGATTTTTAAGTTTGTTGGATATATTGGTTTATACCAGCATAAAAGCTCATTTCCTCTTGATTCCTTAAGAATTACTAAATTCAATGAGAATTGTAAAACTACAAAGTTTGATAAGCCAGGCAGTTCAATTTTGGTTTCTAGAACTAATAATTTTCTATGAGAAATTATGTCTGGTTTTCTGGCTCGTACTCAGGACCATTTTATTGTTTAACTATTCATAGAAAAATAAATAATGAGGACTCGAGGAGTTATCATGCAAACAGCTGTTAAAGAGTGTTAAGTCTTTGTTCACTGTAGGGAAATAAGTGTTTAGAAAATTCTTACTGTAAATATGATTATAACAGTTTCCCAAAGCCAATAAAATAGTATTTGATCAGCTAATGAAATATTCAGTCAGTGCAATTAAGCAGCTAATATGATGACATGAATCAGAGTTTCAGAGCTACTAAGTACCGCTTACTATCATCATGTAGGCTCAAGTGCTTTTCACTCAAGTCTCCGCAGTGTACTCTCTTGTTCAGGGTAAACTTCTTTAGGAGTAAGGATATTTCTAAATCTATAGCCTCCTCCTGTGCTCAGAAATGTTTTCTTGAGACACAGGTAGTACTTTCACTTTTTTAAAATCCATTTTCTGAGTCAATAATGTGTCATGAGAAACTTATTATGCAAGAGAAGAGTCAGGTAATTTGACCCCTGTCTAGAGTTCTTTGTAAGGAAAAAGATAGAGGATCTTTATATGAAGGAATTCTAACAGTAGGTATATTCTTTGTTTTTATTTGGAATAAATTTGAATACAAAATAGGTTTCTTACAAGAAACATTTTACAAGAAGGGTGTAGACCATTGGGGTACTTTCTAGAATTCCTTTATAAGCATATGTTTTATTCTTTATGAATCAAGATCACACAAGTATTTTTAGTGTTTTAATTATATTGTGATAGTATGACATTTATATACAAAAAGTAATTGGAAGTATTTTTTTAAATAGATGAATTATTGTTAAATTAGTTCTGCGGAATATAGCTGTAGAAAATCATACAACTGAGCAGATTGCTGCCGCTCAGGAATCATTTTGCACAATGCCCATCGTTGGCCTCTTTCTTTTCCCACAATGGCTTTCCCAGATTACCACTGTCCCTAGTCTCTCCCACCTTCGCTCTTTCACACTCAGCACCTAACCTTTCAACTCACTACGCAGAGAAAATATAGGTATTAAGTTGTTCCCTCAAAAGCCACACTGTAACTGTAAGCTTTCTGTGTTTTCACCCGTTGTTAACTCCTTCTGTCTATCCCTAGAGGCACGGGGGCCTGTCCTGCACCTGAGGCTAACCATCGTCCTGTGTTCTGTGGTCTACTTTGCCCTTCAGTTCAGGGATGTTACACCATCAGGTTGGCCTCCACCCCTCTTTCAGATCTTCTCTTTTCCACTGGAACTTTAATTTACCACATGAACATATGTATTCAGATTTCATCTTGAAACAACATACTTCATCAACGCTGAATCTTCCTCTAACTACTGCCCTTTCTCCTAAACTCAACAACAAACTATTGAGAGAAGTTTTTATGGTTGCTATCTCCACTTCCTTATTTCTGATTCTTTCCCCAAACTTAGTGCAATTTGGCTTTTACTTAGAATTTGATTTTGCTAATTCACCAGTGACTTCCCAATCACAAAATTTGGTGGGTTATTTTGTAGTCCTTATCTTATTTACTTTTCTGTTAAATCACTGTCTTTTTTCTCAAACTGTGTCTTTCCTCTGCTTTTCAACATTACTTGCTTTTAGTTTTCTCTCATCCTCTCTGACTTCCCTTCTAAATCTTTTTTGGCCACCTCTCTTCCTCTGCTAAAGTTGTTACTGTGCAAGGTCCTTCCTTGATCTTTTGGTCTCATTTGCTATTGAGTACTTACTATGTGCTGAGTTCTGTCCTAGGCACTTCTTGTACATCGTTCCTGACAATTTATAAGAACCCTGAACAGCCGTGTAACTTTGTGAGTTCACTACTAAGGAGGTAGTCAGGATTTAATACCAAATCTGTTTGATTCTAAAGCTGTAATAGTTTTCAAACTTTTTTGTATGTGTGTGAGGAAGATTGGCCCTGAGCTAACATCTGTTACCAATCATCCTCTTTTTGCTTGAGGAAGATGGTCCCTGAGCCAACATCTGTGTCATTCTTCCTCTACTTTATGTGTGGGACACCTGCCACAGCATGGCTTGATGAGTGGTTTGTAGGTCTGTGCCCCTGATCCGAACCGGTGAATTCTGGGCTACCAAAGCGGAGCACATGAACTTAACCACTACACCACCAGGCAGGCCACAGTTTTCAGACTTTTTAAAGAAACAGAATAGTTTTTAAAAAAAATCTTACTAGGACCCCAAAATATAAAACAGATGAAAGCAGAACTACTCCGTTAACAGTGGGAGTGACAGGTCCAGCTTGGCCCTCCTTCCCATTCTGACCTCATGGTATCCTAAAGGCACTTCCTCAGATCCTGAAACACTGGGAAAGCCAGTTTAAAAGGTATAGGGATTTATATTAAATCTCACGCCTGTATTTATTTTCTTTAGTTTAAACTTAGATTTCCAGCTGGATCCTCGACATTTCTTCCTACCTGCACATCTGACAAATACCTCAGTTCTTTATGTCCCAAATGGAACTTATCTTCTTTGCGAAACCTATTCTAACTGTTGTACATCCTGTTATGGTGAAACTTCCCAGCCCAGTCAATCTTCTATGCCCAAGACTTGAGAGTTATTAAAGATTTCTTCTTGCTTCTCTCTTACATATAATTGGACAATTAAGGTCCTTGGGGTCATAGCCCCTTGAGGAGCTCATAATCATTTATTTTGCCTCCTCCTTCTTCTTTTTTTTACCTGCTCTTGGCTAGTTTTTTTTTTTTTTTTTTTTTTAATGGAAGATTAGCCCTGAGCTAACTGCTGCCAATCCTCCTCTTTTTGCTTAGGAAGACTGGCCCTGAGCAAACATCCATGCCCATCTTCCTCTGCTTTATATATGGGACGCCTACCAGAGCATGGCTTTTGCCAAGCGGTGCCATGTCCACACCCGGGATCCGAACCAGCAAACTCCAGGCCGCTGAAAAGCAGAACGTGCCAACTTAACCACTGCGCCACTCTGCCGGCCCATACTTTGCCTCCTTTTTCACCCTCTCTTTTCTCACTCTGTCTTTCATATGAAGACTTCTAAAATTCAGGTCAGATTGCATTACTCACTTACTAACGTTGTTCATAGATCCCCATTATCTATTTTAAAAAATATTCAAGGTATACAAGGCCCTTCAAATTTGACACTCAGAATACAACGTGTTCTCTCAGGCCACCAGCCATTGTATACTCTCGTTTCTAGAATACCCTCCCTTGCCTGTTTATCTACCTGGGAAATTATCATTCTCTCTTCCTATATCACTTATGCATTATGTTTTCTGCAAACACTCTCCTGACTTCTTCAGGCTGTTCTCTTATATTTTAGAATTGTTTATTTTCATCACACTAGACTTTAAGCTCCTTGGGAACAAGGACTGTCTTCTTATCCAGCACCTAGGACACTACTGGTCCATAGTAAATGTTCAAGATATGTTCATTGAATAAATGGATTATTTCAAAGAAGATAAGATTTTTAATCTATCTGGGTGTCAGCTGCTTCATCTGTTAATGAGGCAGTGGGATAAGATGATTTCTAATATTCCCTTCCAGTTTTAGGATTCTGTGTTACTTCCCTTACTGTAGTGTCTATACTTACTGTTCTTCTCATTTATTTTGCAGAGCATTTAAAATTTATTTTCAGTAACCATATGTAGGATTAATCTTAAGTGCCTCTTTAAAGAATGGGATTTGATCCCCTTGGTATTTATTTTATGTCTTTTCACATACAATTATTTTGTCTTTAGTTCCATAAACATTAGCTTTTACAAATGGAGGCCAATTAGGAACAAAATATATCAAGAATAATCTTAGGTTGGATTGTGCTGCTTTTTCATTTTCTATTGACCCATTTGGCACTTCCACCCTAAAGCATGATCTAGAGATAAGAAAACTTTGTGGCTTATTTTCTGCACTCTGGAATGACAGGTGGAAATAATTTTTCTCCAAAAAGGTAGAATTCAAGAAAACAGTGGGACTTTTTTTCTTTCTTTTAACCTTTTAAAGTAATGAAATAAGAAATCTAGGCTTTTTTTAACTATAAAGAATTTTTATAATGTATTCAAGTAGGTTCTGTAAAATTAAACTTTTAAAACTTATGATTTTCAAAACAAGTCATATGTAACTGATTAGAATGTGTTTTTATTTAAAATATTATACCCGCATGTGCAGAGTCATAACACATTGCCAAAAAATGTAGTCTGGAAGCAAAACAGAATACTGAAAATGATGCCATAATTTTTTAAATAAGAGGAAAATATTTTCTTTACACATGAAGTTTTTGGTCCAAATGATATTTAACCAACTAACTGACTAGTCTATTGAAGCATTCTATTCCAGAAAAGCTTCATTTTGGGTAAAATTGATTGCATTAGCGCATTACTTATGATAATGGGCATAGATTATTTTTTTCCCAAAGTGATGCTGTGGTTTTGCTTTTGGAAGAGAGTGCAAGTTTTCTGTGAGCTTAAGTATTAAAAATGCTTCTTAAAAACTTGAAATTGTTATACATTAAAGCAGAACTCTTGGGACTTTTTCATATTTTCCTGCTTATAGTCACTAGTCCCTTGTGTAGATATTTTATAAACCTGTTTTTACTTGCTGGAAAATAGAAGTTTCCATAATTAAGAGAAAACATCAGTTATTTTATCCTCTTGACTTTGTCTCTGCTTGTTATTGTTTGCTTTAGAGATTTACCTAAGTTGTTGACATGATTCTGATTCCAGTGTATAAAATAGAACTTTTGAGAAGGTGCTTTGAATAGAAAAATAAATATCTTACAAAATATCTAGCTTTGGGTGTGTCTAGTTCTGTTTGAATTTTTTGTTTTTCTTTGCATTCATAGCTGTATTCCATTATAGTATATACCTTTGAGTATAAAATTAGTTAACACACTGAGAGTTCAGCGTATGAGACAGAGGATGATAAAATCTCAAAGCAATTTTCAAATATACCTTTTTAAGAAAATACAAATATTTATATTTTAAATAAAGCCATTTTACACTATCCAGTATACCCCGGCTCTCTGTCATTGCTATAGGCATCTTCTAATTGCCAGGAAACCTTCTTGGTCTCCTTAGTGACTGATGTACGGTCTCAGTCCTCTGCCATCTTCCTCCACAGCTTCATAATTTGTGGTGATAACTCTTTTCATATCGTCTGTATTTTTGTTTGCCATCTATTGTTATGACCATTCTTTAGATCTATATCTTAACTAGCTGGAATCTTGATTTAATTTAAAAAATTTTATATTCTCTGCTAACAAGTTAGGGTGATTTTTTTCAAGTGATAGCTATTTAGTGAATAGATATTTATCTTGCTATCAAGAAAGTTATCTAATAGAGAATGTATAACATTTATAAATAGCCATGGTACTTATGAGACAGAGAGACATAAAATGCTGTGCAATTTCAAAGGAGGAAAGAAGTAATTTTACCTGGGCAGTCCAGAGGAGATGGCATCTAAAAAAGTTGTTAAATATTTCAAACAGAGAGAAGTATAGAGAGTAAAATAGTAAAGAAATATTATAATTCTGCCACCCAGAATTAACAAATGTTATTTTGAGAAATCTAAAGGTAACATTTCTCCACTTTCTGAACAAAACAAAAGCCGTAGAATGCTTAACCTTAGACTTCTGCTTCTTTTTTCCTTGCTGTTTTTGTTACCGAAATAGTTTTTGGTGGTGGTAGTGTTTCTGGTCCATCTTTGCACCTTGTATCCTGTTCTTCCCATTGGGGTTTAATTTCCTTCTTGCTGTAATATCTCCTTTAGTGGTTCTTCACATTTTCTGTATTTATTTATTTATTTTTTTGCTGAGGAAGATTTGTCCTGAACTAACATCTGTTGCCAATCTTCCTCTTTTTTTGCTTGAGGAAGATTAGCCCTGAGCTAACATCTGTGGCATTCTTCATCTATTTTGTATGTGGGTCACTGCCACAGCGTGGCTGACGAGTGTTTAGGTCCACACCTGGGACCTGAACCCGTGAACCTGGGCTGCCGAAGTGGAGCATGCAAAACTTAACCATATGCCACGGGGCTGGCCCCTACATTTTCTGTCTTTTTAGCTCTGCTAAATTCTTTGTATTTTCCTCAGACATATCTTCCAATTCACTAATTTTCTCTCCATCTGTGGATAATCAACCGCTTAACCTGTCCATTGAGATTTTTATTCCAAGAATTGCTGTTTTATTTTTTTTTTAAGAAAATGTTTTGTTTTTCATGTTGTCTTTTTCTTTATGGAGTCTGTTCTTTTTTTTTCTATTGCAGTAACATTGGTTTATAACGTAATATAAATTTCAGGTGTACATCATTATATTGCAATTTCTGTGTAGATTATATCATGTTCCCCACCCAAAGACTAATTACAGTCCATCCCCACATATGTGTGCTTAGTCACCCTTTTTGTCCTCCTCCCTTCCCCCTTCCCCCAGTCATCACCAATCCACTCTCTGTTTCTACATGTTTGTTTGTCGTTTTTATCTTCTACTTATGAGTGAGATCATATGGTATTTGACTTTCTCCCTCTGACTTATTTTCACTTAACATAATACCCTCAAGGTCCATCCATGTTGTCACACATGGCCCGATTTCATCGTTTCTTATGGCTGAGTAGTATTCTGTTGTGTCCATATACCACATCTTCTTTATCCATTTTTCCCTTGATGGGCACCGAGGTTGCTTCCAAGTCTTGGCTATTGTGAATAATGCTGCGATGAACATAGGGGTGCATATATCGTTACACATTCGTGTTTTCATATTCTTTGGATACATACCCAATAGTGGAATAGCTGGATCATGTGGTAGTTCTAGTCTTAATTTTTTAGGAATTTCCATATTGTTTTCCATAGTGGCTGTACCAGTTTGTACTCCCACCCGCAGTGTATGAGGGTTCCCTTTGCTCCACATCCTCTCCAACAGTTGTTTCCTATCTCGTTAATTATAGCCATTCTGATGGGCATGAGGGTGATATCTCATTGTAGTTTTGATTTGCATTTCCTTGATAGTTAATGATGTTGAACAATGTTTCATGTGCCTGTTGGCCATCTGTATATCTTCTTTGGAGAAATGTCTGTTCACATGTTTTACTCATTTTTTAATTGAGTTGTTAGTGGGTTTTTTTTTGTTGAGATGTATGATTTCTTTGTATATTTTGGATATTAACTCCTTATTAGATACATGGTTTGCAAATATCTTCTCCCAGTTGTATGGTTGTTCTTTTCTTTTTGTTGATGTTTTCCTTTGCTGTGCAGAAGCTGTTTAGTTTGATATAGTCTTATTTGTTTATTTTTTCGGTTGTTTCCATTGCCCAGTCAGACATGGTACTTGAAAATATGCTGCTAAGGGGCCGGCTCCATGGCCGAGTGGTTAAGTTTGAGCGCTCTGCTTCGGTGGCCCAGGATTTCACTGGTTTGGATCCTGGGTTCGGACATGGCACTGCTGATCAGGCCACGCTGAGGTGGCATCCCAAATGCCACAACTAGAAGGACCCACAACTAAAACATACAACTATGTACTGGGGGAATTTGGAGAGAAAAAGCAGAAGAAAAAAAAAAGATTGGTAACAGTTGTTAGTTCAGGGGCCAATCTTAAAAAAAAAAAGAAAATATGCTGCTAAGACTGAGTCGGAGAGTGTACTGCCTATGTTTTCTTCTAGAAGTTTAATGGTTTTAGGTCTTACATTCAAGTCTTTAATCCATTTTGAGTTAATTTTTGTGTATGGTGTAAGATAATGGTCTCCTTTCATTCGTTTGCATGTGGCTATCCAGTTTTCTCAACTCCATTTATTGAAGAGATTCTCCTTTCTCCATTGAATGCTCTTGGCTACCTTGTTGAAAATTAGCTGTCCATAGATGTGTGGTTTTATTTCTGGGTTCTTAATTCTGTTCCATTGATCTCCATGTCTGTTTTTGTGTATGGCATCTGTTTCTTTCTTCATCTCTTTTAGCATAAAAAATACTTCTTTTAACGTTTCTTTCAAATTCTCTTATCTCTAGGTTTGTGTTAGTCCTGCCATTGGTTCTGTCTTCTGACTCTGTTGTAAGTGAGGTTCGTTTCATTTTTTTTTTAGCTATGAACTCCTTTTTAGTGGGAGTTGTTTTCTCGTGATCCTTGGATTGTGAAGGCATACTGAACAGACATTCACATATGCTTCTGCCAAACTCCTGATGGCTTTTCTGAATCTGGACCAGTTGTTATTCTTAATTTCTTGGGGTGGAATAGGCTTGGGTATTGTGATTTCTTATGTATGATTTCTTTTCTACCCATGTCTCTGCATTTTCGTATGATTTTCTTGTGACTATCCCCAGGAAAGTGAGCAAAATTTTCCTATAAGTTGTTTTACAGATGGGACAGCATTTTGTAGATCCAGATTATATGCAGAGGGCCAAGCCCAGTTCCGGCTTCCTACCTCAGACAGGACTGAGGCCTGTCTCCTGCTCCATATGGGTGTTGAATCACTGGTACCCAACATCTTCCTGAATTTCAGCCCTTGCTCATTCTCTGATTTTGAGTTCCTGTATAATTTCTGGCACCTGCGAGTTTTCTTTTCCTGCTTTTTTTTTTTTAATCTTTTTTTTTATTAAGGTTATAAAAGTTAACATCCTTGTGAAATTACAGTTGCACATTATTATTAGTCATGTTGTAGGTACACCACTTCACCCCTAGTGCCCTCACCCCCCTTCCCCTGGCAACCACCGATCAGTTCTCTTTGTCCATATGTTAACTACCACCTATGAGTGGAGTCATACAGAGTTCGTCTTTCTCTGTCTGGCTTATTTCACTCAACATAATACCCTCAAGGTCTATCCATGTTGTTGTGAATGGGACGACTTTGTCCTTTTTAATGGCTGAGTAGTATTCCATTGTATATATATACCACAACTTCTTTATCCAGTCATCAGTTGCTGGGCACTTAGGTTGGTTCCATGACTTGGCTATTGTGAACAATGCTGCGATGAACATAGAGGTGCATGGAACTTTTGGAATTGCTGATTTCAGGTTCTTAGGATAGATACCCAGTAGTGGGATGGCTGGGTCATAAGGTATTTCTATTCTTAACTTTTTGAGGAATCTCCATACTGTTTTCCATAGTGGCTGCACCAGTTTGCATTCCCACCAACAGTGTATGAGGGTTCCCCTTTCTCCACAGCCTCTCCAACATCTGTCACTCTTGGTTTTGGATATTTTTGCCATTCTGACAGGTGTAAGGTGATATCTTAGTGTAGTTTTGATTTGCATTTCCCTGATGATTAGTGATGATGAGCACCTTTTCATGTGTCTGTTGGCCATCTGTATATCTTCTTTGGAGAAATGTCTGTTCATGTCCCCTGCCCATTTTGTAATTGGGTTATTTGACTTTTTATTGTTGAGTTGTGTGAGTTCTTTGTATATTATGGAGATTAACCCTTTGTCGGATAAATAACTTGTGAATATTTTTTCCGAATTAGTGGGCTGTTTTTTGGTTTCAATCCTGTTTTCCCTTGCCTTGAAGAAGCTCTTTAGCCTGATGAAGTCCCATTTGTTTATTCTTTCTATTGTTTCCCTCATGTGAGGGGTTATGGTGTCCGAAAAGATTCTTTTGAAGCTGATGTCAAAGAGTATGCTGCCGATATTCTCTTCTGGAAGACTTATTGTTTCAGGCGTAAGCTTTAGGTCTTTGATCCATTTTGAGTTTATTTTAGTAAACGGTGAAAAAGAATGGTTGATTTTCATTCTTTTACATGTGGCTGTCCAGTTTTCCCAGCACCGTTTGTTGAAGAGACTTTCTTTCCTCCATTGTAGGCCCTCAGCTCCTTTGTCGAAGATTAGCTGTCCATAGATTTGTGGTTTTATTTCTGGGCTTTCAATTCTGTTCCATTGATCTGTGCATCTGTTTTTGTAGCAGTACCATGGTGTTTTGATTACTGTGGCTTTGTAGTATGTTTTGAAGTCAGGGATTGTGATCCTTCCAGCTTTGTTCTTCTTTCTCAGGATTGCTTTAGCAATTCGGGGTCTTTTGTTGCCCCATATGAATTTTTGGATTCTTTGTTCGATTTCTGTAAAGAATGACATTGGAATTCTGATTGGGATAGTGTTGAATCTGTAGATTGCTTTAGGTAGTATGGACATTTTAACTATGTTTATTCTTCCAATCCATGTGCATGGAATGTCTTTCCATCTCTTTATGGCGTCATCGATTTCTTTCAAGAAGGTCTTGTAGTTTTCGTTGTATAGATCTTTCACTTCCTTGGTTAAATTTATCCCAAGGTATTTTATTCTTTTTGTTGCGATCGTGAATGGGATTGAGTTCTTGAGATCTTTTTCTGTTAGTTCATTGTTAGCATATAGAAATGCTACTGATTTATGTATGTTGATTTTATACCCTGCAACTTTGCTGTAGTTGTTGATTGTTTCTAATAGTTTTTCTATGGATTCTTTGGGGTTTTCTATATATAAGATCATGTCGTCTGCAAACAGCGAGAGTTTTACTTCTTCGTTGCCTATTTGGATTCCTTTTATTTCTTTTTCCTGCCGACTAGCTCTGGCCAACACCTCCAGTACTGTGTTGAATAGGAGTGGTGAAAGTGGGCACCCTTGTCTTGTTCCTGTTCTGAGAGGGATGGGTTTCAGTTTTTGTCCATTGAGTATGATGTTGGCTGTGGGTTTGTCATATATGGCCTTTATTATGTTGAGGTACTTTCCTTCTATACCCATTTTATTGAGGGTTTTTATCATAAATGGATCTTGGATCTTGTCGAATGCTTTCTCTGCATCTATTGAGATGATCATGTGGTTTTTGTTTCTCATATTGTTAATGTAGTGAATCACGTTGATTGACCTGCGGATGTTGAACCATCCCTGTGTCCCTGGTATAAATCCGACTTGATCATGGTGTATAATCTTTTTGATGTATTGCTGTATTTGGTTTGCCAAAATTTTGTTGAGGATTTTTGGATCTATGTTCATCAGTGATTTCGGCCTGTAGTTTTCCTTCTTTGTGTTGTCCTTGTCAGGTTTGGGGCTCAGGGTGATGTTGGCTTCATAGAATGTATTAGGGAGTGCTCCATCTTCCTCTGTTTTCTGGAACAGTTTGAGAAGGATAGGTATTGAATGTTTGGCAGAATTCTCCAGTGAAGCCGTCTGGTCCTGGACTCTTATTTTTGGGGAGGTTTTTGATTACTGTTTCTGTTTCTTTACTTGTGATTGGTCTGTTCAGATTCTCTATTTCTTCCTGATTCAGTTTGGGTAGGTTGTATGAGTCTAGGAATTTATCCATTTCTTGTAGGTTGTGCAATTTGTTGGCATATAGTTTTTCATAGTATTCTCTTATGATCCTTTGTATTTCTTTGGTATCTGTTGTGATTTCTCCTCTCTCGTTTCTAATTTTATTTATTTGAGACTTCTCTCTTCTTTTTTTAGTGAGTCTGGCTAAGGGTTTGTCGATTTTGTTAATCTTTTTGAAGAACCGACTCTTTGTTTCATTGATCCTTTCTAGTGTCTTTTTTGTTTCAATGTCATTTATTTCTGCTGTAATTCTTATTATTTCCCTCCTTCTACTGACTTTGGGCTTTGTTTGTTCTTGTTTTTCTAATTCCGTTAGGTGTCCTTTGACGTTGTTTATGTAAGATTTTTCTTGCTTATTGAGGTGAGCCTGTATTGCAATGAATATTCCTCTTAGGACTGCCTTTGCTGTGTCCCAAATAATTTGGTACGGTGTGTTTTCATTTTCATTTGTCTCCTGGTAATATTTGATTTCTTCTTTAATTTCTTCAATAATCCATTGTTTGTTCAGTAGCATGTTGTTTAGTCTCCACATTTTTGGCCCTTTCCCAGGTTTATTCTTGTAGTTGATTTCTAGTTTCATAGCATTGTAATCAGAAAAGATGCTTGATATTATTTCAACCCTCTTGAACTTATTGATGCTTGCTTTGTTTCCCAAGATATGGTCTACCCTTGAGAATGTTCCATGCGCGCTTGAGAAGAATGTGTAACCTGCTGTTTTTGCATGAAGTGTCCTATATATATCTATTAGGTCCATCTGATCTAATTTTTCATTTAAGTGTATAATTTCCTTGTTGATTTTCTGTCTGGATGATCTGTCCATTGGTGTTAATGGGGTGTTGCGGTCCCCTACTATTATTGTATTACTGTTGATGTCTCCTTTTAGTTTTGTTAAGAGTTTCTTCACGAATTTTGGTGCTCCTATGTTAGGTGTGTATATATTTATGAGTGTTATGTCATCTTGGTGGAGCGTCCCTTTTATCATTATATACTGCCCCTCTTTGTCTTTCGTTACCTGTTTTGCTTTGAACTCTACTTTGTATGATGTAAGTATGGCAACACCTGCCTTCTCTTGTTCATTATTAGCTTGGAGTATTGTCTTCCATTGCTTCACTTTGAGTCTGTGTTTGTCTTTGGGGCTGAGGTGTGTTTCCTGGAGGCAGCATATTGTTGGATCTTGTTGTTTGATCCATCCTGCCACTCTGTGCCTTTTGATTGGAGGATTCAATCCATTCACGTTTAGTGTGATTATTGAAACGTCGGGGCCTACTGTTGCCATTTTATCACTGGTTTTCCGGTTCTTTTGCATTTTGTCCTGGTGGAGAGCTGTTACTTTGTGTTATTGTCCTTCTGCTTATTTCCTTTGTTCTGGATTTTTTAACCCCTTTCCTTTTTTTGATTTTTCAGGAATGAGGTTCTTCCTGGGCACTTCTTGAAGAGGAGGTTTTGTGGTGATGAACTCCCTTAACTTTTGTTTATCTGGGAAAGTTTTTATTTCTCCTTCATATTTGAAGGATATTTTCGCTGGGTAGAGTATTCATGGCTGCAGGTTTTTGTCCTTCAGAGTTTTGAGTATTTCATTCCAATCTCTTCTAGCCTGTAAGGTCTCTCCTGAGAAATCTGCTGATAGCCTTATGGGGTTTCCTTTGTAAGTTATTTTCTTCTGCATGGCTGCCCTTAGTATTTTCTCTTTGTCGTTGGCTTTTGGTAGTTTCACTACTATATGTCTTGGGGTTGGTCTTCTTGCATTAATAAAGTCTGGAGATCTATTGGCTTCTGTGACATGAAGTTCCGTCTCTCTTCCCAAGTTTGTAAAGTTCTCAGCTATTATTTCTTGTAACAGGCCTTCTGCCCTCTTCTCCTTCTCTTCTCCCTCTGGTATACCTATAATCCTTATGTTGTATCTCCTAATTGAGTTGGATAATTCTCGGAGAGTTTCTCCATTTATTTTTAGTCTTAATTCTCTCTCCTCCTCTGCCTGCAGCATTTCTATATTCCTATCCTCCAAATTGCTAATTCTGTCCTCCATATTATCGACCCTACTGTTCAGAGAGTCCAGATTTTTCTTAATCTCCTCCATTGTGTTCTTCATCTCCAGTATTTCTAATTGGTTCTTCTTTATGGTGTTAAGCTTTTTTGTGACATAGCTCCTGAACTCATTGAGTTGTCTATCTGAATTCTCTTTTAGGTCTTGAGTTTTTTCATAATGGCAGTTTTGAAATCATCGTCATTCAGGTTGTTGATTTCATTGTCTTTGGGATTGTTTTCTGGATGCTTATCATTTTCCTTCTGTTCTGGAGATTTAATATATTTTTTCATACTGCTTGATGGCGTGGGTTTGTGCCTCCGCATAGAGATAACGTTTAGTCGCTGCTTCCACTTCTTGCGACTGGTGTGTGTGTGGGGGCAGCTGTTTAGACTGCCCCAACCAGGAACCCTGTCAGCTGTTACTGACTGGGTCTGGACCCCTCCTCGTAGCCACAGTGGTCCTGTGGGGTCCCTCGTCGGTTGTGAGGGCTGTCGCAAGGGGACCTCAGGCTGCTGGTGCCTACTGTTGCAGCCCACCTAGACGCGCTCCCTCCTTGTGGTCTGCAGCTGTGTTGTGGGCTTTCCCATCAGCCAGGAGCAGGATCACCTATAATCTCCGCTTTGTCCCTAACAGAGCCCACCAGATCACTCTTGTCCACTATAGGTCCCAGCAGAGCTATGGGTATCTTGTTCAGTGTGTCATTAGCTCACTTAGCTGTGCTGCTTTTGCCCCAGGGCCTTCCCATCTTGCGATTGCCAGTCGGATCCTCTCCACTAGTGCTGTGCAGAGGCTTTTGCTGAGGCTGCTGTAGGAACCTGGAGTTCCCCCCTGGGCTACGTAGTCATTTCACTGGAGCTCTACTCTGCCCCACTTTACTCTCACGGGATCTCTGGGAGCCCCTTGCCTCGTCTGGGACTTGGCCAGAGTCCGTAGGCCTGGCGGTGGCTTGTAAGTTGCTGCCTTGTGGGGAATTCTTTTCCCGCTTTTAAAGCTTAGTTGTTTATTTTATTAGTTTTATTTGTTATAGTATATGTAATATTTCTGTGTTGCATAGGGAAGCTTCTCATGTCTCTGTTCAGCATTGAGGGGTTGACATTTGAACCAAGGCTTTGTAAGACAGGCAATGGTGAGGGCATTCCAAGATAATGAAACAGTGTGAGCAAAGATATGGAGTGAATAGTTATGAGGCTTTCATAGGGAATAACTGAAAACCTCATGGTTGACTTGGGCCTAAGTTCGGGGTATGTGGAGATGATTAATGGGCAGTATGATTGGAAAGGTGGGTTGGAAGCAAGTTAGTACTTGAGTTAGAAGGAATTTGGACTTTATTCTACATACAGCAGGGAGCCAGTGAATGTATTTGTATGAGAGTGATGCAAAGCTTTGCCCTAGGAAGATTAATTTGGTAACCATCAATAGGTTAGAATGGAAAGAGCATACCTTAAATATGGAAACTAGTTAGGACTATTAACTAGTCCATCAAAGAGGTAATAGAAGCTGAAATTAGGTAACAGTAGTGGCCATGAAGATTATATGAAAGGCAAATAGATGTTTGTAGAGAGATACTGTGATATAGCTTTCTCATTGGTATGCAGGAGAAAGAAGATTCCAAGATGACGCTGAGGAGTTACGTTGAAACTATTGAGAGAAATTAAGAGATGTAGACAAAGGGGTAGGATTGTAAAGGAAGATGAATTCAGTTATGAAAATACCAATTTGTAGTGCCAGTGGGACACCCAAGTGCAAAGGGCTCCCAAGCAGATAAAAATGCTGGGCTATAACTAAGAAAGAAAGGCAAAAGATAGAACTATATGGTTTAGTGGAACAGAGGTGCTAAATGAAGCCATCTGTTGCAGAGATAGAGTCAAGACTAGGAGAGGAGGAGGTGAGCCAAGAAGAAAACTAGTAGTAATTAGGAAACAGGTGGAAGAAGAGAAATTTGGGGAATCATGTATCAAAGCAGTAGGAGTGTGGCCCAAATTATAGGCATTGTTATGGAAGCCAGAGGCTGTCTCCAGATTTAGAGAGGTCAGGAAGATGTTGAGGAGGACAAGGACAGAGAAATGGCCATTTAAGGGTGATAAGAATCAAAATACAAGATATGAGGAAAAAGAGGAAGGAAAATCAGTGAGAGTGGAAAAATGTAGCAATTCAACTTTTGAAATAAAACTAGGATGTGCATAGTTTTTGTGCAGTATAGATCTATACATGTGTGTATTTATAATGTATTATATATATGTACATATGTGTATAAATTTTTCCTGTTTGTTTATAATATATAGGTATTGGCATCCTTGGAATACTCTATTACCCTATGATCAAAGACTAACAAGCAGGACTACTCCTTATCTTTTATCTCATTTTAAAAAACCAAAACAAAACCTTAACTTAGATCTTCATAATTGGGATAGTGTGAGAGGGGGGAGAGAGAGGGCAGCATTATTATTGTTGGAATAGATGTGGGAATAGACAGGAAGGTCACAGAGCTGGGAAAGGAGAGGTACATACTAATTAGCAGAAGGTAAAGCACTTTGGAAATTTGAGCTATGAAAGGCATATCCCTTGTGAAAGCATACTTTGTATTAATAGTATCAAAGAGAATATGTAGGGTGGACAGGACACTGCACTTTATCGAATGTCTGTTTTGTGCCACACACTTCACATACTTTTTCTCGTTTAATCCTCTAAAAAATACTATGAGATAGTGTTGTCTCCCTTTTACAGATAAGGAAACTGAGGCTTGAAAAATAAAAGCAGTTTCCAAATCATAATGTTAGTAACTGTCCAAGGACGGATGTATCTGTTTGGTTTTTTTTTAAATTTCTTTTTAAAGATTGGCACCTGAGCTAACAACTGTTACCAATCTTTTTTTCTGCTGTTTCCCCCAAAGCCCCCCAGTACATCGTTGCATATTTTAGTTGTGGGTCCTTCTAGTTGTGGCATGTGGGACGCTGCCCCAGCATGGCCTGATAAGCGGTGCCATGTCCGCACCCAGGATCCAAACCAGCGAAACCTTGGGCCATGGAAGCAGAGCACGCGAACTTAACCACTCAGCCACGGGGCTAGCCCCAAAATGTATCTGTTTTTAAAATCTTTGTCCTTTCCATTAAATCATGAAGTCTGTATATATTTACGTGGTACAGGGAACAAAAGGGAAATGGTACAGGGGAGAAGACTGAGGTTGTTTATACTTAATTTAGAGAGTCCACAGTCAGCAGAAAATCACACCAAGGGGTTGAGTTTTCCTTCTGCAAACGGAGGAGGGTGCTTAATAACTGCCTTGGATGGAGAGAGGCATTGACTTTGTTTCTCTATCTAGGCTGTTACCTTAATCTTAGCCACAGAGAGCTCAGTATGTTTCATTTTGATAAAGAAATAGAAACTTGCAGCATTATCATGGGGAAAAATTCCAGATTATCGGGGCTGTGGCTGAGGTCTCATTGACCGCTTAACTGATTGCATCTCCTACTTTGTTTTTTGCTACTTCGGTGGATCAGCTTTTTGACTACTGATCAGTACTTAGTCTTGCTATTTAGATGTGTAATCTTCAAAGGGTTCTTTTCAAATAAATCTGATTTTACTAACTTTTCCCATCTTAAATTAACGTGTTGACCCTACATGGAAACCAGGGAGTCCTCTAAAACGGAAAGAACAGTATGAATGTATCGTATTTTAGTATTAAATACACTTTAAGATGAATTACTATAATTAACATGAATATTGCAAATGGAATCAAAGTAACTATAGTAATATTTGGTGAAACCAAGGCTAACTAAGAATGGTTCAAACAGTGTTTCCATGCAGATTGTTGACTGGATTAATGACAGCTATAGCTGTGACTATGCATTACCTTTTTTTCTCCCCCCCTGAGGAAGATTTGCCCTGAGCTAACATCTATTGTCAATTTTCCTCTATTTTCTGTGTGAGCCGCCACCACAGCATGGCCACCAACAGATGAGTGGTGCAACTTGGCACCCAGGAACCAAACCTGGGCTGCCAAAGCAGAAGGTGCTGAACTTAACCAGTAGGTCACTGAGGCTGGCCCTACTTTTTTTTTTAAATGAAATATTTCCTACATAGAAAATATATAGAGAATATATATTTTACAAAGAATAATAATAAGACAATTGCTGAATTGTTTCCATTCTCATTGCTTTTCCTTCCTCTATTCCTTCAAGTCCTGTATTTCGAATTCCACTCATTAACTTAGGCGAACGGAGCACAACCAATGCTGTGAAGCCCCCTGCGTACATTCCTCTTCCCCTCACTGTGGTCCCATCTCACATCAGAGATTCAGTCACCCGAAAATGGTGATTAGCATTCCCTTGCTTTTCTTTACAGTTTGGTCATATTATATATTCCATGTTTAGTTTTGCATATTTAGAACTTTATATAAATGGACTGTGCTCTACATATGTTCTATAACTAGTTTTTTGTTGTTATTTTTTACTCAGTATTGTTTATGAGATTCAGCAATGTTGATGCGTGCATGTAGCTGTAGCTCCTTTGTTTTCACCACTGTATAATATTGTGCTGTATAAGTGATAACAGTTTATTTGTCCATTCTCTTGTCAGTGGAAATTTGGGTTGTTTCTCTTGTTCTTTTGCTATAAGAAATACTACTGCTATAAATACCATAAATAGCCCCTTGGAGCCCTTAGATGGAGAAGTCTGATAGGTTTCCTGTCGCCGACTCTGCGATTGTCATCTCCGTAAAATTACAAGAAGGGGTCAGGCACAAGAAGCAGGTTCTGACTCCTTTCCAAGTGGCTTATACCTCCCTTGGAAATCTAGGGGAAGAGCGTGTATGAGGTCTTGGCAGGGGATAGCAGCATTTACCACACCTGAACACCTCAAAATATCTTAGCTTCTGTATTGGTCAAGGTTGTCCAGAGAAACAGAACCAGTAGGAAAGGTACACAGAGAGACAGATAGATGGATAGGGAGAAAGAGATTTATTATAAGGTATTGGCTCATGCGATTATGGAGGCTGAGAATTCCCGCAGTCTGCCGTCTGCAAGCTGGAGACCCCGGAAAGCCGGTGGTGTAGTTTGAAGGCTTGAGGGAGAACCAGTGGTGTAGATGACAGTCCAAGTCTAGACGCCAGTCTGGAGTACCAAGGGCAGGAGAAGATTGATGTTCCAGCTCAGTCAGGCAAAGTGAATTCAAACTTCCTCCACCTTTCTGTTATTCTCAGGCCCTCAGCAGATTGGATAATACCCACCCACACTGGGGAGGGCCACCCGTTTTACTCAGCTCATCAATTCAAATGCTTCTCTCTCCCAGAGACACCATATATCCAGCTGCCACTCTGCATGCCCACTCATATGTCTCTTCTATAATCACTTCAGATTCAAGTCCAAAATTAAACTCATCATCTTTCCCTTCTCTTCTGCCCCACCCCAGTTTGCTCCTCCTCCAGTTTTCCATTATCTCTGTGAGGGCATCTTCCCTGTTCCACATGACTAGATAGCTAGAAGTTGACCTCAACACTACTTTCTTCTTCCCTTCCCATCCCCATATCCACTCACTCAGTTGGTCCTTAAATATCTCTTCAACCTATACTTTTCTTTATTTCCATTGCCCCCACCCTAATCCAGGCACCATTGTCTTAAGCCTGAAATAGAGAAACATTCTCATGAGGAGTCTCTCTATAATCAACTCCTGCTTTTCTCCAATCCATTGTGCAGCCAAAGTGGCCTATTTAAATTATCATGTTCCTAACAATAACTTTTCAGTGGCTTCCCATTGCCCTTTGAATAAAATTCACAGTTCTTAACATTTCCTTATAAGATATAAGTATCTTTTGGATACTTCCTGCCTACATCTCTAGTGTCATTCTGAGCTGGACCACCTTTCCCCTACATTCTCAATATGCGCTGTGGCTCCTTGCCGCTTCACATATGCTCTTATGTCTGCTGGGTCACTGCTCTGCTTCCCTTGCCTTGCTGACTAACTCTTTCTCATCCTTTGGGTCTAAGCTTAACTGTCATTTCCATAGGCAGCCCTTTCTTGAACTTGTTCCTGTTGGCTTCCCTTTTTATCCACACTGATAGAGCCCTGATTTTCTCATTCATAATATTCATTATTTAACATCTTTTTTCTCTGCTGAATTATAAGGTCCATGAGAACATGGAGTCTTTGTTCTCTGTTTCATTTATGCTTCAATACCTGGCACATAGTAGGCACTCAGTAATATTTTAAAAAATTTTTTGAGGAGTAAATGAGTTGCATACATATGAACTTCTGCATTTTGCCTGTCCCACCCTTGTGGAAAAATCACTCATCCTGCCTTTATAAAGATTTGATGAAACTTCTGGCATACATCTGTTATTAGCATGGAATTCATAGTAAAAAATGTGCTGGACAGACCAGAATAAGCACTAGACCTTTTAGGAACTTTATTTAAGAAATTCAGAAACTAGGATATTTATTTTTATAACATCTACTGTATTTCCACCACAGAAGTGACACTTGTCCCTTGCTGTGATATACAAAAAAAAATATGATTTTCTATTTTTATATTACTCTGATATGACTTGTTATTTTTGATTTTTCGTGAAACTGTGCCTTCTCCTCTCTCCCTGGTTATTATCTTGAATAAATTCATAGGAATAAGTATCATAATGTTTTAAGAATTGATAAGTAAAAACATTATTTATACCATTTTCCTGCTTAATCTCTTCCTAAGCATATAAGAACGATACTGAAATTAGTCAAACGTAATAATTGTTGCTGAGATAAACATTGTCTAATCTTGAGAAGTGCATTTAAGATTTATAAAAAATCATTTGATCTGTTTATTATCTGTTGTCATGGCTGCATTCAAATTTCTCTCATAGCACCTGATTCCTGAGATATTCCTTATTTGTCTGTATCATATAGATGGAATCTATCCTTAGAGGTCTGTCAGTTGAGATAGCCAGAACTCCAATAATTGTTCACAGAAAATGTGACACTCGAGTAGCTCTGTCTTCTCTGTGTTCAGTAGTTCACAGTCAGATCAAAGAAGTGTTCTTTTCCCTGTGTAGTTACACTAACTTTCAGTAATAGCTACCCTGTCCTGAAATGCCTATGTATTCTTCCATAGCAATAAATTTGCATAGTTAAGTTGTAATTCAGAAAGGCTTATCTGAGCAGTCTGTATTCAGCTTTACACTTGGGTACCATGTGGCTTTTAATTTCCAAACCTGAGCTTTGGTGTTTGGATGGTCTAAACGTTTGGAATAATTGCTCACTCAATTCCCAAGGTGTTAGTATAAATCTGAAATCAGCTTTAATATTCAAATTGTGTTCTCACTTGCTGGCCAGATAATAAAGTGAAGAGTAACATCATGACTATGTGGAGGTTTGTTATATTTTTGTTTGGAGTTCATGAAGCCATACGTTTTTATAACCAAACTGCCCTCCAAATTATGGACAGTAGTTCTGACTTGTAGTGCTTTCACCATTTATCTTAAAATATTTGATCATCGCTTCCCCTCTGTAGACAATTTTTCTATTATTCTGTCACCGTGATTAGAGTAGGACACCTAAGCACCAACCTCAGTTTTCAGAATGTTTCTGCTTTTTAGTGATAATTGTCTGAGCACACTATTGCTCTGATTGTTTTTAAATCTCATTGAGACAGACTTCAGGTTGTTAATGTAAATCTTTTATAGCTTTGGCTGAATTTCTTACAAGAGCTTTTGGTCTTGACAGCTGAGATCAGCTGGCTGATCTCTCTTTAATGACACTTAGATTTGAATTTTGTAGGCTAGGAGGCAGAACTACTTGGAACTGGTCTGTTTAATGCATGATGGCTTTAAAAGCAGACTTTAAAAATGGGCCACCTTGTAAAAAGAAAGGCTTAGTCTCTAGAGTTCATTCTCTTTCTTAGTTTGAACCAGTCCAGGTTTAAAACTGGAGTAAAAAACCTGGACTGATTTTTTTTTTTTTTTAACTCTCCATAGGGCCTGGTAATTTGAGGTGAAGGAAATTAATATGAACTTCACATTTTCCTTACATCTTAAACTCTGAGATTCTTTGATTCTCTGGAACCAAAAATGTTTCCCAGTTATCATGAAGAGGTTATGACTGGAGGGGAAGAGCGCTGCTGCCTCCTGGTCTTGAGTGACAACCCCTGGCCTCTGCCCCTCGCTGAGAACGCAAAGCATTGTGGAATAGCACTAAAGAGAGCTGAGTCTAAGACTCCGGCCAGATGGTCAATATAGGGCTTTTAACGGAAGGGAAATAGTAAAAGAGTAATCTCAGAGGAACTCTCTTATGTTAAAGAACTGAGAAAATGAAGCCTTTCTGAAGCTAAGTGTAAATTATACCACCTTCTTTGGGAGCAAAAGCTGCTAAATGTAACAGAAGAAAATGACAGTGTAGGAAATCAAAGTTCAGGAACAAACTTTCAAGTGTGGTTTTCTAATGCTTCACCCTCTCTTACTCCACTCTCAGGATCCATTGCCTCCTTTCCCTCCTCCTTCTCCAAAGTCTTTTTGAAAGAGATTTTGATTGGTAATGACAAAGGAAGGCAATTTTAGACAGAGTTTAAGTTAGGGTGTAAGATGCCCTTTGTACAGGAATTATCTTAGACACGCTTTTGAAAACATACTTTTTTTTTAGCTTTATTAAGAAAATAATCAAAGGTATGATTTTTAAATCTTAGAGTTTAGTCTGCTTTCAGTAAAAATAAGGTATAGTTACCAAAATAAGCAAACCTCTTTTTTTCTTTCCTGGTTTCTGCTTATAAGATTTACAGGTATTTAAAATAAACCCATGAAAAACAGAAATACTGTCCTGGGATTGGCTAAATACAGCAATTACCTCCAGGCTCCAAAATCCAACTGAGCTTGACTTTTGGAAGTAAATTTGGCTAAGACTTCTTCCTCATTCTGTTGTATAAAGGTGTGCATGAAATGATACTGACCTCTGCCAGAAACCCCAGGAATCCTATTCAGTAATGTACTTGTAACGGTCATGAAAGAATTAAAACAACACAGATGTGGATTAATGTGAAAAAGTAGGCAAAACACTAAATTCTCATTGTGTGGTTTCAGTGTGGCAGATCCTTTAAAATACTTTGGTGTACCACAATAATTAAAGAGTTTAAGAACGTTACGTTAAGATACCTAGAAAATAAAAGCCCACAGTTAAATAACAAAATGAACTATGTTTTATTTTTTTAAAATTGGAATTAATGTAGGTTGCCATGGTGAAGGTAGGTTGAAATATTTAACAGTAACTGTTTTGTGCAGCCCTAGAGATCAAAAACAGCAATGTAAATAAGCAGGACTCCTTAAAGCAGCATACTCACAGACGTGTTTAATGTAAATGATTGCTTGAAGGGAAATGCATTTTCTTCCATGCTATGCAAAGAAATGTTAATTGACTTGATTTTGGCAGTGAGAATCTACAACTTAGCATTAATAACTCAAATTTAAAAATATTTGCTCATTGCTCTGGATTATAACTGTGTTCAAGAAATACTATTTTCAAACACTAATTAATCATTTTAAATAAACTTTTTTTTTACACATTTATGGCATCAATGAGTATGACTGTTTATTACATTTTACCTATAAAAAGTTGAACTGTTTTATATACTCTTTATGGAAACAGTGCGCAGTCATAAATTAAAAGATGCAACTGTTTTAGATATTTTACTGGTGGTCCTCTGTTTTCCTGCCAGCAGTGCAGCTGTTTCAGGTTTCTCAGGATAACATATAAAAATCTATATGTACATTGCAAGTTTATGCTTGAATTGCCAAGCCAGGGATGGTATGACTCAACTTTCCCAGAAGCAAGCAGTACGAAAATGTGATGGATCAAAACAGCTAGTTGCACAGTGGTTTGTATTACAGCTATGAAAACCAATTCTCATTTATGATAGTTGGCTTCTTAAGGTTGACAGACATTCTCTTGTGGTACTAGAATTTTGCCATGAGTGAAGAGCCATTGGAGCTAAGACTATGCTTTTCTTTTGAGGGTCTGAGAAAAGGAAAAAGGGTGATAGAACATTATCTAGCGTATAGATAAAAATTAGCTAGAAACTTGTCTCAGGAGTGGAACATTTCATTTCTAAGATATCTGGTAAAAATATTACTTATTATTTGTGTGATAGTTATTGAGTTCTCTGTGAAAGGGAACTGGTTTTATGCTGTTCCCAGTTGATTTTTAGCCTTTCCGAGGTGATTTATCACTTACCTCATTTATCGTGCATCAGAGTCTTACCAGTGGACATTTTATCATGTCCTGGGAGGTAATAAGCAGGTACCTGTATGGTCATGAGGTAGGTTTGGTGAATCCCTTCTTAATTCCTGTAGGACCTAAGGTTCTATCAGGCGTTTGACAATGACTAATAACAGTAGTCTCCGAAGTCAGATAGAACCCACCAAGGTATGTAAGATGGGATGTAGGGAGAAAATATGAGAACTTTTGTTTAAATATTTTTATCTCATTCTTTAAATATGTCTATCGATATATATTTTATAATATGCTTACTATATTAGTATATTACATAAAATTATATATTATAAAGCAGTATATAATACAGTAATACTATATGTATAAAACCTTTAAATAAGTATACAAATTTTGGAGATGCATGCTCAAATATTTTTTACTGCTATAAATAGACTATGAAAAAAGTTTGGAGATCCTTGCTCAATAAATATTAATTTCCTTTCTCCTTCTACTTTCCCCTTTCACCTTTGGCAGAGAAGCAAAGAGTTGAGTTAACACCTTGATTTGTGGCAAGGTGAATAAATTATAGTCAATTCCAGGAGCTTACGCTGTGTCTTACTGTGACCGTTTTTTTCTATTTGGCCTCTTATATTGCCATATATTTTTTAATCACACAAGCTTATTAAACATGGATACAAATGAAAAACAGACTTGTTATTATGTTAGAAATAATAAGTTGCTCATGCATCAAGACTTTGACACACAGGAAGTTTGAATGAATGAGTAGAAAAGTTTCCAGGTTATTAAAATGTTCTGGTCCCTGATTTATTCATTTGCCATACCCATAATTCTAAGGCGGGTGAAGCTCCTTTGCTTCCTGAGGCCTGAAGGAACAATGCGGTTTCTTAAAGTAGGCATTAAAGCAAAGCTGGGTATTTGTTTTCCAGTAGTGCTGGTAGTCATGTTAACAAGTTGCCCCCTCTTAGGATTTTCTCATTTTTTAGGCCTGTTTGTCTATCTTTGTCAAAGTAGAAAGTTTTAATTGCTAAATGATAGGTGTTGATTGAAGGAAAATAGTGTCTGTCATGCTGTCTTTTGAGATCAGTTTGAAAGACTCTTCTGTATCTATTAATTGGAACATTCATTTGAACTCAGGCCCAGTCTCAGAGATTTCTTGGACATGTAGTTTTCTAAGGTTTCCTTTCCTATAAGGAAGGAGACAATACATTTTTGTAATAGTGAAGTAATTGTGAAGTAACTAGTATGTTCTCTCGCTTTCTCCATTTGTTTAGGTATTTGTTTCAAAACATATTGATGTAAAATATTCAATATTTATATAAAATATTAGTCATACAGTAGTCTTATGATATTGTGTATTTATTTATCAAGAGTATGCCAGGGGCTGGCCCGCAGAGGTTAAGTGCGCATGTTCTGCTTCGGTGGCCCAGGGTTCGCTGGTTCGGATCCCGGGTGCAGACATGGCACCACTTGTTAAGCCATGCTGTGGTTGGCATCCCACATATGAAATAGAGGAAGATGGGCACGGATGTTAGCTCAGGGCCAGCCTTCCTCAGCAAAAAGAGGAAGATGGGCAGCAGATGTTAGCTCAGGGCTAATCTTCTTGGGGGGAAAAAAAAAAGTATGCCAGGAAGGAGAGCGGCAGTTGGGTACCCAAACAACAGCCAACAAAACAAATTAGTTCTGAAAATTGGGAAGTGAACATTTTAATAGCAAGTATTATTTTGAAACCTTTTTCAGAGTTGTTTTTAGATCTTAATGTCATTTGCTTTATAATTTAGTACTAGTTTAGGCACCCTGTGTACAGTTGGTATGTTTCCTTTTAAAAGGTAAAAATCCATTTATAAAGTCTGAACATTTCAATGTCGGAAATGTCTGAAAATTTCAATTTCTTTTAAAGAGAATTCCTCTTTAAAATTTGAATGTTTTACTATTGCTTTTTAAAATGTTACCAAGTTATACGTGCTTTCTCTCTCACTGCGCACTTTCTGTTTTGCTTTAGGTACTTAAGCCATGTCAGAGCCGCCTCTCCACAGGACCTTGCTGGAGGCTATACTTCTTCTCTGGCTTGTCACCGAGCACTACAGGATGCATTCAGTGGGCTTTTCTGGCAGCCCAGTTAACCTTTATTTCTCCTGTGTAAGATTTGGACCTTGGAGACGAACCAAGGAGCTAGCAAAGTAAAGCAGACTTGTAAAATGATAGCCAGATGCAGCTGCACAACAACAGTACTATGACTAGCAGCTGTGTTAAAGTATTTATAAAGAGAAAATTTCAGAACTAAGCTGAGTAATATAGTGGATAAATTTTGCGAAAAAGATTTATTTTTTACTTATATTTTTCTGAGAGGGATTGAAGCTGTAAGCCTCATCTGTTAGAAGATATGAATAATTCACCTATGTATGTTTGAGGTTGACAGACTTGTAAAATCTTTTTAAAAATAAAGCTAGACTTTATATTAAGTTTTGTGGTTTTTCTCTTATTACAGTGTTTTACTTGAACACATTTTAAAATGCCATTTTGAATACGACGTTTAGTATTAATATCCAAGTCTATTATTTCTTCTCATAAAATGTTCCTTTTTTTCCCAATATCATCTTAATACTAGTCCAGACAAGTGGATATATTTCCTTCTACCAACAGATTGTGGCAAGTAAAGCCTGACCTGTGGTAGTGTCACTGTCTCAATTTTAAGGACTCAGCGCCTGTTTTGAGCAGTGGAAAGTGAGACAAGCCTTGATCCAGGTGTTACAGTTCCCAGCTGTGAGCTACACTCAGGATAAGCCAGAGCAGAGTATTAACCTGCTTTAATGACAAATTCAAAGAAGTAAGTTAATAAAATTTAATACTTAAATGGCACCTTTCACCTCAAATGTGAGCTCATTTTATGATGAAACCTTGGAGACTGGAATGGATACATTTTAAATGAAATTTCCCTATGAGTAATTGCAGACTCTTGTGTAGTTTCCATTGAAACTTCAAAGGCTTTTAGTATACCCAGGATTTTGCTTAAAGAGTTTGGGTGTGGGGGCCGGCCCCATGGCCTAGTGGTTTAGTTTGGAGTGCTCTGCTTTGGCACTGGGTTCTATTCCTGGGTGTGGACCTAGACCACTCGTCAGTGGCCATGCTGTGGCGGCGACCCACATACAAAACAGGAAGAGGGACACAGATGTGAGCTCAGGGCGAATCTTCCTCAGCAAAAAAACCCCAGAAAACGAAAAAGAGAGAGAGTTTGGATGTTTGTAGCATCTCAACCTTTTACGAGTCTGTTACATAGATCACTGGATATGGGACATAGTTTCTCAAGGAAATTAAAGGATTTCGTATCATATCTCTATTATAACAGATGTTATTTTTATGGGTGGAAAGTTATGTGAAACAAGATTTGTGGTTACATTAGGGTGAAATATTCATATGTAACAACTCCATCTTATTTGACTAAGGAGGTATTAATTTCAGGGGTACATGTTCTTCTTTACAATACTTCCAACCAGCTTTGATAATTGAGAAAACCAAGGCATCAAATAATTGAGTAGGCCAAGATGATATACCAAGTTAGTAAAAAGCCAGAATTAGAATACAGGTTTCTTATCTAAGTCTAGTTCTACCTGTATTCTACCAGGCTGCATCCTATTTCTCATATCTATTAGTATTCCCAGTTGAGGTTTAGTGTTTTAAGTACAATCAATAAACCTGTTCAAAGAATAGTGAGAACATTGAATTTATGGTTAAGGCTTTGCTGTACTCAACTGCTAAAGTAAGGTATTTAGTCTTTAAAAAAAAAGCAGGGGCCAGCCCCGTGGCTGAGTGGTTAAGTTTGTGCGCTCCCTCAGCAGCCCGGGGTTTCGCCTGTTGGGATCCTGGGCGCAGACTGGCACCGCTCATCAAGCCATGCAGAGGCGGCGTCCCACATGCCACAACTAGAATGACCCACAAATAACTTAAAAATAGCAATTTAGATTTGAACCCACAGGGTCAAACTCCAGAGTCCATGCTCTAGAGACGACCGTCAAACTGTAAACTTACACACAACAGCTTGGAAAACCAAGTCCGAGGAGTCAAACTCCTTAAGATTCCCAGGGAACTTTACAGATCAAGTATCTAGTTCTTTTATGGGATATAAATGACATCAACTAAATAACCTTGTTGATATCCTTGAGAGAAGTTCTCAGAAATTCACATGTAGAACATGATTTGAACAGCTATTAATGGTATTGAATACATTTACATCGTAGTTAGGATGCATTATTACTTAGTATTCCTTAATTTCATTCAATACATAGTTGATCTAAGCTTCTCTTCAAGTTATCTTTAAGCTGTCAATAGGTGGTCGGAAAATCATTTCAAAATCCAATTAAGGTGGCAGAAACCTTGACAAAAAGTTAACAAAACCAAAAAATTGTATCTAATGAGCTTTCTAGCTATCATTTTCTAATAGATTCATCAAGAGTTCACTTACCAGGTATCACATGAAAAAGTTTAGAGAGGGCCTAGATTTAAATACAAATCTTCCTTGACTTACAATGGGGTTAAATCCCAAAAAAATCTGTCGTAAATTGAAAATGTCGTAACTCACAAATGCATTTAATACACCTAACCTACAGAACATCACAGCTTAGCCTCGCCTATCTTAAATGTGCTCAGGACACTTACATTAGCCTACATTTGGGCAAAATCAAATGACACAAAACCTATTTTATAATAAAGTGCTGAATATCTCATGTAATTTACTGAATACTGTACTGAAAGTGACAAAACAGACTGGTTGTAAGTGTCTCGGTTGTTCGCCCTGGCGATCGCATGGCTGACTAGGAGCTGCGCTCGCTGTTGCTGCCCAGCATCAGGGAGAGGATCGGCCCGCACATCGCTAGCCCAGGAAAAGATCACAATTTAAAATTCGAAGTACGGTTTCTACTGTCTGCATATTGCTTTTGCATCACGTAAAGTCGAAAAATCCTAAGTGGAATCATTCTAAGTCCGGGACCATGTGTAATCTAATAAGACATGTTCACTTAAGTACTCTGAGGGAAAAGGGGGGAGGGGCTAAAATGTTAATAGAAGCTTTTAAAGATTCTCTTTTCTTTACAATTATATATACTGCATATTTTGTCTAAGGGATGACTAAATGGAGGCAACAATCTTACCACTTTATCTGTGTGAATATCATTTATAAGAACATTTATACCCCCACTTAATATTCATAACCTAGCACATCAATGTACAGTACTAGGAAAAATTCTATTCCTACTTGCAAATTAATTCTCTTTACCTAGATCAGGCGAAGGCAAACTATGGACCCCTGGCCAAATCCAGCTGCTGCCTGTTTTTGTATGCTCCATGAGCTGATTGGTGTCTATGTTTTTTTAAGGTTGAAAAAAGCCACAATAATAGACTTTTTAACACGTGAAAAGCGTATGCAATTAAAATTTGTGTCCATAAATACAGTTTTTTTGGAACAGTGTTTATGTATAGTTCATGGCTGCTTTTGGGCTACTACATTGGAGTGGAGTTGAGAAGCAACAGAGACCTTATGGCTCGCGAAGCCTAAAATACTATCTGGCCCTTTCAAGAGAGTTTGCTGACCCCTGACCGGCCTACTCCTCACTTGGAGGGGAGGGAGGGGAAGAAGATTTGAAGTTTTAAACTAGCAATCCCTGGCTGAATTAGACCCAAGGCCTTGCAGAGGAAAGTTTGGGTTGAGTTTCAAAACAATTTTAAGTGCCTTTAGGAAAGGATTGAGGCCTTCAATTCATTACTTGCCTACACTTCTTACCATTTATTGCCTTCCTCTATTTACATTACTTGCCTGGCTTCTGAAGGCATTTGAATTTGCAATAAATGATTTAAATCAGGGGTCCTCAAACTTTTTCTGTGGGGCCAGATAGTAAATATTTTAGACTTTGTGGGGTAAGAGGCAAAATCTAGGACATTATGTAGTTACTTATATAACAAGATAAAATAAATTGGCACAATTTTTGTAATTAAAATTCAAAATATCGAGTACATTTTTTGTAATGCCTCTTTTTAGGGAATAACACTTCCTTTAACTGGGATTCTGAGTGTTTCCTATCATCAAAATCAGTTAATGATAACTTGCTAATGGTTATCTGTAATGAGATTTTATACATATCATCTTTAAAAATGTCTTTTCACACAGATAGATACTGCCAAATACTGCTATCAGTCCAGGAGCATATGGTTTTAACTGAGTGTATTTATCACTTGGAAGGCATTTGTAAAATTCTATTAGATGTTTTCTCTTGATATTTGCCTTTTAGCATATCATTACATAGTACATTAATCACTTCCAATTGAAGATTAGGTGGAAGCTCAATTGTAGTTAAATGGATTTTGAAATATGGAAACTTCCTTTGCATTTGCACAAAAGTCCCCAAAATGCTGAGCTCAGATAATATATCCACTGGCAATTTACGTGAGAATGGAAGTCTTGTCTCTTGTTTGGACTTTTGATAGTATGAGAAATGTATAACACAGGATATTGTGATTCAAACATCAATTGTTAAAATGACTTTACCGCAATATGTTTCTCATTAAAGTTATGTTTGCCTTGTAATGGTAGGTTGAAATCTTTAAGAAATATTATCAAGTCTTTAGCGAAAGTTAACTTCCAAAGCCATTCAGTGTTCTAAAATAGTGTTTAAGGGTGGTTCTTCTTAAGACAAATTTCAGTCTTGAACCTGAGCTCAAAAAATTGCAATCAAACTTTATAATTGTTAGACAAATGAAACTTAGATCAAGCAAGTCAGGAAATTCAGCTTCAATTTCTGACAAAATTCAAGGAATTGAAGATGGTTAAAGTCTGAAAGCAAATGAAGTTTGTTTACCATTGACACTACTGGTTCAGTAACATGATAGAGTCAAAATTTTCTGCATCATACGTGCTAGTGAATAATACAGTGAATAACCATAGGTTTTAAATACCTTACATTTTTCACAAGCTTTGTAAATTTGTCCAATTAGGTCTTTTTCTACCTCACCTGTTTTTTTGCCACCATCATTTATAACACATCTTAGCAGATTCCACTTCAGGTTGTATAGAATTACTGTTTTCTCAACTTTGAAAATATTCACCTGTAGTTATTCCATGCAGAATTCATAGAGGCTAATTCTTCAGTAACTTCAAACTGAGCATTGATGCTTAAATAAACAAGAACAGCAGTTTTAGTAACATCTGTCAACTCACCAAGTCAAAGAACCACTTGGACTCATTTACCTTTCAAATTGATTACTGATGTTGCTCCCAATGTCCTCAACTCTTTGACCAACTGTTCTTGCTAAAAGGCCCAGAGTCTTAAGCAAGTTTACTGTCTCTGGACACATTTTTTTGGCTGCTGCATTCAAACAACCTCACCGTCAGTAAATGGCTTTCCGTGCTTGGCTCACAAAAGAGACTGACTTTATTGGAGACTTGACTTACTTTGGTTGCAGCCTCATTTTCATTTTTTATTTTATGAAGAAATTCTGCTATGATGAGAGATTTCCAGTTTAAATTTTTTGATTTTTCTGACAGTTGCTTCTCTGAGTTGGAAATGCTGTGATGAATGTTTCTTTTGGTAATGTCAACATATATTGTATTTTAGCTCAGGTATAGATGCTTTGTCATCTAATTCAATTTCAAAATAATTTACATTCTACTGTGCCTTAAAAGCACTTTAGAAGCCCACTTACCTTGTTTTGAAATGATGGATATACACTGGTAATAATAAAGAAAAATGTTACAGCTTGATGATACCCATGGAACTCAAAACGCTAAGTTATAACCATGTCAACTATGATTTGTAGCGTGCTGAGCAGCAGTATGAAGTAATGAGAATCACACCCAGTTTGTGCTGCAACTACTCAGTTCTGCTGTTCTACCATGAAAGCAGCCATAGACAATATGTAAACAAATGAGCAGGATATGTTCCAATAAAACTTTATTTATGGACAAGGAAATTCAAATTTCATATAATTTTCAGGTCACAGAATGTTCTTTGGATTCTTTTTCAACCATTTAAAAATGTAAGAACAATTCTTAGGGCACTTGCCATAGAAAAACAGATGGTAGACCAGATTTGGCCGCTAGACAGAGTTTTCCTATCTCTGATCTAAATAATCTCATTTTTTGATACTTTTACTGTGATAGTGTAGGGGTACTTACATAAAACTTAGCTACACTTTAAAGTAAGGATAACTGCAAAGTGATATTGCTGCCTTCCTAGTTAGCACATATGCTTCAAAAACTATTTTCCCAAAAGAGACAATATTTTAATACATCTAATAAAAATTAGATATAATTTAGATTGTAAAATTATAATTATATATTACAACTTAGAAAATAAAAATATATTTAGTAGAGTTATTTAATTTAAATTTTAATTTGATAATCCTCAATTTATAAGATAGCAAGGGCAAAACATGAGTTCAATACTAAAGCAACTGGTATAATGTTATGAAATCATACAAATTACATTTCAATACATAAAAGTTTAGTGGGGAGATGGAGAAAGCATTTTCAATTAAGTGACTGAAGCAATTTGTGTTTTTTCTTCTGAAAAGGCTTTATCTGTCCTCCGGCGTTTAAAAGGTGGATCTTCATAATTCTCTGTAACAAATCCAGAAAACCTGTATTAGATAAGATATTTAACATTTGAAAATGCTTTTAAAAAGCAAGGAATATAGGCATTTTAAAGATTTTTAATCTACTCAATTTATACACGAAATAGTAACATTCCTGTGGATTTATTATTTTAATGAAATAGCCTTCTACTAGACTGAACAGTGTGTCACACTAAAATTTGTGAAATTGGTACAAACTTTCAATTGAATGGCAAGGGGTCTTGAACTGAAATATCTTAACTAGAATTAGTTTTACCTATTTCCAAATCTAATAAATAATATAAAATATAAATGTAGCCCAAGAAAGCTCCATGAACGGTATTATAAGTCACATTTAATTTCCCAGAAATTGCTCACCTGGATTTGGGGTCTGGTTCTTGTAGAGTACAGCAGCAGGAATCTGAAAGGTGATGCATAACATTTCCTTGTTCGGGGCCACATTTCTCACTAGATGAACTGAACTGCATGCCTCCAAGGAGATGCCTAACACAGCTCCAGCTCGTTGCTGAACGTCCTTAGCAGGGTTAGCATCTTTGGAAAAGCTGTAACAGTGCACTATGGGAAGGAGTTCACTGCCGCATGGCTGCCCATCTAAAAGCAATTTGAAAGCACTGAGAAACTCGATAGCCTTTGCTGGCAAGTTCATGACAATGTGCACAGAGTGTTTTCTTTCTTTTGACAGTGGTCCCAGCTGCTGCATTAACTCTTCTCTGACTGGTCCTTGGAGGAAGTCTTTCCCATCCAAGTTAAAGACTTTCACCTTTTGGTCCACTTTATTTAATTTACAATTGTGCAGTAGCCACTTATGGGATTCAGGATTGAGATCATTGGCAAATACAGTGCAGTTTTTCTTTGCTACTGGAATGGCAAAGGGCCCAACCCCAGCAAAAACATCAAATAGGACATCTCCAGGTTTGAGAAGTTCTGTGATACGGCTGTGTTCTGTAGAGAGGCGAGGATTCCAATAGACTTTTGAAAAATCAAATTCATAGGTGTAGTTGTTTTCTCGAACCTGAAAAAGGTATTACGCTTTTGGTTAATCTGCTTAGTCTTAAATTCCAGTCACTGGTATTGGATGGGAGCACCCATGCACAATCACACATTTAACTTTACAACTATTAACAGCAAATAACAGTACATTTAAAGGCATTTTAATTAGAATTCTGGTGTTTATGATATATGTGAGGCCAGTTAATATCTCCAGAAGTTTCTCAGAAATTTTAGATCCTCTCTCTGGAAGAATGATGCTCCCTGTTACTCGAACGGTCAGTACCAAGTGAAGAACATGCACAGTGGTCAATCAGGGTATACCTAAAGGTTATGCCTTAGTGTCAGCTGAGATAAGCACTTATTACCAAAGGATTCACTTTCAAATCTTACTTGCCATAACAGACCTCGTGCATTATACACAAGCAGTAGGCAGTGGGGGGTTGGTATACAGGGAAAGACCATGCATGGGCTCTAGAGTCAGAAGCCTGGCTCCAGACACCCTGCTGAGTCATTCCTTGTTACTTCATCTGCAACCATTATCTTGTGGGCTTCTTAGGTTTTGTTATATTTGAAGCTTTTGGCTCCGGGCCTAACAGTAAGTGTGTAGTAAATGGTATTCTAATATTCTGATACAATTAAATTATGGAGAAATAATATTATGCTTAAGATATTCACCTAAGTCCATGTGGCTCAGAATCTTAAAAAATAATTACTCTGCATAAACTCTCGCCTGAGTTTTATAAAGTCCTGTTTAAAAGGTATGTGTAACAATTTAAGAGTGGCCTTTGTTATTAAAATTTTTGTCAAATTATGGAGAGTTAACCTATTTCCTGCTTGGGTACAAAATTTCACATACTATTAACATATAATTATCTAAGACTTTTGGGTTAAAAAAAGTTTATTATAGTCAGTACTCCAGAGGATTGTCGAGGTGGGGGAGGAGAAAGTGGTTTATACCAGGAATCTGTTCCTACGTATTTTAAATTATTTTTCTTTTAAATAGATTTGTTTTTATTATTAAAAAAAATACGTGCTCAGTAGAAAAGTATAAAGATGATAACAAAGGTCACCAGTAACTACACCAAATAAAAATATACCACTGTTAACATTTGATGTGTGTGCATATTTACAAAGATATTTAGTTAAAATGGAAGTCCAGTATATATACTGTTCTACAACTTGCTATTTTGTCACTTAACCTGTCAATGGGCAATTTAATAAGTATGAAGCTAAATAATCTTTAATGATAGAATATTCCACTGTATTGTTATACCAGAATTTAATCAGTTCTCTACTGATGAATATTTAGGTTGTTTCCATTCCTCTGTTTCTTTGTTATTATAAAAATGATGATGAAGAACCTAGTACCTACATCATTACAATTTTGTCCAGCTATATCCTTGGGATAACTTCTTATAAATGGAATGTTAGGTCAAAGGGTGTACCCATTCAAAATTGCAGCATGTTACCAGATACTCTTTCTAAATGTTTATATGTAGTCCCATCAACAGAATATATAAATGTTTACATTCTCTCATCAATACTTGATATTATAAATATTTTTAATCTTTGTCATCTAAATATGAATCTTGATATATACCACACTAGGAGACAATAAAATACTCTATACCTTGGTCATCATATTCTCCTCTCCAGATAGCACTTCCATTTGGAAATTTCGATATGTATTATCAATATTATTGATTTTATTTACTGCTGAAGTGATTCCTGGATTTTTGTCAATCATAACTTGGCCTAAAAGAAAAGATGAGAATTTGTAATAAATATTGCCTACTGGTTGCAAAACAAAAGCTAAAACTGCAAATATGAAATGGAAATGAACTGTATTTTGATTTATGGACAAAAACTGCATCTAACGTATAAAGTAGTATGCAATTTTAAAACTTCAACAGATTACTAAAGTTAATGTCTGATGGCCTCGAATACAACACAAAAAAATGTATGGGCACATTTTTAAAGGAAAAATTTTGAGGAGTTTGGGTCTACCTAATATTTTTCCATGTTTTCTACTATATCTCCTCAAATGTACCAATACACAATAAGCAAAAAGCTAGACCATAGAGAACTGGTAAAGAATGAAAAGGAGACGTAAGGACTGTGGCAACAAATGGTCTCAGAAAACACCGGCCGTCCCCATTGGCCTCAAACCAAATGTTTGCTTTACTGTGCACCTGAGATCCATGCCCCCACTTTGGAAATAGATACTAGCAAAATAATGTTTTCAAATAAAAGCAATATAGATTCTTTAGAATCTTATTTTTTTAAATGTTCATTTATTTGTTCTTTTTGTCAAATACTTGCCAGAGCAGAAAAAGCTACAACGATAATAAAATATGCCAAAAATGGTATTTTGACACCGTTTAATCAGTCTACTTTTTTTGTCAGCATTTAAAAAAATTTTTCAGAATCTATATGCTATCCCACTGCATAAGGAAAGATAATTTGATTTGTAAGTTAGTAAAAAGTCCTCAATAATATAAACATGCTGAAATACAACCAGAATTTGTCTAATTTCTCTCTGATAATTAGATACCGGATTTTAAATAGGATAATATTAATAAACTCCAGCCAATCATTGCTCTTATCCTCTTCTACTTCAGGTATCAGAACTCAATTTTTAAGGTACAAAAATTAGTCTGAAATGACGAATGAAATTAAAAAAAAAACACAAACCTGTTCTGAAGGTCTGTAGTAAAGCTTTAAAATTATCATTGTGTGAAAATGTTTTGCTTTTAATCAGTGAGCGCTCCTTTATGAAAGAGAGGTTATAAAATAGGAATGCCAAAAGGAATGTTTGAGTTAAGATAGGCAATGGCTCAAAGGAAAGCCTAGAGCTGACAATTGCACCCAGTCATAATTATAAGGATCTGCTTAAGTATTTATTATGTTATCACTAAGCATTATCAACCCCTTTCATCAATAAAAACAAAGGAAACGCATACATAATAGCATATTTCTGAAATCCTACCCACGCAAAATACTGAGCACTACATTTTAAAGTTGAACATCATTCCCAGAAGTTCTGACAATTACTCTACATTAAAAAAAAATCTGGAGAATGCATGGCCATCAAATATTTATATAAGGTCAAGAGCAATTCTGATTAGTCTCCTACTTTTTTCTTATACCAAATAAAGGACCCAGGTTCAAATGTGGGCCCACAGAGGTATGACATACACAAGCATCATTTCTAAAAGGCTAGGAGCACTAAAAAACAAAGTATGGTGCCTGACATATAGAAAAAGCTCAATTAGTTCAATCGATGAAAGCATGAGCGTCTTGCACTTTTGACTATAAAACACTCAAATTTATGAAACCTAGCATTCAACACAGTCTTGAAGGCCCAAAAGTCCTGTGTACTAAGATGACGAACTGCCAAAAAATTCTGCCAAAGCAACTGATTCAAGTTTAATCTATGCTTATGTATTGTGTATGCAAAAGCTTTACGATATTGGGAGCTTGCCATGACTCTGGCAAGGGTATTCCAAAATGACCCTCAAAAGAGAGGGTACGTAGCTCAAAATGATAAAATGTCCTGCTTCTCTAATTTAGCATCTTAAAAAATAATTTTCAAAACTAAAATTAGAACTTGCTAATTGATTTCTAGTATGAAAACATGACTACAACACACCTACCAATTAAATGCTTGAAAGGTAGTTGATGATCTCGAAGGTTCAGGTGAGCTATATGTCCAACTCTGCTGAACCCAGAAGTCACATCTTGACCTTCAGGAAGCACAGCTCTCAAGATTTCTTCTGACTTAAAATTTTCGTAAGTTAGTTCCAAATTATATTTAGATATCTGTGGATTGACATTAAGCTGTCTTAAAATATCTAGTTCTGCTTTCTCAAAGGAATCATTAGTAAACATTTTATAGGGATCCAACATAATTAGCCTGCTTTCTTCATCTTCTGGGTCTTCAATCACACGTTTTATGCCTGGGCGCTGCAGTGCTGCCCTTTTAAGGGATCGCATCAATTTACTGACTATTTCTTTCCTCACTTTAAGCACTGGGATGGTGACTGTCTTTTTAAAAGCTGTTCTATCAAGTTTTGTCATTCCTCGAACATCAGAGGGGGGTGCAAACAATTCAGAGTCTCTCTGATTTGTTTCTGTTTCAGGCATGGTTGAGAATCTTTTTCTTTGATCCAACAAGAAAATACCAGTTGCTCTGCTAAGCTTCTGTATCAGTGATGTCCAAGCTAGTGGAATTGATTCTGATTCAGTTATTCTACAGTTTTCCACTTTGAGAAGTCTTCTTGAGAATGCAAATGGCCTCCATAAGATCCTAAAAAAAGTATTAAGAAAATACCATAAAGCTACAAACTAACTTCATGTTCACACTAGGTTTTGAGAATAGAAATTTAAATCCTGTTTTAAATAACCTGCTAAATGCTGCTAATTAAAACTTTTAGCGGCACGTACAAAGTATACTATCTTTTCCAGGATAGGATGACTTTTATTAGTGGCAAATAATAAATTTGCAATTTCAGCCCACCTGCTGGCAAGACAAAGGCTTAGTGATCCATCAGCCTTCCTATACTCCATGAAGCTCTCCACCCACAATTTTCTAGAGAATACATCTGAGATTGGCGTTAAAGGATCATCTCTAAATGAAACGGTCATTATATTTATGACTTTATCAGGGGCAGTATTTACTAGGATATTCTTTTAATTTTTTTTTTATTTTTCCTTTTTCTCCCGAAAGCCCCCTAGTACATAGCTGTATATTTTTTAGCTGTGGGTCCTAGTTGTGGCATGTGGGACCCGCCTCAGCATGACTTGATGAGTGCGCCATGTCGGCGCCGGGATCCCAACCGGCGAAACCCTGGGCCACGACGCGGAGCGCGCGGACTTAACCACTCAGCCACCGGGCGGCCCCTACTAGGATATTCTTATGGGTGCTTATTGTGTCAGACGCTGTGCTAAATGCTTTTCACACTTGATCAATCTTGGGAGGTGTGTGGGATCGCACCCTCATTTTGTGAGTAAACTAAAGCTCACAAGTAGGTTAATTCACCAGACGCCTCGTTGCTGGTAAGTGGCTAAGCAAGGACTGAAAGCCAGGCCTGCTGTCTTCAGTGCTTGTGTTCTTAACATACTGCTAGGTTGTTTGTCTTGACTGCCACAAGTCCTGCCTCTAACTAGAGGTTTCAGTATCTTGAGGAGGATTTTGCTGAGTGTTATATGCACATCCCATTAACAGTATCAGTTATTCGGCTTGCCTTCTAGAATACCAAAGAAGTAATTGTAAGTGGAAAGCGCCCTGCCCCGGAACCCTGAAAAGCAACAAACTTCACAGGGTTCAAAATGGGTCTAGCAGTTACCCAGCGATGTCATCTTGGGTAAATTACTCAATCTGAGTCTCGGTTTCCCACCTGTAAAATGAGCTAAAGGCTCTAGCAGAAAGCTTTTGGGAAGATTAAGCAGACTCCTCACCACGCTGTACTCGGACCGAGGCTCAGCACCGGGGCGCGGGGGTGACCTCGCGACGCTTCCTCGCCCAGGCAGCGCGAGGCGGAGAGCAGCCCAGGCGGGCGGGTACCGCCACCGGACCCACAGCCCCTTGGGACTATCAAGGGTACCGCGGCCGCCACCTCACCAAGGTCACCATCTCAATTCCCGGCGCCGCCCCGCCGCGGGCTCCTAGACCAGACCCCTCACCTCATGCTCTGGTGCAGCTCGGAAAGGGACGGCGGGCGGAGAGGTAGGCCCTCGATGACGTCATCACCGCTCGCCGCCGAGGGGCGGGCGTCAGCAGCTCGCGCCGATTCCTTCCTTTCTTCCCCACCCTAGAGAGGTACGGGAACGGGAAGGGCAGGGCTCGCAGCCCCGCCTCTGGCGCGCCTAACGACGAGACGGCAGGGATATTAGCTGGCAGATGGACCTGGCAGTCCGCCAGCGAGCAGCATGCAGGCGCCCGGGGGGACCCTCAACGCCCAGCGGGGCTGGTATGTCTCTGCCCAGCAGCTCGAAGAGGCGGAGGCGGAAGAGTCGTGCCCGTTGCTAAGCAACGTAAGTGGGCTCCGCGCTTCCCGGCGCTCACGGCCTCTGGGCTTCCCTGAAGTGCCTGCCAAATAAGACCGGGAAAAGAAGGGCGACGGCCCGGGGAGAGGGGAGAAGCTGAGCCTGACTCCTGGGGGATGGGGCCCAAAGGCAACAGTGAGATTCAGATGAGATCCGGCGGAGTGCTTGAATGTGAAAGCGGCCTAACAGGTCCTAGGAAGAAAAGCTGAATGGAAGGTGCAGGTGGAAGAGAGGCAGCTCCGAGTGGAGGCTGGGGACCCGACTGGTGGAGCAGCCCTAGGGTCACGTAACTCTCTGCTGTGTTAGTATCTTTGTCGGCTTCCTGTTTTCTCCACCAGTCTTGTGAGATTTTTGCAAGAGTCACAAGACTTTTCTTTTCTAGACTTAGTCATTGAGGGCCTATAAACAGTACAGAGATCCTTAGCGGCGAAGGAGGGAAGGTTGGCCTGATAACAAATACGTAGCACTTCCCTGACCCTAAAGCCTGTGCAGTGGGCACTCGGCTTTTTAAGCCAAATCACTGGACTGTAACAGTTTTTAGTCCCAAATGCTGTTTTGGAGGAGGGTGTTTTCAGGCGTGTCCTCGCCAGAGCAACGTGAATTGCTTCCGTTTATTATATCGTCGTTACAAGGTATTCCTGCCCATCCTTCCTGTGGAGCAAACTTAATTCATTAAGTATATAAATAGCGATTGGTTTTGCAGACCTGGTATTTCAGGAGCAACTGTTGTCTCCAGCAGCCCCAAGCTGACTCAGGGATTCTTCAGTAGTCACGTGAGCTGAGGCCATCTCCCTTCTCTCCGTCACTACCTCATTCCTTTCTATCTTCATCTTTTGCAGTCACAAGGTTAGTCATGGCTCTTCCTGAAGCCTGCGTAGCCTCTGTACTGGTGGAGATGATATTCCTAGGAAACTGGATTCCTGGAGCTGCACTAGTGGGAGGTGGAAAGGGAAGAAAGGACACCAGTGCTGGTTGAGCAACTAGTGTGTAACACAATGCCTGGTGGTTTGCAGGAGACCTTCTCCATAACCTGTCAGTCATTTCTTGATGAAATTTGAACTTCACCATCCAAACATTTAACACTATTAAATTTATGTGCTTACAGGAGTTTCACAGACAGAGCTCTCCAGGTGTTTCATTTGGTCTCTCAGTATTTAATTTGATGAATGCCATCATGGGAAGTGGCATCCTTGGCTTAGCTTATGTTATGGCCCATACTGGTATCCTTGGATTTAGGTGAGTTTTTTTCTTATTCTACCATTGATTTTTTTTTTTTTCATTTTGATAGTATACTGAGAAGCAAAGAGATAGGCTGCAGAAGCTGGTGCTATACAATTTCTAGTTAAATTATTTCTGGGGTTTTAGCATTTTCCTGCTACTCTTATATTGTTTCAAGCCTGTAGCTTGGAGGGATATTATATAATTTGTATTTTTTTATTCAAAAGTGTGGCTCATTTTAAAAAAATAGAAACTTGATCCACATTTGTTTATAACCTTAAGAAGTGGCCTATTTGTTGTGTCAGGTTGTCCAAAGTGAATCAAAGTTTGTCGGTCATGCAGATTGCTTACAAATAGCAATTTTGTGAATGTAAATAAAGCACATAATCTTTTCATTCATCTCCATCTCTTCCACTTCTCCTGTTGTTAAGTAGTGTTGTTTCCCTTTCCGAGGCTAGACGTGTTCTTTGCCTGTTCCTTTTCATCTTTCAAGACTGGGCTCGGATGCCAGTTTGCCCAAAATAGAAGATATTCCTGGCTTTTCTGTGTTCCCATAGTGCTTTCTATATTCATGCTGTTATTGTAATGTGTTATGATGATTGTGTGCCAGTTAGTTTCCCCACTAAACTCTGAAATTCTTTAGAACTGGACCCTATCCTTAGCATCTACACCCATGGTTAATAGAATGAATGGATGTTTGTTTTATTTTGTCAGTAGAAGCAGACCTATTTTACTAGGAAATTTAAAATATGAGAAAGTCTCATTTGGCTGGTGTTTTTTTTTTTGCCTTTATTTTGAATTAAATAAGCAAATCAATTTTTAAGTAACCCAACTTGCTTTTATTATGGAATGTGTTCACAGACTTTCATAATTTTAAAACTTCAAAACTATATGTGACCCCTTAGGCAAGACATAGTCATAGGACTTATTTTTTGGTTCCCTTTGGAAAATCATGTTTTACACTCTAGGGTCTTTCATACGCATGTGTACACTGAATGTGTGCTCACTGAATCATGTCACACTTCTCATTTGGTGACACCAAACAGTTATTTTGTAAGGTGTCCGATGTGAGTTTCCTGACAAGTGTACTTTCCATTTCAGTTTTCCTACTTATTAACAAGCGTTAAATGCACCACAAAGATAGTATTTCTTCAGCTGTTGGGGCACTCCACGGGGGCAGCTCTCTAGAAGCTTGTCCTGCCAGTATCTTCCTGAGAATGAGTAGGGGGTCATGCATGTTGTTTCTTTCCACTCTGTTGGTGGGAGAATCCAAATTATTACATTGCTTGCACTTTTTTCAAATTGTGTCATAAGAAGTGTGTTGACTGCATTTGGTTTGGTTTGGTGACTGTGTGTGTTTAATAGATGCTAGGAAATGCAGTCAATTCAGTTTTATAGATAAAGTATGACAGGGAGGTACACATTATTGGAAGGGGGGGATGGAGGAAAGGAAAAAGGAGAAGACAAGGAGATTTCACCACTGAAACTTCTCTTTAGACTAAGAATAGGAAAAAATAGTCATAAAAGGGAACTAGTGCAAGATCATCTAATGGCTGAACCAGCAGTCAGCAGACGAGAGTGCTAAAGGAGAAGATTTGTTTTTGTTTTAAAGTTTGTTTCTTTCTGATTTCTTTTTTGGTTTTAAAAGCAGTATATTTTCATTTAAATAAAATTTGGTAAATACAGAAAAGTATCTTCTCTCTTTCTTTACTGACTATAATCCAACTACTTAAAGACAGTCCCTGTGAACATTTGAATGTGAAAAAAAAATTGTTTTGTAATGAAATACCATAAAAAAGAAACTTTTTAGGGGGTTTGACCATGTACTCTTATATTTTAGTTTCCTGCTGCTGATAGTTGCTCTTCTGGCTTCTTACTCAGTTCATCTCCTGCTTAATATGTGTATTCAGACAGGTGAGTAAAAATATGCTGATTCATTTGATGAAGCAGCCCCTTGAGATTATATCTACGTGCAGGATTGGATGTCTTAAATCTAATTTCCAGTGAGGCTACATTATTATTAAGTAGGGTTGTTGAAATGGAGAATTTCAGAAGGCCTGGATATATGTCTATGTAGACCCAGTCCTACTGGGGAATATCCAAGGACGTGATGGGAGCGGGAAACTAGCATTGTTACCTGCATTTCTCCTCAGCACACAACATAGTTTCCTGGATTAGAGTAGATTAGACAAAGCACCTGAAAGCTGTTCAGAGCATTCAAACCTTATGTTATGGGGTAGCAGTAGACAGGTGTTCATTCTGATCATATTTTCTCCTAGGGTGATCACTTCCTCAAGGAGAACACCCCAGATCTACTACTGCCTTCCCTTTTTCCTGTCTGTCTGCCGGGATTGTGGGAGGCAAGGTCACTAAGCTTTGATTTACTTAGATAGTTTTGTATTTCAACTTGCAAGTCCAGAATAAGATAGTTTTTTGTAAGTGACAGATGTATATGCAGTTAATACAATACATATGTTTACATGGGTTTTTTCCATTTGGAACTTCATCATGCAGTTCAGTTTTGCATGAGGACTTTTAACAAGTCCTCTAGGTTATTCTTGTGCAAGTTACAGCTTATAGTTCACAGCTGTAACTTGCACCAATACCTTTGGCCATCCAGTTTATGAATGAATGCCTTTGCTTTCCAGGGGCTTGGGTGATATTAATCTCAAAGTAACAAGTTGTTCATAACAGCATCCCAAATTCAGGAATAATAGCCTTAAATAAGTGTATCTAAATCCTGCTGAAACTTGACTAGAATTTTAATGACATGTTTTGAAATTTTGCTTCTTTGTGTGAAAAAATTATTTTTACTTAATTGTGATAGTTTAACATCTTAATAGGTTATTTTATTATGGGTTCTACTCAAAGATTAATACATTAGTCAACTATGTGGCAATTCTGTCTTCATTAACTAAAATGTTTCGCTTTATTAGTTTCAACTATTTGAAAGTAATATTCAATTTCTGAAGATTTCCAAGTAATGCTAGTTTTTTACTCTCCCTCAGTTTCATCTATATTTAACTTTAAAATTCTGACACTGTCTGTTGTTCTTTTCTGTAACTTTGGGGCATATAATGTGCAAACCTCTGTATTTCTTTCTTTTTTCTTTTTCCTTGATTTTTGTAGCTTACTTGGTCCATGAACTAGCTTCTTCATGGTTCTTCGTACACACTGATGCACGTCTTCTGTTGAGTGAATTCCTTCAGTCAGTGTAAAATTCCCTGTGCAGGTAGGCTTTGTAAAAAAAATACGTATATATAGAAGACTAGAGAATAGCATGTGACTAAATTCCTCCTCAGTTTGTTGGACTGTCATGAAGGAGTATCGTGCTGAGATCAGAGGCGTTGGTCAGAGAAAGGGCTATCAGAAGTCTTGTACAAAACAATTTCTTTATTTATTTGCCTGGAGGTAAAAGGTGAAGAGAAATTTTTATCTTTATAAAAGTAAAGGATTTCTTTACGTGAAATTCTGATATTTTAGATTTTATCTAGGGTTTGGGGTCTATCAGGACTTTTCTTGGGAGCTGAGCTGGCATATAACGTACCTTAATCTCTCTAGCCTTTCGTCTTGGTAATGGTAAGCCTTTCCTTTTGGGATTGTTGTGAGAATGAAATAATGTATATAAAATGCTAGCTTTTATTATGAGTTTTCATTGGGGCAAAACCCTTAAGGATTGCAAGGTTTTGTATACACTGCTGGCTCAGAAAGAGTTCGCTCATTGCAGTTCTTTGGGGAAACTTCTCTGCCCTGGGAATAAACCCTTAGTCTCTTCTTCTGGCCTCCATATCACTATCAGCACGAGGGAATGAGAGTTCTGGAACTCACCGTATTTCCAGTCAAGTCCCTACTCCCTAGTCCTTGATTCCCACACTCACTGCATTGTCACCATTATTTGCCTTGAGATTATTTCGATTAATGACATTATACCATTTACCTTAATTTACGTCAGTCACTTCAAGAATCCTAGGTTATCCTTCATTTCCCAGGCTTATCTCATGTGGCCCTGTCATCCATTTTCTGACCTCATCTCCCTCTCCTCTCCAACTCCTGAAACCCTTCCACTGTGCTCTCTAGAACTCATGATCAATCATCAGCAAAACCCTGTGTCCTCAACTCTTTTCTGAACATTTCCTTCCCTTCTTGCTCCAAGTCTTCTCTGAGGACATTGCTTTCCCTGTGGTCCTTTCTTCCATGTCCCTCGTACTAGTTTGAAGATGGGATAGATGTCCCATTCACACCTCATTTTCCACTTCTCAACCACCTTCCTCTCCGTAAACCCCAGCTTTGAATCTCATTACTCCATAACACCTGCTGCTCCCCTTGCTATTATCACCTATAGTCTCTTCAGCCACTTTCTGTCATTTTGTCAAAATTTTAGCTCCCACTTTACTTTCAGATTCTTCAGTGTTACCCCTGTTATAATTCTGGATGATGTTAATATTCATGTTATAATCCTTCTAATACTTTCATTTCCTTAACTTCTTGTCTTCTAATGATCATATTCCGTACCTCCCTTGGCTACTTACTTCCATGGTCATACCATTGATCTTGTCATTACCAAAATTACATCCCCTCCAGAATCTCCTTTTCAAGAATCTTGCCTTCCACCCACCACTGTCTCTTATCTTTCTAACTCATTCTCTTAAGCACTCCGACTCTGACAATTCTCTGCCCCCACCAGGACTTCAATTCATTGATCCTACCACTTGCACTGTCCCTCACTCTTTTGTCCATATTTCCCCTCTTTTATCCAGTTCAAGTGTCATGGTGTGTTATTGCAATCACTCCCTTGCCCCTCTCTTGCATCATTATACTCCCCTGGCAAAACCCCGACCCTAGTTAAATGTAACTCTGCCTACTTCACACATGCGCCTGTGCAGCTGAATGTTCCTAAAGAAAAACACAAAGCTATGCAGGTTGATATCACTATAATCCAATGCCTGGTGGACCTATGATGCTATCACACAATCTTTATCAACTTCTTTAGTTCATTCACTTGCTTACTCTGCTGTCTAGGAGATGACTTTTTCATATCTTCTTTCTCTTACACCTTCAGCACATTCTCCTTGGTTTCATTCTTAGCTGATGTCCTCACTTTCTATTTCACTGAGAAAATAGAAGCAATCATAAAAGAACTTTATAAGCTCTTGCCACCACTTCTGCCTACCCATTTTCATCTGTGCCATATACTCTGTTACTTTCGATGAACTCTTGTGTTCTCATCTAAGGCCAGCCCCTCCACTTGTCCTGTGATCCTTCTGCTCTCACCTACATCTCTCTAGCCACTCTTTCCCTTCTCTCTTTTTCATCATCTTTGTTCCTGTCTACTGTTTTCTTCCTGTCAGTTTACAAATAGTCTATAATTTCTTTCATTTTAAAAATGACTCCACATTCCTTCGATATGCTTCATACCTTCATAGCAAAACTCCTCAAAAGAGTTGTCTATACCCGATATTTCTCCTTCCTCCTATTCTCTCTTGAACATGCTCCAGTTATGCTGTTCCCATCATTTCACTAAAATTACTGTACCAATGAGTTCCACATCAATAAATCTAGTGATCAGTTCTCAGTCTTCATCTTGGTTGACCAGTCAGCAGCATTTGACACAGTTGATGGCTCCTTCCTCTGTGAGACACTTTATTCACACTCTCCTGCCTCTCCTCCTATTTTGCTGAATACGCCTTCCCTCTTCTTCTGCTGAGTTCTCTTTATCTCCCCATCCTCTAAACAGTGGAGTACCCTTGGGAATATTCCTCTGATCTCTTGTCTTTTATGCTCACTTATGGGCTCATGATGATCATAAAATTTACACCCCAGCCTGGAACTCTTCCCTGAATTTCAGGCTCATATCCAACTGTTTCCATGCCATCTCTAGTTGGATATCTAATATATATCTCAAATTTACCAAACTCTCCATCTTTGCACTGCCAATTTATAGCTTCCACTGTTTACTCATCTAAGTATATTTTCCTTCTAGTTGGCTCAGGTCAAAAATTTTGGAGTTATTCTGGACTTTTTTCGTTTTTCTTTTTTCTCATACTCCAAATACAAGTTCCAAATGTGAGAAAGAATCTGTTCTGTAATTTGGAAGGTAAAATGTTGATACAACAATTGTGAAGACCATGATGGAAAGGTATAGAGGTTACCCATTTGATGCAGCAATCATGCTACTAGATATTTACCTAAATGAATTGAAAGTTTATGTTGACACAAAAACATGCACATGGATGTTTATAACAGCTTTATCCAAAATTGCCAGAACTTAGAATCAATGAAGATGTCCTTCAGTAGGCGATGAATAAACTGCTCTATCCAAACAATGGAATATTATTCAGCAGTAAAAAGAAATGAGCTATCAAGCCATGAAAAGACATGGAGGAACCTTACAAATGCATATTACTAAGTGAAAGAAGCCAATCTGAAAAGGCTCCATCTGTATGATTCCAATTATATGACATTTTTGAAAAGGCAAACTATGTAAAAATATCAGTAGTTGCCATGGTTAGAGAAGAAGAAGGAATGAATAGGAGCGCAGTGAAACTATTCTGTATGATGTTCTATTGGTGGACATATGTCATTATCCATTTGTCAAAACCCATAGAATGTACAACATCAAGAGTGAACGCTAATGCAAACTATGCACTTTGGGTGATGATGTGTCAGTTCAGGTTTATTGATTGTAACAAATGTATGACTCTGGTGTGGGATATTGCTGGTAGGGGAGGCTGTGCACATGTCGGGTAAGGGAGGATGTGGGAACTCTCTGTACTTTCTGCTCAGTTTTGCTGTGAACCTAAAACTGCTCTAAAAATAAAGTCTATTTAAAAAGAAGGAAGGAAAGAAGCAAACTTAGAGGAATAGAGGAAACATACTTCAGAAACCAGATGAAAACTTGAAAAAAAATGTTATATTTAATAGCTTCAGAGAACTAAAAGAATATATTGCATTCTTGAAACAAGAATAAGAAATTATTAAAAGGGTAAATTCAGAGAACACAAGTCCTGGAAGCTAAAAATAAAATTTTAAAATAATCTAGTAGTTGGATTGAAAGAGTTAAGGACATTTCCTAGGGAAGAAACAAGACAAGGAGCTTGAGAATGGGAGAGAAAATATAAGAAAACTAGAGGATCAGCCCAGGGGCTTAGTGTGTAAATAATAGGAATTCCACAAAGAGAGAAGAGAAAAAATGGGAGGAAAGAAAATTATCAACAGAATAATACTAGAAAAGTTGTGTAACTGAAGGAAATTAGTTTCCAGATTGAAAAAATTCTTCGTAGTATGCAATATGATAATTGTAAAAGAATTCACACCAAGACACATCATTGTGAAAAATCAGAAACCCAGTTATAAAGAGAATATCATAAAAACTTTCAGAGACAAGAAACAAACAAAAAATTCTCATACAAAGAATAAAAGACTAAAATGGAAAAAGACTTGCCAGGAGCAATACTATAAATTAGAAGACTATAAAATAATACCTGCAGAATTCTTGGGGAAAATGACTTTAACATAGAATTCTATACCCAGCCAAACTCATTTAGATGTAAAGATAGAATAATGACATTTTCATACATGTAAGGATTCCAAAAAATTATCTCCCATGCATCCTTACTTAGTGAGCAATGGAGGATGCCATTTACCAAAGGTAGGAAGGAACAAAGAAACAGGGAATTTAGCATAGGAGAGAAAGAAAGGGAATTCCCAGGACAACAACTGAGCAGCAGGTCTAAGAGCCACCTCCAGATTAGGGTAGTTCTTTTCACAAAGGCACAGTCAGCTCTCCAGGCCATGCTTGCCCTCAGGGTTGTGTTCAGGATGGAAACCCTTTTCTTTTTCTTCTGGCTGTTGCAGAAGTGTAAGAATCAAATAGTGGGAAATTGAAATAAGGTATTAGCAAACAGAATAAAAGAAACAGGTTAAGGAATGTGACGAAGTTAGAATTGAAGGGGGCTGATACCTGGCTGAATGTGGAGAGTGAGGGAGAAGGAAATGTCTAAGGATATCTCCCAGATTTCTGGCTTGGGCCACTGCGTTAATGATAGTGTCATTAATAGAGAGAAGAATTCAGCAGGAGGTGTTGGTTCAAAATAAAATAGTTTGGTCTTGCATAAGTGGGCTTGGAAGTATAAAGTTTCAAGAGGGACAGGTCCTAGAACTGAAGCCCGAGATAGAGGTTCATTCATTCATTCAGTATTCTTCTATCTCTTAGGAATACAGAGATGGATACAACTCACTTTCTTCCCTAAAGAAGCTCATAGTGTAGTAGGGGAGACAAATATATAAGCAAATAATTTATATCATAGTGTGGTAAGTGTAGCAATTTAAACATGTGCAAAGTACAGTGATAGCTCTGAGGTGGGAGTGATTTGCCTTGTCTGGGTTAGGGAGTGAGGCTCAGAAACATTCCTGGAGGACTGAGCTGAGAAGCAATTTGACTAGCAGACAAAGCAAGAGAGTATTCTAGCCTATACAAGGGTACAAAGACATATGCTGCATATTTTATTCAAGGTACCATAATAGTTTATTATTATTAGCGTATAAGATACAAAGGAGAAAATGAAACTGAAGAGAGAGACTGAAGTGTCAGATCCTACGGAATCTGGCGTTTTTTACTGAGGCAGTGAGAAGCAACCAAGGTGGTTCAAAGGAGTCAAGGTAGTTACTGGGATTCTCTGCTTGTTACTTCCAAAGAGGATTTTGGTCCTTCCTAGAGCCCACTGAGGAAGCTAAGATAGTCCCTTATCTTCCTCTTCCTAAAGGAGGATTAGAATTCTTTTATGAGGATTTTAATTTTTAGTAATGATGAGGAAATAAACAAAGGGTAAAATGGCCCCCTTGTGCTCCCAATTTTGTTTTTTTACTTTAACCCTCTAGAGCAGTGATTCTCAACACTATCTATTGCAACACCTAACTTTTATTAAAAAAAGTCAAATACTCCCTTTCCTATCTGAAATGAAATTCCTCTAGGTGTTATCACCTACTGGTAGTGGGCTGAATAATGGCTCCCCAAAATTTGGCCATATCCTAATCCTGGAACCTGTGAATGTTACCTTATATGGCAAAAAAGGACTTTGCAGGTGTAATTAAGTTAAGGATGTTGAGGTGGGGAGATTGTCCTGGTGGATTGTAAACGCAGTCACATGTATCACTGAGGGAGCTCACAGGCAGAAGAGAAGGTAGTGTGACCACAGAGGCAGAGATAAGAGGGATGTAGCCACAAATCAAGGTATACCAGCCGTCACCAGAAGCTGGACGAGGCAAGGAATGGATTATCTTGAGAGCCTCTGGAGGGAGTGTGGCCCTGCTGACAGCTTGCTTTTGACACAGTTAAACTGATTTTGGATTTCTGGCCTCCAGAACTTAGAGATAAATTTCTGTTAAGTCACCAAGTTTGGGATAATTTGTCATAGCAACCATAGGAAACTAATACACTGCAGTCATGTGCCGCATAACAACATTTTGGTCTACGACAGACCGCATATATGATGGTGGTCCCGTACGGTTATAATGGAGCTGAAAATTACTATCACCTAGTAACGTTGTAACATTATAGCACAATGCATTACTCACGTATTTGTGGTGATGCTGGGGCAAATCTTCAGGTCCATTCAGGAGGTATTCCAGAAGAAGGCATTGTTGTTATAGGAGATGACAGCTCCATGTGCGTTATTGCCCCTGAAGACCTTCCAGTGGGACGAGATGTGGAGGTGGAAGACGGTGATATTGATGATCCTGACCTGGTTTAGGCCTAGGCTAATGTGTGTGTTTGTGTCTTAGGTTTTTTTTGAGGAAGATTAGCCCTGAGCTAACTACTGCCAGTCCTCCTCTTTTTTGCTGAGGAAGCCTGGCCCAGAGCTAACATCTGTGCCCATCTTCCTCTACTTTATATGTGGGATGCCTACCACAGCATGGCATGCCCAGCAGTGCCGTGTCCGCACCCGGGATCTGAACCAGCGAACCCTGGGCCACCAAGAAGCAGAACGTGCGAACTTAACCGCTGTGCCACCGTGCCGGCCCCTGTGTCTTAGTTTTTAACAATAAGTTTCTAAGGTTAAAAAAATAAAATAAAAAATTTCAAAAATAGAAAAAGCTTATAGAACAAGGATATAAAGAAAGAAAATATTTTGTACAGCTTTACAATGTGTTTGTGTTTTAGTCTGTGTTATTTCAAGAGTCAAAAAATTTAAAAAAATTTAAAAGTTTATAAAGTAAAAAAGTTATGGTAAGCTAAGGTTAATTTATTATTGAGGAGGGGAAAATCTTTTTAATAAATGGAGTGTGGCCTCAGTGTGCAGTGTTGATAAAGTCTACAGCAGTGACAGTAACGTCCTAGGCCTTCTCATTCACTCCCCACTCACTCAGAGACTCACCCGGAGCAACTTCCTGTCCTGCAGGCTCCATTCACGGTAAGTGCCCTATACAGGTGTACCATTTTTATCTTTTATGCCGTATTTTTACTATACCTTTTCTATGTTTAGATATGTTTAGATACACAAATACTACAGTTGCCTGCAGTGTTCAGTACATGCTGTTCAGGTTTGTAGCTTAGGAGCAATAAGCTGTAGCATATAGCCTGGGTGTCTAGTAGGCTATACCGTCTGGGCTTGTGTAAGTACACTCTATGATGTTCGCGCAATGACGAAATCACCTCACAAGACTTTTCTCAGAACGTAGCCCTGTCGTTAAGTGACGCATGACTGTGCTTATACATAATATTATGTCATATAGTAAAATAAAGGAGAAACAAAGACAAATTAAATGCTGTTGGTGATGTGATTTTCCTCAAGGCAAACAATTTTTGGCAAAGTTCAAAACAAAACAAAACCTGCATTTGCATGGTCATTGTATTCCTAGAAAATTTTAATGTGTATTTAAACCATTAACCATTGTTTTCTCAGTATCTACCAAACTGTGCTTGACACACAGAAGGTATTTAATAAAAGCTGGATACGTGGGTCACAAATGGGTGGATGCATTAGAGCTACAGAGGGATTCTATCTTAAAAGTTCTGAAGTCAAAAAGCAAGGCAAAAATTACATAAAGTCAAAATTGCCTTTGAAAATTTCTTATGTAGTTTATAAAATAGAGTGTTCAACATTTACATGACATGTTGGACACTAACGTATTCTTTCTTAATAAAGCTGAGAGCTTTTTGTTTTGCCCAGCCTTGATGTGGGCTCCATATAAGGAGAGGGATTGCTTTAGGGTCATGATGAATCCCATTCAGCACTGTGAGATGCTGTCACTGGGAGAGCACATAAGAACTGAAACCGACTGAAAGAGTCGATTCCCATCTCCCATCCCAGTGCTCACTGAGCATTTGCTTGTTGTTTGGAATGGTAAGTGGCCTGTCCAGCTATTTCTATGTTCATCTCTTTCTTTTCTGGGTGAGTGAGGCTAGTCCAATAGACCCACAGTTTATTAAGTGGGATGATGACGTGACTTCATTTTCACTGGATTGGTGTTCTTGTCTCATCCTTTTTGCTAATGAATAGCTCTCAATTGGGCTTGATTTTTCTCTCCCACAGGCATTTGGCAATGTCTAGAGACATTTCTGGTTGTCACAGCTGAGAATGTGGGGGGCTAAGGTAATACTGGCATCTAGTGGGTAAAAGCCATGGATCTGCTAAACATCCTGCAGTGCACAGAACAGCCCCCACTGCAAAGAATTATCCATGCCAAAGAGGTCGGTGGTGGCAAAGTTGAGAACCGCTGGGCTAGACTGTGTGCTCTGCTCATGTAGCAGTTCCCTCATATGGTTCGCCTTGACGTTAGAGTAAGTGCTGCCTGTAGCAGAAGCTGAGCTTTTTCTCTTGGGCTGCAGGGGAGGAGAGGGGTGAGTCTCTGCAGGGTTAAACATATCTTTAAGTTAACCTCCTCTTTTATTTTTATCAAAAGTAATATATGGTCACACACGTGTGTGTGTGCACGCACGCACTTGTGCAGCAGGGCTTGGAGGAGTTCCCAGCCCATTCTTACCCGCTTCTGGTTTCATTCCCAGAGTTAGCACCGTTTAGAGTTTTTGTTTTTAACTCTTTTGGTGGTTATCTTCCTAAGTCTAAATAATATTCTTCTACTGTTATTTATTGATTTAAGAGATTATCTGTTGACACTTCATTCTGAAGGGTGAGGAGTTAGCTTAAGAACACTAATCCTCCTTTCCCCCCTGTAATTTTCATTAGTTTATATTAAATAGTTCTTTCATTGATTATTTTGTAACTCTAAATAATACACTTAAACCTTTATTTTTGTTCCATGGACTTTAGACAGTGTCTCTTGACTCTCTGCTATGTTATATGATATTAGTGTTCCTATCCTTTCTTTCACCTGTCCTCTTCCTATTTCCCGTAGTGTTTCTGCTGTACCCTTACATTGTCCAGGTTGACAGTATTTACTTTCTGTTTTGTAATCATATTTAAGTCATTCATGTTTTACCTATAAATTGAGTCTGAAAGTTGAAAACTGAGTAACATTTATAGGATATTACTATGTAAGTGTTGTTCACTGCAGAGCCAAGCAGTATACTGGGATCCAAGAAGTTTCTCTATGCATGCAATATCACAGCCTTTGTGTCATTTACATGGAGAATGTTCCTAGTATTCTAGCATTCTATTTTCTTTTACTGCATTGAGTGCTCTAAAGTCACGCCACATTTAGTTGGTAAACTTACATTTAAATACATGTTAAGAAAGATCAGACATGGCAATACAATTGCATAGTAGACTTTGGATAAATGAATGACCTGCACAGCACTATTAGGGAGAAAAAAGGCGAGAGGAAAATGATGGAAAACAGAAGAAGGAAAAGAATTTCAAAATAATAAGGGTGCATTCCAAATGGCCAACTTTCTGAGAGTTGAACTGTGTTTGAATAACTCATGTCCCTCAATCTAGATCCAAAGATAATATTGCTGCTGGTGAAACTTGGGCTTTGTACTATAACCAGAGTTTATTAATTGTCCTATTTCATTGAGGGAAAAATGCAAAGTAGACAGAACACTGGAGTAACTAGCTGGAAATATTCCACTACTTCATGGGAAGCAACTTTTTAAATGATTCCTGTGGAGGCCAAACTCTTGGTCTAGCCAAAATAGCACTAAAGTGTGCCTTGATGGTATATTAAAGAAGAAATTTTTCCCCAGTTTACTTTATTAGGATTTACAGCCTTTCTGCCCCCTCAAAAACAGAGGATTGATTTCTTTAATATCAAAAAATAATTTCCTAAAATAGATTGCTAATGACTGCTTTCAGTTATTTATTTAAGGAGGATTGTGCCAAGTACTGCTTGTATGAATTCCTGTAAAAGACTGAATTAATTTCATAATTAATGTTATTCCTGTTCTGGAGGAATATGCTATTAATGTGGCTGGTCATCACCACATCTTGTTTTAATATCTTTCAAGACATCTTTCACTTTATAAATAAGGTATTAAAACATCGATCATCTGAAAGAGCAGGAAAAATGTCCCTTTTTAGTAGACCAAGTGATATTTAAGTTACTAAACACCAGGGAAGTTAAAAATTGTAGCTTAAATAAATCCTATCAAATATTTGATGGAGGAAACAGAACTATTCAAGTGATAAGGTTTTTAAAAGTAAAGTTTCACTACCCCATTATAGTCATTATAGAATATTTGAACCCCTCCCCAAAAAAATGGAGAAAAAGAAAGAAGACTGCACAATCATTGTTACTGTTGGTTTTTAATTCATTCCACTCTTGTATTTTTACTCTATAGATTATATTCGAATGCTATTTTTTTATCTAATATTGCCTTTTTAATGTTATTATAAACATAGTTTTTTGTTTTTTTTTTTTAAAGATTTTATTTTTCCTTTTTCTACCCAAAGCCCCCCGGTACATAGTTGTGTATTTTTAGTTGTGGGTCCTTCTAGCTGTGGCATGTGGGATGCCGCCTCAGCATGGCCTGATGGAGCGGTGCCATGTCTGCACCCAGGATTCGAACTGGTGAAACCCTGGGCTCCCGAAGCAGAGCGCATGAACTTAACCACTCAGCCACGGGGCCGGCCCCTATAAACACAGTTTTTAGTGGCTACATATTATTCTGTCAGGTATATTTACCATAATTTTACTTTACTCAACCAATGTTGAACATTTAGGTAGTTTTTTTCCAATGTAAATAATGCATGATGAGTATCTTTGCATATAATGATTTCTCTGATTTAGTTTTATTTCCTAATATGCAAGCTCCTAGGGGTCAATTGTTATAAATATTTTAAAGTTTCAGTGGTCAAATTGCATTCCAAAAGTCAGTACCAGATTATACTGTTACTGGCATCTTATTTGCCCAAATGACAGAATAGAACTTTGAAAGTATTTCATGAGTTGCTTTTGGAATGTCAAGATGATCCAGAAAACCATTGAAAAGTGAATATGTGAAGATAAAGCATTTGGCTGACTGTGTGCATATTTTAGTAAAGCCTCGATGTTAAGCCAGAAGCCATGATTCATATTCCTGATGATCTCAGACATGGAAAAGTACTTCTAATTTCTACAACATAAAAGAAGTATGAGAGGGACAGAACTGAAGGACTAGCCAGACTTGCTGACATGAGACAGAGTTAGGATTTGGACATTATACTCAGTCTTCACTTAAAAGTCTAGGCCTTTTTCACTCTGGATTTGGGAATTTGCTGTGTTTAGAGAGATTTTTATAAAACTAGAAAATAATGGAGAACAAGTTTGAGATTGCTGAAAGTATGCCAGTCTTGTCAGAAGTTGCAATTACAACTATCTTCGTTAAGCTGTTAGTTTGATTATATTTTCTGGAATAATTAAGGTTATGTTCTAATTAAAAAATTAAGAATAAATGTTTAGCTTATTTAAATTTAGATAATTGAAATGCCAGTTCTTTTTGGACTCTTTCAATATTATGATTTTGCTTAAGGAAAAGTTACTAGCTTTTCATGTTTACCAAATATACAATCTATACTTGTTTTCTGCTGTTTAAAAGTAAACTTCTTTTTTTGAAGATTGGCACCTGAGCTAACAACTGTTGCCAATCTTCTTTTTTGTTTTTTTTTCTGCTTTATCTCCCCAAACCCCCCAGTACATAGTTGCAGGTCCTTCTAGTTGTGGCATGTGGGACGCCACCTCACTGTGGCCTGATGAGCCATGCCATGTCCGCGCCCAGGATCTGAACCGGCGAAACCCTGGGCCGCCGCAGCGGAGCGTGCAAACTTAACTGCTCGGCCACGGGGCTGGCCCCTAAGCATAGTTAAACTTTTTGATGAATATTATCTTGATAACTTCTCACTGACTGAGAAACTGATGCAAAATAGATCACTTTAAAGGCAAGTTATTTCATACATTCCCATATGTAACACTGAAGAGCCTCCTTACTTTAAATTCTTGGGAGGCAATGTTTTCTTAGGAAAGAACAGACAAATTTAACTGTAATATTAGAGAAGGATGCTAAAAATGAACAATGATGTTCCTTTGATCTCATGCCTCATAGTAACAGACCTCGTCTGGAAACTCGGTTCGTATACGCATAGTAGGTAATAAAATTACCTTCTCAGTGTCAAATTAGATAGAAGCTAACATTTAGAGAATTTTCTGGTTTAGTATATATACCAAGGCTTTGGAATGCTAAATACGAAGAATTGTGCCCCTATACAACATTATCACTTAATTATGTTTAGGAATATTAAAACAAACTAGTAAATAGTTATTGATTAAAGTAATTATTAATTTTTTTGATGACATTCACTTTAGAATATGTGAATTTGGAAAAAAATTTTTAGCAATTCACATAGAAGGAAAAAATTCCAGTTTTTACTTTTGTAACTCTGCTTTTTAATTTTATGTTCTAAAATATATCCAAAATCTATCCCTGTAAGATTATTATTGATGTCTTTCATTGTTAAAGCATAAATGTTCATACTTATAATCAAATTATATATCCCAAATTCAAAACTAAGTTGTCCTTGTCCGCTGTGTTTAGTAGTGTATAAATACATTTTAAAAAATGGTTGTATCATCCAAAAAGTTTCTAACTTCTTTGATCAAGTTTGTTAATGGATTAGAGTTAAAATTTTAAATGTATACTTGGCAAAAAAATAGGTAAATTTTCTTAATTAGTAAAAGTTATCTTTTCAGCATTTCACTGTTTTCTTTCTGACCTTGTAGTTATAACATGTAAAGACCATATATGGTTTAAAAATGTGGAGTTTTTTGTTAATTTAGTGGCAGTTTAAAGAAAACTCATGTGTGTCTTGAGAAGATATATTAAACTTGCGTTAAGAAATGATGAGCGTCGACTCAATAGGAGATGTGTGTTGCTATACCAAGCCTTAGTATCTACTGGTCAGCTTTTTCTTAGTATAAGTACTGTAAGGTTAAGCACTTTTCAAACTATAGGATTATGTGAATGTTTTTCTCTTATTTTTACCAGTGGCATCACTAGAATGAAAACGTAATTTCATACTCTTATGATGAAAAAAGAAAATGTATGCCCTATTAATTTGGGGATAAAGGTATTGTTTCTATCATGAACACATTATCATCATCCTAGGTAGCCTGGAAAAGTGAATGTCTCTGACACTATGATACAACTTTCATACTTTATCTAACTTTGTGCAGTTTTCAGAAACTATTGCCAATGAAAACTTAGATTTCACTGTTTAGTGAGAAGTGGGGTTGTTCTTGAGTAATTATTGCATTTGAATTAATGCAGCTTGAGTGGTTATTAGACAGCCTTGGGATTTGCTAAGCTCTACTTATTCTAAGAGGACTCTATCGTTACAGACCAAATGTCTTCAGAAGTTTCCCCCAAAAGTGGTTACTTCTGCTTTAAATTTAATGTGACCATCCAATAGCTATAAGGTAGTAATGGAGTAGCTTTCTTTCCTTTAAGACCTGGCACACAAATGGTTTTGTGTAAAAGTGAAAATTATCATTTCTTTTAACAGCTGTGACATCTTATGAAGATCTTGGACTCTTCGCATTTGGATTACCTGGAAAGGTAATTTTTTAAATTTCTCCTCACTGTCCAAATTCCAGAGGAGCATTTTTTCCTTCTGTTTCCAGTTAAAAGAGACAAGTATATATAAGAGAAGGAAATTAGAAGGAATAAAAGGAAACTAAAGTGAAGAAAGACAGAATGATGGGAACAGGAAGAGAAAGAGAAGAAATATTTCTATACATGTTTCCTAAAAATGCATCGTAAATTTAACTTAACACTTAAATCTTTTAGTATTTTTCACCCTAACAAAGGAGAGCAATGACTTGAATAATTTTAAAACAGTAACAATGGCCTGTTTTAAGTTTTCCTTCTTAATTTTAATTATAGTCTCTGAGTAAATCTTCGGAAAGACAGTAGAAGAAAGCAGCATAGAATTAAAATTATAGCATGACTCTTTACAAAACCGATAATTAGAAGATCATATCATTTAAGAGCTGAACAGTGCTAAAAGATTATCTAGATATCCCCTCATTTCTAGGTGAGGAAATTAAGGCCCAGAGAAATGAAGGGCCCTGTTCGTCCACGGTTACGTAAAGCAGGTACTATATCGCAGGACTCCAGACTCTCAATCTACTGCTTTTCCTCCTCAGAATAAGAGAAATAACAGCAGTATTTATTGGGCATTCATTTGTGATAGGCAGACTAAACTGATTTAAGAGGTAGGAAGAATACTGTCTTCTTCCACAAATCATCAGAAGGTAATATTATTGTTAGTGCTGTGATACTTTGTTATTTCTGAAGAACTATCCTACTTCTAAAACCCATTTGCATGTTGGTTCCAAACAGAACTTTTTCTTTTCATTTGTGAATCTGTTGTTCGTGGGATTTGTTCTAGTAGAGGTGGGCCTGAACAGTGATCTATTCCCAATCTATGTAGGACTGCATGATCCTAGATAGCTAGTCAGCTCCAGACATACCTTGGGGGTGCAGATCCACCAAGATTTGACTGATCTAAAGGCACAAGTGGAAGCAGAATATTTAAACATTTCCTCTGAGTACATTTGATTACCAAGAATGGATAAAGTGCTATCTTGAGTTTCCTAGGAATCTCATCAAAGATCACAAGCTAGCAAGCCTGCAGGCTGAACTTAGTCCTCAGGTATATTTTGTTTGGCTCAAATCTTTGTATTTTTAACTGATTGCCAACAAAGAGTTATAAAATTTTGAAACAGTTCAATTTCTGACTTTCCTTGAAAAATCAGAAGATCTAGTTACATTGGATCCACATTCTTACATGCCAGCAACTGGCCAGAGCTGAGTAGCAGCTGCCCCATTTTGAAAGGAGAGTTCTCCAATATACTAGAGTCTTTACTACCTCCTATTGTCTTACACTCAGCTCACTTCATACTATTGAATTTGAAACATTTTGCGTAAATTTTCAGATCTGAGAATATGTGGGCTCTAGAGTTTTTGCTCTAGACTTTATTAATCCCTGGGACAGGGATGTTCAAAGGCTTGGTGTAAGCCAAGCTGATAAATTCAGAAGACTCTATCATTTCCTTTTATGCAATACAGCATTGGCACAGCACACCTCAAGCTGTCTCAGTCTACCTACTAAAGTAATGTGGTAAAACCAGTAAAAAAGGGAGAATGAGACCAGATAGATTCAATTTCAACTTTTTGATACTTTGATAATCATCAGTTACCAGCTTTTTAACACTTAATAACTGTTTAAGAGAGACTGCCAAGAAAACTTGCAAAAGTATTCTTTATAGTAACCATGGAACTATTAAAGAAAGGCTTTTTATGTGATGATTATTAGTTTTATGTATTACAAGTGGCTGGCAAAATTTATTCTTTCCAATTTCTCTTCTCTTGACTTCTGCATCTTTTTGATAGTAATGGTTATTGGATTTTAATAAAATACTTATCCTTTTATAGTATTTCCCCTTCATCTTCTGAATACATTTGTTCTTTTATAGGTGGTGGTGGCAGGCACCATAGTAATTCAGAATGTTGGAGGTAAGCAGTTGAAAGTGCACCGCTTGCACATAGATATTATAGAAATGATTACCTTCCTCTCGGTCTAGCTGGGAACTTGAACCTCTGTAGACATAGGTATCTTCAGAAACCCTGTGTGTTGTCCTCATTACTCTTTTTTCAGGTCCTTTTTAGCAGCCCTTATAGGACAGTAACTTCTAAATTCAGTTCCAGCTAAGCCCTTGATTTCAGTCTCGTTATTAGGTCGGCAGCACACTGCTAAAGCATTGGCTCACTGTGCTTGTGACAGTGGTGAGGGACAGCCTGGAAAAATTCTCCAGGTTATTCTAAAATATTTCCCCTCTACTTTTGTCCTAATCACTCCCGTTGGCAGATACTGCTTTAGAGAGCATGATGTTCTGCGGGCTGTGAACAATCAGGTGTGGACAAGCAGTGTCCTTTTGTAACCAAGAAGTTAAAAATGACCAAGCAGTTTAAAAAATAAACAAACCTGAGACAAATAAGCATTCTCACATATATCTTTTGTTCCCATTATCAAGAACCACATGGAAATAAAAATTACTGTTAATTATAGAGTATTATTGACTGAATGTAATAAACATTTAAATCTGAAATATGGGAATCATGTTTGTAGGTGTTGTAAAGAAGTTAATGGTGAACAGTGTCTTAATTTTCTTTTACCATTGACTGGAGTGCTAAATAAATCCTTAGTCTGAAGGAAAATTCACAGAGAAGGTTGACATGCACTCGGATCTTAGACAAGATTGTATGGTCAGGGGAAATTTTAATCTTATTTCTTACATGTAATAGTTCAAAATAATTTAAAGATGACAGCTTTAATAAAGTTTAACTCTGATTCTCAAGAGATCTGAGGTATTTCACTTTAAGTATTGTTCAACCAAATTCTATCTTTGAAGGGTTTCTTGGTCAAGGAAAAAATTAACATTCCAACTATAAATTGTACCTGCTATTGTTTTGAAATCCTGAACATTCATGTTTTAATTCTTTGAATTTTCATGGGAAAAAAATGCTATCGAATGAGAAGAAGGCTTTCTTGGATGCCATACCAAATAATTTCCTTCTAACACACACTACTTCACCCTTCACACTGGAAGTCAGTAACCACTCTCTTCCTTAATCTATATAAATGCCGTTGATTTTAAGATCTGCTTTGTAATAATTTATTTTATTTTAGCAAATAAATATTGCTTAAATGTGCACTCATAATATCTCTAATATGAATGCATATTTTTATATTTTCAATCCCTCTCTATATGATTACTGAGAACCATCACATTTTGTTTAGATTAGGTTGAACTGTTTTTTAGTAGTTTATGTAGAATTTTCAATCCAGGAATTTTGATCCAAATATGTGACCCTAGCAAAATGCTGCTGTTGTATTCTGTGTACCCTTCACCCTGATCCCTTCCTTCTCTAATCTAGTGTATAACTATTATTGTACATGATTTTAGCACTTGGCTTTTATTAGATTAAAACTATCTCTGTGTATGCTTTTCTCCCCCACTATATTGTAAGCTGCTCCAAGGCAAGGATTGTGTCTCATTTCTCTTTGTACTCCCAGAACCTAGCATAATACCTGGGACTTGATAAACCTTTGTTGAACTGAATAGAGCTGCATGTGATTTGTATAAGCTATTTCCAAGTGCTTTTTAATATTCTAGATATATTTATCAAGAAGAAGAGAAAAGAAGACTGCTAAACTGATCACAGGCTTTAAATATTTGAAAAAGTGGACGTGAAATATAAAAATAGATACTAGACTAATTCGATATTGTTACAGAGAGCAGAACTGGTTCCAATGTAGAGTAGAAGTCTACAGTGAAGCTGGTTTGGGTTCATTTGGAATACCTTTGTGACTAAACTGTGATGACGAAGGTGGCCTACGCTCCTTTGAAAATGTCCCTTATCCCTGAAAAACATTCAAACAGAGTTGGTTAGTCATTTGTCAGAATGTTCTAGAAAGGATTCCTGCATTTGGTAATGGATGAATCATCAGTTTTCCCAACTCTAAGTTTGTTGATTTGCTTACTTTGTTTTGGAAACTTTTTTTAAAATAAAGTGACTTAGGAGCAGTCACAGCAGTTTTTAATGTCCCTCAAATTCAGAAAAGCTGGTAATATTTATTTAGCTTTTAGAATAATGTCCTCAGGATTTTCTTCACATTGGTTAAAAGTTTATTTATTGAGAACCCAGTCACTGAAACATTTTAAAGAGCTTTTTTCTTTTGTGCATAAATCATTCCTTTATTAAAATCATAGAATTGGAAACTTGCTCTTGTGAGCAGAATGCTGGGTTGAATGTCTACTCCAGTCTCTGCCATTGGGTAGGCATGTCTTGGGGGAATCCCCTCCCTCACTCTCTTGGCTTCAGTTTCCTCTTTGCTAAATTGGTGGGGGTAGGATGGGAAGCAGGGAACTTAAGGTCCCTTCCTACCTCAAAATTTGAATTCTAATTTGGCCATTTCAAAGGCATGTTAATTCTTTCAGAGCATTAAAATATTTTTATTACAGGAAAGTTCAGTGGGGGAGTTATACTTGTTTCAAAATATGATTTGGTCTTTTCTTATGCATCTTTACCAAGTCAGCAACTATTGCTCTCAAAGCTGTCGTAGATGCTGTTCTCTGTCAGAAAAGCAGAATCTCAGTTCTTAGAACTACCCTTTAGGGCAACTGCTGAGCCTCTGAATTTAGAGTCTAGGAACTCCAGCTTAAGAAGTAATTTCTTGATGGATATAAATTGGGTCTGTGGAAGTCCTAAACAGTTACTAGACCATGTATCCTTGAGAAGAAACAGCACACTTATTTGGGAGGATCTGTAATATGTTGTGCATATGATTGACTTAGTGTTACGTCTTCAAAATGGACTTTGACTTTTTTCCTCATTAATTGGAAATACGTTAGATATTTTTAAGATGATATGAAGTGTATAGCATCAGATTGAATTTCTACACTTTTTACCTTCTATCTGCATATAATGTGGTTCAGGTAGCATTTTTTGAAAGATGGAATGTTCGTTATTAGTGTAAATGGTCTGAGTTTTTGCAGTGATCATTTAGAACTGAAAAATAATATAGTAGATTCTATTTAGGTCAAGTGTTCTACTAGATACTTTAGTTACATAACTCTTCAAGGTAGATGCTATTATCCTCATTTTACAGGGGAAGAGATCAGTGCTCAGAAGCGATAAGTAGCTCATTTACTACCTTTACCCCTTAGTAAAGCTCAAACCTCGCTCTGCCTGTCTGCTTCTAAAGCCTTTATTCTTTTTGCTATGATATAATAAATGTTTGAAAAGCTGTGAAAAGATTAAATGTTGAGGATTTTAAAAACTCCTTGGGGACAGAAACTATGTGTTTTCATAACTTGATCTAGTTTCTGGTAGAGGAACTCAATAAATAATATTTGTTGAATGAGACAATTTAAAAATTCTACTTAAAAGCCTAAGATTTTGCCTCAAAGAGGCAATTTTATATACCATATAAATGATGGAAAGAAACTTGAAAGCCCATAGCATGATTTATAGCTTAGAATTATATAAAAATTAAAAGGTTGAAAGTATTGGGGAAAGTTATATCTTATTTATGTAAAATAGACAAAATATTTTGAAATCTGTTTTCAGTTAGGTAATTATGTTTTAGATTAATGCTTCCTAACTCTTGTATTCTTTGTAACATTTAAACATTTCTCAGTTATCTTGGGATTCTATGCCCCTGGTGAATCTATGAGAAAAATGGAAGAAAAACCTTTAGAAACAAAATGAACATGAATTGCTCTTGATTGATATTTGTTACATGGATCTTTCCAGTGAAGACCCAGTTTATCACCTACATCTCCATATTCCATAAATCTAAGTAATTTGCTCATTCATTTATGTCCGTAGTACCTAGCACATAGGAGGCATTTAGTAATATTTGTTATAGGAATAAAGGAAGGAATAAGAGAAGGAGGGAAAGAAGGAAAAGCAAGTGACTTGGCTTAGTACTTCCTTAGGAGGAAAAAGAGTTAATCAACTGGGAAGAGAAGACCACTGAATATATGTGAACGTATTTTAGGAAAGAATCTACTGTCAGAACTTCACAGAAAATCTTTTTTTCCCAAGATCCAGTACCAAGTATTAGTCACAGGTCACTAATGTGGTCTAAGTCGATTGGAAAAATCCACTGTCTTTGAATAATCTCTAAACTTTATAATAGAAAAAAAATGTGACTCACTAAATTCAGCATTCTTATTCTAAAGTTATAGAAACCTTTGTCTTTGGGAAATGGAGAGCCATATAGTAAAATACTACTTCAAGGCGATTCCTGATCTCCTCCCAATGCTAATGATTTAGGGGCCTGAAATAGGCCAGAGCCAGAGATAGCCCCCAGCTGCCCATTTCCTCAAGAGCTGAGAGTCGTTGCTACTGGGACACGAAGTCAGAAAAGAGGTATCTGGAAGTTGTAATATTTAATGCAGTTACAGGGAAGAGAACTCTGACTTAGAGAGTTTGAATTTAGTGGACTACGAATAAAAGGATTAAGAACTGTAATAGCAAAAAAGTATAGATAGTTTCTACAAAGTTCTCTAACTGTGTTGCATTATGAGATCCATTTCCTAAAACCCAAGGTAAGTAGTTTCACACTCATTTGAACTCCTGAGATTGACCACTCAGAAGGCAAAAATATCCCTAGAAATCAAGCAGTAAACCCCACATATCATTAATCAAGCTAGAGAAAGTCCTATTAACTCTTACATCATAAAGTGAAGTTAATTGATGTTCTTTCTGGTTTCGTATCTTGCCCAACTCAAAAGGTAGAAAGGTGAGTGGCTGCTAGGAGTATATTAACTTCTTATTTTGCTCTTTTTTTTTTTTTTTTTTGAGGAAGACCAGCCCTGAGTTCACTACTGCCAGTCCTCCTCTTTTTGCTGAGGAAGCCTGGTCCTGAGCTAACATCCGTGCCCATCTTCCTCTACTTTTCATATGTGGGATGCCTACCATAGCATGGTGTGCCAAGCAGTGCCATGTCCGCACCCTGGATCCGAACTGGCAACCCCGGGCTGCTGAGACGCGGAACAGCGAACTTAATTGCTGCGCCACTGGGCGGGGCCCCTTATTTTGCTCTTATAAAATATGAAGGATCACTATGGATAGCATATTCTTTCCTTAGTTCTTTAAAGCCCCAGTTCTTTAAAGGAGATTGAAGATCGAATCGCTGCTACATATTGTGAAAGGAGCACTGTAAACATTATAGTAGTCTTACTGAAACCTCCTGAAAATTGCTAGAATGACCCAGATTTTCCGGTCTGATACAGTTCCCACAAAGCTTCCACTAGCTGCCCTGATCAACACCCTAATTTGGGAATGTAAGTTTTAAGCGAAACTCAGCAGCCCTTTTGTGTACTCCAGCAGCACAATTTCTAAATCTCGTAAACACAAAGGTGTAAATAAGATCATTTTCAGTTGAGAACTATAGAAGTCTCAAATTATCAGTTTTTCAAATTCATGGTTTAATTTTAGGTAAGATAGAATCTATTTGGTTTAATTTCTTCCTTTTTTTTTTTCTTTTGCTGGGTAGTGAAGTCTTTTAGACGTACATTCTAATTTACATTGTCTCCTGGGAAACTAGGATTGGGCATGCTGTTACAGCGCCATCTGCTGGTCAGCTCCTCTGTAGTCAAACTGCAGGTTTTTTGAGCCTGAACAGTGTTATCCAGAAATTCTAGAAAGCGCTGCCTTAGAAGAGGAGGGAGAGAGGAAATTTGGAAGGAGAATTTTTTTCACAAGTACTCCCTTTGACAAAATTTACCGGTAAAATGTCACTTCAAAAATATTTTGAATATAATGTATTTCCTAGGAATAATTTTTATTTAAGTTTAATTATATAATTTTTAGAGTAGTAAATATTCTGGTCACTTTTTATTCAGAATTTAAGATCTTGATAAATGATAAAACGAAGATATATGTTTTTCAGGGGTTATTGGGGGGAGGATTTCTCCATACATTTTAATATCCATTTGTGCACAAATTAGGGAAATGACATTGTTTTCAGAGTTTCAAAAAGTCCTATTTTAAAAGGAGAGGTTGTGTTGTGTACCGTTTTGAGTGGGAACAGACTTTCATTGGTACTGGACGTTTAGTAGGAACATCAAGTTAATAAGACACACTGAATGTAGTAAACCAGTTGCTATCAGTGACTAAAAACACGTTTGAAGTAAAATTGAATCTCTCTTAGACGAAAGGCAAACTTGTATTTCCTCCCGTGGCACATCTCTTTAGGACTGGCTGACTGATCTTTTAAGAAGTTGCTGAACTTCCTCCAAGGGCTAAAAGCGAATTCTGTCTTTAAAATAGCTGTCCCGTAATCTCATCTTCATATATGTATTTTGAGTATTTAACAAAAGGGATAATTACTTTTTGTAAACTAATGGCTTGTTAGGCCCAAACTCCAATTGAGGTTTTGTCTGTTTTTGTTTTTTTAGGGAGTTCTGAGAAAAATAGTCCATAACAGTACAGGATTTGTGGGAAGAGAGATTGGTTTTTGTTTTAATTTTTTTAGATTTTGGTGTAATGTTACTATCTCAAATATGTGAGTATAGGAAACTTTCTCTTCTGAACTACACTCATAGCTGTAAATGCAGTAGAATCATAGTGGTAGATGCAGGGGGTCCTTTCATGAAACTCCTCCGCTTGTCTGAGGAATCTTGGGCTAATCACTTTGCCACACCACCTACAAACTTGAAATGAATTACATTGAAAGTACAACTCAAAGTGAAATGAACATTATAAGTGTTTTTAAAAGCTTCTAATTAGTGTTCTGTGTTGTAGAAATTATTTACTTTGAACCCAGCTGTTAAACTCAGCATTCAGAAGCAATTTGTTGTTTAAATGCTGGTGAAAAAAGAGTAATTCTGGGCAGTGGTCCTTTTGATAGACTTTCCTTATTTTTCTTTGCTGTGGTGGATTTCTTCCTCACTTTCCCATAGCATAGTAGTTAATAATGCACATTTCTCAAGCCTGACGGGCTATTTCTACTATTGCTAGCTTGGGCAAGTTACTCTTTGTGCCTCTATTTCTTCATCTGTGAACTAAATAATATCTACCTCACAGGTTTGTGGTGAAGGTGAAATGAGGAAATAACTTGTAAATCTCTTGGAACACTGTCGAGCATCTAACAGGCATCCAAAACACCAAATGTTCGCTGTCCTCATAGTTCTCCCACAGAGCCCTTTCCCTTTTCTGTTTCTGACATTTCTCCCCTCAACCGCCATGCTCCCAATTCATGTGTTTCTCTTTACGATTAAATCAACCAATATTAATACCTTACTACTTGCTATTACCTAATCAAATTTTACCCTATTTTAGTCATTTCTTAATATAACAGTTGCTTCTCCACATGGTTTTTAAAGAATACTTTCAACTTCTGTGTTCTGATTAAGTTGACAGAATTTTTTATTTCCTTCCCAGCACAGTTTCTGTTACATGAGGTCTATTAGCTATGTTTAAAGTGAAAGAGAAAAGAATACCTGTTTCGTTAATGTGGTGAAACTAAATGATTTGTAGTGGCTGAATACCCGTCATTAAGATATGTCTTCTAGTACTAGTTCTGGCTTTGCTGGTTTGGAGGCCAGAACCACTTAACTGTGACCATGGCTCTTATGGATGGCCCTGTTACAGCTATTAATTTAGAGTACAACATGGTGTGTGTTGTATTAGGAGTCTGTGCTATGTATCGATGTCAGCAAAAATCATTTACAAATTCTTGCTTATGACCTGTCTCTAAGATGTCTTTAAACACTTCCTTATGCTATTAATAGAAGACATGAGACAAAAGGTGTGACAGGCAGCTATTTGATCTAGTGAACCTTTTGGTTAAAAACAGTGGATATTTGAGCTCTCCTGTTGATATTATATATTTAAAACTTTTCCAACTTATTTTATTGAACTGATTATTCTTTTTATGTGACTCTAAGATATATTTCCTAACAGTGTCTATTTGGTAATCTTTTTTTGTTTCCTCTCTATATTATATGTAATAGGTTAAAGTGCTAGTCCTTGCATGAAAGTTTACTTATGGTTAAGAAAAAATAATTTAGATAGTGAAAAGAATAGTGTCTTCTTTTGTTTTACTTGCTTAGTCAGTGGAGTTTTTCCCCATCATGAGCTCTGTAGTTTTGTAGCTCTTAAAACAGACACCAGCATTCTCTAAGAAGCAGTATTTTACATGTTTTATTATATTCATATCTTGTATACTGAGATCTTTTTTTGAGAGAGATACATATGGTTAGTGAGTTCATATTTCTTGAAATGTGATGATTCTTCCGACTGGACTCTAATGAAATAGGACTCCCATTTAAAAACTAAAGAGTTAAGGCTACAGCAGAGGATAAAAGTGGTCAGATGATTAGCCAGAGGCTAATAGAAATTCTGGGAAGAATGACAGATTGTATATTAGAAAGAAATATGATCTCATATTCATTGAAGCTTTTTACAACTAAAGATCTAAAAGAAATAATAGCAAATTACTGAAAGATGAATGTCTGAAACTTTAGAAATGCATGTGGTGTTGGATTAATCCAAGCAAGAAAGACTGATGGGCAGATAATAAACTACATTGTGTAGGAAGTCTGCGTTCCTTGTTTTAAAGGTACTTTTTATCTTTTTTTTTTTCCTTGCAAGATATATTTAAGTAGCTCTAGGCCAGTCTCAGGAAATTCAGTTCATGATTTTCATCATCACACCATATGTGTATGATTCTTTGGAATAGATAAAGTATTATAAACAAAGGCCCCAAATCCTTGAGTGGAGGAGGTTAATCTAAACCTTCCTTCTATTCTGTGCCAAATTGATAGCATTTTTCCTTACGAGAGTGTGAACAGTACACCTTTTCACATACAATCAATTGTAACGCCCCATAACTAACAGAGGGTTTGAAGAAATGTACTGTACTTCTGCTGGGGAAAAAGAAATAGTTATGAACCGGAAAATGTGTATATTTTCATTACAGAGAACTGGTTATTGACTGTTCTAAATTTTAATTTTCCATAGGTACATGTTATTTTACTAAAAAATTGAGAGTGTATGTGTTTGTGTGTGTGAGTATTATCTGTCTTCATATAAATTTATCCACAAACTGGTATGTATCCTTTTTTTCTCCAGGGTTAAACGCCCACACAGCACTGTAATAATTGTGGAGAAGCTCAGCTACTTTTAAATATATTGATTGAGGAATATGCATTCTTTTTCTTAAACTATTTGAGCCTCTTAATTTTTCCCCAGATTTTTGCCATTCACACTTGGCGTTCATTTACGTTCTTAGTTTTTGTAGGTCCAAGGAGAAAGTGAAATGTTTCTTGAAATATAAATAAGTAATAAAATTAACATTCTTACATAGTACCCTCCTAATGGATATATTCTTGTTGGCTCTTTTTTAATATATACTTAATCTCTAGGGGAAAGAAAGATTACTACTCTGTTAAACTGAAGTTCTGACTCTAAATCATCTGGGTTTCTATATATTTAAGCATTTAAGTTTAAACTCAGGTGTTTACATATAAGTGAGTTCTGTATTCTGTAATCGTATTATAACATTTCTTAGTATGTGGTGGAAGGTTTATAGGATTTTTTTATTGCTACATCAGAAATAGGATCATTATTAAAATGCTATAAAAGTTAGTTATTTCTTGGATCCTGTCAGGTAAAATCTGAGAAATAATGACTAGCTTCAGGTTTTGACTGCATAATACAGATGAGCCCTGTTAGTAAAATGGAATAAAAGTTGTAAGATATGTCCCTTTAATGTACTTAATGGCTTCCATTGAATCTTTTCTTAACCTGTTTTAGAGGACGATTGAAAATGTAAGTCATGCGTCTTGTTTTGGTTGTGTAATAGCGAGTGTCCATAAGGTGTGTGTGTTGGGCAGGGGCGGGGGGTGGCAGAGGCAGGGAGGGAGACTTCTAGGGGGAGGTCTCTCTCTCTAGTGAGAAAGAACAAACAAACAAAATTATTAGCTGTACTTATTAGACTTGTGTTTCTATATCACTTGTTGCTAAACTAAACTCTAGTGCCTTTGACAAGGGTGATGATGTGTGAGATTTTGCAAAACTTCAAACAAAATTTCATTTATAAATGGCCTGTAATCAAGACTCTTTCTCTTACTTAAATAGTTTGCCTTGGACTTGAGAGATAAACAAAGGATAATGAACTTACCAAATTATTCTTCTCTACAAAGTTACTTCTCTCCACTTCTGGTGTATACATATCTTTGAGGATAGTGCAGTACCAGTTAATCTTCCACATGTTGTCAGAGCCCTAATGGACATCTGTGTTTTGGATAGATTATTCTTTAAATGGTTAAAAATTATAGGATTCTAATAGGAACTCTTTTTATTCTTTTTTCAGCTATGTCATCTTATCTTTTAATTATTAAAACAGAGCTTCCTGCTGCTATTTCAGAATTTTTGTCTGGAGACTATAGTAGGTAAGAAAAAATATTTCACATTGTATCCATTCATTTATTAACTCAATAAATATTTATTAAGCTCTAGTGGGAAGTAAAACGTAGTCCCTGCCCTCGAGAGACTTACAAATTAGGCAGGGGCAGAGTAGTAACAGAGAAGATGACACTCAGTAGACGTTTACTGATGATCCATTATGTACACAGTACTGTGCTGTGATGCCTCTGAAGTGCCAGGTGTAACCTTTGCGTTCTTCGGTGGTATGATAGGGCGGGACAGGTATGAGCTAGCTCTTGGAGAAGAGTACAGGAGAAATTTCTGAGGATATGAAGGATTGGGGTGGGGATTGGGGTTGGGAATGGGGGAGGGCTGAGAGTACTGACAGTAAAGGTTTAACCAATGGAGGGGAGTGGATAATACTGCTGTCACTTCTCAGCAAACCATAGTGATAAGGATAAATCATAGTGATAAAGTTACAACCATACTTGTGTAAGATTCCTATTAGAAAGCATGATTTAAAAAAATAAATTATCAGGCCAGCCCCAGTCGCCCAGTAGTTAAGTTTGGTGCACTCTGCCTAGGCTGCCCGGGTTGGGTTCCTGGGTGTGGACTTATACTACTCCTCTGTCAGTGGCCATGATGTGGTGGTGACCCACATACAAAATAGAGGAAAATTGGCAACAGATGTTAGCTCAGGACAAATCTTCTTCGGCAGTCAATCAGTCACTCAATCAATTAATTGCAGGGACTTAATTGTTTCATTTCCTGTTTCTTAACAATATTATAAATAATACTAAACCACATTATACCTCCTTTCTCCTTATTTTAAAAATACTAGGTTCTAAAGACTATTGACTCATCTTTTTTTATGGGGAAAAAACAAATTAATTATACTTTTCACTACATAGATTAAGAAATTTTGAGAAGGATAAACTTGAAAGGACAGAATACTTTTAATTGTCATCAGGTTATTTCACATAATTTCTAAACCACAACACAAAAACCTGTTGGACTTCTAGATTTAAATATTTGGTTGTTTTGCTCCAACATTTGAACTTGTTCTGGGTTGCAGGGCAAGTTTTCAAAATTTGGTTTTTACCTTTTACAACTTGGCTTCCATTAAAGAATTCTACTTAGACAACTGCAAATACATATTTGTAAGGAAAGTATGATGTACGTTAGATCTGAATAGGAACCATCAAGAAACTGTGGTTGAAAAAAGGTAGCTAGACGTCTTTAATGATTTTTCATCATCAGAAGATATTGTGCCTTTGTATAGTAATTTACAGTTTACAAGATTTCCACATTCATGATCACATTTGATGCTCACAACTTCCTTGTTTTATCCACAGCTTTATCTAGTTTTAAGTTTTAGTTTAACTAAAGTTTTAGTTTAACTGTTAGTTTGATAAACAATTGCTGTAAGAAATAGCTATGTGAAATTCACTTTGGCATTTGCTGTAAAAATATTGAGGACAACTTCTATTACTCAAAAAATTCTATGTGATAAATTTCTTTTATAATTTAAGGCTAAGAACTCAAGGCAATATGAGGTAGAATAAAGAAGGTTAGACTAAGAGTAAGGAGACATGCTTTCTACCCATTTCATATTCAGTAACCTCAGGAAATTAACTTCTTTTGGCTATAAAAGTTAATTCTGAGCCTTAGGTTTCTTAGCATAGTGGGAGTACTAGTATTGCCTTCTTAACAAAGTTGTTGAGATGGTCAAATAAGATATTATACATACACATGCTTTTGTAAGCTGATGGCATAGTGTAATTGTGGAGAATTAAGAAATTCCGATAATAATAACTGTATTAAAGATGGTTTTTCTCTCTTTGCCCTGTTGGGAAGTTCAGAGTCAAATTTGAATGTATTGCATAAGCTATGTTAATACTAATAGATGTCACATGTGTTTTCCTTTTTCTTAGCCCTGAATTTGGTGATTTCTATTTACATTTTTTTTTATTGTCATATGTCTTTATGGAAAGAGGAGGGCTAAAAATACATATAAAATTTTAGAAATAATTAAGGTGGTATGTGACAGAACTGTTATTAAAACTTTTATCATAGCTTCATTTTAAACCAATTGCCATTTACTTTATTGGGGTTTTTTTCTGGTTTCTTTAAATAAGTAAAAATTAACTCCCATCTTACTCATATTAGTAAAAAATCGATTAAAATGTTTTTATGTGTCAGAAATGGATTTCTAGAGGCTGGCCCCATGGCCAAGTGGTTAAGTTCACGCACTCCACTTCAGCAGCACAGGGTTTCGCTGGTTTGGATCCTAGCTGCAGACCTAGCACTGCTCATCAAGCCGTGCTGAGGTGACGTCCCACATAGTGGAGCCAGAAGGACCTACAGCTAGAATATACAACTATGTACTGGGGGCCGTTGGGGAGAAGAAGAAGAAGAAAAAAGATTGGCAACAGATGTTAGCTCAGGTGCCAATCTTAAAAAAGAAATGGATTTTTAAAACTGTATGCTTAAAAATAGTGTGGCCAGTTTGCATTCTCTTTTATGATGTTTTAAAATTGCACATCTTTTTAGCAGCCTCATCTTGTTTTAAATTAATATATATTCTCTTATTTTGGATTTTGAAGTTTTGAAAAACATTAATAAGCCACTAATTATTAATTGGTTAGAATGCAGATAAAACATTAGTCTTTAAAGTTTAGTGCTATCAAATAATTAAGAAACAAATGTTATGGTGATTGACTTAACTATCTAGGGCAGTTTATTTCTAACAATATTTCTTCTATGGGATCAATATGATATTGATATGCTTTTGTTTTAGGGTTTGATTTGCAGTAAATTGCAGTTAAGATCTTTCACGCGTGCTTATTTTCTGGGTTATATGTGGGCTTTGATGTACCTTTGTGAAATATAAACCTTTATAAAGACGATACCAAAAAGAAACTTTATGTTCATAATATTGTAATTTCAAAAATTACTGTTAGAAGTCAGAAGCTGTAATACTTAAATACCAAACTTTTATGAGGCATCTATATTTTTCATAGAATAACATATATTTTAAAAATCTATGGCTGTTAAAAGTTGGAAGCTCTCTGTTAACATTTAATGATCTTGTCAGGGGAATATGATTGACACAATTAAGTTGTCTTGCATTTGAGTTACATAATTGATATGGGATGTGAGTGAGATCCTAATTCAGAACATATGATACTCTTGTTCTATTGTATTTGAGAATGAAATTAAAGCAATTTATAAATAAATCTGGTTTTCATTAAAATATGGAAAAAAACATCTGCATGCCAATGCATTTACAATACAGCTAAGGATTTATACTCTATATTTCATACTTGGAACATTTTTATCATATAGGATTAAATCCACAGATCAATCAAACAAGTTTTCTAGGAAGTATAAAACTTTTCACTCTAATTCTTTTAGCAAAAAGAGAATGTATTTAGATTGCAGTAGGAAAACAGGGATTCTGTTAGGTGATTCTTTTTCCCACCCCTTAGGAAAAAATTTAAGGTTAGTATATTGCTCTAAAATCTTGATTTATAAAATATGTTTATTCAGTATATGCTTTTTAAAATTTCTTTTAACTGGTTTGTATTTCTCAGGCTGAGGTTTTATTTTGTAAGTTTAATCATTTCTGTTCTTTGGAAAATATCCATTGCCAAACAGTTCAGTCGACTGTGACATGCACATGAAATCTAAACTAACTTTACTGTGCATTGCTGTATTGTCTTTATTGTTGAGGAATGTTAAAGAAAAGCATTGTATTTACAATCAGCTTTATTAACATAATAAATAAGCATAGGAAATTATTAGTAATAACCAGTAGCCAAGCCAGGGATAAAGAAATTATATTTTGCAATAAAGTTCTTTTTATATTAGGAAATTAAAGTTCAGTCCTTTGAAGGGGAGAGTGTAAAGAAAGCACAATCTTGAAATAAATGAGGCAGTATCTGCAAAATACCATAACCTCACCATTACTATTCAAGAGTAGAGAGTGTTTCCATTGCTTCTGTCACTAAGATAATCATCATCCTTTTCCTGACTTTCCAGACATATAAAATGAAGTTGTTGAGCCAGATGATCTCTGCAGCCTCTTCTAGCTCTAATATTCCATAACTCTGATTCTGAGTTACTGCTGGGAGGAGGTGAGGTTATTTTCAGACCTACAGTTTAGTGCTTTGCGCAGTCATGTGGCTTCTATGGACATGAATGAACTATGACCTGAAATAGAATAAAGTTATAAAGTATAATATAATAGTACAAGTTTTAAGTTAAGGGTTTCAAAGTGTTCTCTTATTCTTTTGCAAGAGAAGAGTCTTTGGTCCTGAGGATTAACGTGCTCCCTTTGCACAAGTCTACGTTCATGACAGCAGGGACAGCAGAACTAACAGATGGAATCTGCTCTGGGGCTCCTTTGGGCCTTTTTTCTCCTGGCACTGCAACTGTCTGGTCTGATACTGGGTCCCAGAAGGAGGGAGATTTCAGGCATAGAGCCCTGGGCTTTTTGCCAGCTTCAGAAATTTAGTTGCCAGGTGTTCCTCAATGAGATATTTTGAAGTTCCTATTTTGATACATTCTCAAGAATGACTAGAAGATGAACATGCCAAGTATCATTTTGTATTTTTAATGTGCGTCCTCTCTTAGGACCTCTTGCATACCAGGAATTGAGGGGCATGTGCAAATGCAGCTTCAGGTCCATTAGAGCTAGAAATACTTGTGCATAGGTTTTAGTTTCTGGCACATGCATTTCCTAAAGACGTGAATTAGGGTGGAGAAGGGAAACGTGTGATCATGGTGCTATTTCTGCTGCTGCTCCTTCTCTCTTCTGTTCAAGAGGAAGTTGTCAGCACCCAATAGTACCCATTACAGATGCATTAGAAAGGACTTCCTCATGAGCCAGGTGTAAAAGAGACACAGTGAATCATAAAGTCCATGTTAGAAGCCAGGAGTTGAAACTCATGTGGAGGAAAACCCTGTCTTTTTTTTTTTTTTTTTTTTAAATTGAGATATAATTGGCATAACATTGTATAAGTTTAAGGTGTGTAATGTGTTGATTTGATACACTTATATGTTACAATATGATTGCCACCATAGTGTTAACACCTCCATCATGTCACATAATATCATTTCTTTTTTGCTGTGAGAACATTTAAGATCTAGTCTCTTAGCAACTTTCAAGTATATAATACAGTATTGTTAACTATAATCACAACACTGTGCATTAGATCCTCAGAACTTATTCCTCCTCTAACTGCAAGTTTGTACTATTGGCCAACGTCTCCTCAGTTCCCCCACTCCTAGCCCCTGGTAACCACCATTCTACTAAGTTCTATGAGTTTGACTTTTTTAGATTCCACATGTAAGTGATATACAGTGTTTGTCTTTGTCTGACATATCTCACTTAGCATAATGCCCTCAAGGTCTGTTCATATTGTCACAAATGGCAGAATTTCCTTTTTTCTCATGGCTGAATAATGTACCACATCTTCTTTATCCATTCACCCACTGACAGACACTTAGGCTGTTTCCATATCTTGGCTATTGGAATAATGCTGCAGTAAACATGTGAGTGCAGATATCTTGTTTTAATTTCCCTTGGATATATGCCCAGATTGGGATTGCTGGATCATAGGGTAGTTCTATTTTTAATTTTTTGAGGAACCTCCGTACTGTTTTCCATGGTGGCTGAATCAGTTCACATTCCCACCAACAGTGCACAAGGGTTCCCTTTCCTCCACATTCTTTTTTTTTTTTTTTTAAGATTTTATTTTTCCTTTTTCTCTTAAAGCTCCCCCAGTACATAGTTGTGTATTTTTAGTTGTGGGTCCTTCTAGTTGTGGCATGTGGGACGCTGCCTCAGCATGGCCCGACGAGCAGTGCCATGTCCACGCCCAGGATTCGAACCAGCAAAACCCTGGGGCCCCGAAGCACAGCATGTGAACTTAACCACTCGGCCACGGGGCCGGGCGGGCCCCTCCACATTCTTGTCAATACTTATCTCTTGTCTTTTTGATAATACCCATACTAACAAGTGTGAGGTGATATCTCATTGTGGTTTTAATTTGTATTTCCCTGGTGAATAGTGATGTTGAGCATCTTTTCATTTACCTGTTGTCCATTCATATGTCTTCTCTGGAAAAATGTCTGTTCATTTCCTCTGCCCTTTTTAAAATCAGATAGTTTGATTTTTTGTTATTGAGTGGTATGAGTTCTTTATATATTTTGGATATTAACCCTTTATCAGATAATATAGTTTCCAAATATTTTCTCCCATTCTGTAGATTGCCCTTTCATTTTGTTGTTTCTTTTGCTGTGCAGAAGCTTTTTAGTTTAATGTAGTCCCACTTATTTTTACTTGAGTTGCTTGTGCTTTTGGTATCATATTCAAAAAATTGTTGCCAAGACCAGTGTCAAGGAGATTTTTCCATATGTTTTCTTTTAGGAGTTTTGTGGTTTCAGGTCTTACATTTAAGTCTCTAATCCATTTCAAGTTAATTTTTGTGAGTGGTGTAAAATAGGAGTCCAATTTCATTTTTCTACATGTGGTTATCTAGGTTTCCCAGTGCCATTTATTGAGGAGACTTCTTTCCCCATTGACTATTCTTGGCTCCTTTGTCAAATATTAGTTGACTGTATATGGGGGTGGGGGTATTGTTTCTGGGCTCTCTATTCTGTTCCATTGGTCTATTTTTATACTAGTACTATACTGTTCTGATTACTATAGCTTTGTAGAATAGTTTGAAATCAGAAGGTGTGATACCTCTAGCTTTGTTTTCTTTCTCAGAGTTACTTTGGCTATTCATGATCTTTTGTGGTTCCATACAAATTTTAGGATTGTTTGTTCTATTTCTATAAAAAATGTTATTGGAGTCTTGATAGGGATTGCATTAAATCTATAGATGGCTTTAGGTGGTATGGACATTTTAACAGTTAATTCTTCCGATCCATGAACATGGACGGGATATCTTTCCATTTGTTTGTGTCTTCTTCAATTTCTTTCATCAAAGTCTTGTAGTTTTCAGTGTACAGCTCTTTCACTTTCTTGGTTAAATTTATTCCTAAGTATTTTATTGTTTTTGTTGCTATTGTGGGTGACATCATTTTCTTTATTTCTTTTTCAGATATTTTGTTTTTCATGTATAGAAATGCAACTGATTTCTGTATGTTGATTTTGTATCCTGCAACTTTACTGAATTTGTTGATTAATTTGAACAGTTTTTTGGTTGAGTCTTCAGGATTTTCTATATGTAAGATCATATGATCTGCAAATAAAGACAGATTTACTTCTTTCTTTCCAATTTGGATGCCTTTTATTTCTTTATCTTTTCTGATTGTCCTAGCTAGGACTTTTGGTACTATGTTGAATGCATGGTGAAAGTGGGCACCCTTGTCTTGTTCCTGATCTTAGAGAAAAAGCTTCCAACCTTTCACCGTTGAATATGATGTTAGCTGTGGGTTTGTTGTATACGGCCTTTATTATGGTGAGGTATGTTCCTTCTGTACACACTTTCTTGAGGGTTTTTATCATGAAAGGATATTGAATTTTATCAAATGCTTTTTCAGCATCTCTTGGGATGATCATATGATTTTTATCTTTCATTTTATTAATGTGCTGTATCACATTTATTGATTTGCAGATGTTGAACCATTCTTGCATCCCAGGGATAAATCCCACTTGATCATGGTGTATGATCCTTTTAACGTGCTGTTGAATTCAGTTTGCTAATATTTTGTTGAGAATTCTTACATCTATATTCATCAGGGATGTTGGTCTGTAGTTTTCTTTTTTTGTAGTGTCCTTTTGTGACTTTGGTGTTAGGGTAATACTGGCCTTATAAAATGAGTTTGGGAGTGTTCGCTCCTCTTGAGTTTTTTGGAAGAGTTTGAGAAGGATTGCTGTTAATTCTTCTTTAAACATTTGGTAGAATTCTCTAGTAAAACCATCCGGTCCTGGGCTTTTCTTTTTGGGGAGGTTTTTGATTACTGATTCAGTCTCCTTACTCATTATTGGTCTGTTCATATTTTCCATTTCTTCATGATTCAGTCTTGGTATGTTGTATGCTTCTAGGAATTCATCCATTTTCTTAATTCTACATGACAGTCGGAGACTTTGGCTACCTGGTAGAGAAAGAGGATGCATTATCGCAAACTGGGAATTCTGAGAGCATCTGCCGAATGATTTGAAAAAGTAATCCCTATTGTCTTTGATGCTCCCCCTTCCACATTAGCATGAATTTTACGTTGTTACTGTTGTGCATGTATATATGTATATGTTTCAGTGTAAAAATATGACAGCCACATTATAGACAATTTAGAAAAGGAAGTAAATAAAAACTATACATAATACTATCTCTTACCTAGTTACTGTTATCATTTTATTTTCTTTGAATTTTTCTCAAAAAGCTCTTTTAAAACATGGTTAATAACTGTATATGTTGTATTTCTATCATTAGCATTTTCCATTTTACTAAATTGTCTTCTATAAAAAGCTGCATAACATTACATCGAGTATACTGTAAATGACCTAAATATTTTCTGTTATTGGATATGTAGGATTTCTCCTCAGCTTCTTAATATTATAATAATGTTGTACTCACAGCTTCATGCACATAGAATTCTTTATATTTTAGATGATTTTCTTAGAGTAGGTTATCTCTTATCTCTTTTATTGCTCTTGTTACATATTTTGAGTGTTTTTCAAGAAGATAGTACTAATTGACAAGATAACTAGCAATGTGTGAAGGACCAATTATGACACATCCTTGAATATTATTTTTTAAACAATTTTACTAGTTTAATTTCAACAGCCTCATTATTTATTTCTTTAATTAGCACCAGCAATTGAATGTTTCAAGTGTATTTACTAGTTGTACTTCTTTCATGAATTGTTTGCCTTTTACATGCTAAAGTCAAGTCTTTATTATTAAAGTCTTGGAGAATTAACTCTAACTTTTTAAAACTTCTACACATATACTTTATATTGAAAAATTGAAACCATATATATGCAAAAAAGGAGAAAATAAAAATTGCTCATATTGCTACCACATAGAAATATGCACTTTGGTATTTTAAGTATATCCTTCTGACTTTTTTTCTATGTGCACCCATTTTTTTTTTTAAATAATCAAATATACCATCACACTCTAACCTACCTTTTTCATTCAATATTCTAATGCCTTTGTATGAAAAATTTAATACATGGTAATTCATGCCCTTTCCTGAAAATTTGAAAAATATGGAAAACTGTAAAGAAGAAAAATTACCTATCTTTCTACCACCCAGAGATAATCCTTGTTAATATATTGCAGTTCTTTTCCATTTTTAATGATTCTATATTTTTCTTCAAAATTGCTATTATTGCTATTATGCTATATATATTTATGATGTTTACTGAATGCTCATATTATTATACCTGTAAAATTTCTTTTTTATGATTGTCCCATAGTCTCATAATTTGTTTTAATATTGTCATGGTCTCAGATGTTTGTTTCCAATTTTCATTATTTTAAGTATTTTCAATAAACCTCTTTTTATAAAAATTTTTGTTATTATTGCTGATTGTTTCCTTATTTTTGTTATTATTGTTGTTTGGTGAGGAAGATAAGCCCTGAGCTAACATCTGTTGCCCATCTTCCTGTCTTTGCTTGAAGAAGATTGTCACTGAGCTGACATCTGTGCCAGTCTTCCTCTACTTTGTATGTGGGATGCCACCACAGCATGGCTTGATGAGTGGTGTGTAGGTCCATGCTCAGGATCCGAACCTGTGAAGCCCAGGCTGCTGAAGCAGAGTGCGCAGACTCAACCACTACACTACTAGGCCAGCCCCTGTTTCCTTATTTATTTATTTATTTGTTTATTTATTTATTGTGGAAGGTTAGCCCTGAGCTAGCATCCGTGCCCATCTTCCTCTACTTTATATGTGGGACGCCTGCCACAGCATGGCTTGATGAGCAGTGCGTAGGGCTGTGCCTGGCATCTGAACCAGTGAACCTGGGCTGCTGAAGCAGAGCACGCAAACTTAATCGCTGTGCCACGGGGCCAGCCCCCACTGTTTCCTTATTTTTAATAGTCTTTTATAAGTGTTAAATATTTAAAGCTTGTCAATATCTATTACCAAATTGCTTTCCAGAAAGGTCATGTACACAGTTTATACTTTTATCAGTTTTGTGCACAGCTCATCACTCCTCACCAACATTGACCATTATCTTGTTTTTAAATATTTGCTAATGTAGTAGTTGAAAAGTGGCATCTCATTGTTTTGATACATCCCTTAAGTGTAAATTCATTAATAAGAATAACAGGATCCCACAAGAACATATTCTAACAAAAGGAAGTAGGCTTTTCCTAATGGGTGGTTGTAACGGTTATAGCTGTGTGAGTGTGAGTGTGTGTGTGTAAGCACAAACACTCCAGTCCTATACCTAAAATAGAACCATTTTTTCCCTAATAGGTCATGGTATCTTGATGGACAAACACTACTAATAATCATTTGCATTGGCATTGTGTTCCCTCTTGCACTTCTTCCTAAAATAGGTAAGTCTTTATAGAAGAGGACATTATTTATGTAGAAGAAAGAAAGAAAGACAATAATGTTAAGGGGCTTTTAAACTTCACAGTACCACATTTTTAGCAGAAGGGTAGTGGTTATGAATAGTTTTGAACTTGGACTTACTTTAGGTTGTTCAGCCTTCAGCCCTCCCTAGTTAACCTATTACTTGGTTTGCTCTAGTATTTTGTCTGCCCAACTAAAATAAAATCTTTACAGCAGAACATTAAAGAGCAGCCTTTCCTTACAGTGTACCATTAGTGGTAAGCCAGTTCCAATTCTGCTGTACAGAGCTACATAAATGATCTGTGACAGATAGTTGGAATGTTGTTATTCTCAACCCTAAGCCCCAGATACCAAGCGCTATAATAGAAAACATGCCCAAGATGCATAGCTTTAGCTCTACGTGAGGATCACTTTCCTTATAAATTGCTTTTTATTTTACTGTTATTTTACAGGCTTCCTTGGCTACACAAGTAGTTTATCATTTTTCTTTATGGTGTTCTTTGCTCTTGTGGTAAGTTTAAAATATAGTGTTTTGCTTATCTCCTCACAAAAATTGAACTCACTGTGTTAATGCCTTTTTCTTTTAACTCTGTTTTGTGTTGGGAAGGCATCCCATTTTCTCTCAGTGTGTGATTAAAAGCACTTTTGTTCCACAAAATCATTTCCTTCATTGTGTCTATTTTGAAGAGGCTTAGCTAGAGCAGTATTTCAAATTCAGTATCTCTTGTGGTTAACTAGAGAGGAGAGCACACCGATTCTGGTAAAACCTTAAACGGAATATGATTCTTCGTGTAGGTATATGTATCAGTTTATTTCTGTACAATGTTGTGTGTGTATGTGTGGAAGAGGTACTCAAGCATGAGAATCAGGCTGGTTTTAATCTGTAAAATCAATTTGATACTATTCATCATAATTTTGAATCTTTGCTCCATTAATGAAACCAGAGCTTCTGGGACTTAACCATTGTGATCCAGTTGGGGTGCCTGAGTTCCATCTGGTCTGCTTTATTCAGCATAGATAAATTCTCGTAAAAAGACTACTGCAAAGAAATGTTTTTCTTCACATGTGGAATGTGGTTTTTTTTCTTATTTTTTAAAATTAACTCATTTTTACTATAACACAGGAAAAATATCTATCAGATGGTAAACCTAATTCATTTTAATATTTATAAAATAATTTAATATAAAGATAAAAGAATTTGAATTTCTGATTTCTTTTAATTCTTCTAAAACAGATTTTAACATCCCAAAGATAGTATCTTTCTGTGAAATTTTGGAAAAAAAGTCCTTTTTCTCTTTGTATAGCAGTTTATTCCAAAGTCAATATCTAAGTGTCAAACCTTAAGTAGGGTTAAACATTTTAAACTTGCCAAGAAGATACATTTTTTTTTTTTTTTTTAAAGATTTTATTTTTTCCTTTTTCTCCCCAAAGCCCCCCGGTACATAGTTGTGTATTCTTCGTTGTGGGTTCCTCTAGTTGTGGCATGTGGGACGCTGCCTCAGCGTGGTCTGACGAGCAGTGCCATGTCCGCGCCCAGGATTCGAACCGACGAAACACTGGGCCGCCTGCAGCGGAGCGTGCGAACTTAACCACTCGGCCACGGGGCCAGCCCCAAGAAGATACATATTTTAATAGCTTGATTAAATTCTTAAAATCATAAACTTGATTAAGTTCTTCCTTATTAATGAATGAAAAATAAATGAAAGAAAAATGCCATCCAGGAGAGCAAGACAACACATCAGTAGTTAAACCATATTATAGAGCCAGGTTTCCGAGCTGTCTAAACAGCCTAGGATGCATTTAACTTAGGCTGGACTATCTTCTGGGATACAAGGGTAAAACAAGTTTAGCGTGGGTAATTGAAGTGGAAATGACTCTAGTTTCAGTGTACAGAAATGTTTACACTTTAATGAATGCTCTTAAAACTAAAAATACTTAACAGTGTTCACATTTAATCATTTGTTAGAATTTTTTTTTTTTTTAAAGATTGGCACCTGAGCTAACAACTGTTGCCAATCTTCTTCTTTTTTTTTTCTCTGCTTTTTTTCTCCCCAAATCCCGCCAGTATACAGTTGTATATTTTAGTTGTGGGTCCTTCTAGTTGTGGCATGTGGGACGCTGCCTCAACGTGCCCTGATGAGCGGTGCCATGTCTGTGCCCAGGATCCGAACCAGTGAAACCCCAGGCTGCCAAAGCGGAGCATGCAAACTTAACCACTCTGCCATGGGCCGGCCCCATTTGTTAAATTTATTAACATAAAATCATTGCCCTCCTCCCGAAATTGTCTGACATGTATCTTACAAGTAAGTGAATTGAACATACACTTTTTTTCCAGATTTTTTCTTCCAATTTTTTTGAGATTTAATTGACATGCAGCACTATATAAGTTTAAGGTGTACAGCATAATGACTTCATTTACATATATTGCAAAATGATTACCACCATAAGTTTAGTTAACATTCATGAACATATACTTTTTAGGCTCTACATTGAAGAGGGAAATAAATATTTTCTCCATAATCTGATTGTCGAGAAGCAACTACATGGGTAGGAGTGGCCCACCTACGCAAATGAACATATGGATATTAAAAAGAATCAGTATTGATAACATTGAATTTTTTCCTCACAGACAATTGGCAGTCCAAACATTGCATAGATAGGAGTAATTAGGTTTTATAGCCAATAATTTGAAGCCAGTGAAATGTATTGATACGCTATGTCTATTGTAGTTTTCACAGTATTCATTTCTGTCATGGCAGGTACCTTAATTTGATGCAGATTTCTACTGTGGCAGTCATATGGAAGTAATGCCCTTATTCTGCATTTGTTGTAATGCTTTACAAACTATCTGCTCGAAGTTTTACCTGTAAGCACACTTTAAAATTGGTCTACAATGGGACAATGAAGAACACTCTGTATACTTTTTTTTAACGCTGTTTTTCATCAGCATATTTATTTTACACTGAGTGTTAGGTTTTGAAATGCATAGTGGTTAAGGAAAGGAAAAACGTATATATTAACCCAGATTTTTTTGAAGGATATCAATTTTTTCATTGATTATTTTCGTCAGTATGTTTGTAAACCTATGTAACAGTTATATTACGTTTTTAAAAAGCAGTCCAGAGAACTATTATTTTCTTAAATTACACTTTTCAAATAATGCAAATCAAAACCTATACTCTTATCTATTGTCCCAGATCCTTATGCTGCATCAAAAATTTTAACAAATTTTTGCCCTCTCTGAAATATCTAAAATTTTAAAAATAAATTTTATTTTAGCAGTGACTCAGAATGACAGCAACCAGATGGATTTACCTTTTTTGGTAAATTTACCTTTTTTGGCCCATTTTAGGACACAAACGTATTGCCATTCTTTCCAAAAGTTCTGTCTTGAGTATAGATTAGTATTCTAAGTAATGTTTTAATAAGTCAAAATAGAATTATTTGAATGGATTTTGGTCAGAGCTTCCTTCTAGTGAGCACCGTGTTAGGCCTTATACGGTGGGGGGAGTTGAACCTGGACACTAGGTTTAAGGATCTGTCAATCTAGTAGAGGAGATAAAATAAATGTACGAGGGGAAAACTGAGAACAATATAGGCAATACGTAACCAAGTGTTGACGTATTTGCTTCAGAGTAAGAATTGCAAGAGTTGAGAGGAAAGAAGGATCACTGAGAGCTAGAATAAAGAAGGATGTGGAAGGAAATAAAACTTGAGCTGAGCCTTGAAAGGTGGGAAGGACTTGGAGCAGTGAAGAAGGAAGGGCCTTTTCTGCAAGAGAACACGTATTTTTAATACTTAGTCTTACTTTTCCCTTTGTTTTTCTAACCCCTGGAGTTACCTTCTACCGTGTTCTGTCTTCAGCCTGAGCGAAGACTCTTGTTACTCTTTGTTGTTGTGTATCTTTCCGTTCCTGTTCTGTACTTGCGCTTTGTAGGACATCATCTCTATCCAAGCCATTCCACCAGGCAGGCTTGGGGTTGGGCCAGGTCTCTGCGGAGAAATTAGCTGTAGTAACCGAATTTTATATTAATGTAAAATCAGGTTGTTAGTGATATTTTCTAATTAGCGAAAAACTAATGATTATATTGCATTTTGGAGTGTTGTTTTGACTTTTTTTTTTTAATTGGCACCTGAGCTAACATCTGTTGCCAATCTTTTTTTTTTTTTCTTCTTCTGCTTCTTCTTCTCCTCCCCGAAGCCCCCTAGTACATGGTTGTATATTCTAGCTGTAGGTCCTTCTGGTTGTGGCATGTGGGACGCTGCCTCAGCGTGGCCTGAGGAGCAGTGCCGTGTCCGCGCCCAGGATTCAAACCGGCAAAACCCTGGGCTGCCGAAGCAGAGCGCGCAAACTCAACCACTCGGCCACGGAGCAGACACCTGTTTTGACATATTTTGATTTGCAAGCCTAGTAATGACAGCTGATAAAACAAATGAGGTAGCTCACATACAGAGCTTATCGAAGTACACGGTACGCAAGCCCTCCGTTAGGTGGCTGTCGCTGCCACCACTACCACTGTTAGTAAGGGGAAGTGTGAGACACTGAATTTGAGGCAGGGCTGAAGAGAAAGACCAGTAACAACCTTGCTTCTCTAGCTTCTACCTCATGCCATCATACTTTTTTGAAAACATCAGAAAAAAAAAATGGTGGGATTTTTGCTTTTGATTTTTTTCTTTCTTCTTGCTAAGTTGACCATTTAGTTTTATTCCATATTGAAAACTTATGTATAAGTGACAAAACCACTTGCCCATTTATCCTTCTAATTCTTTTTTCTTGATAAGGGTTTTAATTAAGAGTAATTAGTTCAATCGCTAACTTAATCCTAAAAGTCTGTGTTTTCCTTAGATGTTTTATCACTATATAAAATTTTGATTGACTTGGTTAAAATCCAAAACTAGATAAATACTGAATAGGAATAGGAATAGTATTTACTTACTGTCTCCTGCAAAGGACATATACTTTCTTTATTCTTCTTGCCCCTTTGTACGTTGGGTTTTAGCTTGGAGCAAACATTTACAGAGTAATTACGTACCCTGAAACAATGACAACAATGGCAGTGTGGGCACAACCACAACTGTAGGTCTAGGAACAGGATGGGTGCAATTAAGAGTAAAATCCTAAAGCATTTGCATTGATTATTTCTGGGAAATAGCATCCCTCTGGATTTCTTTCAATTTTCTTAAAATTTAGTTTCACCAACTGGAGTTCCCCAGCTTTGTGCTCTTATTCTTAGACAGCTTTTCCATATTCACCAAAAGTAACTATACATCTGAGAAAAACAAGGAGGGACAGCACTTATACATCAGAAATCCCTGAGCTCCCCCTTTGCATAAGGTCTCTACTTATTTTTGCCTGTGGCCATTTCCAAAACTGCTATTAATGTTTCTCTGCTACTGATGCTAGATCCACAAATAACCATATTCTGTACCATTGTCACTAAAAACATCATGTTCTCATTTTAAGTTGCCCTTTTTTGGGTAAATGCTGTGATGCTATTGGAATTTTGAAAGTTGACATGAAGAGTACTCTGTCTTTAACGGGGAAGATCCCTGCTAAACAGATACACGGCAACTCCTCCCGTCCTGCCCTCCTGGCCATAGGTGACCAAATTAAATGATGACCCCATTCTCACTGGGGAAAATCATATGAGCAAAGAATCTTCCTAGGTTTACCTAGCATATTTTTGGTATAGTGTTAGATTAGTTGAAATAATGCTGACCTATTTGAAATCTATTTCTTGTCATGAATTTTGTAAGAAATAATCTGAGTGCTGTTTCTACTTATTCTTACAGATAGTAATTAAAAAATGGTCCATCCCTTGTCCTCTGACATTAAATTATGTAGAGCAATACATCCAGGTAACGGTTTATATTTTCTTCCTTTTTATTGTAAGCTAAAAAGAAAAAAAATCAGACTAATAATGATTTTTTTTCTAATTAACAAAAAAGTAATGGCTGTATTTCATTTTGGAACTCTGTTTTCAAATATTTTGACTTGAAAGCCTAGAAATAATAAATTCATCATTTTTGTTGATGTATTCTGACTTTTAATGGCTCTTGGTTTCTCTCTTTCCCCTCAATTCTCTTAAACAGATTTCAAATGCGACAGATGATTGTAAACCAAAGCTCTTTCATTTCTCCAAAGAGGTGTGTAAGTTATTAACAGATACTTTTGGTTGATTTTTCACATTTCAAGTTTTAAGAGATTTGTGTAACAGGGTCTCTTAGGTCTTTGTACCTGTAACTAATTAATTTTCATGAAAGTGCTAAGTATAAGGTTGCCTACCAGAAGAATAATATTATTTAACACAGGGTGGCCCATTATGAAACAACCACCTTTTTTTTTTTTTTTTGGCATGGCTTTAAAAATAGAGCCTGTTTTAAATGGGCCACAGCCTAAAAGAACAGATTTACTGAATGTCTGGTCTGGCCAATAAGGTCCTCTGTGGATACAGACTTCCTGTTGCCCTCTGGACTTGTAAAGCTAAATAGCCAATTATATCAAAAACTCCTTCCCTGTGAGTAGAACCTTGGTCTCTAGCTAAACAGCTTCATCATTGGACCAGTGATTGAGCACAGCCAATATGTCTTCTGGCTGACATTCCAAAGTTGAAATTTATGATGCCTGGAGTGGAGACTAGCAGACCAAGTCCCCTTGCCTTCTCGAAGAGCCCTGTGATACTAGAAATGCCTGCAAGAGCCCCTGGGCATCAGCAGAGGAAGCAGGAACTTGATCTGGATGATCTCTCCTTGACGATTATAGAAGAGCTCAGAATCTTTCCTGTTGCTGCAAGTTTCTTCCTCTACACTTGATTCTGCTGAAACACAGGTCCCAGATGCTAGAATCCCCTCCACTCATGTCCAACTCTGTTAGTGTGGTAACTCCTCTGTGCAGAGTTTTCCTTTTTATCCCCGGTTTTTAAATGAGAAATGTCTCTAGCCTCACTAGGGAGGTTACCACATCTTTTCCATGGTAAAGGCCTACCTGTGCCTAAAAGATCTAGGTAGGGTAATTGACAAGCCAGGAAACTGAGCAATATATGAAAGAGAGTTTGTGAATTAAACTCTCATTCCCTTAATCCAGTCTCAGGAAACACTAAAGCTTTCCTCCCTCCCTGCTCCCCTCAGATATTTTAGGAGGCATTATGTCCCAAGATAGGTCTTCACTCATCTACAAGTTCTTTTGCTGAAGAGCCTAAAATTAGTTAGGGGGAATTTTTTTTTAGAGTAGGAAAGAGAAAGTAAATCATCACCATCTATTTTGTAAAGATAGTATTTTCATTTAGATGGTAACTTTTGTTTGCTTTGTAATTTCCTTGGCCTCTTGCGTAGCCTAATAAAATTTTAAAAAACACAAACCTTATGCTGTGTAGTCCAATGGATCTCTAAGAATTTGTCAGTCTAGAATAAGTCATGTTCTTTCCCATTGAAAGAGATCCCAGTCAAAGATGCCGGCAATACTAAGATGAGGTTAATGTTTTCAGTATTCTCTTGGAATGAGTTGGTAAAAGCAGCTTCAAAAGCATTAACTATTATTACTGCTTAAGGTAATATGATGTATTTAAGTTTCGTAATGCATACATTAGGAAAGACTGAGAATTACAATAAGATCATTTCCAAAATGTTATTTTTAATCTTACCTAAATATTATTTATCTTAAATTATTTTTATCTTACTCAAATAATATAGAAGAATCATTGATTGTAGTAAAAGCAACATGGTATGGAAGCTATAGTACAAGCAAGTACACTGTCAAGTGGAACATTTGCTGGTGACCAGAATTATGTCTCTCTTTAAAAAAAAAACACACATTTTATAAAGAGATAATTCATGGAAGATGAAATACATTAACCAATTGATTGTTGTTGAAGAAGTGAGTTTATTGTCAAATGAAGTAGTGGTTTCAACAGAGTAGCATTTAATAATTTCATCTTTTTGAATGGATAAAGAAGTTGTGGTACATATATACAATGGAATACTACTCAGCTGCAAAACAGAACAAAATCATCCCATTTGCAACAACATGGATGGACCTTGAGGGAATTATGTTAAGTGAAATAAGCCAGTTAGAGAAGGATAATCTCTGTATGACTCCACTCATATGAGGAATTTAAAAATGTAGACAAAGAGAACAGATTAGTGGCTACCAGGGGAAAGGTGGGGTGGGGAGTGGGCACAAAGGGTGAAATGGTGCACCTACGACACGAATGACAAACATTAATGTACAACTGAAATCACACAAGATTGTAACCTATCATTAACTCAATAAAAAAAATAATAATAATTTCATCTTTTAAAATTTTTTTCAGAGTGCCTATGCCATACCAACCATGGCTTTTTCATTTCTCTGCCATACGTCAGTATTGCCCATATACTGTGAGCTTCAAAGGTACTATAGAATTCTGGAGTATTTTAAATGTATTATGTCTTTTTACTTCCAGGGCTTTCAAATTGAATGAAATTCTCCTTTATGAATTCTTTCCTCCCATTACTGGATTCTAAGTGTTAGTTTAAAACAAAATAAAACAACCAAGAGTTAGTTCTGTCCAAGTTGAGAATGTTTCCTAGAAGTGTAACATTTGTGCAGTAATTTCAAATAAGGAACGCTAGTGTGTAGTTGTTAATAAACTAGGTCTTGAGTGACTGAGGGATCCTCTTGACTAGCTTAGGAGATACTTCTTTCTTTAGATATAATTCAGATCACTGATTCTATTTTTGCCATTTTTGTCTTGTAGCCCTTCAAAGAAAAGAATGCAGAATGTAACCAATACAGCAGTTGCTTTAAGTTTTCTCATTTATTTTGTATCTGCACTCTTTGGATACCTCACTTTTTATGGTAAGTATATTATTTAATTGTAAATGACAAAGTAAATTGTTCTATAGTTGATCTCACACCTGAGTATGGACTTTGTTTCTGCTTTGCATTACCAAGCTAATTTTTTCAGGCTGCCAGAATTCAATGCAGTACATACTGTGGTGGCTCTATGGACCTTAAAAAGATTGATTTTCTTTCTCTTATAAAGGTGGATCAAGTTCATATGAAAATTTTCTTAAACGCCTACCTTAGTAAAACCTCAGGCTTAGGGACATTGATGGCTTTCTACAAGAAAAAATGTGCAATAATGATTTTAATTTTTTTAATTGAGAATTCGATGTATTAGACTCTAGCACTTTGAGAGGTCGAGAGAATCAATCATTTTAATTGCAGAAGAACAAGTTGAGAAAGGGAAGGGTTTTACACTGGACTACAGTTGTACACTTAGATGTCAGAAATTTCTGCCTTCAGACTTAATCCACATGATTCAGCAGATGTGCATTCTGTGATGCACCGTGACCTTTCTCCTTAATTTTTTTAGAAGATTCTTTTAAATTCATAAAACAAAGGTAAAATTTTATTTTACTTACTTTTGAAAAATTGCCTGCTGGGTGTGCATTTTTTTCTCTTCTCATAAGTACCTCAAGAAAATGTAAAACTTGAAAGTCTAGAACAAGAAAAAAAATTGTAAGCTCTCTTGTAATTTGCAAACATACTTGCTTAATTTGCTTAATTGCATTAATTAACTTGCTTAATTGCAAACGAACATGTTATAACAAATTACACTCAATTTGTCAAATTCTTGAATACACTTTTCAGTTTATGAATGCTTTCATAACAACTTTCCAAGTAAATGGCTGTTATTACTTTGCTGATATTTAGCTGTCATGACCCTGATTTCATGGTTGATAGCCTGTGCACATGTTTCAGGTTTAAGACAACCAGGATGACTTGAAATGGCGCTTTGCTTATCTCCCAGAGTTTTTCCAAGTCTGACAAGGTTTTGGACAACATTTACTTGCACAGCTACCTTTCCTAAGTCTGGTGGAAAGAGTATGAATTTTGAAATCTGACAAATGTGGTTCAGATAACTACTCTAACTAGCTGTGTGCCCTTGAACAGGATACTTCACCATGCAGTATCTTTGCTTCCTAATCTGTAACATGGGGCTAATTGCATAGAGTTGTATGGAGGAGGAAATGACTTACATGTAAGATGCCTATTATAGTATCTGGCACATAGCAGTCTTCACAAATGAGAGCAGCTGGTGGTGTGTCACTATTATCATTATCATTATTATTGTAATTATTTCATAATTTCAGTTGCCCTATTTTTCATCACTGTACTTCTCTTCTTACTATCTTTAATGAAATTTAATTCAAATGTGGTAACTTTTCAGTATATGCTGTAAGTATTATCTTGGAGTTTTTAGTGTGTGAGAAAACTGTAATTATCCCTTTCTTGCTGTCTCTGTGTTGTTTCAACAGTAATAAAGGCCATTCATTAATCCACATCTGCTCCCGCATTTTTATGCTGATGTAGTATCCTACATGGTAGAGCCCTGTGTACACCATCAGGAAAATCATCTTCTCCAACATGAGTGTGTTACCCTGCTTGATACGCTACACAGAAAGTTAAAGCAGATTGTTAAATTTTTTTGATCATCACTAATGAAACAAAATTCTTTAAACACGTAAGCTCTGTTTTTGGTTGTTGGGTTAGTTTTTGTACAGACTTGAGCTCAATAAGACTTTTCTATATTAATAAGGTATTATAGCAGGGTCTCTGTTAGGATTAAGCAAAAACTTAGTATAGCAAAATAGCTGTCTATTTTTCTAAATTAAAATTGTCACCTGGCACAAATACTATTAATTTAGGAATCTTCAACATTGCGAGAGTCCTAAAAATGGACGTCCTCCTCCATATGGATAAATAGAGCTATCTGGAAGAAATCTCAAATGGCCTACCAATCTCCAGGATAGCTGAGAAATAATTACATGAATTCCATGAGATATGCTTAAGAACTATATTAAATTGTAAGAAAGCTTTGATTGAAAGGGGAGTGGAGGAAGGATGGATGCTAATGCGTTTATTGAGCTAACTTTTGTTACGTAAGTACCAGGTATTTTACATACATTGCCTAACTTAGTCCTTGCAGCAACTCTGCAAGGTACAGATTCATATAGTTTGAGTAATTTGGGCAGATACCTGCAGCTAATGAATAATGAATTGGGATTTGAATCCAATTCTGACTTTCTCCGAAATCAGTGCCTTTATTACTACGCTCCCTCCTCAAGAATCATGCTATAGAATCCACATTTCCTTCATTCCAAGTTTTTGTCAAAGTTAACTTTTGAAAAAACTTGGATCACTTAAGCTCCAGGCACATCTGTATATCTCTATATCTATCTATCTATCTATCTATCTATCTATCTATCTATCTATCAATCATTGTTTGAACACAGAGGCTAAACATGTTTTTCATCCTATAAATGAAGTGTTTCCTACACAGAGATTTTCCTAGTTATCAAGTAAAGCTGTCACCTGGCACAAATACTATTATGTTTTGAGTCTTCAACATTTAGAAAAAAATCCAAAAAATTTGTCTCTGACTTAATCCTTCTCCACCAATGCAAATGCATCAGAATGTCCACATTTTCTATAATGGAGAAATACACATCAAAGAAAAATCACATGGTAAATAGGTAGGTGATGGATAAATAGATAGAAAGAATGATATAAAAGTGATTCCTTCTCCAAAGACAGAGGAAGATTCAGATATTGATTTGCTATTCACAAATCAATCACAGTGGTTCTTTTCTGGGGTTTTAATCATAACCAAGGGACATTTTTATGGCATATTTCTATTGGGATAACAGTAGCTCTCAGTTTTATGGAAAGAAATTTCTAGTTGAAGCTGAGACTTTATCAGAAGGGCTAGTCAGAAGTTAAAGGCTTCAACTCATTTTGTAGATAAGTAACTGAAGCCCAGAGAGGTGAAGTGACCTGTCACACACTTAGTGGCAAGTCTCCTGAATACGAATCCAGTGATCTTTCTGCTGTTCCATGGTAACCTTTATAAACTTCATACCCTGTTTGACAGTATATTACACAGGACAGCCTCCTGGCTTCAACAGCATGTACAACTTGCAGAGATCACCATCAGGTCCTTCCTGAGATTTGTAGAGATTTGTCTGAATCTAGAGAAGTGTGTTATACTCTATCCCTTACATATGTTAAGGCTCAGCTAAGAACACAGAATTCACTGGCTCAGAAGAAAGGTTTTCATCCTGGGAAAGTAGGAAGTGGACATGTAACAGATAGTTTGAATTTGTAATAAATCTAGTGCTTCTGGCTTCTGGAGCTGCTTGGAATCCTTTTATCCAGTGCTCCCAAAGCTTAGTTAATAATATAAATTTTGTCAGATTAAAGGGACCTATAAGTACGTATACCTAGATTAATAATAATGTTTCTGATTACAGATGTTAAAGCATTGTAAGGTGAGGGAGAAAAAGTGTTCCTCTGGTGAGCCAGGTCAATGCCCAACTGTTGCCTAATAACTAGACCATTTAAAAAGTCTACAAAGTTATTAAGCAGTAAGTGTTAATAGCTCATTTTTAATGATTCAGAAAGTAGAAATAAAATAGTTTGCTGTATTTCTCCAAAGACTCACAAGTATCTCACAGATTTGGAAATAGAATCCAGCTTTCCTGACTCCTCTTCATCTCTTGCTTAGTCCATTAGTCCCACATTGTATAAAGTATGTCTTTGATATTTTAGACAGTTTCTCTCCCATTTCCATTATCACTAGTCTAGTTCATATTCTTGTTATATTTCAGTGATTATGACAGTAGCCTTCTAACTGTTACCCTGTTTGGGGTCTCTTTTTCTTCCAATCTGTCCTCCTACTCAGTTCAGATGATAATACATTATTCTTCATAAGTCACTGCATCTCTGTGGCCTACCGGATTGTGTCCAGACTCTACCGGATTGAGTCCAGAAGAGCTCTATTACTGGGTCTTAAAGGCATTGCCAGCCTTATCACCCACTCCTCTCTGCTCTACAGCCCACTATATCTCAGCATTATAGTACCACTGACTGCTCATTTTCTCAAATGCACATTCCCTTTGCTACTTTAGGCTTCTGCTTATGCTGTTTCTTGCTCCTAGAGAGAATCTCTTCCCCCACATCTTTGAATGTCAGCATGCGTACATTAACTCACTTAATGCTCTCAGTAACTATAGGTCAATATATTGTTGTCCCCATTTTATAGATGTAAGAACTGAGAGACTCAGAGAAGTTAAGTTGCTAGTAAGTAGTGGTATTGGAACATTAGTCTGTGTGGTCCCAGAGTTCAAGCCCCTCTACCATCCTGCTGCTCGCTAGATCGTGATGACTCCCCCAAGCCTTCCTGGACTCCCTCCCTGCTCATCCCAAAACCATAGTTACCTTTCCCTGTTCGAATCGCCATAGCTCTTTGTTTAGACCTTCTGCCACTGTGTGTGTATCTGTGTGTTTTGTACTATATGTGTGTGTTCACCGTATCTCCCCTTAAAATTTTAAGATCCTTGAAAACAGAGGTGTGTTTGATTTGTTTTTTATTTCCTCCAAAGCATCTTTTTCAAAACATATACCCTCAAATGAAAAAGCCCCATGCTATTTTAAGTACAACCTGACCTTTCCTTACGAGGCAGTGATATGGAGTGTTCTTGAGAACCCTCACTCTTCAGACCCCTCAGGGAGAGGTATGAAGGTGAGAATGGAAAAACACCATGGAGCAAAGCATGGTCAACTGTCACTGTCACTGACTACCACACTGGCTTGCTAAGTAAGCCATTTCCCTAAGACTGCATTCTCTTTTATGGAAGATGAATCTACACATGCAGAGTTGATGAAGCAGGTAACATGCACAAAACTCTATGAGATTCTAGACAACATTGTGGTATTGAAGGAAAGGTATCAGCTTTGGCACCAAAAAAATTTGGGTGCACAGCCTGCCAGCTCTGCCCCTTTGTGTTGTGTGATCTTGGGCAAGTCTTTTAACGTTTTTTGCCTAGCTATATATCTTATATTGTTATCATGAGGACTAAACTCAGTAGCACATGTGAAAGCACTTTGTAAAACAACATAAATGTTGTTCAAAACCTTCAGATTATGGAAAAGCTCTAAAGAGATATTTTTATATATATATTCATTGTCGTAATTTTAGAGGCTCTGCCTGTGCTGTTTTCTGGTTTCATTAAAGAAAAAGATTGTAGGGGCCAGCCAGTGGCCCAGCAGTTAAGTTTGTGCACTCCACTTCAACAGTCCAGGGTTTCGCGGATTTGGATCCTGGGCGCAGACTTGGCACCGCTCATCAGGCTATGCTGAGGCGGCATCCCACACAGCACAACCAGAGGCACTCACAACTAGAATACACAGCTATGTACTGGGGGCTTTGGAGAGAAGAAGGAAAAAAAAAAAAAGAAGATTGGCAACAGATGTTAGCTCAGGTGCCAATCTTAAAAAAAACAAAAAACAGATTGTAGGTTTCAAGAAGATATTTAAATATCTCTTATGTTTCGTAAGATAGGAAAAAGGACAGAGAGACATTTAGTGCTGGGATTCTAAAATCTGTTAAGATCCATTTGTGCAAAGGAAAATAATTTTGCTGTTATTGACATCTTAGTAGTTTATAATGTGATCTTTATTACTATATTTTTATTAACAGACAAAGTGGCGTCAGAATTACTACAAGGCTATAGTAAATACCTGCCGCATGATGTTGTTGTCATGACTGTGAAGTTGTGCATACTGTTTGCTGTGCTTTTGACAGTGCCTCTAATCCACTTCCCTGTAAGTACTCTTAAAGGTTTTGTTGCTTAGTGTAGTGGCTCCCTAATAGGGCAACACTAATTCTTTGCAGACTAGAATGTTTGAATCACATCTAGTCTTGTATATCTTATTCATTTGTCAAGTAATTGATCAAAGACCTCATACTTGCACACTGGCCCCATGAAAGCACAGAAATAACAGTGAACCACTAAGCTAATTTGTGCTTTTTGAGATTTAGTTTAGATTTATGCTCTCCCACAGCATTGTTTCCAATTTAGAGACTAGAGTTCTTCTAAAGTTTTGGGGTTTTTTTTCTCCCCTTTAATTTTGTATTCTGTTTTCAAAAGAATGTGCATGAAGAGGAAAAAGTCAAGTCAGCAAAAATAAGCTCTTTCTGGTTTATTGTAAATTTGTTTTCACATAGACATTCTAGTTTAATTTTAGTCAAAATATTTTATTTGCTCTAGATTTATAACTTGAGGCACAACCGATCTCATTCTGCATTTAGCTGCCATACATAAGAATCTTAAGAATTTTTGAGAAAATGAAACAAGGGCTTTGAGTAATAAATGCTTCTGCATGGATTTTTGAATCCCTAACAGTGAGTTCCTTAAGAACTGGGCCTTCAAGATTTTTTGCCTCCTCCCTGTGCGGACTGCAGTGCCAGGAGTGCAGGGGGGCTGGATAAACATTTATGGGACGTGACTGCCTGCTGCCTGCGTTAGCAGTGAGAAGTGTCATGAACTAGTTTTCATATTAACATGCTGTGAAATAGATAAATAAAATCGTAAATGGTGTTCCCATGGCATGATTTCTTTTTCTGTTTTAAACCTTTTGTTCTTCTATCTGTTGAATTTAATGAAAATGATTCTCTGAAATTTCATCACAATGTGCTATTGTGGATAATTTTGAAAATTATGCACCCTAAAGAAATTGCATGTGAAAATTTTTTCAAGAATTAAAGCAAAATAATTTTTATGAAGCTCACAGAGAAAGGTATATTTCTTAGTTTATGTGTAATGAGCACTTTATGGTAATAGTTTATGGTATACTTTTGGATTCTAAATTGTTTAGAGGGCAAGAATACCATACTTACTGTATTGTACATGTGTTTCCCTAAGTGAGTGTTTTTACTTTGACACTTTCTCTTTGCTTAAATCTGTTTCTTTTTCTGTTATACAGGCAAGGAAAGCTTTAATGATGATGTTTTTCTCCAATTCTTCATTCTCATGGATTCGCCATTCTTTGATCACTCTAGCACTCAATATTATCATCGTTTTACTTGCGATATATGTTCCTGACATTCGGAATATATTTGGTGTGGTTGGTAAGTTTTCCATTTCAAAAAATTCACATCATAAAATGGATAAAATTGTCCTCCAGCCTCACATCTGAATCTAGCAATGTCTTCTTTTTCCTCCTCCCACTTAAAGGTTCCAGTACATCGACGTGTTTGATTTTTGTATTCCCAGGACTGTTTTATCTTAAACTTAGCCGAGAGGACTTTCTCTCAGGGAGAAAGCTTGGGGTAGGTTGGTTTTTGTTTCTTTTAGGAATGCTATTTTAAGAAATAATTTGTCATTTTATCATTATTTCATCCACTCCAAGAAATTTAATGTATTTTGAACTATAACATACATTATTGGAGAGGGTGGAGGTTTAACAACGTACTCTAACTGTTCTTTTTCTCTTTCCTTATTTCCACAGGCTTTTGTTTTGCTCATCTTTGGAATTTTGGTTGGGAATTTTAGTTTAGCACTCATCATTTTTAATTGGATTAATAAGTGAAAGACATATTTTCCTGCTTCTTATGAAGACTAATTTACCTCCATATGCAAAAAGGAATAATTCTGGAAGCCACCTTGGATGAATTCTCTTTGTGTGGGTTAACATTTTTGTAAACATTATTAATAGGAAAGTGGAACAAAATGGGAGTGAGTAGAGGAAAGTGAGCTCATAGCAATTTTAATCAAAATAAGAAAGAAACTCAAAATGCTCAGGTCAGTCTTTCATTTGTGGGTTTATTTTTTTAAAAAAATCAATAGACTTTATTTTTTAGGGAAGTTTTAATGTTTACAGAAATATTGAGCAAAAAGTACAGAGAGTTCCCATATATCCCCTCACCCCCAGCACACCTGTACTTACCCATATTATTAACACCTTTCATTAGTGTAGTGCATTTGTTATTCTTGATGAGCCAGTATTGATACATTATTATTAACTGAAGGTCCATAGTTTACATTAGGGTTCACTCTTGCAGGCATTGGCAACCACTGATGTTAATGTCTCCATAAAAACTATGAGCTTCTCCCTATGAGCCTTTTCCAGAATGTCACATAGTTGGAATCTTATAGTATCTAACTTTTCAGACTGGCTTCTTTTACTTAGCAATATGCAATTAAGTTTCTTTCATGTCTTTTCATGGCTTGATAGCTCATTTCTTTTTATTACTGAATAATATTCCATTATATGGATGTACCACAGTTTGTTTTTCCATTCACCTGTTGAAGGACATCTTGGTTGTTTCCAAATTTTGACACTTATGAATAAAGCTACTATAAACATTTGTGTGCAGGTTTTTGTGTGGACCTAAGTTTTCAGCTTTTTTGGGTTAATACCAAAGAGCACAATTGCTGCGTCGTGTGGTAAGAATACATTTAGTCTTGTAAGAAACTCCTGAACTGCCTTCCAAAGTGGCTATAATATTTTGCATTCCTGCCAGCAATGAGTGAGAGTTCCTGTTCCTCATCCTTGCCAGCATTTGGTGTTGTCAGTGTTTTGGATTTTTGCCATTCTAATGGGTGTGTAGTTGTATCTTGTTTTAATTTATATTTCCCTAATGACATATAATGTTGAGCATCTTTTCATATGCTCATTTGCCATCTGTGTATTTTCTTTGGTGAGGTTCAGATCTTTTGCCCATTTTTTAAATTGGGTTGTTTTCTCATTGTTGAGTTTTAAGCATTCTTTGTATATTTTAGATATCAGTCCTTTATCAAGTATGTGTTTTGCAAAGATTTTCTCCCAGTCTGTGGCTTGCTTTTTCATTCTCTTAACAGTGCCTTTCACAGAGCAGAAGTTTCTAATGTTATTAAATGTATTGAGTCAATCTTTTGTTTGTTCATTTGTTTTTTAAGAAATCAGTGTATTAAGTTTATATACAAACTCCAATCTTAGCTTGTGGGTTAATGTTGTCAACATCAATCACTAATAACAAAATTGTGGATTTTGCCCTGCCTTCAAATCCTAAGAAACTTTTGTGATTTTCCTCTGTTATTCATTATGAGATAGAGCTGTGATGATTGACTGTGGATTTTAAAAGTTCTCTGAGCTTTCTCCGTTTGTCTCTAAAACATGTGACTTTCTACTTGGCTAACAGAGACAAATGCTGATGGTTTATATCATATTTTGTTTGGAGGTTATAAATCATTCCAGTCTTCCCATTGATGTGGCTTATTTTTGGTTGGAAACCAGAAGCGAGGTCTCTTCTCCCTATGAGTGTTCTATGTAAAGGGCAGTTGGTTAGCAGCCTACCAAAACCAGGGTGTAGCAGTAAAAATGCAATCTTATCCCTCTGCACATGTAAAATAGGGAATTGCATGCAAAGTGCCAATTTGCATGTATGGAAATACACACTTTTGCAGGTGTCCCTTTTCTTCCCATTTAGCAAATGGCCTGAAAAATTGATAACTGAACTTCTCTTTTGAGTTAAGATACTTCTTTAGCAACCTGAGATCAGCACAGTTTTATGGAAAAAGTCCAAGGTTTTGGGTTAGAGAGACTTAGATTCAGATCTCAGTGAGTTTAGGCAAACTACTTAACCTCTCTAAGCCTCTGCTTTCACATAGGTATTACACAGAGTTAATACCAATTATACAGGGTTGCGTTGAGAAGATTAAATGATCTTGTATAAATTAGGTGCAGACCGAAACATGTCTCTCTTAATAGAATAGATATTTATCCCTTTCTCCCATCCCTTCATCTGGACCAGTAACATGAATTTGCTTTCAATCAGGGACATAGAATTTTTTCATCTTCCATCTTGTACAACTAATATGTTTAGAATCTCTCTAGCCTTTACTCACAGGGGTACTGGCCCCATGTGCGCTCTTTTTAGTGCTTTCCCACAGTTCTACCCCAGCTGTATTATCCTACTAAGGCCTTCCTGAAACTGGGCACTTAGCATGGTCCCAGGGGCACAGCCAGGCCTGGCCTCCTATGTGGCTTTAGACCAGCGAGAGCCCATCACTCTGATAAGCTAATTCTTGTACCCTCTTTTTCTATTTATGAAATTATAGATCCAAATACAAATAGGTGTTCAGCTGCTTAAGTAAATCTAACTCCAGTAATACCAAAATAACCCTAAATCTGCAACAGATGCAAGGATGCCCCCTGGGGCAAATGTTAAGTGTGATGACAGCTGGGCATCAATTAATACATTTGTCACCTGCTCATGGGATAGGATCCTGGGAGGTTTGGCAAATGGACAAGTAACCTATTGAACACTCTGCACAAAACTTAGTTAATATCAAGAGGAATCATTTGTGGAGGTGTTCACTTTTATTTTACTTTAATATTCCACCTTATCCCGTTGCCTGTTTGGAGTCACAGCTTCGCCTGTGAGTTTGGAGGAAGCTAACGAGATGGCTGGTGAGAGCAGTGCCCCCTCCACCAGGATTACCCGAAAATCTTGTTCCAGTGCTCCTCAGCATTTCCATGGGAAATAGAGACCTTCTCATTATGGGCTTAATGTTCACAATTTATTAGGTAATAACTATTGAAAATAAAACTAAGTAAAGCACAAAATATATACTTTTCTAACACTTGGAGACTTGTTTGCTAAATTAAAAGACGAAGTGCTGAGAATATAAATTACTTTCATATGTGGAGGGTGAATGTTTAAATTGTACTTTTTTTTTAACAGAATGTTTACTCATGAGCTTAGCATTTAAATGGTTAAAACAAGCCTTTGAAGTTAACACTCCATTAAGATGAATGGGGGTAATTCACACCTCTGCTGGTGCTGTATTATTTCAGTCTGGCTGCGGAGAAAACAAGACAGCAGTACGTTGATTTACTGTGTGAAGGTTCTTTAAACACCCAAGGTCTGGAAATCTTTGTTTTCTGTTGTTTTTTTTTTTCTTTTCCATCTTGAAGTAGAATCTGAAATTCAGCACAATCTAGCTATAGAATTGAAATCTTGAAAGTACCATAGATCCTCAACTATCTGGCAATCCCTGCCTGGCATTGGATGGGTAGCACGTTGCCAGATCAGCAGCTCTCTGGCTGTGTTTGCTGCTGTACTCCAGTTTTTCTTCCTACCATGGCACCATTTAAATTTCAGTTTAGTACCCTGGTGAATTCACCACTGGAAAATCAGAAACAAACCATCCGTTTTCAGGTGAACTTTACACATGCTTTTAAATGGGTTATGAGCTAATCATCGGCCTTCATGTGCTCTTAGAAACAATTTCATCTTTGCAAAATCTCATCTTCTATGTTTGCCTACATATAAAGTATCTGCCTTTAAGAACTTTTGATTCTTCCCCATATTTGGGGGGTGGAGGTGGTGAAGTGAGCAGAGATCAGTTGGGAAAGATTCATTTCTTCCTCAGTATGTCTTTTCCACCAGTACTCTTTTGTCATTGAAATGTGTATTCCACCATTGATGGAAGTGTTACAGCCATTTGACCCTGAAAAGATTCATTTTAGAGCCTGAGAATAAGGTTATGTGAGCACGGGGGAAATGGTGAGCATTGTATGAGACGTAAACAAATTTGGAAGATCTCTTTTACGGTGGACAGATTTTTCTCTTCTCCATTGTCTGCCCTGTGTATTTGCAGGATCAGGTTACTAGATAATCTGCGAGTAGCTGGGTGTGGACAATATTTCCATTTGGGCTGTCTTTAGTGCTGACATTGCCACTACAATATATAGACATAGAAAATCGATGCTAGAAACAGGGACTCGAACAGTTCACTTTAACCTCTTCCTCCTTGGCATGCTGGCTGTTTTAGAATTAGCCCTATTGGAAACATACATTGTTTCCTACAAATTCTCTGTCTAGATTTTAATGGTCATAGTTTTGGGCCTTAGAACTTCTCAGAACCTTCTATAGTACTGAGAAATTTGTTTTTCTAATTTAAACACAATTTATTCATTGTCCTACCATGATCCTACCATAGTCTTTCCATAATGAAGTAGGAAAAATAAGAAGACAAAATTTTGGTGAAGGATGAGTAAAGATATCATGGATGTGGTTTCCTCTTTACAATAAAATTCTTTCTGTTTCTCACCCTTCCCAAACAATCTGATGTATGTTTTTACTATCGTCATCCATTGTCCTAGTTTGCCAGGCTGTCAATCACGATGAGCAATTATGAGGAGCAGGAAGACTCATTTTGGCTGATGGCCAGGTGGGCAGGTGGGAATGAGAGGTTTATTCACCTATAGGACAAAGTAAATTGGTGGAGAGGAAAACTGAGTTGCTGGGGGGAAAAAAAGACAGATGGATTAAAAGGCATTGTAATATGGGATGCTATAAAGAAAAAAGACTTGCAGAGAAATGTTTCTCACTTATTTGAATGTATATGTGTTTTGTCTCATGTTGATCAGTGGACTGATGCACAGCACAAGCAAAGGGCTGGCTAATTCACTGAGCAAATATTTACTGAGCACATGTTATGTAGGAGTCATGCTAGTCCTAAGGTTGTTAAGTTAAATAAGGCACACTGCTTGCCTGAAAACAGCTCAGTTATAACTTTGATTTTTTCAGATTGAACCTTTTCATATAGACTTGATAAGTGAAACTGCTTAATTCAAAAGAAAAATTTTATATACATTAAGATTTTAAAATATATATTTAAAATTATATATACACATATATATGTATATTTTAAGATTTTGGAGTCAAATTTACCTGTGTTCAAATCCCACCTCTACCTCTTTCTGTCTAATTTTGGACAAGTTACTTTAATTCTCTGAATACTCTGATAACCTTCAATATTTTAAGACTGTATTTTCTCTCAACCAGGGGAAATATACCTTGTTTCAACAAGACAGATTACATGATATTTGGGAAAAGCTTGAGTAAGCTGTTAAGCACTGAATTGAATACGTGTACAATTCTGTTACTTGGCTGTTCCTCAAATCACGTAGTTTCCAAACCATGTATCTCTTCTCCCTTCTCTGTTTCAGCTACTTACTCAGCATCCTGATCAGAAAACGGTATTCTAGAAATATCCTGATCAGTACAGTTTATTTTCACTACTGGTATATTCTTCCTCAGAAAAATAATTTCTGTAGTTTTGTAGTATTGTCAACGTACTCTGATTTGACATCAGCTTTTCACAATAACATTACACTTTAGGCTCCTAAAGTTTGTGTTCAATAAAAGCTCCAGGTCTTTTTCAAGTGAACTGCCAGATTTCTAGGACTTGTGCTATTGATTTTAATTTTGTATTGATTTAAATTTTTTAAGTATGAAGAAATATGTATATATTTATACACACATATAGTCATGTGTGTGTGTGTATATATGTTAATATCTATTAAATTTCATCTTTTTAGCTTCAGCTCATCCTTCTAGCAATCTTTTTTTTAAAGATTGGCACCTGAGCTAACATCTTTTGCCAATCTTTTTTTTCCTTCTTCTTTTCCCCAAAGCCCCCAGTACATAGTTGCATATTCTAGATGTAGGTCTTTCTGGTTCTGCTACGTGGGACACTTCCTCAGTATGGCTTGGTGAGTGGTGCTAGGTCCGTGCCCAAGATCCGAATCGGTGAAACTCTTGGCCACTGAAACTGAAGGGGGAACTTAAGTACTCAACCACAGGGCCGGCCCTTGATTCTTGATTCTAGTGCATCAGTCATTGTTCCCTGCTTCTTGACATCCTTCATTCTCCTCTTCCTTCATCCCACTCACAATGAGATGTTAATGAGACAAGACTAACTGCAGAGCCCTGCAGTCCACCACTAGGAACAGTCCTTCCAGGTTGTCATTCATCACTTTGGGTGAAGTTGTTAATGTTCCTGTAGTGTCATCTAACCTGCATTTCTTCAGCCCCCCTGGAAGTGTCTCCCACGTTAGTAGGTACAACCTAAATTCTCACCTGTTTTCCATATTTCTGGTTGCTCTGGGACATTTCTGCTTAGATACCATGCAGTTACCTCACTCAACATGTTCAAATCTGTTCCCCTCCACAGTTTTCCCCTGTCTGTTGGTGGCCCCACTGTTTTAATTTAACCTCCCAACTGGTTTTCTTGCTTCCATTCCTGCCACTTGCAATCCATTTTCACACTGCAGCCAAAGTGGTTGTTTAAAAAATGTAAATCAGATCATGTTGCTACCCTGCTTAATTTCCTCCAAAGGCTTCCCAACTCACTTAGAACGAAATCTGTGCCATGACCTATACGACTCTATTTTGTCTGTACCCACTTACTTCTCTCATCTCGACTCATATCTGTCTTTCACTCTTCTCCAGCCACACAGGCCTTTCTGTCCCTTGAAGACACTAAGCTTGTTTCTATGTGCTTACTGTTTTCCCTTGTTAGAACATTCTCTTCAAAGACCTTTGCAAGTCTGGATCCTCGTCATTCAAGCCTGCTCGGAGAGGTCTTCCCTCACCATCTTAGGTAAACAAGCAGCCCCCAACATGCAGTCATGCTTTGTCACTTTACCCTGTTATACACGTCACTACTGGAAATCTTGTTTGTTGTTGTCTTTGTCCACTAGACTGCAAGTTTCACAAGAACTGGGACTTGTCTGACTCATTCGTCACCAAATCCTTAGTGTCTAGAGGGGTACCTGGTACTTGGGAGTGGCTTAATAAATATTTGTTGAATGAATACATAAAGGAATTTAACAGACTGTCTTTTCACTCTACCTCCTATCTGTCACCATGTCTGTTCCTTTGAAATGCCTCCTAGATTTGCTTTTATCCTGTCCCCAACCTCCTGCCAGCACCTGAATCTTAGCTCTCATCTCTTTGTCCCTGGATTATTGCAGTGATTCTCAACCTGGGCCACTGTTTAGAAACACTTGGGGGGCTTTCAAAAATAACAGTGTCCAGGCTCCACTCCAAAACAATTAAAGCAGAATATCTAGTGGGTGGGACCCGGGCATTGATATATATTTTTAAAGCTTCCCAGATGATTGTAATGGGCAACCACTGGATTGCTGCATCAGCCTTCTAACAGATGTCTGCCTTCCAGTCCATTTTGTCTGTTGCTGTCTGCTGATCTCCTTGGAATCCTGCTTTCATAACACGACTTCCCTGCTCAAGAACCTACAGCGGCTCCCTACTGCCTACCACTGTAATTCCACATTCCCGTGCCTCGTCTACTAAACTGTGTTTCATCCTTTTCCTACCTACACTCTACAATATATTGAGACTGTTTCACTGTCTGGCACTTGATTTGCCTTTCATTACCCTTCTCCTACATTTTTACTTCCACTATCCTTCTCTCTTTGCTCTGACTTCCATGTACACACCCAGAATGTCCTTATTGCTCTCCTCTACCTATCCAAATACTTCCTATTCTTCAAGACTGAGCTCAGATCCCACCTTATAAATATTTTATTCTACACTCCAACCTACTCCTTATTATCCCTATGATTCTTTTGATATATATTGTTAGTACTTTGTAATATATTTTCTATGTTTTTCATAAATTGCTTCTATGCTTCATTTTTTAATAGGTAATATGCACGTTGTACAAACTCAGAATTTACAAAATTACCTCCCTCCCTTTGTCCAAAGCACCCAGTTTTCCTCTTTGGAAACAACCACTCTTACAACTTTCTGTATTCTTGCAAATATATTCTAAGCCTACTTAACCATATATGTATGTAGAACACACACATATATACACATACACACAAATGTTGGCATACAACATGCAATCCTCTGCACCTTGACTTCTTTTCACTTAGAAATTTATATATATATAAATTTGTATATAATGCATATTATATATAATTATATAATTTATATATAAATTTGTATATATATTTAAAGATATATATGTACATATTAAATAATACATATTGATATGTATCTACATTTAAATTGTGGTAAAAAAAATCTGACAGTAAATCTGCCCTCTTAACAAACTTTTTAGTGTACAGTACCATTGTTAATTATATGTACATTGTTGTACAACAGATCTCTAAAACTTTTTCATCTTGCTAAAACTAAAACTCTATGCCCATTGAACAGAAACTCCCCATTTTCCCCTTCTCCCAGCCCTGGCAACTACCATTTTACCTTCTGCTTCCATTAAGTTTCACTACTTTAGCTGCCTCATACAGTAGATTTATGCAGTATTTTTCCTTTTGACTGGTTTGTTTCACTTTGCATAATGTCTTCAGGTTTTATCCATGTTGTAGCGTATGGCAAGATTTCCTTCTTTTTTAGGGCTGACTAATATTCCGTTGTATGTATGTACCACAATATCCTTATCCATTCTTCTGTCAATGGACATTTAAAAAATTGTTTCCACCTCTTGGCCATTGTGGAAAATGCTGCAATGAACACGGTAGTGCAGATATCTTTTTCAGTTCTTTTGGATGAATACCCAGAAATGAGATTGCTGGATCATATGGTAGTTCTATTTTTAATATTTTGAGGAACTGGTATACCGTTTTGCATAAAGGCTGTACCATTTTACATTCCGGCCAACAGTGCACAAGGGTGCCAATTTCTCTACATCCTCACTAGCATTTATTGTTTTCTGATTTTTTGCTAATGATCTTCCTAACAGGTGTGAGGTGATATCTCATTATGGTTTTGATTTGCATTTCCCTGATAATTAGTGATGTTGAGCATCTTTTCATATACCCCTCGGTCATTTGTATGTCTTCTTTGGAGAAATGTATATTCAAGTCCTTTGCCCTTTTTAAAACAGGGTTATTTGTTTTTTTAAGTTGTAGGAGTTTTCATGTATTTTAGGTATTAACCCCTTATCAGACATATAGTTTGTAAGTATTTTCTCCCATTCTGTAGGTTGCCTTTTTACTTTCTTGATTGTTTCGTTTGCTGCTCAGAAGCTTTTAAGTTTGATATAGTCCCATTTGTCTATTTTTGCTTTAACATTATATTTTAGAGAATATTCTGTATCAATACATATAAAGCTTCCTAACTGTTTAATGACTGCATAATATTCCATTAATGTATGTACCATAATTTAATTAACCAGTTTCCTATCAATGCATATTTAGGATTTTTTATTTTTAAAAAATTTTGTTTTATATAATACTTCAATTATTATCTTTATACATACATCAGTTAGCACATATATGAATATATCTGTAGGATAAATTCCTACCCTTTAACTGGAATTCTGAGTCAAAGGGTTTATGCATTTCTAATTTTGATAGACATTACTAAATTGCCCTCCATTAAAGGTTTTACTCACTTATATTCCCACCAACAGTGTAGTAATTGCTCTTTAAATTTTGTGGTGTTATTTAGCTTTTTACGTTTAAACATCTTCTCTCCCTGATTCAGTTGTCATTAACCCAAAGACATGAACCACGTCCTGTACATTTTAACGTGTGTGCAACACCTTACACCAGAGGTTCACTTAACTGGTGCTCAGTAAATATTGGTCAAATCTTTCTTCATTGTGTATTTAGGGGGTTTTCTTATGGCTCTGATGAATGCCTTGTGAGACTTACCTGCTTCACGTGTGCAGTTCCCAGGAGAGGAAGTGACCCATGTGTAATACTCTTAGGGGAGAGGCCGTCCGTTGCCGTTGCTCTTCCAGGATTCTGTATTATCATCGTCTCAGAAAGGTCAGCCAGTCCTTGGATCAATTAACACGTTTGGTTAGTTTGAATCATTGAGTGTAAGGACTGCAGCTTACACCAAACATGTGCCCACTATCCTTCATTTCCTAAAACGTAGTGGATAAGACATTTTTATACCATTTACTATAAATTCCCCCAACAAGCTCTACTCCCTGAGTTTTTCTCAACTTTTTTTATGAAAAATTTCAAACATACATATGTTAAAATAATATGTCTATATACTCGCCACGGAAATTTAACATTTGTTCATATTTGTTGTGCTACCACATATACATTTGTATATATATGAATATATAATATGAATATATATATATATTTGCTGAATGATTTGCAAGCAAGTTGCTGATATTCCACTGAGTAATAAATCAGGCTGAATATTAGTTTTGTAAATATCATAAAATAGAGGAAATCTATTTTAAATGTTTCACAACCTTTTTTTTTTTTTACAAATTATATTCCTTTCTCCAAAAGGATAAGAAGCTGTTTGATGCCATCTTTTCCTCAAATGCCAAAAGACTGTATCCATGAAAGAACAGATTTAGAGGGAGGAAAGCAGCTGGCACCAGAATTTCTCTTAGTAAGGGAAATATCTTTAATGTCTATTTAGAAAAATATCTTGATAAATCGTTTGGGGATGAAAGGTGAAACCCTATGCAGTTTCACAACAATGTGAGTGTACTAAATGCCTGTGAATTGTATATTTTAAAATGGTTATTAATTTCATGTTATGTGAATTCACGTCAATTAAAAAAAAAGTGAGACCCTATGAGAATAGGTTGACAGGAGAAGAGGAAGTGAAAAAGATGGCTGAAGCACTCTGCGTGAAAAAGAACATGGAGTTAGCAGTTGAGGAGGAGCAGAGGGAAAGGGTTCGCAGGGGCTTAACTAGTGGTGGGAGCCTGGAGCCTGTGAGGAAAAGTGGCTGAGGGCATTTTAAGAACAGAAATGTCTAATAGTCAGTTTTAATTTGCCTGCCTCCATCTGCTGAAACCAATAAAAGTCAGCTATACACAAAAATGCCTTGTGTGAGCAGGATCGTGTGTGTGTGTGTGAAAACCCTTCTCTGAAGCCACATGGGGCAGAACAAGAGCAGCACGTGTGCTGGCCAGGTGACCCAGAAACCTCAGAAAAAGAGGAATTCCAAGTCAGAGATGACGAGAGAAAAAGCAAGCCACTGCCTCCTCCCAGAGTCCTTGGGGACATCGGAAGGGTTGTAAGACTGTCCCCATATGACAACATGATTGAACCAGGTTAGCCTGACTCTCAAAGTGTAGACAACTTTACTCAGCATCTCAGTGGCAACATACTCTCATTCCATTGACTTAAGGGTTCGTTCTTGATTAGTCAGCAATTGTGCTTGTAGGAAAATGTCTCTTTTAAAGACAAAAGACCAAATCTTCAAAGAAGTGGACCTCAGGGACTGGGGACAGCTCTACACTTCCTAACACTTACTCTTAGAGTCATCTTCCTTGGTTCTCTAGAACCAAGCCTGGTAGTTCAGAGACTGGGCTCCCAGAAGTTGCCTTATAGCAGCCTGAGGTGTTTTGTGTTTGGGATCAGAACTCCTTGACCCAACTTCTAGTTTGATGGTGGTAGTAGGAATCAAAGGGAGTGAGGCCCCTAGGGAAGGGTCCTGTGGGCAAAAAGCGAAGGCCATTCTTACAGTTCCCTGGTTCTCTTACTCAGTTCTCTGTTCAACTCTGAGAGTTTGTTATTTTAAATGAATGGAAGGTTGTCGATATTATAAAATAATATGACAATGATGAGCAAGCCCATATGTGTATGGACCAGGCACCATGCCAAGCACATTACCTCATGTACCCTGAGGTAGGTGGAGTTATATTTCCCATTTAATAGGTTGAAACTAAAGTTTAGAGAGGTTACAAAGTTAAATGACTTGTCCAAGGTCACATATCCAGAATGTAAACTTGAGTTGGACTATAAAGGCTGTGTGCTTCACTATTATGCTAATAGTTAAGTATGTGCTACTGTTGGAGTTTTTCCCACCAAAAGTTTCTGCTCATAGTAGGTACGTAGTCAATACTGACTGTGTTGAAGCCTGTGTTATTCATTTAAAATGTTGCATCTAAGTCTAAATCTGTTCTGTTACTCCAGCCAAATAGCATTCGGGCACACGTGTCCTCTGAGTCATGGTCTATTGCCACAGCATTACTGTTTCTCCTTCAGTAAGTATTTCAGAGCAATTCTGGGCAAAGGAAAGGTATATGGGCTTTTAAGTAGAGCAGGAGTGTGTTCCAATATTTGTCAATCAGACTTTGAGAAAACTTGGATCCCTTGAAAAACAGTGTCAGAAATCAATTTCTGTGTTCTATGAGTCTCCACAAATGCAATTATAAAAATTCAGGTATAGCTCAGACCATCAACAGTCTAATTCCGTGTTTCCCACACTTTGGACTTCTTTTGGATCTTTTAGAACATCAAAATAAATTTTGGGGACATTCATAAAATTACCAACTTTTTATTTTGCAAATTGAGGACATAAAAAAAATTGTCACCCATCATCACCATCCTTTAATATAAAAAAGTAAGGAAGGTTATACTATAACAAAATACAGTCCTTTAAATTAAGGTCAAGATTTGTTAAAAAAACTTGCTATATAATTCTTATTTTTCTCATCAGGGACCAATGAAAACTTTCTTAGGGACCAGCATTTGAAAACTATTAGTCTAAATGACCAGAGTCTGCATTCAAAACTTCAATAAAGGGCCAGCCTGGTGAGGTAGTGGTTGGGTTCACATGCTCTGCTCTGGCAGTCCAGGCTTCGCTTGTTCAGATCCCGGGCACAGACCTGCATACCACTCATCTGGCCATGCTGTAGCAGCATCCCACACACAAAATAGGAGAAGATTGGCACGGATGTTAGCTTAGGGCCAATCTTGCTCCCAAAAAAATAATAAAATAAAAAATTCAGTAAAATTTTCTACACCTCTAATGCTCATTGACTTCAATTATCTTATATTTGGAACAAGGTATATAGAAAAAGAGATCTTGGTTTCAAAAATAGATTAATGATTTAGTTAACTTTCTCCCCAATAATTGCTGACCCTAAACTTTGTAAGGGAAAAATATCAAAATAATCAATTCCTGATGTACAAATTTACAAAATTTTGCCAACATTTCAGGATTTATAAAAAGGCAGACAGAGCATTTCTACTATAAAACTTCATAGGTTTATATGTTGTATCTAAACTCAATCAGTAATGATTATACCATGATGATATTTACATTTCACAGGGAAGCAAAATACTTAGAGACTCCCCATGTGACTGTCTAGAGATTTGTCATTCATTTGCATTCAAATAAATTCTTTGCTTTCACTCATCCAGAATAGTTCTCAACTTATTAGCTAACCAGACTACATAAACAGAGTTGCATTCATGCATTTTAATGTCAATGTAAAAATGGTTTTCCCAGATTTTTTTCTTTTCAATCAAATCCCCCAAAATATGTCTAATCACTCCCAGACTCAGTTACTTAAACATTTCACAATATTGTCACTTCTGTAGTAAAACAGAAAGAAACCTGCATTCAGTAAATCAGAGAGCCACACTCTAGCAACTTAGAACTTTATTTTGATGAGAGAAAATTCTTGAACTCCATTTCCAACCTCATTTGTGCATGGATGATCTGGCCTGTCACATGGGTATATGCCATTGTCCGGTATATATAGGATTCGTTATTTTGTTGGTAAACCACTCCTGTAGCTTACAATCCAACAGAGGCAACCTGTACACAATAACTAATATTGTGATATCCGGAAGCTCAGGGTTGGGCCATAGTGCATGCCGTGTGCACACTAGACCCTCAGCTTGTTGAAAGAATGACATAGGTTGGTAAAATGAACATTAAAAACTCTGCTGGACAAGTTCGGAGGGCTGGGGGCTCACTGCTTCCCGGGTGAGTGGGGAAGATTTTGTGGAGGAAGTAACAGCTGAAGTAAAACTGAAGGATAACCAAAGTGGAAATGAGAATGGGAGGAAGGCACTCCTGCTTGGAAAGAAAATACTAACCAACATAACAGGAACATGAAAGGTATATTTTGAAAATGAGAAGTAAAAGTTTTCCCAGGAGCAAAGACATAATGACAGTTTGAGAAATAAGCTGAGAGGGAGGATCCTGGTTGTAGAGAATGTTGGATGCCAGGCTGGGATTGGATTTTACATCAAACTAAAAGTAGGGCCTTGGCTGAAAGCCTTTGAGCAAGGCATGATCAAAGATCGTGGCAGAGAAACACTAGTTGCTTCTCTGCATTTGACTATCACCATCATCATCTTCCAAAAGCTGTACAAAAAAAATAAACAGTTTCAGCCTTCAAGGGCTGGTCATCTAAAAACCTCCACTTAATTTGTTCCGAAGTCTCAGCTCCATGGGGCACGGGGAGTTTTTCTGGAGTTTTGGGAAATCCTAATGTCCTTAGATCCTATTAGGGTCTCTGACATATTAAAGGACTCCCCATTAGTTCCTGCCTCTGTACTTTTGCACATGCCATTCACGCTGTGTTCTTTCCCTTCCAAGGTTCTCCCTCAAAACCCAACTCAACACTCACCTCCTCTGGACGGACTTCTAAGACTGTGATTTCATGTATCTGTTTGCTCCATTATTTAGGAAGCCCATCTCCAACATCTTGATGCTACGTTTAATTTCTTTAAATTACAAAATATACAAATTCTTGTATATTTACATGTCTAACCACTCTGTAATAGCGTTTAGGAAAGATACTACGTCCTCCAGCCCCTTTATATCCTCCACCCAGGACTTGCCTCCCATCCCCCTCTGCCCACCCAACTTCACAGTTCAGTGCAGTACACTTGGTGAGTGCTGCTGGTTTCACAGCTTGCCCTGAACAACAAAGGATTTCTTTGGAGCTGAAGTCCTATGGCATTCATGGAGTATGGGTTTTCACCTCTCTTTGGCTCCACCTTCTTTTCACCAACATGTGTAGAGCTTCTAGAACAGTCCACACCAAGTATGCCTCCTCCATATCCTTACTGTCTGTTTCTGTGGGTCTGCTAGTGATGATCGGAATATAGGCTATTAATGCGGTCATGCCTTTGATAACCTGAGACTGGGCAGCGTGAATAGTAACCATTCAGAACCAAACCAAACCAAGCTAAACCAAACCAAACCACCCTCTTATTTTACCCAGGCTTAATCTTTAAGAAGTGTTTCTCCCTAACTCACTTCTGCTCATCTTTATCTACTCTCTCATACTTGTGACTAACAGTGGTAGGGACACTCCACCCTCACACACACCTAATTCCATCCCTCCAAACTTAGTGTTCTCCAGAGCCTGTTTGTCATGTGACCTGCTGTGGGGAGAGGCCCAGAGGCTCAGAGAGGGAGTTTGTGATGCCAGATGGACAAGGCATATTTTATCTCCAGGTCCCAGCATGGTGAAAATCATAGCACCTGAGGTTTTGGAGCTGGCTATCTTCCTTGGAAATTGTGGCCTCCAAAAATGTGTCTTAGGCTGCCTCTCCCTGCGTGCATCGGCTTTGACTGTCACCAACTGTTGCTTCAGGCTGAGTCCCACCTCACTGGATGCAAATCAAAACAGAGCTCAGAGTCAAGTCTGGGAAGCAAGTCGGAGTGGTTTGATTTGCATGGAGGAGCTTTAGTTGCCGCCAGTGAAGCCAGCCAAATTTCCTGGGCTCCCCAGCCCTCCGGAAATAAGCCTCAGAGCTTGGGGGCCTGGGCCCAACAGGGTGGGCGTGATTTGAATGTTCACTGCCACAGCTGCTGCGCCCGGCACTGGTCCCCGCCATCGGTTTCGCTCCATTTTACTGCCTCAGAATCCCCCTGTGCATGTTAGTGGTTAATACAGCAGCCAGGAGACGCCAGACAGCTCTCGGCACCTGGTTCAAATTTAAGGCTCATTTACACATGATGTCACACACGCATTGTCAGCGCAAGGGAGGTCAGGATGGTTCATTTTGGGAAGGTTTGCATTGTTGAGTCTTTACAACACTCACTGCTATTAATGCCTTAACCATCTGACTTGGATTTCGGTTTTCTGGCATGAGGTAATCCCAGGCACTAGATTTATATGCTGAATGGGAAGCCAGCAGTGGTGGCTAAACATGCTGGTTTGCAGATCTGCACCTCTGGAGCCTTGGGATGGAATTAGAGGGCCACATGGCATGTAGCAAATCATGGAGGTTTTGAGCAAGAGGGGAATTAGCCAGACCTGGAAGCAGGGGCCGTGGAGGGGGTGTCGTCTGAGGCAGGAGGCGTGATTGAGGGATAGAAACCGAAGCAAGTCAGACAAGGGTCTAAGCCCAGAAGCCATGGGGATTATTCTAGTTTGGTCAGTGTTTTAGGTCATTAATTGACCCATCGTTTTGGTCACCATCCATAGAAATTCCAAAGCCATCTTCTCAGGCCCAATTCAAGTGTCTCATGTTCATGAAGCCTTTCCTGATCACCCAGCCCGTGCTGATTCCTCTCTCGAATCTCTAAGTACCTTTATCAGCAAAATAAGACAACTAACAATTACTGAGTCCTTAACCTGTGCTACCAGCTCATTTTACCCTCGCAACAATCCTATGCAGAAGGCACTATTATTCCCTTGTACAGGTGATGAAACAGCTTCAGAGAGATTCAACAATGTGTCCAGTGTCAGAGCTGGTTAGAGTCAGGATGGAAGACTGATTCCAAAGACCAGGTTCTGAACCCTTGGAGTAGGCTACATACTATGCCGTAGTGCTACACTGCCTGTAGTACTTAGTACAATAACATGGACGAGAAGTACATGCCCAGGGAACGCCACAGGGGAGTACACGGTAGTGCTATCTGATGCCTCACGTGGATATGCGTTCTCTTGCCTGCTGTAAGTAATTGCCCGGCAGGGACCATCACTTCTGCTTTTCTGTACCCCCTGACTTCCTAGCACAGTGGCCCTCAAAGCATGCTCAGATGGATGGATACCAGTCCCCTCAACCCTCACCTATGCTATTTTCCTACCTAAAACATATGAAAATATTGAGATCTTTGAATAGCCAGCTTCTAGCCTCCAGAACTGTGAGCAAATAAATTTTTTATTGTTTAAGCCACTCAGTCCAGGGTATTTTGTTATGCATCCCTAGCAAATGAGTACACTAAGCCTGAGGGTACTTCACTACCCCTTGGTGATTTCCTAAAACCTTGCTGAGGAAGTTACATTGTAAAGGCCCTTTACTACACTTTTGGGCATGTCATCTGTTTCTTGCTGGGACCCTGACTGGTATACAAGCTTAGACTCCAACAGGAAGGCTTAGTGAGAAGGCAAGAAGGTACATCGCTGAAAGCAGTTCCCACCTAAAGGTGCCCCCACCCTCCCATCCTGTGAGCCCACCTGGGTACTGGTGCTACTGTGAGGTATTTCCTTTCCCTAGGTGCTGAGTGCCTTTGGGCTAATCATACCCTAGGAGCTTCAATTTTCCTATCTGTAAAGCAGAGATAAAAACTACCTCTTAGAGGGTATTTGGAGGTGAATGTTGGATGTAAATATGAATTAACTGAGAGAACCCTACAAAGAAACAAAGTGACCTTCTGTAGCATATCCATAAGCAAGTTCATTGACAAATATGCACAAAGCATTGAAATCTTTGAAGGCAAGAGAATGAAAGGCTGCCCCGAGTGTAGCAGGGGAGGCTCTGCTATTTGCTCAGAACTCCCTGTTAACTCTTTGTTAAAAAGAAAAAACCAAATCAACTTTTATTTCACACAGATACAGCCCCCATGTGTACAACAGGTGAATATCTCATCTCTTTGCTTTGTCCTCCTTTTTGTTTGAGAGTGAAGTCAAAGGAACTAGTTGGAGGCCAGAGCAGCTCAGACACCGAAAAAGGTACGCAGTGTGCAGTGGCAACAGATGGTGTCTGATGCGGGGTCGGTGAGCCGAGGAGTCAAAAGAAAGATTTCTTAGACTCTCAAGATCTGGCAGTAGTGCTCTTTTATTTAGAGAATAGTGTGGAATAGCATGGGGACAGGACCCATGGGCAGGCAGAGCTGGTGCGTGGGGACAGGACCCACGGGCGGTCAGAGCTCCTGCTGCTGCCGCATGGGGACAGGACCCATGGGCAGTCAGAGCTCCTGCTGCTGCCCCCACTGGCATGGGGACAGGTCCCATGGGCAGGCAGAGCTGGTGTGTGGGGACAAGACCCACAGGCAGTCAGAGCTCCTGCTGCTGCCCTGAGTTGAGGGTTAGGGCTAATTTTATAAGGCATGGGTACGTGACTTATTTTTACTGGAGAAAAGAAAAGATGATGTAAAAAGTCATTAAATGATTTCAGTGCAGATGGGGTCTGGTTATTGTGCGGTCATATAACTTTAGATACGAATCTGGCCATATAGATCGGCATGTAGGTGAGGATGCCCTGGGCTTCTCTCCCTGGGGCGGTCCTAATTCATACCATAAAAAAAGTCCACTGGGTCGTATAGTTTGGCGTGTAGGCCAGGTCACCTTGGGCTTCTCTAGCTGGGGCAGCCTTAATCCACATCAGTGGCGTCTGGATCCTATTTTCTATTTCCAATAAATGAGGCTTCTCAAGCATGTTATCTTCACCTGCAAAAGCTGAGAGTCTTCCCTGCCCCCCACAGCTGCAAATAGGGAGCTGTTGACTTTATACATGGTGATGCTGCTAGAACGGGGGCAGGTCCCACCCTCCCAGGCTGCAACTGTGAGGGGAGGGATAGGCGCTGGGGATTGAGACAGGGCCTGGAAAGTGAAGGGGCCCAGCTGGCTTCTTGCATCCTTTTTGCCCTCTGTAAGCTGGGCTCTCTGCCAGCCCTTCCCAGCACGCGAAGGAGACCCAGTCTTCCTCCTCAGTTGGACCTCTAGCTCTCCACAAAGCAGAGCTGGCTCCTGGAAGGATGGTACCTCCAAGCTGACAGGAGCACCTTTTTGTTAGTGTATAATGTTCTCCCTCCAATTCTCATTAGATGTGGCCTCCACTAAAGTATTCTTGTGATATGAAAAGCGTATTGAGAACTGAAATGATCTTGTGTGTTAGCCAGGTGAAAAGAGAATGAATAGCTCAAGACGTTGAGATCTAGGAGTGTCACCTCCACTTTTATAAAAAAAAAAAAAAAAAAACTCCAGCAAACTGCAAGCTTACTACTTTTTTTGAAAGCTGAGGTCAAAGGGCAATCAACTAGCCTGCAATCTAAGGATCGATGGAGGCTTGTGGAGAAGCACGGTCCCTGCTTACCTGGGTGCAGCTGCAGCCAACAGAAGAATTCACCTGGGGCCGGTAAAGACTTAGTGGAGAGTGCGGGCTGTGAGGGAGTGTGCAGACCTGGGGGCTACAAGCCTAGAGGGAGTTTGCATTTTCTTGCAGGCTTTTCTTCACGGAGCCCATCAGGCACTCACAGAAGAGACTGGCCGAAATCCTGAGAAAGAATCCCTCCGCGGTGCAGGTCTGGGGAGGGGAAAAACCCACCGCAGAGGGGCCTGAAACGGCCCAGGCCCGCCCCCCGCCCCCGCCCCCGCCCCCGCCCCCGTCCCCGTCCCTTCTGGAGCAAAAGCCTTAATTTGCAGGCGAAAGGGCCAAACACTGTTTCCCTTTGAGCACTGGCAAAACAGAGGGAAGGAAACGGAAAAGCAAGGCCAAAACCCTCCACCCTGAGGAACCGGCAAGAATTCAGACAACTAAAGCGAAGACTTTGTTGCCAGCAGGTATACTCTACAAGAAATGCTAAAGAAGTTCTTGAGGCAGGAGGAATGTGATGCAAGATAGAAACACGTGTCCAAACAAGGGTGTGAAGAGCCCTGGAAGTTGAATAAACGAGGGAAAAATACATTTAAAATTTTAAATTGTTGTAAAGGATAAAGGAGTGTCAAGAGTGAAATCAGCAGCAGTGTGTTATGCGTGTGGAGGATACATAAAAGCAAAGTGGATAATGGCACAAATGTTGGGAAGAAGCAACTGGCAGTATACTATTGCAAGGTCCTTACATTATGCATGTTAAAAAATAAAATTCAACTGAGTAGATTTTAGAGATCTTATTGGCTTTGTTCAACGACTCATGCATCGGGCAGCATCCAATCTAACGGGAAGGAGCTCCGAGGAGGTGTACAAGAGGAAAGACATTTTAGGCAGGAAGGAGCAGGAACAAAGAAGTTATAGGCAAAAAAGTAGCTTGGTCGTGGCAAAGTCACTTTCCTTTAGGGGACGGCAGGGGTCTGTCAGGCAGCTGACCTCCCCAGTGCTGAGCAGACGATTCCTGATTGGCTGGTTTAAGATTCCGTTTCCGGGAGAACCAAAACCGTAATTAAGTTAAGTCTGGGTTTGGTGATGTGAGGCTTAGCGTAAGCGACTTCATTTGGGGCCTGTTGTCTTGCTTTTAACAATTCCACCCTTTTGATTGAGACTAACTGAGAGATGTGACAAAAAATTTACGACAAAGTGCTGCTTCCACCTACCGCTTTGGAATTCTCGCAGTTCTTGATGAGTCTCTATGTGGTATTCACAGGTCACGATGTCAGGTTCACGTTCTTTAAGTGGGTCCTTCTCTTTGTTCCTTTTCTGACATTCTGTTTTTAGGGAGATCATTTGCTTGGTGGTTAGTGGCTGCAAACATGCATTTAAAGCTTCTGAGAGAATACTGTGCACCAGGGAGACTACTATGATTATTATAAGCAGATGATTCCCAATGTCTGGAGTGCACTTCAGAGCCATGGACCCTCGACTTCTCCAGAAGCATCACTCCAAGTGCAGCAACTGGTATTGTCCATAGCAGATACCTCCTTACTCAGGTAAAAGATAATCAAGGGCTATCCTATTATCAAAAACAACTTTGTCCAGAGAGCCTAGGGATTTTTGTCGGGCAAGTATTGCTTTAGCAGCAGATTCTGCATTATCTTTAAAAGTTAAGGGAAAGTGCCTGATCATAGCCTCGTTTGCACTCACTCTTAGCCAGGGGAGTAGAGTTCTGCCAAAGGAGGCAAATTTTGAATCATGATGCCTCGTGGTAATTCCCATTTCAGTCTGTGGCTCAGGACTAGAAAGGCGACAGCCATGAAGGCCAGTAAAATTTAAAATTTAAGGATCTATAGACCACACAGGCGGTTTTATTCTGGTTATCCTTGCCTCATATCCCTTTCTTTGTATAGAGCCTGGATGCATGGTTCCTCAGGTTTGGGTTTGTTAACTAGAGACAAGGAAAGGGACCCCTGGGGTTAGGGAATCTGACATGATGGAGAGGGGGCTGAGTTTGTTCCAGAGAAACTGAGGCATTGGAAATCAGGGAGGAGTTTGTGACGGGCAGGACTACAGGATCACCACCATGTAGCAAATCCAACCATGGTTTGGAGGTTGAATTACCCCTCTTTGCAATGGCCTGAGATATGTGAACAATGGCGTGGTTTTTCCAGGCCATAACTAAGCAAAAGGTAGACAAAAGAATCATAAAGACCTTCGTGGTGTAAGAATTAGGAAAAGGACAGTCAGAGAGGGAAGAAGGAATGGAAAGAAATGTTCTTCATCCAACATCTTAGGAGGAAGCCGTCTATTGCAATGCTGGCTTCTTCTCTTCCTGGTGAATTTGATTTTGAGGTCTCTAGCATTTGCACAGGACAAGATGTCAGGAGGAGCCTTCTTATGTTGTGAAATATGGACCCTAGGTTTGACATTTTGTAATTTGACAATGATGTCAGTGAACAAGAGTACTTGGTAGAGTCCTTTTCACAAATCTCACTTTTGCAAAAGCATCCAAGTAAAGCAATAACTGTCTGTAAATGACGAAAAAAGCAACTTCAAAATACCCATGGTTAAAGATGTGATGAGAGTTCATTATAATTGAATTGACAAGGAAATTTGGTTATTTTTTGTGACATACAACATTTTAAGATAATACTAGAATTATGACTGATAGCATTATACCAGGACATAGATTTCTATTCCTAGATATTATATTATAGATGTTATATTAATAACATGCATCCATACAAATATAACCTAAGCAGGTCTAGCATCATTTCTTATTTGATAATGCTTCTCATGTAATTTAACATCTCAAATAAACCTAATTAGTTTAACATCTTACCAGATGAGAGACAAATCCTTTGAGATTTTTGAGATTTTCCAGGGGTCCTCTAAGAAATCTCAAACTTAGTTTGAGATCAAAAGACTCCATTTAAAATTTGATTTGGGAGAAGTTTGTCAAAAATATTTATTTATCTATTTATTTATTTATTTGGTGAGGCAGATTGTCCCTGAGCTAACATCTGTGCCAGTCTTCCTCTATTTTGTATGTGGGACGCCACCACAGTGTGGCTTGATGAGCAGTGTGTGAGCCTGCGCCTAGGATCTGAACCCATAAATCCCAGCACTGAAGCAGAGCACACAAACTTAATCACTATGCCACGGGGCCGGCCCCCTCAAAAATATTTATTTAACCAAAGTGACAATTACGGACTTCAGAAGCAAATACAGAAAGTTACTTAGTTGTAAAAAAAATCTAGCTCTTTTAATGTTGAGAAGACAGGGTTTAAGTAATCAAATACCTGATAAAGACAATGTGAAGCACAGTAAATTGTTTTGGTGAGACAAATCTTTAGTGTTCAGGTAGATTACCCAAAAGGTAAACAAAAACACCTTCACAATCTCTTTTCAAGAGCAGACCAAGAGTCCAAGAAAACTTTATTGTTTAAACAGAGAGAAAATCAAATTCTAATTTTGCACCCGTGTACTTTTGACATTAAAATTTATTTTTCAAAACTTAAGTAAATCCATTCCAATCTTAGCCAGTTTGGCCACCCATAAAATTTCTTTCCCAAGATCCCTTTTCCACAAACCTTCTACTACAACTTTTTAAATATCCTTTCAGATTTTGTCCTATGTTTTCCCTCTCTCATTCTAGAACAACCAGTCATTCTACTTTTTTAACCTAGTTTTCATACATGGTTATTTCCTTTCACCCTCATTATTTCTCAGTAGTGTTTTACATGTATTGATTAGAATTATTGACTTCAGGATCCATTACTCCTAATGAAAACTAAGAAGCAAGCAATTGTGGACCATCTGTTACCCTAGCATTCTGCCGACTGGCAAATTTATAAGTACATTTCCTAATTTCCAGAAGTATAATCTTCCTCTTAGTAAATTCTTCAATGTGGCACAAGACATGTTTACTAATAGACCCAAATATCTTCAGCTCCTCTGTAAACGGAAGCCAAATATGGATAAACTTATATCCAGTAATTAATCTAATTACTGAAACATATGTTTTAGTATTTTATCTTATTTGGAAATGATCTAGATATTCAATGAATATTAATCAATTAACTTATCTCAGTATAACTTTAAGGTTTCAAGTCACCAAAAAGATTTTGCAAAATTTTTTTAAGTAGACACATAATTATTGTTGAAAAGTTCATTTATAAACTTTTATTTTACTTACATCTATTTAATTTACTTGTTCTTAATAATTATGTTTAGATTAGTTATGAAAATTTCCTGAAACGTTAAGCAGCTAACCATCATCTTAAGTTATCTTTCTTGCTGACCATTTCTGTGACAGAGATAACTGAGCTTATTTGACTTTTAGTAAACCTAGGTAGAATAAAAGTCTTATATTTAGTGCTGGTAACTCTAAGACATGCCTGTTTTAATTAAACCAAAAAATTTAAAATACCTTTCATTTACTGAAGATAATCCTGGATCATGTGCACTTGAAAAACATTTGGATTAATTCCTATATTTCTGAAAGTATACTTAATTTATATAGTTTTTATATAACTTGTTTGTCTTTAAGCAATGAAATAGAGTTCTTTACAAATTAATTTTAGCAATACCATCTGGAGATAGAAAAATATATCATGTCTATAACATACACTCATGCGTACACAGACGTGCATGAACATACAGATGCAAATACAGCTCTTACAGCTTTCATTTTAAAATGTGAGCCATGAGACAGATATGGTAATGCAAAATTCACTAATTTATAAAAGAACAGTTGGATTCAAATCATGTTTCTGGAAGATGAACTAAGTTAAGATTACCTGCTCAGGTAGCTAACGCTTTTCACTAGTATTTGTGGTGAAGATTTTAAAGATTTTTCAAAGGCCTAGTTTTCAAATGACTTTTCTTTTTTCCCTTCTTATAAGAATTACCTTGGTTCCTAGAGAAGACCAAGTAGAACGTTTACATCACAAAAGGCACAGAAAAAGAATGTAAGTTCCATCAAGAAGCATTTTTCTTCCCTAAGTCCAGATCTTTTACAATATTTACAAGCCTTTTGAGATGAATAGGAGAGGTTTTGGGATTAATAAAAAGGATAAGTGGGCTTTGAATTGCTTCTAGAGCTGCATTTTTGTTCTTGTAAAGACTCAGTTTATAAGACAAGGACAGTTGTTTTTAATTCCGTAAAGAATTGGGTTATAAAAACATCAAGGGGTTGACCCACCCATACAACTACATTATCTTCAATTTGCTTCTTTCTATCAGGGAAATCCTCAACCAAGATGGAAATTAAAAGATTCCTGTGTTCTAAGTTTAGAGTTATTTGTCTTTGGAAAATTTTCTTTCCCTCTGGATATATAGTTTCATTTTGTTTAGAGGAGAAGGCCTAAATAAATGTTCCTATCAGGCTCTGAATGTCAGCTTCCAATCTGGCCAACTTCTGACAATAGAGCTATGTAAAAAAAAAAATTCCTTTCAAATATCTTGTCAAGTTTCAGCTGGGAGAAATAGTAAATGTTCCTGGCAGCATGGAACAACCCCTTGAACACAAGGAGCATGCAAAGATACTACCCTCCCAAGATCCAGAGTCAAGAAAGACTCAGTTCCCCTGAGAGCTAGCAATAGTCAGTAGGACCCTAGCCATAAATGGAGCGCAGTGAGGGCTGGCCCCAAAGCTGAGTGGTTAATTTCTCGTGCTCCACTTCGGTAGCCCAGAGTTTTGCTGGTTCGGGTCCTAGGCATGGATCTAACACTGCTCATCAGGCCATGCTGAGGTGGCATCCCACATACTAGAGCCAGAAGGACCTGCAATTAGAATATACAGCTATGTACTGGGGGGCACTGGGGAGAAGGAGAAGAAAAAAAAAGGAAGATTGGCAACAGATGTTAGCTCAGGTGCCAACCTTTAAGAAAAAAAATGGTGTACAATGCACATTTCTGTCTGGCCATATTTTGGGGCTCCCCAACGTGATGGTTGAGCTGCCTGCAAACACAAGAACTGACAACTTGCTTGCCCCAGGCAGGCAGAAAGCCAAGCCAAGTTCTCAGGACACAAAACAAGACAAACAGTAGGCAATAACTGTCTTTGGGAGAGAATGGATCAATAATCAATGGGTACCCCAAAATCAAATTCACAATAGTCTGAATTTGGAAAGGAAGGGACAATATGGAATTTTACCTTCCTCTCCTCCCCTGGCACTGCAGAGATCTGAGGGAGCTGACTTTGGTAAGAATTCTTGCCCTTCACCAGCTTCTGGCAGTTTTCCCAGGTTCCCATCTGCAGGCTCCAGAATGAGTGGGGTTTAAAGTCGAGAGTGTAGCTCTGGTATCTGCCAGAATTTGGCAAGATTTTCCACTAATTTTAATTTTAGTTTCCCCTTGGATTTTTAAGAGAATAATTGGTAGACATTTACCGGAGAATTTCTCCCAGTCCTTTCCTTCCTGGGAGGCAACCACATGGGGGCCATCTTTTGAGGATAGATATGGGGGTGCTCAATTAGTGTGGAAGGATTTGACAACATTTTTAAGGATAACTTTTCTCTGGTGTCCTGGTTGCATTGAAATGAGATACCAATTTCTAGGCCAGTGTTTTGATGATGGACCCCCAGGAGGGTGCAATGGGGAGGGCCCAGGTGTTGTTTTAGGTTTTGGGCCTTGGAGCTCTTGCAGCTATGAGGTCGCTAACTTGGTGGACTTTTGTCTATGGTCTTGTAGTGTCTTCAGAGTGGAAAGGCAATTCAGACAGGATTAGTAGACTGAGCACTCAGATAGGGTAGCGTAGAGGGGAGTAGCAGGAGCCACATCAGTCTTGGAGCCTTTTATTTTAAGTACATGTCGTGTCTTTAATTTTTCATTAGCCTTTTGCAGTGAATCTTTCAATGAAGCTATTTGGAATCTTGAAGGCTTCTGCATGCCAATTAAACTAGGTATCCCATTCTCTTTGTTTGATTTAAGAGCATTTGCTGTCAAGTGCACTTCTTAAATGAATGATCTTGTCTAATTGGAATGTTCTCCATAATAGGCATTGTAATTCTAGGTTGTCTTAGTAAGATTTTGCCATTTTTGTAGATATCTACAACTCCCAGGACCACAGTTCTTAGACATAAAATAAGCAGGTGTGTCGGAAGGTGGTGTGCTCAATTCTTTGAAACTTGAGGATCCCATTTCTTTAGCTAAGCCTTGGTGCTTTTGAAGTCAAATTAATACTTAAGAGGGATGTGCTGCTGGGTCGGAGATTTCTTGGTGGTTTACAGTGTACCTAGTTGCAGGGAAATTTTCTTTTTTTTCTTTTCCTTTTTTTTTTTTTTTGAGGAAGATTAGCCGTGAGCTAACTACTGCCAGTCCTCCTCTTTTTTTTTTTTTTTTGCTGAGGAAGCCTGGCCCTGAGCTAACATCCATGCCAATCTTCCTCTACTTTATATGTGGGATGCCTACCATAGTGTGGTGTGCCAAGCGGTGCCATGTCCGCACCCGGGATCCAAACTGGTGAACCCCGGGCCGCCGAAGCAGAACATGCGAAGTTAACCACTGTGCCACCGGGCTGGCCCCTGCACGAAAATTTTTTTGAGGTTGGTAGGTGACCTAGTGTTGTTCTAGTCTGTGACCAACTTATCCTAGCAGAGAGTCTTAGAGTTAAGTGGTGAGTGCTCTAACAGCTTTTAAGTGCTTGACCCAAGCCCACCAATTTTGCAGCTTTGCAAAAGGCTTCATTTCTTCATTTCCGATCTATGTGTTCTTTATTTCTTTTTATTAACTTATTGCAGTAGCTAGGGCTTCCAGTAAGATGTTGAATAGGAGTGATGAGAGAGGATATCCTTGTCTTGCTCCCAGTGTTAGGAGAAAGCACTTGGTCTTTTACAATTAGATATGATGTTAGCTGTAGGTTTTTTTGTAGGTGTCTTTTACCAATTTGAGGAAATCCCCCTCTATTTTGCTGAGAGTCTTTCTCATGAATTGATGTTGACATTTGACAAATGCTTTTTCTGCATCAATTTATATGATCGTATGGTTTTTCTTCTGGCTGTTAATATGGTGGAAGATATTGATTGATTTTTAAAAAAATATTAAACCAGCCTTGCTTTCCAGGATAAACCCCATTTATTCATGATGTATTATTCTTTCTTTTTTACCCCAAATTTCCAATTTTTAAATATTGACACAAGCAATTTTAATTATCCATTTATCATTTACTTGGTGTATATCCCTTGTACTAATCTTTTTATATACTCCTAATATCATTTTAAGAATTTCTGCATCAATGTTCATGTGGGATATTAGTCTATAGTTTCTTAAACTATCTTTGTCTGATTTTGACATCAGGGTAATGCTGGCCTCATAAAATGGGTTGAGATGTGTTACCGCTCTTCTGTTTTCTAGAATATATTGTGTATAATTGGTGATATTTCTTTTTTAAATGTTTGATAGAATTTTCCACTGGAACTCATCTGGGTCTTTTTTTAGGTTCTTTCTTTCTTTATTGTTTAATTGTTCAGATGTTTGTAAGTATAATTCAATTTCAGCAGTTTGAATATAATGTGTCTTGCTGTGCTTGCTTTTTTATTCATTTATTTTGTATTTATCTTGCCTGAAGTTCTCTGAGATTCTTAGATCTGTGGCATGATTTCTTTAATTATTTTTGGAAAATTTTGTCTACTATCTCTTCAAATGTTTCTTCCACCTTATTTTTTCTCTTTTCTCTTTCTAGAATTCCAATTAGAGTGTTTGATACAGCTCTTGGATTCTCTGTTATTTTTCTGTCTCTTTGTGTTTAGTTTGATTATTTTGGTTATTTCAATTGTCCTATCTTCAAATTTAGTGATTGTTTCCTCAGCTGTATCAAATCTATTGATAAGCCCATCAAAGGCATTCTTCATCTTTGTTACTAGGTTTTCTTATTTCTGACATTTCCACTTGGTTCTTTCTAATGGCTTTCATCTCTCTGATAAAATTCTCCATCTGTTCATACATATTATCCATCTAGGCCTCTAATACACTAATCACAATTATTTTAAATTCCTTATTTGATAGTTCTACCCTCTGGACCATCTCTCAGTCTGGTGCTTTGTCTCTTGACAGTGAATTGCTTTTTTCTTGCTTTTTTGTGTTTCTCCTAATTTTTGGTCGGATGCCAGACATTGTGTGTAGAACAGAGAAGACTGAGTTAAATAGTATTTGTGCCTGGAAATGGGCATGTATCTTCTGCTAGATCGAGTAAATAAAGCAGGATTTGAGCTGGTCTTGGGTTTTGTTCTTGCTGTGGTTGTATTCAGTGCACTATTAGGTTCAAATGCCGTCAGTATTACCTTATGCTTATGGTCGTGATTGGGGTGTCAGAGGGTTTTTCTCAATGTTCTTTCTTCACCCATAGATTTCAGCCTTCGCTTTCTATCTATGTCTCAGGAAGACTCCTTCTCCATGCTCTTGCCCCCACAGGGTGGCCTACAGTTGCTTGTCACTCAGTGCTGGGGAATGTGGGGTGTGTTTGGTCCTAGTACAGTCTCAGGCTCAGGCAGGCCCTGTGTCTGTGTCTCAGGAGGGGGTCTTTCTCAGAAATCTCACCCCTCCTCCCTGTAGCAGTTGAATTCTGCCTTATATCTTGTGCAAGAGAGATTGTCCTGCCGCTTTCCCACTGATAGGAGACCTCTTACAGGATTCTGGGCCCAGCACTCTTTCCTGCCCTTTCCCCAGGGCTAGAGGGTCTTTTGTCTCTTACCCTTTCCCCAGCTGCAGTGAGTCTTTCCCTGTGCCCTGAGTGCAGCCGAGTTTCCAGCCCTTCCCTAGTGGCTGAAGGGAAGAAGGGTCTAGGTGTCGCCTTGTGCCTTTCCCTCAGCAGTGTTGCCCCCTTCCGTAGGCCTGCACATGGAGGGAGGCTGCTTTGGTCTCCTGCCCTGCTTTCAATCGTTTTTCAAGCAATGGTGGAGAGGCCTGTGGAGAAGAGCTTGCAAGTGGGTGTGAATTCCTTTTGTATTTGCAGTGCCCGGGGGTTCTATACCCTCATGCTAGTCCACTTTTGGCCTGTAGCAATTTGTTACAATTTTTAGCTGAATTCTTTTTTTTTTTTTTTTTGCATGGTAACCGGTGCCTCTTCTTCCTATACTCAACCACAGGTAAGACTTTGTTTATGTCCCCTCTTTCCTTGGAGGGGCTGTCTGCCCTTAGATTTCAAGCTTTTTGATTCCCTATGACCTAAGCTGTCTGATGGATTCAAGAAAATTTACAGTTTTATGGTTCATCTGACTTTTCTTTTGTTTTTGTTGTTAGGATGGGAGAGGCACTATTTTCACCTTTCTACATGCTAGGCAGGAGTGGAACTCATATGTTTTCATATCTAATCAAACATGTACCCCCTCCTTATTCTTGTTTTAAAATTTTTTCTTGGCTATTTTCATGTATTTATTCTCCTAAATACACTTTAGAATCATTTTGTCAAGCTCCTCATCTCCCAACCTCTCCAAAAAAAAATCTTTTGGGATTGAAATGGTGTTAAAATATGTAGACTAATTTGGGTCCCAGATAGTGTTGAAGCTCCCATCCCCCAGATCTGAACACAGCAGCCAGAGCAGATGCTGTGATTGGAAGGATCCTTGAAAGCCTCTAAATCCTATTCATTTGCTCTGGTGCCTTGAAATTCCTGCATTAGAGGTAAGAGAAATATTTCCATAATCTTAGGGAATTCAAATGTATACAATTTGTCTAGGAAGTACCAGTATAATAACCAATTTGCAACCATCACTCCACTTACAAATTAAGGCCACAGAACTAGACAAAGTTTTGTGTGAATTGAGTGAGTGAATGTGTGTGTAAAGAAGGGAGAAAGATTCTGTTAAGAACGTGTGAGCTGGAGGGGAAATTACTGGATCTGGAACTGGGAGCACCTGAGTGGTTGAAAATGAGGACACTGAACCTCCTGTGGAGAGGGACAGCGGGAGCAAAAGCCCCACGGCCACCTCTGTGGTCATCACACTTCAATCTGGCAGCCAGAGGAAAGCCTGCACCGGGGCAGACGAGACTCCTCAGAGCAGTTGGGCATGACTGGGCACAAGGCCTACCGTGTGTGAAGGAGGAAAAAGTTCCCCAGGAGGAACCAGCAATTATCACACCTATCGATTTGTACTCCCATGGCCCTTGCAACTATGACTCTCTTGGAATCAAATGAAACAAACCATCAACAGTTTCAGGAAGACTTTTCCAGTAGGGGAAATAGAGAAAGAAAAAATTCTGAGAAAGAAAAGGAAAAAACTTCTTGATGTTTTCCACAGGCAGCTTTAGAAAGAGAAAGAATGATGCAATTCAATAAAAGACGACGATCCTTGGTTGACCCAGGACATTTCACAGACCGAAGGCCAGAGAACGCAGAAGGGGCCGACGCCACATGCAGGCCTCAGTTTTGATTTTTAAGATGCAACAATTTTTTGTAAATTAATATTTAATTCTCGACCAATTCCAGCACCTCATTAAGGAGGGGCCTGTTCTCTGCCAAACTCTTCCACGGGAACCTGCTGGGTTGGAGTGTAGGTGTCAGCAAACTTTTCCCAGTGTGCTCTAGTGGGGAAATATTTATTTTGCAACACTCCTCCCTGACCAAAAATACAATTATGTGACATGTTTTATATGACCAAGGGGATTCGGACTAAGATTTCACATCCGTAATGTACCCTAATACTGAGAAACTCAGTTTTTTCAATGTCTTTTCCTTGGCATGGACAGGGTGCTGCGTCCTGGAAGAATGGCGCTTCATGGGAATTTCTCTTTAGCCCTGAGAAAAAAATAGTTTGGGAGCATATATGACTGTGTTTGGTTTGGGATCTTGAATCCTGGAAGGTCTCGGAAGGAGGCAAACGGGTGTGTGAAATTATTATTATTAGTTACTGCAAATTCATTTCATAATGGCCTGTAAAAATACACATATTCCACTTCTGAAGCTGCTATGCCTTTACTACAAGTATTTTTTTTTAAACAAGAAACTTTCCACAAGGTCATTTTCTGCTTTTAGAGGGATAACATTGAGAGCAAGGTATAAAGGATCTTTGCCAGAATAATTACCATTTATGGCAAAGATCTCCAAGATTTTACTTGGAGTTGAAGACGCTGGCACTGCCCCTGCTCTGTGGACACACACCACACTCATCCAGCAGCCATGGGAAAGCTGGCCGCCCTGCTAGGCAACGCTGCACATTAATATGAATCATATGTTCTAGAGGGTGAGCTGTGATTATCTGCTAAGTGAAGGCTCTGTCAGGAGAAGCCAGAGGAATGGCAAGAGCATGCCAACCCGAAACCCACGAAGGGGTCCCAACCCTTTTTCATCATCCCCTTTTATGTGTTAGAACATGTTCCTTAGGCACTTCCATGGCATGGGTGTCAGGACTCAGTGTCCCCAGCACAAGGCCAAGCAGAGTTTATGAGCAGAGAGATCATTTACGCGGCTGTTGAATCTGGAACGCATGGCAATTAAGTGATTTGGAATCACTAGAAAGAGGGATAGAGATGTGTTATGGCTGAAGGCAGAACTTGGGCTGATGTTCAAGAGACTAGCCAAACAGCTTCTGCCCGAATTAGTGTCCTGCTGGTAGTTCTGTTAGGAAGGACTATCATTCGTCACTAAAATAAGGCCTTTTATTAGAAGATCATTGTTTTTGTATAATAGTGATGTTATGAAACTGGTCAGAGGGAGATATGTTATATATACCAGTGAAAATCAAATTCACAATCTGATACACAAACACAATAGGAACTATAGAAATGCAAGTTCAAGCAAATATTTATGCGTTGATTCTTGGTCCATTGAGCATAATATTTGGTTTGAGGCCTGACTGGTAGAGGGCACAGTTATCGAGTGCGATGTCCACTTCATCAGGATGGGAAATACCTCCTTCCTCCCATATGTTAGTTTCTCTTCATAACTTATTATGATTTCTTAATCCATCTACCTCTAAACCAAGTACCAGCTCCTAATTGTCACTGAGTGAAAAGCAGTACTGCTTTTTATCCTCCTACCTAATGCGTAAACAGTAAAATTTCCTTTTGCCTTACCTTGTCTTCCTAAATTTACGTTGATCTCTAAGGTAGAAAAGAAAAGTAATTCTGTTATTTTGGAATTTGGGACCCACTCTCCATGTTTATCTTCTTTGTACTTTCACAATTTATAGCTTTTTATCACATTTTCTTTCATCCTTCATCTTTCCAGGAAAAAAGAGATTTATTTATTATTATTTTTTGGCTGTGTAGGAGTCATTCCATTTTTTTGACCATATTACTGCATTTCTCTGGACCTTCTCCAGCTCCATTTTGCCTTCCTAGCAAAGAGATGTTTTTAAAAAGCAGTTATTTGGGGAATAACATCAACATGGTTTATTATTTTTCTCGCTTCATTAGACACCATCCTGCTGTACTAACAGCCATTAGTAAAGCCAAAAGTTAGTTAAGTAAGTAAATAGTTTAGTTTAAAAATAGAAGTGTTGACACAGGCATAATGTACTAATTTGCCAATCCTTTTGGGACACACACACATATAACTAATTTTGTACACACCCACAGAACTTCAGAACCTCCAAGGCAATAATAGAATTAAACACCTACCCGTAGCTGCCAGTGAATAATCAATAAATTGGTAAATTATGAGTGTATTGATTCATTTATGCAAACACTCAATATGACTGGAGAGTGTGCAAGTTAATTGTAGTTTCCTACAATTAAACGGCTTGAGAAAGTTCCCAAACATCATCTAGACTAGCCTCGTACTTTTAAATTTGGCAGCACCTAAAGTAGCCGTGCAAACTGTTGTCTTTCTTGTAAACTCAAAGTTCTTTGTTAGGCATTGACTGGCCAGCATTATGTCCGGCACCAGAGGTAGAAAGATCAGTGGGACCTGGTTCTGGCTATGAAAGCGGGGCAACCTTGGGTGGCTGAGCCATTGGTTTATTGAGATGATTAACGGGGTCTGTACCTGTCCACTGCTTAGAAGAGGGCCAGGCACGTAGTGAGCTTTGCATAAGTTTGTTATTCTTATTACTTCAGAGTTTCAACATTTTAACATTTATGTTCTCATAATCAAAAGGAAATGGCCTATTTAAAAATGCCTAATGAGAAAAGCTGTCCTAGAAGTGTGCGTAAAGGATGGCGGGAGCCCGGAGGAGGGACTGGCTCTGCCTGGGGGAGCTGGGATGGGTATCAGGAAGAAGTTGAATCTGGGCCTCGAAAGATGGGAGGAGCTTTTCGGGCTAGGGGGACAGCAAGTACTAACTAGACCTGTTCTTGCCTCATTTTGAGGTAATTTCCTCTTGTTTAGGGCTTTGGAGAGAGAGAGCACACTGATAGGAGATGCTCTGATAATAACCGTCTTTTTTGAAGGATGGTAAATTATCCGTAATAAAACTTCCTTTCCAGACCATAATCTACCCAGTTCCCTTTCTCGGTCCTCGGGGGATTTATTTCCATCTTTTTTTCCTCTTCGGTGGAGAGGCAGCTAGGAAGAGCCTTGGCGGAATTGTAAAGCTGACACAGTGTGCCTTTGCCTGACTCCCCTCCCAGTCTGAAGTCTTTCCGCGGTCAGCTCTCCTATGCTGGCTGAACATGGCCTCCCACCTTTCAGAGAAAAAGGAGCCTGCAAGCTCGTTCTTATGGGACTGTTCTAGTCCTGCCATGCACTGTCTGCATCCCAAAGGCAAGCTTTCTGAGAATGATGTTTTAGTGCAGAGGTTCCTAGACCAGTTTGCCAAATTTCCAAAATTTTGGCAACCCCCGACAAAGTGCTAACTTCTCATTTTACTATGTGAGAACTTTAAAAAGAAAACAAATTCTTGCCTAATATCACCAATACGTCCTAACAGAAAGCATATTTTAACAACAACAAATAGTGGAAAGGGTTGAATTTCAGAATAAAGGATAGTCGTTTACATGGAATATAATTGGTTTATGAAAAATCCACTCCCTTTGTTTTCCTGCTGACCTGCGATGGTCATTTGAGGAGCACTGTGTTAATTTGAAGGGATGAATACCTATCGGTGGCAAGTCAGCCACCAGCAGGGGCCAAGAGGGAACAGACGGAGAAAGTCTCAGCTTTCTTTGCTGCTTCTGCCCTCCATTTCCCCCACTGGCTCTCTGAATGCCTCGAGCTTTATCAGCCTCCAGCACATAACTGTTAGAGGCATGAGCCTCGGTCTCTAGGATCAACTGCCCAGACCATCCGAGTCAGGAGTTGACCTTAATGGACCTGTGGTTAGTTAGGGCCGTATCAAATCTCATTAGTTAGTCATTCTCACTGTTTCAAAACATTAACTCAAAACCCATGCTTGACCACGGCCCAAGCCTTGAAGAACACATTAGTCCTAAATGCCTTGAGGTTTAGAAACTTTGAGTGCATTGACTGAGGTTAATGTGCTTAAAATATTAGACTTCACATAAGTACTTATTTGAACATAACTATCACCTTTGAGGCACCTGGCATATCAAGCCAACTTGGGACACATCAAGTGTCAATAAAGTTTGATTAATCACAGCAGCCAGCCCAGCCCACTATGGACAGGGTCAAAGTCCTAGCAATGGGGAATGAAATATGCAAAACCTGCATTTCTATTTTTGGTCATGCTCTGCAGCATGGTTCCTAGAATAAATTGTCACTGCACAGCAGGATTCAAGGAAACAGTGCTGACGGCCTCACTCTTCTTGCATTGTGATGCCCAGAGAAAGACCAGCCCACTGTTGACTTGTGTCCTGAATGAAAAATGGACTCCAGGTAGAACTGTGGCTCCTTCCAATTTATGAGATCTTGCTCAAGAGAAATATACATGCATATTTATTTATAGCTGCCCAACTCCTTTTCAGACACATTCCAAATTTATTATTCTTGAAATCGAATTAGTTGTAATCGCTGATTGTGGAAACACTGAGCAATTTCAAGGCAGGCTGGGAGGAAACCTGTGTCATCAGACTCTCCTGCATTAAATCCTGCCTGCAGCTCTGGGCCTTTGGCAGTGACTTAATCTTTTCATTGTCTGTATTTTCACGTTTTTAAAATGGGGAGATACCACGTACGTTGCAGAATTATTGTGAAGAGTGGAAAGAATGATTGTAAACGTCTGACACATAGCAGACCCTCAGTAAATAGTTCTGGTAATTGTTATCAGAATTTTTTAGGGTGGGAAGAAAGCTCCTTTGGCATTTCTTCCCCGCTCTGGGACACCCAGGGGGTGCTGGGAGAATATGGTCCCTTGTGCTCGTTTCTAAACATGTTTTCTCCTTCTGGCACCACAGAGGGGCAAGGACAAGTGTCATTTGAGGGTGGCTTGAGGAAGTGTGCAAGCAAATGGCTTCTCCTTGCTCTCAAAAGTCCGGGACCCTCACTTGGGCCTCACCCACAGTGCCTGTGCAATTTGTGATGGTTCCTGGGCACGTGTCTCTTTCAGTTAGTTGAAAAAAATCCTTGTAGGTGTGTCCTCCCACCTGGGCTGCTCTATATGGCCCCAGCAGGGCACACAGCAAATGCTGGTTGGTTGACTTTGGAAGATGGGTTAGCGCAAAGCAAATAAGGCTTGGAAGAGCTCAGGAACGGCTGAAGCGGCTAGACGGATAACTCCCTTGTTGTGACCATTCCTGCCTCTTGCTTACTCCATTGAAGAAGGGATAGGATAGTGTAAGTTGCCTCTGCTCATCCAGACCAGGTTCAAAGACAGGGATACCAGAGCATCCTCTGCTCCTGTTTTTTAAGTTCTCCTCTGCTGTTGGTATTGTACTGAGTAAACACTCAGCGCTCAATAAATGCTAGCAGACAGACAGAAGCACTGATACCAACCAGCTGGGCTGGGAGTACTGACGCCCAGCGCCCAGAGCACTGCTTCTGGTGGGGAGCGGCCTCCGCTCCTGACTCGGTGTGTGGCACGGCCCTGGCGAAGCCTCACGCCCCCCGCTCACACCCTGTCAATCTCCTGTCCTCCATGAAAGAGCCTGTTTTTCTCCCTGCTGGGCCCCTGACTTCTCTGGGATTTCCTCAGCGCTGTCTGTCCAAGTCTTTCTGCTGCTGGAGGTGTCGCTCAGGCCCAGAAACACCAGGAATGGAAAAACCAGCCAGCTCTAGGCATGGCTACAAATTCTTCACCTTCTCGACAGCCTGGGGGTTTCTTCCCACCAGGACAAAGTGAGTCTTTCTTGGAGTCTCTGAAATCTGGCCAGGTGAGGCCCCTGTCCTTCTCCCACTGGCACGGGCCAGCTCTGATAGCGTCCCTGCCCAGGGGGCAGACCCCCACATGATTTCCAGGGGTCCAAGGACTAGGAAGGGAAGGGAAGGGAAGGGTGAGGGCCTCTTCTGCTGAAGCTCAAAGTCTCCCGCCCTGGATCCAGGCCCATGTGCCCACATGTGCCCAGCCTGGGTCTGGTCGCTGAGCTCACTCTGCCCTGTTTGCTTGTATGTTAGTTCCTGGCAGCTGTGGTCACAAATAGGATCAAATGGTGCAGTTTTTAATTCTGTGTAATGCTGCCGTGAAAATGGGCTTAACTGCTTTTCAGTATGGTCATTACAACTCTCTTAACTTCCCTTCCCCATGAAACCTTACATGAGTCATGGCTGAAGAATCTCACTCCACCCCACTGCCCCCACTGTCCCAAGAAGCAGAAAGGCTGGCTTCCTGGGGTTTCTCTTCCTGGCAGTAAACCCCATGGTCCCTGCAGGACCATTATAACTGATCCAAGGTTAGCACGTCAGGGAGCCCATAACCTGGCAGGGGTGGGGGTTTCTCCTGGCCAGCTCCCTCCCCGTCCAGAAGGAAGACAGGTCACTGCTGCAGATTTCCTAGTGGGAACAGGCATGGGGGAGGACCACAAGGCCAACCAGGCACAAGGGGGGCTGCCCTGTGAAGTCCCCAGGCCCAGCCAGGATCCTCCCTTCCCAAACTCAAGCCTGCTTGCTCCCAGAGTCATTGGTCCTTTTGATTGTAAAGGACGAAAGCTCACTCAGGCCTCTGTGTTAGTTTGCTAGGGCCGCCGTGACGAAGTACCGCAGTCTGGGCAGCTTACACAACGGCTCCTTCTTGCCTCACGGCTCTGGAGGATGGAAGTCAAAATCAAGGTGTCGGCAGGCTTGCTTCCTTCTGAGGCCCATGAGGGAAGGAGCTGTTATGAGCCTCTGTCCTTAGCTTGGAGACGGCTATCTTCTCCAGAGTCTTCACATCATCTTCCCTCTATGCATGTCTCTCTGCCCAAATTTCTCCTTCTTATGACACCAGTTGCATGGATTAGGGCCCACCCTAATGACCTCATTTAATTTAATTATCTCTTAAAGACCGTGTCTCCAAATACAGTCACATTCTGAGATGCAGGGGGCTAGGACTTAAACATGTGAATTTTTGAGGGGACACAATTCAGCCCGTATCAGCCTCCTGGAGCAAAAGTCTGTTTTCAGAATACTCACAGCCCAGAGCTGAGCCGGGCTAACGTGAGTGGCAGCTCCAGAGAGATTTTCCTTTCCATCTCACTTTCCGTGGCCTTTTCTTTCCTTCCAGGTGAAGTCAGGTCTTTCTGTTGTACAAATTCCTAACACCCCTTTGTCTCCCTTGTGGAATTTACCACCACCGTAATTACATACTGTGTTGTAAAGTTATGTGGTCAAGGTCCGTCTCTCAGGCGAGACAGGAAGCATCAGGACAGAAGGGCAAATGGCTTCTTGTCATTGTTGCGTCCCCAGTACGTGGCCTGGACTTGGCACACAAAGGTACTTACTCATCATCATTGAATTGATGGTCTCTCACAATTGGTGTTTCTGCTCCCTTCTCCTCTGACTCCTTACTGGCTAAGCCTGCAGCAGCCTCTGATCCAATTTACCCACATTTCAGAGAGTCACATCCGTATACCATATTCTACTTTGTGCCACTTGACAATTATTTCCCCAATGTTATCCTTTAAAATAATTCACATTTTTACATGAACAAATTTATTTGTAAAGGAAACATTATGTCATGGGTTTGATATTCTACTTATAAGTTTAAATTAATAGATGTTAAAACAAACACATAACTATTAAAATAAGTTTTGGTGTAACAGTTAGAGTCATCTCCTGAAGCACTGGTAGGCCGCCTGTCCTGCTCAGACCCTGGGGGAGGCAGTCTCCCCGGCTTGGCTGATCATCTCTCAGGTTCTGTCAGATAGGGTGCTCTCAGCTGCCCCGCTGGAGCTGACTTAACAAGAAGGACATTTCTTAGCTCACACAGCTGGAACGTTGGGATAGTGTGGTTTGAAGACTGCTTGTTTTAGGGGCTCAGTTATCTCATCAAAGACTGAAGTTCTTCCCACCGCTGTGTCCTGGTAGCCTCAGCATTGGTTTCATCTCCTGGGGGGACAAGATTGTGGCAGCAGTCACACCATCACCTTGAGACAACCTTCAGAGGAGGAAGGAGATTGTTTTTGTCATTCTCTCTTGTCCTAGAAGGCCCCCAGGAGACATCCCTACGTGTCATTGGCTAGAATTGAGTCACTTGCTCATTCCTGACTCAATCCTCGTAAAGGGAAGTGGAATGACCAGGAAGGTCCTCTCGGGGAGAAAGGATGTTTGGGTGTCATGTCAGTGACTAGCCCATGACAGATTGTCGCTGAGGCAGGTGCCCATTGTTGGTCCATTCAATCACTACACTGGCCCCAAACCAGCCTAGGTCAGGGGCAGACAGTTTCGACCAGAGGAAGACTGAGGCATGGCAGTGCCATAAATGACACGTCTGTGCTCTCCTTTCAGGTGACAATTTCTTTGCTTGTCCTCAAGCTCTGCCTGGCCTCAGGCTGAGCCATCAACTTCTAAACTTCTAGATGCATCCTCCTCCCTGACTCCCCCACGCTCTGGCTCACAGCAGACCTGAGCAAACAGAGCCAGCCCCAACTCCACCTTGGCCCCTGAAGCTGGGAAGAGAGGCTCTGCCCTGGGTCTGCTTTTGATGGGGCTGGGCCAGACCCGCAGGGCTCATTTTCTCTGTCTCCTGCTAAATTCCCTGGCAGCTCCCCAGTTGTCAGGTTGCCAAGCTCTGAGTGTCTCCTGGCTCCATCTGCAGCAGGAAATGGGCCTGACGATTGTTCCTCCAGAGCCGCTGATTTTCAATATGGATTTGTACGGATCCCACCCACGCTTCGTCTCCAAAACCCCAGCTTGTGTTCAGCTCTGATTTACTAAGCACGTACTACAAGCCCTGCTCTGTACTCAGTACCACGGGGTCAGGGCGGGGAGGGCTAAAGGATTGGGGGAGCAGGGAGGGCATGGAGGAAGCATCTGACAAGCTCCCTCCTTTGGGCTAATACTTTAGCAATAGTGACAGCCACTTGGAAAGGGCTCACCAGCCAGGGTGGCTCTGTTTGGCTATGGGTCACATAAGCGGTCCAGATATAAAATGCTGTGTGGGCTCAGAGGAGGGCAAGATAGACAGGGTCGGCATGTGTGCTGATTATTCTGCCTGCCTCTACTCTCTTCCCTGCTGGGTGCCCTGAGTCTGACCGCTGTAGATGCATTGACTGGCCCCCGGCCCCCAGTGTCCAGTTGTGCTTGCCAGTGGAGCCATAAGTGGGAGGTGGGAAGGCAGAAGCAAAACGAGGCCTGGGACCTTTTCCCCCTGCGTTCTCCCTTCTCGTGCGATTCTGGTTTGGCTGGATCCTCTAAAGCCACAGCCCCTGAAGGGTGCAGGATGGTGTGGCTTCCTGCTGTCCTGGTCCCGGGGTCCCTTATTGGTTTCCCTGAGCCTCTCCACTCCTCTGAAAATAGCCCCTTTATTCTTCAGAGTTCCCTTGAGTGTGCTGGGATGCTAACTGGTAGACCATCTTAGGAAATACCCCCAGAGGGGCAGAGCCAGGAACGCGGCTGCTGAGGATGAGTCGAAGTTGGGTAAGCAGCGAAGAGAAAAAAGGGCTTTTCAGGAGGAGCACAGCCCAAGCAGAGGAGCCAGAAGACCGAGGGGAGGTTGGGAGACTTTGCCTGGGCAGGGGGTGGAGGGGGAAAATAGGATGAAGCCTTCTCCTGGAAGTCCTTGACTGCCAGCTGAGGGGCTTGGCCTTCATCTCTTGGGCTGCATGGGCCTACCAGAAGATATTGAGCTAATGAGGCACAAGTTTCGACTTTTGTTTATTATTGATGGTTTTGTTTCTATTTCTCCTTGTTATTGATTTTACTGTCATCATTAATAACAGCTAGTGTTTATTAAACACTTATTCATGGATTGAATTGTGTCCACCCCAAAATTCATACGTTGAAGTGCTAACCCCCAGTACCTCAGAGTGTGACCTTATTTGGAAACAGCGTCTTTACAAAGGTAATCAAGTTAAAATGAAGTCTTCTGGGTGGGCCCTAGTCCAACATGGCTGGTGTCCTTATAAGAATGAGAAATTTGGACACAGAGAACGCATGGAGAGAAGACGATGTGAGGAGACACAGGCCATCTCCAAGCCAAGGAGAGAGGCCTGGACCAGATCTTCCCTCCCAGCCCCGGGAAGGAAGCAACCCTGCTGACAGCTTGATCTCGGACTTCCAACCTCCAGAACTGTGAAGCAGTACATTTCTGCTGTGTAAGCTGCCCAGCCGTCTGCAGTACTTTGCTGCAGCAGCTCCAGCAAACGCATAGCCCCACCGCATCCGGGTCATGTCTGCATGAACAGTGCTATCAGATGCGTCCTCGCAGCGGCTCCACAGCAGCAGAGATTCCTCGGGCGCCTCTGATCCCAGCACACTTTAACTCTGGCCATCACACTTAGCGCTCTGACACTTCCCATGCCTCTTAACATGTCCATGTACTGAGCACCTATCATGTGCCAAGCAGTCTTCTAGGGTCTGGGGAGACAAAACGGACTAAATTCCTCACTGTCCTGGAGCTGACAATGGATGTTCCTGTCTGTCTCCACCAGAAGAGGAACAGCTCCATTCATGACACCTGAATGTCTGTGGAGTGAATGAGAATGAAACTAGGACTAAACTGTTGATGTCGTTTCGTCAAGGTCAGTAAGGGCCAGGGCCAGGGCCCAGATGCTGCGAATTAGACAAGCCAAGCCTTTGGATGGCTGTTGTCAACTTAATATCTCCTCTCAAACTGAAGGGACAAGGGACTTATACCATGAAGAGGAGCAGGCCACTTTACAAGTCCTTATTGATGCCCCCAGCTCCCAGTCTTTTGTGGGGTACAGAGGCTGTGACTTCTGCTCAGAGGATTTGAGTGATGTGTAAAAGAGAGGGACATGTATTTAGACTTTCTGTGGAATGCCCATTTTGGTTTCAGTCACATCTAACAGTCAGTTAGCTTGAAAGAGCTCTGAGCCTGCCTGTAGGTCGGCGGCGGCCTCTCATGGGCAGTGTAGGCAGTGGCCTCCCAGTGGCGGTGTGTTCGAGGACCTCTGGCCATTGTGTGAGGAATGGGCCCGGTGGCGTATAGGGGTGAAGGCAGGTGGCGTGTGGTGTGGTGTGACAAGCTGCTGGTTCAATTCAAAGCCCTAAAATACACACTGATGCTGCATTCTCTGTTGGAGGCAGGAAGGAAAGGGGAAGACTTTACCAGCTTGCTGGTGGCCCAAGATGTGAAACCAAGCAAGCAGATTCTGGATATTGAGAGAATCCTTCCACCCCATGTCCTGGGACTTCTTCCCACAGGCATTAGTTCCCTTCATGGAACCAGTGTTTTCCTCCGTGGTTTCCCTCAAAGTCCTAAAGCCCGTGCTGCCAGCCCGCCTTCCTCAGCCTCGGCTACTGTCTTCAATGGCCGAGGAGCTAGGTCTCCTGACTTCTTTTGGGCCCCAAGATCATAAGCATGATCATCTTGATAACGTGATTATACTTTAGTTATCTCCCCAAGCCCCCAGACGTGAAAATTCTCAGTCCACAACAATGGGGGTACAGAAAGCAGGAATGCTCACATGGTGGGCAACGCCAGTCCCCGGCCACCACTTCTGAAAGGCTGGCCTGGAATGATGGCCAACCCCACATCAGATCCTGAAATTAGGGCAGCCAGGCCTGCTGCCCGGGGGTCAAACACAAACCTCAGGAAGTTCCATGCTGGCTTGAGCTCTCCTTCTCCGTCGTGGTCCCCACAAGACTATGTGTAGACAACAGTCATCCGTCCTTGTAGTATTGGGCCCAAGCATGGGCTGGTCCATAGGAGTATGTTGCTCATATGAATGTCATCATCTTGTATGTTGTGGCAGAAAAAGTTGGGAATGAAACCTCTTTCAGGTTGTTAAGAGATGGGCTTCTGGAAGACCCATTAAGAGAATGCTTTGGAAACCAGCTTGGAAAATTCGACACTTTGTCACTTTCATCTGCGAAGCAGCTTACAAACATTCTCCCGTTCCTTCCCATGACTCCCTCCAGCTTCTTTGCTTCAGCCCAACCATCTGAATTTTCCAAGTGAGATCACAGACCCGGAGTGGGCTGGCTCCAGGTTCTGGGAGGGTGTCGGGGGCAGACGTGAGGTTTGGGGACAGGAGCCATCAGTCCTCAGGAAAGTTCCCCATTTCGCTCTATCTTTTGTAATATCAAAAACCCTCCCATCACAAGGCAACTAATCCCTAAGTTCCCCCGAGCTCCGACCTCATCTGTGGGAGCATCTCAGTCATTGCGCTGTAGCAAGACTGAGAGACCTGCTGGCTATCCCGGCTGGCGCAGGCGCAAATTTCCCTGGGCTAACTCCTGGTGCCCCTGGGAATGTAGATGAGCTCAGGCCACTTTGCAAGAATGAAATAGGGACTAGGGACCAGAGCCACCTCTCTGACATTTTAGATTGTACACTCTGATCCCAAAGGGTTATTCTCTTTTTCTGGAAAATCTCCGCAACTGCTTTCTGATTCTCCTCCCCCCTGACTTTTGTTGCAATGGCCCAGAGGAGAGTCTTAGACCCATCCACCTCCCACCCATGAGCGGGAACTTTTGGGGGCACGCACCAGCATCTCTTTGCCCAAGCTCTGGGCTGGTGAGGCAGCTGTGGAGTTAACTGTCTTTTTTTTATTTGTGTCTCTGCGCCTGTCCTGGGAGAGGCATGATGGATGCCCTGAGCTCCCCGGGGGGCAAAGCTGAGGGATGAACTGAGGTGGGAAAGAAAAGCAGGTTTGTAAATAAACAAGGGCAGAGTCAGAGACCCAGGGCCAGGCTCCCGCCGTGCTTTCCGGGCTTCTGACGAGGGGAGCTCCTGAGGCGCCCTCTGGAGCGGCTGGGGAGTCAGTTATTGTTTTTGGATTTCACTAAGATGAACTCCAGATGATTTTCCAGGGGCTGATTTCACAGCACATTTGCTCCATCTGAGCGATCACTCTTTGCAACAGTTGGATTTCCATTCGGCGTTTACCTCGTGTGCCCAGAATCAGGACTGTCTGCCTCCTTGGGGTTGAATCGTTTTATTTTCTTTGGGGCTTGGCCAAACCCTTTCCGTCAGCCTCGGTTCCATCTAGGCATTTCCATTTGCGTGTGGGCAAGACAGACCAAATTCACAGAGGTTTCCAGAGCCCAAGGACAATGCCCACTCCTTGTAGAATATAAAAAGTGGGGAGAGAATCCACCAAACCTTTTTTTTTTTTAAAGATTTTATTTTTTCCTTTTTCTCCCCAAAGCCCCCCAGTATACAGTTGTATATCCTTCGTTGTGGGTCCTTCTAGTTGTGGCATGTGGGATGCTGCCTCAGCGTGGTTTGATGAGCAGTGCCACGTCGGCGCCCAGGATTCGAACCAACGAAACACTGGGCCGCCTGCAGCGGAGTGCGCGAACTTAACCACTCGGCCACCGGGCCAGCCCCCATCCACCAAACCTTTTGATTTCACAGAGATAGATATTTACTTACAATGGAAGACAACAAAAGCCAGAATGGCAACAGACTTAGGAAATGCCACGTTCTCTCGAGGAGCCAGGCCGGCCTCTGGAGGATGCCTGACGGGGCCCTGTGAGGAAGAACTGGTTGATGGGCAGCATCGCACGTGACAAAGAGAACCCCGAAGAGGTACCAGGGGATGGGGGCTGCAGTGGAGTGGGCTGGGGCCTACGTGGGGCCTGACTGAGCTGGTTTGCGGACAGAATGCCTGGGACAGTGACACAGCAGGCCTTCCATTGAGAAGTCTCGTGTCCTTGTGCGTTGAGTGGCACCAGAGGCTCATTGTGTTGTTTATTTTAATTTTCTATCTTAAAAATTTTCCAATATTTATGCTTTTGTAGTACAAATAAAACTAGTCCTGAAAGTCAACCTGCAGGTCATTTTTCACTCAAGGAAAGAAATCTGTGCCCAGGTTGATGCACGTGTCACTTGACGTCTAAATTGTTTAAGGTGAGCAGCAGCGTATTTTCTGTGAAAGGTACTGACCTCAGCATGCCCAGTGTTCCCCCTGTCCTCATGCATTTCCTCACCAGAACATGTGTCCTCCACCGGGGCTGCCACCACTCCCCCAGCTGAGTCATGAGATTCCTGCTATTCACCTCCACAGTGACCACCCTTTTATCTGCCTTCTGACCGCACTCATCTGGCCTCACTAATGTGGCTAAGGGTCCATCTCTTCTGGTTCCATCCCCAACGCTTGGCCCGGGGACAGGGCCACAGAGGGTGCCTGTCATTCACTTGCTGATTGAACACACTCCTTTATGGTGGCTCATGGCCTTCCCAATCCCACTGCTTCCTCCACATCTGCCTCTGCCTCTCTCCTTTTCTCATCCCCAAAGATACCCAAGAACTGTGCTTGATGACCGAACTCGGGGCATCCACCCTGCAGAAGAATGAGTCCAGTCTCTGGAATCAGATCTGAATGCCAGGCCTGCCTCTGCCACTTATTACCTGTGCATCCCTAAACTCATTTCTTAACCTCTCTGAGCCTCAGTGTCCTCATCTGTGAAAACAGAGAGAGCGCTAGTGCCGCTGTGAGTCTTAAATTTCGTTATGATAGAAACTGGTGTTCTTAAAAGGCCCTCAAATTTTAGGTAATATGAAAAAAAGAGTTCTCCATTGGGGTTTATTTTGTAGTTAACAAGGGTTAGGGAGCCCTCTCTGAAACTATGTTCTTAGAGGCCTGGGATTTCATTGAGTCTGAAAGAAACCTGCATCCAAACTTTATTCTAGAAGGGAAAGCAAAGGAAGGAAGTAGAAGCTGGCCAGGCCCTCGGGGGCCGAAGCGCTGGTGCGGTTCCATTTGCTGTGCTCTGTGTGCCCCGGGACCGTGGGGATCGCAGATCAGGATGGCTGCTCGTCCCCGACACTGGCCTTGGTCAGATGGGAGGTGGCTCTGAGCCTGCTGCCTCGATCCCTCCCGTCTTTCTCGCTACTGGCTTGGCCTTTCTTTAAGCTCCACTCCTGTGTTTCCCTGGGCCTTTCTTCCCACTCTTTGCTCAAGAGCCTCTCTGGAAGACCCCAGGGGAAGATCTTGGGCTTTTGAGGAAGAAGTTGGCCAACTAACTCCCTATTTTCACTGCCCAGCTCTCTCCACTGTGTCTCACTCAACGACCCCAAGATCCTTGGTTGGAAAAAGCAACTGAGGGTCTGGAAAGAGAAACTGTGATTCGAATCACTGTCTGTTTTCTACCAACGTGAGCACCATGGTGCTTAGGCATTTTCCCGATGAAAAGTGTCTGGACTCAAAATGCCTACATTGTTGTTTCCCAGGAAAAAACAGCTCTCAAATTACGGTCCAAGGCCAATGGAAGGGCTGAGAGGGGATTATGAAATCCAAAATGCCAAGTTCTTCCATGCAAAGAATGCCCAATTCTACAAACTTTTGTTACTATGGACTACCAAAGGTTATTGACTTGAAGCCTGCTAAGAATTATTAAGCACTACTAAACTTTTTTTTTTTTTTTGCGAGGAGGATTGAGCTAACATCTGTTAACAATCTTCCTCTTTTTTTTTTTAAAGATTTTATTTTTTCCTCTTTCTCCCCAAAGCCCCCCAGTACATAGTTGTATATTCTTCGTTGTGGATCCTTCTAGTTGTGGCATGTGGGACGCTGCCTCAGCGTGGTCTGATGAGCAGTGCCATGTCCGCGCCCAGGATTCGAACCAACGAAACACTGGACCGCCTGCAGCGGAGCGCACGAACTTAACCACTCGGCCACGGGGCCAGCCCCGACAATCTTCCTCTTTTTGCTTGAGGAAGATTGTTGCTGAGCTAGGATCTGTGCCAATCTTCCTCTATTTTATGTGGGATGCCACCACAGCATGGCTTGACGAGCAGTGCTAGATCCTTGCCAGGGATCCGAACCTGCGAACCCTGGGCTGCTGAAGCAGAGCACGGAAACTTAACCCCTATGCAACTGGGCCAGTCCCACTACCAAACTTTTGAGGAAAGCATTGTTTCGCATTATAAAATATAATGCAATGTATAAAGATTTACATATTAAACTATTATAAAATATATATGCATAATGAGAAATACATTATATATATATAATAAAAATAGTTTAGTATAAAATCATGTATATGTTCATAATGTTTTTATACAGTGAATAAGAAATTCTTGTTTGTTTCTCTAATTTATTTTTTATTACTAACTTTTGTTTATTTTCTTCTGGAAAGATGGAACAGGCAGAGGGATGTGGGCTGTGGGGACTTCTGCCAAGCCTAAGTTGGCCACAGTCAACGTTTGAGGGCACCATCCAGAGAAAGGACACTGCAAATAATTTTTTCCCAGCTCCCTCTCTTTTTCCTCAAAATGGCTTTAGAATTTATAGCTGGACAGTAAAGCATTTTCAGATCCCCACATAGGCAATGGTAGAAAAGTTCTAAGTGTGATAGTGTAAATACGTATTATCATCTCAGACAGAGGTATTTGCCTGTCCACCCAAAGGTACAAAGGGGCGTATGGGTTGGTTGTCTTTTCATCTTTATTTACTAAGTACAGAATTTCCTTTCATCAAAAGAACAGAGAAGAGAGAATTAATCCAGCAGTGTAGGCTTCTGCTCTATTATAAGGCGAGGAAAGATATTCAAAGACAAAAATCAGTGTGGAATGACATTTTACTTGCAAGCTTTTAGGAGATACATGTAAACAGAGATCAGAGGAAGGCAGAGAAACCAGGAGGCAGGGGTCGATTATATCCTTCCAACCACTGTAATTGTGGCTCAGTTTGCAGGGAAATAGGTTCCCTTTCACAGACTTGATAATGTGAGCTGCAGAACGCTCTGGGCAGCAGATGAGACCCGATCACGTCTGGCAGGTCCAGAGCTCTAGCCTGGGGTTTCACGTGGTCTCTGCTGTGTTAGTGAATGGCCAGGGCTCCTTGCCCCCAGTGCTGTGCTGGAGTCATGAAGAGTCAGTGTCCGTGGTGGGATCTGGGCCCAGCAGGCTTCTCATCACCCAGAGGCAGAGCACCCACAGAGAAACACAAACACTGCACGTGCCACGTGGAAGGCCAGTGCTCAGTATTTACATCTATTGTGTTCCAAAAATTTATAAAATATGTTAATTACATAAGAGTTGGAAACTTCTAAGCCATATAAAAAGGAAAATAAATATCAGCATAATGAGCCAGTCCTGATGGCCTAGTGGTTAAAGTTTGGCGCATTCTGCTTTGGCAGCCCAGGTTAGGTTCCTGGGTGCAGAACTACACCACTTGTCTGTCAGTAGGCATGCTGTGGTGGCGGCTCACATAGAAAACTAGAAGGATTTACAACTAGAATATACAACTATGCACTGGGGCTTTGGGGAGGAGAACAAAAAAGGGGGGAAGATTGGCAACAGATGTTAGCTCAGCAAATCATTCTCAGCAAAAAAAAAAAATCGTTGTAATCCCACTACAAAGAGTACCCACGGTTGAAATCCTACCCACTTCTTTCAGTCCACTGTGCATCTGTGTGTCTATATATTTACACACACATCAGCTATTAGCACGGACTTCCCAGCCTCTCGCACTCCTGCAGAGGCTCAGCCCTGTTGCATTCTCTCCAGAAGTCCAAAGTCCTCCTCCCTCAAGCTTTCTGGAAATTGCCGGGGGTCTTCTGCCTGCAGGCTCACCTCTGCCTCCAAGCATCTATTTCTTTAGCCATTTTAACTGTGTTGTTCTGCATTTCATGAACTTAGATGGATATTAAGTCTTTCTCTGGATTTCCAGCCCAAATATCCACTCACACAAAGCATCCATTTGGACTGCACTGAAAATTTCAGAAGGGGACAGAGTTGCGGTTTAGCTCGCAGCCACAGCAGCACCTTCAGATGGAACCCCAGGCATCTTCGTGTCCTGTAGGCAGCCTGGCAGGCGGAGTTCCTCTGTCTGCTTCACTCCAGGAGGTCCCAGACTCACTCCTCCTGGCTCCTTGCTCCTCTTTTGGTCCCATGCCCCCTTCTCCCCACCTGCACCACCATAGTCCCCAAAACTCTCCTGTTGTTTTGCACCTGTGAACACCCGACACTCAAGGTCCCCTTTCTAATACAAGTAGATCATGAAGGAATCTTCTTAAACAAGGACCTTTCTTCTTATAGCAACTGTTAGAGTAATAAAAATCTTGAGACTGTCCTCTAGAGACAGTCTTTATTCTGGCTTTTTAAATTGAGCATTACATTTTTATCACTTTCCCATATCATTAAATACATAACAACACAGTATTTCATCAAATTTATGCACTGTTATTCATTTCACTGTTCCACTATTGTGGGGCATTCTTTACTTTGGGGAAATTTATATACAGCGGCAATGATTATCTCAAGGGGTGTGAATATTTTTAAGGTTCAATACTAATTGCCAAACTGTCCTCCAGAAAGATTATGTCAATTTCCACACTCCCCAGCTGTAGATGAGAGTGTGAAGTGACTTTATTCTTAAATGATTTGCTAATTTGGCACTGACTGTGGGAGAGACTATTTCAGGGCAGTAAAGTGACGGTCAGTCAGAGCCACAGAGCGGCTCAGGCACTGAGGGAGTTCTTGGCCTGGCTGAACTCTGGGGCGCCGGGGCAGTCTGCAACCTCTCAGGACCTCTGGTTCTGCTGCCCCGCCCAGGCACAGATGCCCACTGGCTCACGTAGTCAAAGCAGGTCCTCACCCCTGCCTCCTGCTCTCGGAGGTGGAACATCCCCTGGTATCTCCCGTTCTGCCTTGGATATGCTGCCCTCAGCCCCTCCTCCCAGCTATTTCTCAGCAGGCTGGGTGGCTTTGGGCACACCAGCCTTCTCCTCAGCTCAGTAGGGAACTGGGTCTCTGGACCCACTGAACTCATTTCTCTCCCTCATTGGAGCTGGGAAGGGATTAAGGCATCAGCTACCCCGTCATCCCATCCCTCCAGTAGGTTATTTCATGGGTTCTGGTTTCCCGCTCCTAAAGGCCACAGGAGTGCAAACAAGCAGAGCCTCAGAGCTCATCTTTCCATTCCAGATCCCCTGCTTTCCTTTGGGGAGATGAAAGAGAGCCAGGGAACCCGAGACTTCTCCCGCCCTTTGCTCTGTTAGGACGTGGGTAAGTTCTGCTTTTCCCACTTTGTGAGCAAAGCGCACATGTGCACAAGCAGCTGAGACTTTGGCTGTCCAGACTATTTTTAAACAGACTAAAAATACCAACTTACCTCAGGACTGTGCTGAAGGAGCTTGTTTAGGGTATTGGATGGACCTTGACAAATATAAAATGCTTTGCATCACCTGCTCTTACACAGCACAGGTTCCTCCCCTGGGAACCCAACAGGAAGATAGTTCCAAGCTCAGGGCAGCAGAGGAGCTGGGGTGATGGGCAGACAGGGAAGCGACAGGCCCCCGTGGGTTCGGTGATGCTCTTTTGTATTAGGCCTCTCTAGACTCTGGACGACTCCAGGGCAGACCCTGGATTCCTCGGCCCAGTGCAGGCCTGGCACGTGGAAGGCATCCTAGAAGTGCTGGTTGTTGATGGGAACGCAGCTAGATGGGCGTTCCTCGGCTGGGACCGTGCAAAGGATAGAGGCCAGTTGCCTGGGATGTTATGATTCCTGACACTCCTGTTTGGGTGGGAGAAGCCCAGACACATGCACACACATGTCCACACTATTTTCCTCTCCCTTCCACTCCGGGTCCTTCCGCAGTGTCCCTGGGCTCCTTCCTTCCTTGAGACATCTGTTTCCCCAGCGTGAGCCTCTGGGGCACTTTCCTTGTTGCAGAGTGGAAGGAGATCAAGTGCTCTCCTGTTCTAGGTCAGGCACTTCAGATTTAACCTTGAGGCAGAGGCTCAGCTGCCCTGACAACCCGCAGCTCATTTCTACAGCACCGCCTCCCGCAAAGGTAGCCCTGCACGTCCTTGGCAGCCGGCTTCCTGGGGCAGGCGGTAAAAATAGCTGAGGCCCCGCAGCTGCTGAATGATGAGGTCTGGAAGGAGATGATTGATTCTCACAGCTGAGCTGCGGGGTCAGCGAGCTGCAGGCAGAGGCCGCTGATGCTGGGCCCGCCCCAGGTCCTGCTATAGATAGAGCTGTTGACAGAGCAATCCTGGGCTTGCCCCACCTGCGGAGAACACAATGCAAGTTAATTGAAAGGACCTGCGAAGGGCTCTGGTGAGATGGTGTGGACTGTGCACCCTTCGTCTCAGGCCAGACTTGACCCTTTTTTGCTACGGGCAGTCATTTCCCCTCCATCTGGGACAAGATTCGAAGTGGGGAGAGAGGGCATCTCCAGGAAGGCAATGGGGTGGTAGAGTGAGAGGAGCCGCCATTTCCCCCAAAACAATGGTAAGGAGCTGTTGGGGCTTATGAAACACCACGGGGACACAGATGTCAGACAGCTCCTGACGGCCTGGAATCAATATCTGCTCCCCCTGGGCAGGGGCAGCACTCCTGCTCGCCTTGCCAGGGGCTGGGCTGGGCCGGGGTGACCTGCCAGGGATGCGCACCAATTCATCACAGTGATCTAAGGTTAACCGTGCATGCGGAGCTCCTGACCAGTAACAGAGTAGCTTTTAAGCCAGTACCCACACCATGAGGCTGTTGGGCTGTGTGCCAGTAAACAGCTGGACTTGTGAAGTTGCACAACTGGACTAGATCTGGACAATTCAGAGACGTAGCCATGTGCATTTACTTCATAGTGTGTGTCTTTTAGGCAAGCTGTCCCCCAGTGTTCTATAACGCAGTAATAATAAGGTTTCAGAAAGAGAGAAGAAAGTGCTGGAGGAGAGAGAAATTAAGAGGCCAATGAGAAAGGATATATTTGCAGATGAGATTATTAAAAAGGTGATGAATTGGGGCTGGCCCCGTGGCCGAGTGGTTAAGTTCGCACGCTCCGCTGCAGGCGGCCCAGTGTTTCATCGGTTCGAATCCTGGGCGCGGACATGGCACTGCTCGTCAGACCACGCTGAGGCAGCGTCCCACATGCCACAACTAGAGGAACCCACAACAAAGAATACACAACTACGTACCGGGGGGCTTTGGGGAGAAAAAGGAAAAAAATAAAATCTTTAAAAAAAAAAAAAAAAAAGGTGATGAATTGGTGAGGGGGCCAGACACAGAGAAGATAACCCAGATGGCTGTTGCTCCCCAGGAGAAGACGCTGCCCTGTGATTGGAGCAGAGGGACGGGAAAACGGAGACCTACTGGTCTTCGTGAAAGAGAAAAAGGGAAGACTGCCAAGGAGCCTGGGTTAGGAGCGCAGGCTTGAAAGTGGAGTGGACCCTTCCTTTGTCTGTTACGCCGCCTGTAGGACATTTAGGTGTGTCCCTGTCTTTTCTGGAGTCCTGTGAGGCACGTGCACACAGTCTCCCTTCCTCTCTGTTCTTTGCTCCTTATCTGCTCCTCTGAATTGCAGCTTGGTGGGTCCAGACCCTTCCCCAAGCAGCCCCTCTCTCTCCCGCCCACGAACTTAATCCCTGAGTCACTTCTGCATCCATCCATTTTTGGGGGGATTTGGTATATGTAATCGAATCCATATTCCCTGATTGTCCCTGACTGTAAAGTTTCTGTAGCAGTTATCTGAATTTCTAGTTATGGAAACTTTAGAGTCAATTCAAAAGAGGGTAACCAAGATTATGGGAGGTCTGGAAACTGAGTCAGACCAACTTGGGTGGGGTAGGGTGGGGTTGCAAGTATTAGTGTTGAAAAGAGAAGATTTCAGAACACTAAAAAAATAACCCTATAGATGACCTCCAGGTCTCTCCCTAATATTTGTGGGAGACAAATGGAGATTCCTTCTATTCCAAACCCCTCTCCTGTCCCACGTCCCAAGAGGCCTTGCACACGTGTATGTCTGTGGACAACCCAGGCTGCACATCCCAGCTCCATCTCAACACGCCGCCAAACAGCTGCCTCTTGGCTGCTGCCTGAGACCAGGGGGTTCTCATTGGCTGCCTTTGGGAGGACAGACCTGGGAAGAGGCCGCAGGCTGGGGCATTTGGGCAGGGAATTCCCAGGTTCCAGTTACCTGGAGCAAGTTCTAGAAGGAGGAGTCACTGGATCTTGTGGGCACGTCCCCTTGGTCCCACAGACTTCTCATTGCCTCATGGAAAGTGGTGGGGCCCAGGAAGAGCTAGAACGGGGCCCCTAATTTGGGGAGCCAAGGGCAGGGACCCCAGCTGCCCAAGTCGAAGTCTGGTACTGAGTATGTCAAACTCAAGCTGTCCAAAACGGGATGAGTTCCCTGCTAAATATACTCTTGCCCCTGTATTCTGCCTCCTTGGAAGGTGCCACTCTCGACCCCCAGGGGAACCCTGGGAGGGGAAGCCCTTCTCCATCTCCAAAGTAGCGCTCCCTTCTAGCGATTCCAGCTCCTTCCTGCCTCCAGGATCTTGCCTCTCTTTCAGCCCTTGGCTCCTACCCACTGACAGCTCTCACATGTGCCTGGACGGATTTCCTGGCCTCCTGGGTTGATCTCCTCTCCTCCGGGCTCCACACTGCCACCCCAGCAATCTTTCCCCAGGGTAAACATGACCTCTCCACCCTGTGTCCTACTTAAAGCTCTTCAGGGGCTCCCGGTGCCAATAGGATCAGGTCCAAGCTCTTCAGCCCAGCACACAAATCTCTCTATAATCCCACACTATAACCCTACGCTAGAGCCCTACACTGCCCACTGCCGCTCTCCCCTAGCCATCCCTTTTGCCAAATACACTTACAGTTTGTGCAATATTCCCTTTCTTGCTCACGCTGCTCCCTCTACCTGAAGGGCCCTTTCTTACCTGCCTGATCAACATGTGCTCACTTTCTCCCAAATGGAAACCTTTCCAATGCTCCCTCTTCCTTTCCTCCCCGGGTAAAATTGATCCCTTTATCGGTAAACTGGGCTGATGTCCACATCATAGCAATTAAAATATTTTCTAGCATTTATTTGGTTACAAGACTGTTCTTTTCTAACCAGACTGTAAGCTTTCTGAAGGCAGGGGCTATGTTGTTCTCCTTAGCATCCCTGTGCCTGACATGGAAACATGTGTTGAACTGAAATAGAAAAGTGTATATATGACCAATGCCAGTCATTATAGATAGAGTTATATATTGATAAGCATACATTACTTGATTTGTTTTTGCCCGGTATTGTAAATGGTAATAATCCCTAAACAATGGGCAGAAACAGGTCACAAGTGTCGGGCATGCATTCAAGACATGGCTGAGTCCGTAAAAGGTGCGCAGTCTTGCTGAGAACCCTCAGCACTGCCAGCAGCTAGAAAGGCATCTGGAGCCTGCAGCAGTTCCAGGCCTGTGGACTTTGTGTCTCAGGTGCCAGGGTTACCTCAGGACAAAGGCCAGGTCAGTTACTCCAGCCACTGGGCTCTGCATCCCCTTCCTCCAACTGGAGGAGCCAGCAGGGGCTTCTTCCTCACCTTTAAAAGTGGAGGGGAAGGGGGGAAGGCAGACAGATATGAAAATCTACTCAGGTGGTCAGCGACCATTGCTCATCTCACCCACCATGATTCTAGAACGGGCTAGTGCCAAAGACATAGTCATGAACAAGACACAACCCTGGCCTTGAAGGGCTCACACTCAGCTAGGAAGTAAGGAAGCAAACCAATGGGAACTACAACAGAACATGGGCTCAAGTAGGAGAACTACCAAATGATCACAGGACCCTGAGCATGGACGCCACCGACTCCTCCCCATGACTGCTGGCCCTGTGTGATCTGAGCCTGCCCACTCTCCAATCTCACGAGCCTCTGTCCCTCTTGCTCACTGGTCTTCTCTCTCTGCACACATGGTCCCCTCTGAACTGTACACTGCTGACTCCTTTTCATCTTTCAGGTTCTGCTGAATATTATTTCATCAAAGAGGCCTTCTTTCATCACCCCATCTATAGTAACTGCTCCACTTTAATCCTCATTATTTGCTCTCAGCTTCTCCTTTATTTCCTTTAAAGTGCTCATCAAGCTTGACCATCTCATTTATTTATATTTATTATCTCTCTAATTCACAACAGAGTAAGCTCCCTGAGGACAGAGACTGCATCCATTTTGTTTTCTCCTGTATTGACAGCATGTGGGACGTACCAGGGGCTTAATAATCATTTATGAAGCAAATGAAGGAAAGGAGGGCTCTTATTGGTTCTCCCGTAATTGGTGGTATGAGGTGGGGGGATGTCATGGAAGGCATCCCAGGAGACAGGATGTTGGAGTAGAGCCTTGCAGCGTTGTTGAGTGTTTGCAGATGGAAGGGCCATTGCAGGTGAGGAGTCAGGGATGAGACTCTGGCAGGGGTGAAGGGTAGAGGGCAGGAACACATGTAGCCCACCTAGGGTAGTAGGGAGGGGGACAATTGCTATCAACAAGCTGTTTCTTTTGTGTACGACCCCTCCTTGATGGGTGGGACAACGAAGTAAACTATTGAGTCTATTTTGACACACCTACCTCTTGGGCAAGCCCACCCGAACCAAAAAAATTCAGCACAAGCTGAACAATTAGAGCTCAGAGAGCTACCTAAGGGACCCAACAAGGACAGCAGGGACACTCAAGTGACCTCAGATGATTCTGAAACCTAGGAAAAATACTCTAGCAAGCCCAAGTCATCTGATCATGAGACTCATCTCCTGACCATCTCTGCCTGCTCACAAAGAGCTGGCCAAGGACATTCCATCTCTGCCAGGCCACTGGGCCACGTTCCCAGGGACAGCTATCCACTCTGCTCTCTCCCCCATCACACCCAAGGGAAAGCACACAGAATGGGCTTGTGTCCATGGGCTGGTAGACACCTGCCCCAGCACCAGCAAAATAACCACCACCTTCGCACGAGGCCAGTGGGTGGGGCTGTTGTTGGCTGAGCCCTGCTGATTTATGACACCAGGCTCACCATCAGGGTGATGCCAGGTAGAATCTCCAACTTCACCAGGCAAGGTCTCTCCCTTCCAGTGATTTATGGATCCAGAGTGAGCCAGTCGTTTTTTCCTTCTCCTCTTTCTGCCCCCTCCTCCTGGGACAAATGGGTTTCCCACCACTGTGGGCCCTATGGGTGCAACGACAAAGACAAAGAGGCTCCATTTGTCCGTCCCCCCCTGCACCTGCTGTCAGGAGATGATGGCAACGTCCATTTGGCTGGCACTCTCGGCTCTTTCTGTGGGGCTTGGGCCACAGCACTAGCCATTGTGCTCTCACCATGGCTTCACTGGTGGCCAGGATCTACTGCCTGTTGATAGCAGGCAGTATCCTGCCTGGCTCAAGACTATGAGGTTAAGTTTTTCTCTCTCTCCTTCTTTCTCTCCTTCCTTCCTTCTTTCCTTTTATAAGAACCCATAAATCTTAGCTTGATTTCTTGGCGTGAAAACCCAGGAGGTTGGGGTTTCCTTCCCTAAGAGCAGAACAGTTATGAAAGCGTGATGTCCACGCTGGCACCCAGCAGCTGGTACCCTGAACCCGCTATGTTTGTGCTGTATGATAAATGGGCTGTGAACGTTTTCAGAATCATCGCTTTGCTCCAAAAGGTCAAAGAAGGAACAAGAAATGCCATCCCCCTCTCTGTTGTTCTCAGGTGCCCCCACATTCTTCTTGTGCTACGTCAGGGCAGTGGTGTCCTCAGGGTCTGGGACACGGCAGAGGCACAGCCAAGTCAGAGCAGGAGGGAGGCTGGGAACTTCCTCCTGGCATTGCCAGCCTTGGGAGCCAGAGTTCCTTGGCAAAGAACCTTCACTCACTCAAACCCATGGGGGCGCTTGGGCATTTACCAGGTTGAGGCTGGCGTCTATAGAAAATCACAAGGAAAAAACAAATGCAACCACCCCATGCAGTCAGGCCCCTTCCCTCTGCCATGCACTGACGAGTGAGAGGAAGGGTGGGCAATCCAGCACCAAAACCCCGCTCTCAGCCCCCAACAGCCCCTCTGCTTTCTGCTCAGGAGAACCGACATGAGCCAGGCCGATTGGGTTTCAGCTCCAAATGTGGCAGCCAGCAGTGGGACATGTCAGGTCTCAGGAGGCCAGGGCTGCTGCTCCAAGTTTGCCAGGCTTCTGCGTGTGGCTGCCATCCCTCTGGGCTCTGGTGGCCTCCGTGGACGCCACCAGCCTGCCTGGCCTCTTCCATCAGAAGAGCTAAGTGTGGGCTGGAGACTCTGGGATGCTTTGGGGCCTCCTGCAGGTGGGGAGGTGCCCACAATGCTTGCTGCAGGAGTCCCTGCTCTCGGGGTGATGGCGCGTTGTGGATGACTGGTAATGTACGCGGCCACCTTGGAGCACGTACTCTCTGTCGGGCACTGTGCTAAGTACTTCATGTCATCTCACTGAGTCCTCTCAACAACCTGTCGGGAATGCATCATTTCCCGCCTTTTGCAGATGAAGGAACTGAGCTTTAGAAACGTTAGACAATTATCCAAGATCGCACAACCCGTAATTGGGAGAGCTGAGAACTGAACACATGACTCCAACACTCCTGTGCTTACTAAGTAAATTATCCTGCCTTCTTCCATGAGGTTACTGGGAATTCAGATATTTGAGGAGCACTAGGTAAATTAGTCAAAATTCCAAACAACAGTTAAATCCAGGCTGTTTAGATAAAGCAATTAATCTTCCAGAATATGGGCTGGGACAAAGCAGAAACATCACCTTCCCCTCTGACTCCCAGGAGGATGCTAAGGCAGCCACCAGCTGTGACGGTTTCCTCTGCTCCTGGGGGCTCAGAACACACCTCTCAGCCCTACCAGGACTTACTTGGCTCTGATGAGGCCTTGACAGCAGGGTCCCGAGGACATGGACATCTTTGGGTCACCATTATTCTGCCTACCACACATGGGTTTTCTTATTTCGTCCTCATGGTAGCCACAGGAAGTATATGTTCTTAATATACTCATTTTGCAGATAGGAAAAGTGAGGCTTCTAGAATTTGCGTGACTTGTCCCGGGCCACTGTCTTTGCTGAGGCTGCTATGACAAAATACCATAGACTGGGTGGCTTAACCAACACACATTTATGTCTCACAGTCTGGAAGCTGGGAAGTCCAAGACAAGGTGCCGGTAGATTGGGTGTCTGGTTGAGGGCCCGTTTCCTGGTTTGCAGACATCCGCCTTCTTGCTGTGTCCTCACCCAGCAGAGAGAGAGCTGGAGAGATCTGTCTCTTTCTCTTTTTATAAGGGCATAATCCTATCAAGGGGTCCCACCCTCATGACCTTATCTAACCCTAATCACCTTCCAAAGACCTCACCTCCAAATACCATTGCACTGGGGATTAGGGCTTCAGCACATGAGTTTGAGGGACACAAACATTCTGTTCATAGCAACCACATAGCCAGTAATTGTCAGAGCCAGGGTTTGAATGCAGATAGTCTGACACTAATATATTCTACTCCCATGGTATTTTCTGTAAGATGTTACTCTATGGCTCTTCTGTAGCCTATTTCTTTCAACTCCACATATTTTTTTTTTTTTTACTTTTTATTGAGATTATGATAGTTTACAACCTTGTGAAATTTCAGTTGTACATTATTGTTCATCAGTCATGTTGTAGGTGCACCACTTCACCCTTTGTGCCCACTCCCCACACTCCGCCCCCCTTTCCCCTGGTAACCACCAATCAGTTCTCTTTGTCTACATGTCTAACTTCCACATATGAGTGAAGTCATACAGAGATTGTCTTTCTCTATCTGGCTTATTTCACTTAACATAATACCCTCAAGGTCCATCCATGTTCTTGTGAATGGGACAATTTTATCCTTTTTAATGGCTGAGTAGTATTCCATTGTATATATATACCATATCTTCTTTATCCCATCATCTGTTGATGGGCACTTAGGTTGCTTCCACATCTTGGCTATTGTAAATAATGCTGCAATGAACACAGGGGTGCGTGGAACTTTTGGAATTGCTGATTTCAAGTTCTTTGGATAGATCCCCAGTAGTGGGATAGCTGGGTCATATGGTATTTCTGTTTTTAATTTTTTGAGAAATCTCCATACTGTTTTCCATTGTGGCTGCACCAGTGTGCATTCCTACCAGCAGTGTCTGAGGGTTCCTTTTTCTCCACAACCTCTCCAACATTTGTTACTTTTTGTTTTGGTTATTTTTGCCATTCTAACGGGTATAAGGTGATATCTTAGTGTAGTTTTGATTTGTATTTCCCTGATGATCAGTGATGATGAGCATCTTTTCATGTGTCTATTGGCCATCCGTATATCTTCTTTGGAGAAATGTCTGTTCATGTCCCCTGCCCATTTTTTGATCAGGTTGTTTGATGTTTTCTTGTTGAGTTGTGTGAGCTCTTTACATATTATGGAGATTAACCCTTTGTCAGATGTATGACTTGCAAATATTTTTTCCCAATTGGTGGATTGTTTTTTTTGTTTCATCCTGTTTTCCCTTGGCTTGAAGAAGCTCTTTAGTCTGATGAAGTCCCATTTGTTTATTCTTTCTATTGATTCCCTTGTCTGAGAAGACATGGTGTCCAAAAAGACCCTTTTGATACTGATGTCAAAGAGTGTACTGCCTACATTTTCTTCTAGAAGCTTTATGGTCTCAGGTCTTAGCTTTAGGTCTTTGATCCATTTTGAGTTTATTTTTGTGAATGGTGAAAAAGAATAGTCAATTTTCATTCTTTTACATGTGGCTGTCCAGTTTTCCCAGCACCATTTGTTGAAGAGACTTTCTTTTCCCCATTGTATGCCCTCAGCTCCTTTGTTGAAGATAAGCTATCCATAGATGTGTGGTTCTATTTCTGGGCTTTCAATTCTGTTCCGTTGATCTGTGCACCTGTTTTTGTACCAGTACCGTGCTGTTTTGATTACTGCAGCTTTGTAGTATGTTTTGCAGTCAGGGATTCTGATGCCTCCAGCTGTGTTCTTTTTTCTCAGGATTGCTTTAGAAATTCGGGGTCTTTGGATGCCCCATATGAATTTTAGGATTCTTTGTCCTATTTCTGTAAAGAATGTCATTGGGATTCTGCTTGGAATAGTGTTGAATCTGTAGATTGCTTTGGGTAGTTTGGACATTTTAACTATGTTTATTCTTCCAATCCATGTACATGGAATGTCATTCCATCTCTTTATGTCATCATCAATTTCTTTCAGGAAAGTCTTGTAGTTTTGGTTGGATAGATCTTTCACTTCCTTGGTTAAATTTACCCCAAGGTATTTTATTCTTTTTGTTGTGATTGTGAATGGGATCGTGTTCTTGAGTTCTTTTTCTGTTAGTTCGTTGTTGGAGTATAGAAATGCTACTGATTTATGTATGTTGATTTTATACCCTGAAACTTTGCTGTAGTTGTTGATTATTTCTAAAAGTTTTCCAATGGATTCTTTGGGGTTTTCTATATATAAGATCGTGTTGTCTGCAAACAATGAGAGTTTCACTTCTTCATTGCCTATTTGGATTCCTTTTATTTCTTTTTTCTGCCTAATTGCTCTGGCCAAAACCTCCAGTACTATGTTGAATAAGAGTGGTAAGAGTGGACACTCTTGTTTTGTTCCTGTTCTCAGAGGGATGGCTTTCAGTTTTTGCCCGTTGAGTATGATGTTGGCTGTGGGTTTGTCATATATGGCCTTTATTATGTTGAGGTACTTTCCTTCTTTACCCATTTTATTGAGAATTTTTATCATAAATGGATGTTGGATCTTGTGGAATGATTTCTCTGCGTCTATTGGGGTGATCATGTGGTTTTTGTTTCTCATTTTGTTAATGTGGTGTATCACGTTGATTGATTTGCAGATGTTGAACCATCCCTGTGTCCCTGGTATAAATCCCACTTGATCATGGTGTGTGCTCTTTTTAATGTATTGCTGTATTTGGTTTGCCAGAATTTTGCTGAGGATTTTTGCATTTGTGCTTATCAGTGATATTGGCCTGTAGTTTTCCTTCTTTATGTTGTCCTTGTCAGGTTTTGGGATCAGGGTGATGTTGGCTTCATAGAATGTGTTAAGAAGTGCTCCATCTTCCTCAGTTTTCTGGAATAGTTTGAGAAGGATAAGTATTAAATCTTCTTTGAATGTTTGGTAGAATTCTCCAGAGAAGCCGTCTGGTCCTGGACTTTTATTTTTGAGGAGGTTTTTGATAACTATTTCAATTTCTTTATTTGTGATTGGTCTATTCAGATTCTCTATTTCTTCCTAACTTAGTTTTGGGAGGTTGTAAGAGTCTAAGAATTTATCCATTTCTTCTAGGTTGTCCAATTTGTTGGCATACAGTTTTTCATAGTGTTCTCTTATAATCTTTTGTATTTCTGTGGTATCCATTGTGATTTCTCCTCTTTCATTTCTAATTTTATTTATTTGAGTCTTCTCTCTTTTTTTCTTAGGGAGCCTGACTAAGGGTTTGTCAATTTTGTTTATTTTCTCAAAGAACCAACTCTATGTTTCATTGATCCTTTCTACTATCTTTTTTGTTTCAATTTCATTTATTTCTGCTCTAATTTTTATTATTTCCCTCCTTCTACTAACTTTGGGTTTTGTTTGTTCTTTTTCTAATTCTGTTAGGTGTCATTTGAGGTTGCTTATCTGAGATTTTTCTTGTTTATTGAGGTGAGCCTGTATTGTAATGAATTTCCCTCTTAGGACCGCTTTTGCTGCGTCCCAAATGAGTTGGTATGGCATGTTTTCATTTTCATTTGTCTCTAGATAATATTTGATTTCTCCTTTAGTTTCCTCAATGATCCATTGGTTGTTCAGTAGCATGTTGTTTAACCTCCACATTTTTGCCCCTTTCCCAGCTTTGTTCTTGTAGTTGATTTTTAGTTTCATAGCATTATGGTCAGAAAAGATGCTTGATATTATTTCAATTCTCTTGAATTTGCTGAGGCTTGCTTTGTTTCCCAACATATGATCTAACCTTGAGAATGTTCCATGTGCACTTGAGAAGAATGTGTAACATGCTGTTTTTGGATGGAATGTTCTATATATATCTATTAAGTCCATCTGGTCTAGTTTTTCATTTAATTCTACAATTTCCTTGTTGAATTTCTGTCTGGATGATCTATCCATTGGTGTTAGTGGGGTGTTGAGGTTCCCTACTATTATTGTATTGTTGTTGATATCTCCTTTTAGTTTAGTTAATAGTTGCTGTATGTACTTTGGTGCTCCTGTGTTGGGTGCATATATATTTATAAGTGTTATGTCTTGTTGGTGGAGTGTCTCTTTTATCGTTATAGACTGCCCCTCTTTGTCTCTCTTTATCTGTTTTGCTTTGAAGTCTACTTCATCTGATATAAGTATGGTGACACCTGCTTTCTTATGTTCATTATTTGCTTACTCCACATCTATTTTGACCATATTTCTATATGAATAGCTGTATATCTACAACATCATTTTAATAACTGCACCGCTAATGGGGTAAGGACACAAAGAGTAGAGTCCAAATTCTTCTACTTAACACTCACGTGATCTTATTGCTTTATGCTTTTGTTAAACAAGGACAACAGCAATAATATCCATCACATAATGGTGGAGACTGAAATAATGCATTAAATATGATTTTAAAATCATAGCATTCTATGTGAATGTAAGTCATAATGATCATTGTTGTTATAATTGTGTGCCAAGATGGGGAGATTCCCCACAGTTTGGGTATTGCAGGGAACAGAACACTGGTCACCTGGATGTGATCGCTTTATGAAAATTCACTTGTCATTTGTACCCCTTTTTGTATATGTTATTCTTTAGTGTAAAATTTACATTTAAAAAACTATTCCACCTTTTCTATGGAATTATGTGCCAATTTCTGACTCTGGCATTCAAGGCCTTGTACACTGTGACCCAATCTACCATCTCAGCCTAACTGCCCTAGCCCAACCCCACCAGGAGACACACCACTCTTTTCACCCTTCCTACGCTTTCTTGGTTCTGTATCTTTGTCTGATGCTGTTATGTCCTCCCTTTTAAGACCTTTTCAAATACCATCTTCTCTGTGCGTTCTTCCTTAATCCCTATTCAGTCCCTCTTCTGAGTTCCCCTCTTCCTTGAGTTCACGTTCTGCGTCCCCCTTATCAGGGGCATTCTGCCAACAAATACTGTTTGTATAGAACTTTCCTGAATCCCTAGTGAAGGCCTTCAGTCCTAGAAGCTCTTCTTTGTGAGTCCCTCTCTCACAGAGGACACTGACTTTATAGATCTCTGACCTGGGATGGTTAATGGTCGAACACATTTCTGACTGAGAAAAGCCCCACAGCTTGAAATGGAACCATGGCTGTTTTTGCCCTGCCTGGAGGTTCTCTCTATTTTTTTCCCAGTTAAGGTGTGAGTTCTAGGAAGACAGAGCCCATGCAAGTCTGTGTTTGAATCCACTCCCCGCTGACCCTGATCACAGGCAAGCACAGTAGTGTGTGCAGAGTAGAGGCCCCTGGGTAATGGCCTGATGGTTACCGGTTTGGCACGGGTGGAGCATGTTACTGAGAAAGACACCACTACCTGCTCTACCCACCATCTGGGGCTCTTTAACAGTCAAAGGGAAAGACACCTGGCCATTGTTATTGTCCTTGAACCAAAGGAAATGGGGCTGCAGGCTGACATCCAGGCAGCAAGGCTCTGACATGGCCAGTGGCTTGTACTTAACCAGTTGGGAACCCTTCTGCTAGGGAATTGATATAAAGTCTTTCCCATTCCATTAGTTCTTCAGTTGAATGGGATGAGGGATTGGCAAGCTTTTTCCGGTAAAGGGCCAGATAGTACACATTTTAGGCTTTGCAGACCATATGATCTCTGTCATAACTACTCAACTCTGCCACTATAGCATGCAGGCAGCCGCAGACAACACAGAAATAAATGCGTGGCTGTGTTCCAATAAAACTTTATTATGGACACTGAAAGTGAATGTCACGTTATTTTAACATTACAAAATAGTATTCTTCTTTTGATATATGTATATATATATATATATATTTTTTTTACCATTTAAAAATATAAAAAAGCCTTCTAGCTCACGGGCTATAATTTGCAATGCCTCTGAGTTAGGCCACCAAGAGGAAGACTTTCCGTTGTTTCATGGAAATGCTTTTCGGACAACTTGCATGCAAATCGCTGAGGGGTAGAGGAGAAATGTCTGCTAAAGACATTGCCCATGGATGCCACACCAGACCCACTGAACCAGGGAAACTGCCCAGGAACCTGCAGTTTTAGCAGATTCTCCTAGGTGATCGTGAAACACACTATGTGTGGAAAAGCATTTTAGCAAAAAGGAAACCAAGAGCTTTCTTAGAGAAGCTTTTCAATCTCAGCAGAAAAATGAAGCCAACCAAGAAAACAAGTACTTCCTACCTGAGCAGGTTGTATTAGGATATTTTTAAGGCCACTTTGGGTTCTCCTATTTATAAGTTGGTTTAATCTTACTCAGACTCCGACTGCTGTGTTTTCCAGAGAGAACAAGGGAGCACCTGAGCCCTTCTCAGACAGAGACTGTTGATTGCTCATTCCGAGTCCTCTTCCCTCTTTTTTTTTCTAGCTAAAAGGACCCTGTTTTGTTCTGACATCCAGCCTTAAGGAGGGTGACCCTGTTGCAGGGATTACTGCTACATATTTATCAACTGGCTTTTCAGGAAAAAAAGCCCTGATATTTGGTGCTTGCCAGTTCCTGTGGTGTAAATATGCCCCCAGGGCCAGTTTCAAGTATTACCACAAGGTCACTAAATGGAGAGTTGGGAAGAGACGCACGTGATCAACTCTCGCAAGCTGGAATGAGCTGGCTGCAGTCTGTCACTGTCCTATCACCACTCAGGGATCAATAGTCTGAGTCAATTATGGCAATCCCATCCCTCTGCCAGTGATTTGCTTGGGTGCAAAAAATATTTTGGGATGAGATTGTGGCACTTTAAGAAAAGTTTTCTTTATCAATAAAAGAATGAATAGCTTCCCTTCTTCCACTGGACATGACTGGACTGCAGGAATTCATGTTCCACTGCAGTGCACTGGCAGCCATCTTGTAGTCCGGAAGGCAGCTAGCTTGTGGACAAGTGAACACATCATGGATTGCAGAACAGAGACAGGAAAAGGACCTGGGTCCTTGATGATATGATCAAGCTGCTGAATTACACAGGTCTGACAACACTGTACATCAGGACTTCTAGTTATGTACATTCAGAAAACTCCCAGATTACTTAATCTGGTTGAGTTGAGGTTTCTGTTACTAGGAACAGTAAGCTTTCCAACTGATGTCTCTTCTCTGCATTGATCACTCAGAAATTAAGAAGAGAGGACATCCACGAGTTATTGCCCAGCTTTTAGCACCTCACCACGGGTGGATGCCGAGCAGGACTTCGAGGACTCAGAGGCAGCGGACGTACAAGTCAGCTTCTCATGGCTCATTCTCTTTCCCTGCACCACCCTCCAAAGCCCATTTACCATGTGAAATGTCACCACTTTTCTGTCTCACCTATCTTGCTCCAGCACTGCTAGCCCGAGAGATGCAGGCCATTATCAGGGCTCCAGCAACTGCGTGTGTGGCTGAGGTTTAAATGAATTTCATCAGCATGATTAAATACTTATTACATGAGTCAAACATACGGGCTTCATTAAGCTAGTGAACTCCCAGGAACCTCCTCTTCTGTTTATACAACCCATCTGGACTCTCAGATTACTTTAAAGAAACGGGATAAACGGAGTCGATATGACAGCCAGGTCGTCTTTCAGCATTACACTCTCAGAGGAAACTCATCTTCCATTGCTAACTCTGGCTTCCATACAGTTGGGTGCAGAGGGTTTTTCCATCTGCTTCTGGCCTCTGTTAAAGCCTGACATGATGCTGAAATTGAGACTTTAAGTGCAACTTGCCAGGACATGACAGACATGCTTTTCTCATTGAAGCATAGGACATTGTCTAACGTCGTTTGCAAGCACAAACCTCGGGCCTTTTACAAGGAGGGCACACCTTGAAAGCAAAATAAAGGACAAGGTTTAATTAACTTCCCGGGCCTCTGTTAGTCATTATTAGAAGCTCTTTATCAAATTAAAGGCCTGCTGGGAAGGCAGCGGAGGGCTGAGAAGCAGTGACGTGTGTTAAGTGCCCAAGTGGGTTTTAATTGGCTGTTTAAATGAGGAAAAGCTCCCTGCAGTGTGACAGACACACATAGCGGGTGTGTGTAAACACACACACTCGCACACGCACACGCATGGAGCCCCAGGAAGTCTGGGAAATCACAGGAATCACATTTTTGGAAAGCTGACATCTCCAGAGTCGGACCACAAACCCACCAGGAAGGGAACCCTAGAGCACGTGGCATTCCATGTGTAACAAAGGCCGCTGGTGTTATTTCTGATAATAATAAATAACAGTGACAGAGCAGTAAGCTGTGTGAACGCTGCCAAATCTACACCGTCCGTGGCCCAGCCACATTGCCAAGGTCTCTTCCTCTAGGATCAAGTTCAGGGTTTGCTTTGTCTCTTGCATCTATCATGGCGCTATATAAAATGAGGCCATGACACCCGCCCTGCAGGAATGCTACGAGAGATTTACACAAGCTCCTGGCGGTGCCCGGCACAGACTGGGAGCCCAATAAAGGTAGTTATTTTGACCAAGGTGTTTTCTACTATACTCTTTAAAAGGATTATTGGGGATTATTCACTCCTAATAGCTCTAGTTGGGATGAGCGGTACTGCAGCGTGGCGGCTAAGAGCACGACCGGTGGTGTCAGATTTATGTGGGTTCGTGTGCTGCCGGCTCCGCTACATCAAGAGGCCTCTCTGGGCCTGAGGCTCTTTGTCTATAAAATGGGATAAATCATACCTACTTCACAGAGTGGTGGGGAAATCATATGACCCATGCCAGAAAAGAGCTTCGCACAATGTGTGTACAGAGTAGCTGTGACCATCAATATGCTTATTAGGGTTGTAAGTGTTTGTGTTCCTCAATAAGAGATGGGGAGACCCAATTACAGAGCACCTGTAGGACAGGCCGCAAAGACACCCTGCCATTTTTTTTTTAGGAAGATTAGCTCTGAGCTACCATCTGCCACCAATCCTCCTCTTTTTGCTTGACGAAGGCTGGCCCTGAGCTAACATCTGTGCCCGTCTTCCTCTACTGTTATGTGGGACACGTGCCACATCATGGCGTGCCAAGTGGTGCGTAGGTCCACACCACGATCTGAACCGGCGAACCCCAGGCTGCTGAAGCAGATGTGCAAGCTTAACTGCTGCACCACCGGGCCGGCCCCAGGACACCCTGCCTTTTCGCAGAGTCTGCTAGCAAAAGTTCACTGAGGCAAACCCTTGGCGGAGTTTATGGGATTTCATCCTTACCACCAGGATGTGGCAGAGACAGGGCTTTTAGAGAGTGGGGACACATTTAGGACATATAGGGAGGAGGGATGGACAAAGGAAGAGCTCTGAGTCAGTCTCTTGCTGGTGCTCCTCACACTGCTCACCCCTAGAAAGCGGGGACTCCCCCATGGTCCGGGTATGAATACATTTGACCCAGAATAACTCCACGGCACAGCCGGGACAGGAGGCGAGGACCTCAGTTCCCAGTCTATGGCTTATTTAACTGAGAGAGTTTCTTGTCAGGGTGAGATTCCCAACTGGTGGGGAAAAAAATTCTTCCAAAACAACTAATTTTATTTCATAGCAGATTTATTATTATTATTAACTTTTAGAATTGTATTGGTACTCTGAGCTTGCTGTTTAACAGAAGCTTTCAAATGAAGTTCTTATAAGATCGAGATTTCCCATGTTTCTTTACAAGGGTGACGTGCAGTAGCCACCATGACTTTTGGCTTCCTGTCAGCATCACGGTTTGGTGTAAAGTTTTGGGGAAGGTGAGAAGGGAGAAGGAAAGGAATCCCGTGACCACAGCAGGCTGGAGAGCCAGTCGAGAGCATCTTCTGAAGAAGTTAGAGGTGTTAGAAAAGAACCTCAGTCTACAGCTGCTGACGAGGAACTTAAAACACAAGACTGTGGGTCTTGGAGCCATTTTGACTTCAGGGATGTTTTCATAAAGGCTGCAAAAACAAAGCTTCCCCGTTGCAAGCATGCGGCTACGTGCATTTAAACATACACCCTCTGTTCCAATAACACTGCAGTTCTGAGCTATCCCTGATGGATCAGCAAGGAAGAGAACCAACTCCTTCATTTCCCAACATCCTTGCGGGGGCTGGAGGGACCGCGCTCTCACTCAATTTTCCAGCCCAGCAAGGCTTTGAACATGAAACAGCAGCGTCCCAGGGCTTTTACAAATGAGCCACAGCAGGCTGGATGTCGGGGTATGGATTCATGGGCTGCTGGGGGGTTAATATCTCTCGCAATTACAAATAAGAAAAAAGCCTGCATTCTTCTTCACTCCGCCTGGTTCACACATCCTTGGCAGCTGGGCTTCCCAATGCTTCATTTAGGCCAATGCCCGTGAAGGAACGGATCAGCAGGCGCGGGCCATCAGGCGGCCATTTTAAGCCCTTGGCCTGCGTCCCCACTCCCCGGGCTCGGGTGAGACAGACAGGCCTTTGTGTGCCTGAAGCCGGCTAAGCCAGGATGTGACTGCGAGCTGGAATCTGACCTTTCATGGGCTCCAGCACCTGTCAGAAAAACGAACAAGCTTGGGGTGTTTTTTCCGCTCTGGACTTAAATGCCAGTTTTGTGACTCCCTCACAGTGGAACTGTGCCAAGGCAGTTGTGGTCAACTCCACTCTCCGAGGAGCAGACCTGAGACAGGAGTGATGGACGGCCCTGCGTTTCTGAGGCCTGGCCAGCTCTCGGCTCAGAGTGAATTCAAGCCTAGCAGAGGACTCCGGTGCTCTGAGTTAGGAAACTCAGAGCAGAACAAAACAGCCCTAATCCTCTGGCACCCTGTGGTGTGTGTGTGCGTGTGCGCACTCAGCATTGGAACAAAGGCCTAGTCACGGTGACCCTGACACGAGAGGCCATCAGGGGACAGCTTTGGCCCCCTCCTTGTTGGCTTGCTCTAGTGGTCTGGGCCTGAACATATTGGTCAAATTTGGGTTGGACTTTGCCACTTAGGCAAGCAATTTTACCTCCCCGAACCCAACTTCCTCAGCTGTTAAATGGGGAGAAAAATGCCTTATTCCAAAACTTGTTGCGGATTAAATGAGAGAATATATACACATCCCGGAGCACCTCGGAGCACTCGGTGGCCAGCCGCCTTTCCCTCCCCTGCTACAGGGCGTGCTGGGGCTGCAGGAGGAGTATGGGTGCTGGTCACCACGATAATCAATTGCCCCGTGGACACATCCTGATCATGGAAGAGGGGTCTACCCAGCCCATCAGTGACTTCAGGTGTGGGAGGACAACTTTCCTCCTGAGTATGGCCTCCGAGGATCATGTTCACCGCTCCTTGGTGGCCTGCTCTTCAGTTAGAGGCGGCCGCAGCTGCCAGAAAGGCCTGTGGGTTTGGCATGGACCTGTGGTTGGTGCGCTTTCCTGCAGTGGAATAGGGTCAGAACCCTACAGGTGGAGGCAGGCTCGTGCACGCCAATCCTCTAGCCCAAGGAGCTTGTCCCCCTGAGGTAAACATGGCCACTGTGCCTGCATCCTTGGCTCGGGGATCCTGCATCTGCAGAGATGGCAGGCTGGCAGGTCACTTCATTCACAGGCTGGCAGTCCAATACCAAGAAGTAGCTGCTCAGGTTGAAGAAAATGTCCACAGTTATACAGATGCCTGGCCCCTAGCTTGAGACATGCAGGAGATGTCAATGAAAAAAATCTGAAGCCTAATTATCCTCCTCAAGGCTATTAATACTTAAAAAAATACATAAACGTCTATCACATCAAATCTGTTTTTGGAATTACATGGATCATAAGTGAACAAAGTTGCACAGCGTTTTAGAAATGAAGTTTCTGTTTCCTTGTTCGACTTTACCACATCTTGTGAAAATAGCCGGGTAGATTTTTTACCAAATTCGGAGAGCATGTTAGAGTGATATGACAGAAAATGTAGGCTCTGCCCTGGGGGAGTCTCAAAGAAATAAGCCATCGTTACCTGGAGGGAATGAAACTGAAATTTGGCGACAGGTAGCTATGACTGGCAGTTGGGGAAGACTGGCCCCAGACCTCAGATCCCGGGCCAAGAAAGCAAATAGCTGTGTATGAGCCTTAAGCTGGAATGTGGTTGTTGATTTGCAACAAGCTGCTTCTCACATGGGCAGCTCTATGTAGTTGGCTCCGAAGTGAGCAGAACGGAGATTTATTTAGCCGTTCTCCTGAGGATCTCAGGGTAGGGGAGGCCAGTTGGTAAACACACAGATAGGCTGCCAAGTTCATTCTCTTTACATTATTTAATTTAAAAAAAGATATTGTTACTTGTCTAGACTATACATTTTGTAGCCTTTCTGTTGCTAATGTTTGAAACACACAGTTTGCAGTGTGCCAAACACTTTCCTTTACATGTATCACATGTTATCCTCACAAGGATTTCCTTCTATTGTCCGCACGTCACAGATGAGGACAGAGGCCTGGAGAGGTTCAGTAATTTGCCAGCATTACCCAGCTAGTAAATGACAAAGGCGGGGCACAAACTCAGGTGTGTTCATCCTAGGGCCCAAATTCTTTACCAAAATACAACACAACCTTTCCCTGTGGTTTCTTAAACTGTCATTCATTCACTACAAAGATATTCTGATGGTCATAATTTGATTTCGTTGACTTAAAGGGTTACTTTAATCAATCAAATTGCATTCTGACAATATACTTCTCTATACCTTTCAAAAATGTCTGGGCTTAAAAAATTCAAATGAAGTTTAAAAAATGCCCTAAATTAGATTTTCACTGGCAAGCATGTTATCTGATCATGTTATTATTTGATGTCTGATAAACACTCACTGCTACTGTTGATACTGTTTGATACTCAGTTGACTAGTTAAAAGGTGGCTTGTTTTAGTCTTAATCTGAAATACATTAAGAAGGGTCAACCAAGCCCAGGCAGGCTTTGCTAAAGGTTTTTCGCATTGGTCACAGTTTTGACTTATAGATCATCAATTAGTTGCAGATGTCGACAGTAATATGGAGTGTAGGAAGGGTCAGGAGAACACTTCGTTCCCATTTGAGAGGAATTTAGAACTTAAAAAAATACTCTGTTAATTCTAAGCTGCCAACATATACACATCCATGCGTGTGTGTAACTCCCTGGAAAAACTATCAGATTTTTGGAAGCAATAGACTATAATTCTATAGACTTTATAAGTCGTAGGAACTTGAGTTTTAAAAAAATAATCATAACAACAAGAAGGATAACAAGAATCATTTTCATGCTTCTCACGTCTCTATAACTCAATAAACAGATTTTAATAATTACGATAATTACTCATATAAAACCAATAATGCTGACGAGGACAAGCATAGCTCTGTTCACAGCAAGGTGCTGATGCTCTGTTTGTCAGTTGTTCGTTCATCCTCATGCCCTCTCGCTACCATTAGCTCCACTTAGAGCCAAGTCAAACAGAAGGCCAGGGAAGTCATCGGCGCTCTTCATGCTGAGCGCTGCTGTCTCCCATGTGCCCTGCTCGGCGTGAGGCATCTCCCCGGTCTCTTTGGAGGGTCCACATTTGGGAGAGGTGGTATCAACTCTCTAGGAGCCAACAGATTTAGAAAGGGCAGAGATGCAGACACCAGAATTTTTAGGAGGAAGAATGTGGAGAAGTCCAACCTCACTGTGAAAGAACAGGAGGAAAGAATTGCTTCTGTAGCTCATTGATCTCTACAGGTCAGCCAGCTATGGCCCATGGGCTAAATCTGGAGCCAGGGCCTGTTTTTATATGGCCCTGGAGCTAAGAATGGTTTTTATATTTTTAAAAGGTTGAAGGAGGAGTTAGGAGGAGCTGAGGGAGGAGAAAGAGAAAATATATGACAGGCCATTTGTGGCCCACAAAACCTAAGATATTTACTATCTGGCCCTTTATAGAAAAAGTTTGCCAATTGCTGGTCTAGACCAGTGTTAAGAGAAATATAATTCAGCCACATACATAATTTAACATTTTCTAGTAGCCACATATTAAAGGAAAAATAAACAGGTCAAATTAATTTTAATAATGCATTTTATTTAACCAAGAATAGCTAAAATATTTTCAACATGTAATCAATATAAAAATTAGTAGTGAAACATTTAACATTCTCTTTTTCATATTAAGTCTTCAAACGCTGTTGAGCGTTTGACATAACACATCTGAGTTTGGACTAGCGGCGTTTCCAGGGTTCAACAGCCACATGTGATAAGTGGCGACTCCATCGGACAATGCAGGTCTAGACCCTGGTGAATGGACAGAAATTCTATGTGGGGAGTGGGAGGACATCCAGGCTCAGTCCCCAGGGTTTCTCAACCTCCACACTATTGACATTCGGGGCTGCATAACTCTTGGTTGTCAGAGGCTGTCTCTTGCTTTGTAGGATGTTTAGCAATATCCCTGGACTCCACCTATTAGATGCCAGTAACTAGCCCCTCCCTAGCTGTGACAACCAAACATGTCCCCACGTATTGCCAAATGTCCCCTAAGCAGCAGATTGCCCTGGATTGAGAACTGCTGGTCTAAAGCGTGAAAAAGCTGTATGCGAAAACACTCCTGGAATTGCCCAGAAAATGTCCTTTGAGTCAATCACTTTGATGGAAGAAGGATAATTGAAGGAGAGAAATGAGAGTCTTGGTAAGAAAAGCTGAGGCCAGAGCTCAGAATAAAGCATTTGAAATTTATTCCCTCAGCCATGATAGCCATCTAAGAGTTTTGAGCAGAGGAATGAAATTAGCAAAGTTACAAATTAAAACCATTTTTACTTCTATCTTTGAATAACTAGATTCTTTCTCTTCTTTTTTTTTACTGGCACAGATAGATTCTTTTTTTTGTCTTAAAGAAAAGCATCATTTAAAGAGCCAACGCCCCCGCCCTGCGTCTGGAGGGTGGTTTTTATTAAATTCCAGTAGAGGGATGGGTTTCCAAAGCAATCATCCAGCCCCTTGGTGAGCAGGCTCCCTGCCACTCAGCTGACATTCCACCCCGCAGGAGTTGAGGAGAAAGGAAAATCAACAGTGAGCAGGCAAAGAGACTGTGGCTTGCGCTGTTGGAATTTCCAGTGGGGCCCCTTGGTGTTGCAGACCGGGCCAAATGCAGCAGAGCATGGAGGGAGGGAGGAGAGGCGGCCAGATAACAGCCTCTGTATCTTCCAGTTGCTAAATTGTTTGATTTGCTCAGTCCCTGACCTCCAGTGGTTATGGAGTTGTCTAATTCTCCTTTGAATAATGCTGATAATAATAGTAATTGGAGTATGTGTCCGTCTGTGTGGTTCTTCATGTGCTTCTGTGTACATAGTCATGTTTAACAGCCACGCAACATTGAAGGAGATGATATTTGGAGATTTGTGTTCTTTTTTGGGGACTTTGGGGCTGTTTGTCTGGCTCTCCTGGACACTCTGTTTGCCCTTGGACCCACTCCGCCCCCTCTCCACCCTGCTGTGTGCCCCGGGTTGGGCTGTGTGGATTGCAGCAGCCGGGCTCCTCTGCCCTCATTTCCTTCTGGGTTCAGTCGAAGGGAGGAACACCAGGGGCTCACAGGACTGGGGAGAGTGAGGCTGGGGTGTTTACTCCCCCATCCCTTCCTGCCAGGCTGTGGGTTGGCAATGGCTGCATCCCTCCACTGAAGACCACAGCTCCCACGATGACAGGTCTCACCCAATTCCAGAACTACGTCCTCTCCTTGTCCTTTCAGGCCCGAGGATGGGAAGACACGGTGTGCCGTTAGCCGCAGGTGCTGCTTCATCCTTTGTAGGTTGACCCACACCCCTGCAAAGTGTCCACTTGTGAACTCTCTTCAGTCACCCCTTCTGAGTGCGCCATGTGCTTCCTGCCAGGACCCTGACTGACATTCTAGCTCACTTTAGCTTCTATGAGGAGAGTCCACATCTTTGTTAACCGTCCCCACATCCAATTAGGAAAACTCAAGCAAGGCTAGAGTTAGTAGCTTGGTTTTTGAAATTAACGTGTTGACCCCATTTTATAGCTAGAAAAGCTAACCATGGAGTTTCCATGGTTTTTCCTGGGTTACCAAGTAACTTGGTATTCAAGAATTTAGTCAGAAACCCAAAACCTACACACCCAGTTCTCTTCAGAGAGGAATGTATGTAATGCTTAATTTGGTGTTTTTCTTTCTGGAATTTCTAACAATAATAATGGAAAAGGAACTTGGGGGAAAGTGTCGAAGAAAATCATATCAGTGTTTTCCTTTCCTTATGTGTGGATTGTTCAAAGGAATCAAAACCCCAGCTTGAGCTACAATGTCTGAACCAGACACATCAGCTGTCAGCCACCAGTCCTATGATTGGATGTCAGTAGAGGGAGATGTATGCGCTCTCCTCTCCTCTTTGCTTGGAATCTTGGTTCAGCCCCGTGGGGACCAGGCCTGGAAGTCACATCACCTGCACTTCTTCACGGAGTCACACTAATTACAGAAAGAACAAGCCATACTCTGGGTTTTGTCTCAGCCAGTTGGACCAGAGGAAATGAGGAGTGCCGATTAGTTGAAAAGGCTGGGTCTTTATTAAGATGCTTCCCAGCTATCGGTGAGCACACTTTTGGCTCTCGATAGCATAAAGGTTAACAACCAGCAACAGCAGAGATATTAATGGTAGAAACAGTACCTAAAAACTTTAACAAAAGAGAAGACAGGAATTCTCAGGTCACAGTAGGCAGAGGGCACTGAGCTGCCTGCGTGTTCAACCTCTGCAGGCACGTAGCATGGGGTGTGGGCACGTGCAGGGTATCTGGGCTCTAGGCACGGCCCACTGGGTGACTTGGGGCCAATTCCTTCTATATTTTAATCTTGGTTTCTCGGGAAGGGAGATGCAAGGAGCTTAAACACTATTGAGTTGAACGGCTCTCAACCCTGATGCCATATTAGAATCACTTGGGCAGCTTTTAAAGAGGGTATGTGAGTTCTGCTCCACACCAATTGGATTAGAATTGCTGGAGATGAGGTCCTGGCAACGGTCTACATTATTCTGTTAGCAGATACAATTTCAACTGCAGACGAAGCAAGCAGGGCCCCGTACAGAGCCTCATGCCTCAGCCTACTCTCCTCACTTTAAGTGCCTTTCTCCAAGGGTGTCCTTGTTTGGTGTCTGGGATAGACAGAACAAGCAGTGATGTCCAAGTGGGGCACCTTGATCCTGGACTGGGATCCTTGTGGGCCCTGGTCCATGCTTCTTCCCTTTGGGACACCTTGACACTGTGCCATCTCCTACCCCATGTGCATGGGGTCAACCAGATGCCCTGGGGAGCTCTGGGATTCATGTTTATGGGGTTATCTTAGCTGGGCCCCAGTTTCAAGAGAGCACCCTAGAGAGAAGATTGTTCCTACTGGCTGGCAAGGTATCTTTTTCATGGCATTGCTTGACATTGGGCAGCCAGAATGGTATTGACTTGCTGATTTGAGATGACTCAAATATTTCATATAGATAGGGGTCTTGCAAAAAATATTTGCCTGGTACCTCACACACCCTAGGGGGCAACCCTGAATAGATATATACCAGTCTGTTAATATTATTAATCTAGGGGATGGGATTATGGGTGCTTTTAGTTTCACTTTTGATATTTAAAAAAATTAATTGGGAGGGAAATGAATTTTTATGCTGGTGGAACTTCTTTTTGGATGAAAACTGTTTTTGGTAATCAAAACACTGAAATGGGTCATTTTATGTGCAAAAACCCAAACCAGGGTGAGCTGGTGTGACAATGGAAACTGAAATTCTTTGTGTAGTAAAGTGAGAAGGAGTTTGGGTTTGCTGGGCGTCCTAGCGGGAAGGAAGCAATGAAGGTATTTGAGAAAAGAGCACAGCGAGTCCAATGCGGACCAGGGCTCTGGCAGTAAGAAGTCCTCGGGTTGGTGGCGGGGGTGGGGAGGGGGAAGGCATAGACCAGGGACCAGCGTTGTCTACCGTGCCCCTGAAGCTTGTTGACTGGTGCTGTACAATATACCCCCACCCTCTGCGCTGCCACAACTTCGGTAAAGTCTGATCCATCCACAGCCTTGGATTGCGGGTTTTTAGGGCAGAAAGAGACTGGATGTGATGAAGATGAAGGATGTGCTTGGTGTGGAGAACGGGCATGGCGGACTTTGAGGATTTGTGGACCCTGAAGCCCAGCACGACCCAGAGACAGGGCAGCTCTCCATTAATACATAGAGACACTGGCAAGGCCCCTGAATCTCCCACTTGAGTGGGTTGGAGGCACTAGCTTTACACACTTAAGGGCAAAGTGATCCCAGGAAAAGGGGTTGCTGAGAATTGGATAGTGTGCATTTTTCCCCAAAATGTCTTCAAAGAATACACATTATTTCTCTAACAAGAAAAAAAGTTATTTTTAAAAAATCCGCTTGGCAAAAATCCCAGAATTTGAAAATACAGTTCCTTGAAAAGACTGTGAGGACCTGGGCACATTTCCGAAGGAGCACTAAATGGCACAACCCCTGTAGAAGGGGACTTGGCAAGATCCAGCAAAAGCGTGTCTGCTCTTCCCCTTTGACCGAGCAATCCCATTTCCGGAGATCTGTCCCAAAATAAACTGGAAAAGGTGTATGCACAAAGCTATTCATTGCAGCACCATCTGTAAAGCAAAGACTGGAACGCCCTGAACGCCCATCAGTGGCAGGCTGGTTGGGTAGACTATGGTGCAGGCACACAATGGAACACTTTGCAACCGCAGCAAAGAAGGAAGATGAGGTGTGATCTCAGGGTGTATAAATTAAGGGACAAAAAGAAAAAAGGTGGGAAAAATATATATATTTTTTGCTACCATTTATCTAAGAAGAGGAGTATATGTACATATAAAAATACACACATATACGCTCATAATTTTTAAAAAAGAAACAAAATGTTTAAAAAGTAGTTACTATAGAGGAAAGAGGAGAGTAGGATGGAAGGGACAGAGATAGAAGAGAAACTTGTACATTTGACTCTGGAATCAAGCAAATATTTTACGTAATTATAAACCAGAATCATCTGAGTTTAGCATAATGGTTAAAACTATCACTTTTCAGTCTCAACTTTGTGATTTACTAACTGCCTTCTGTTGAGAAAATTATTTAAGTTTTCTAAATAGCAGTTTTTCTTTCTTTGAGATAATAATCCTACTGCATTATGTTGATGTGAGGATCAAATTAGATAACGTACCTCAAGCAGTTAGCACAGTAGCCAATATAGAAAGTGTTTAATAAATGGGAGCAGTGATGCTTTTAGTTAACATACTCTTTTATAGTGTATACTGTCCAGACCCTGTTCTAACTACCTTAAAGATCTCTCAGTTAACTCTCAGACAACCACCCGAGGTTGGTGCCGTCACTACCCCATCTTGCAGAGGACACTGTCTGTTGTTTAAGCCCCCCATGCCGTGGTATTTTTTCCTAGCAGCCCAAGCAGATTAATACACTTATCAAAGACAAGAGTTATCTACTGAGATGTGTGTTTATTTGTGTGTGTGTGTATGTGTGCGTGTGTGAGAGAGAGAGACAGACAGACAGACAGAGAGGGAGAGAGAGCTGGGCTTTGATATAAAAATGGGTTTCCTACTATGGGTCATGATCAAAAATTTCGAGAGCAACTGCAGTTTTTGCACAGTGGGCACTTGGTGAATAAATGTTTAGTAACAGGGAAGAAAGAAAAGGGGGAACAAGAGACAAGGAGAAGGAAGGACGGAGGGAGGAATGACAGAGGACATTAGGACAGTTTTCCACCCTCAATGTTTGTGGAAATCGTGGGCACAGCCAGGCATGATTTACATGAATTTGCAAAAAGTTTAGAAGAAATTGAGGATTACAGAAGAAAGAAAAAGATAGATAGGGAGTAAGCAAAAAGTTCACAAGCCAAAACCTCACAAATCAGTCTTGATGTTTCATCATTTTGTTTTTGACTCATTCTGGTTTGTGAACCTTGATATAGGAGTTTTCAATGGATTTTAATTTCCTGTTGGTTTGAGGAGACTCAAGATTGTGATATTTTGAAAATATTTTAAGGCGATCCAGCACCTTCTTGCCAACTGGATTTCTCCTTGGCTAGGCTCTGATCTGAGGGTGATTCAAGCATTGCTTTCTAGCCCCAGCCTGAAATACTAAGATAACCATGATCGCAATTCACTCTTCAGGGTGAAAGACCTTCCAGAAACCTCCGGGGTTTTTTTAAAGGACTATTCCATGAACTCAGTAGATTGGTTCACAACAGAAGAAATAATACCAGAGACAAAGAGGGACATTTCTTTTTTTTTTTTTTTTTTAAAGATTTTATTTTTTCCTTTTTCTCCCCAAAGCCCCCCGGTACATAGTTGTGTATTCTTCATTCGTTGTGGGTTCTTCTAGTTGTGGCATGTGGGACGCTGCCTCAGCGTGGTCTGATGAGTAGTGCCATGTCCGCGCCCAGGATTCGAACTAACGAAACACTGGGCCGCCTGCAGCGGAGCGCGCGAACTTAACCACTCGGCCACGGGGCCAGCCCCAAAGAGGGACATTTCTTAATGATAGAGGAGTAATTCATCAGAAAGACATAACAATCCTAAATGAGAATGAACCTAATAGGAGAGCTTCAAAAAACATGAACCAAAAAGTCCTAGATATTTACGCAAGATAAATGAAAGCATATGTCTTCACAAAAACCTGTGCAAAATGTTTATAGTACCTTTATTCTCAATTGGCAAAGCTGGAAACAAGCCAAATCTCCTCTGACTGGTGAACACATAACCGAATTTTGGTGCATCAATTCAATGGAATACTGCTCAGCAATGAAAATGAATGGACGGCTGTACGTACGACCGCATGCTAAGTTGAAAGAAGGCAGATTCAAAAGACTAGGTATTATGTGACTCCATTTATATGACAATTGGAAAAAACAAAGCTATCAGGATAGAAATCAGACCATTGGTTGCAAGGAATCTATACCTGGAGGGATAGAAATGACTCCAAAGAAGCACGCGGGAATTTTGGGGGGTGATGGAAATGTTTTATGTGTTGATTATAGTGGTGATTAAATACTGCATGAGTTTGTCAAAATTCAAAGAACAGTTTACCTAAAAAGGACAAATTTTCCTCTATGTTATTTATTACTTAATAAACAAAAAAGTATCGTAAAAGAATATTATAAACAGTTTTATGCCAATAAATTCAACAATTTAGATAATAGGACAAATTCTTTGAAAGACACAAACTACTAAAACTCATTCAAGAAGGAATAGATAACGTCAATAATCCTTTATCTATAAAGAAATTGAATTTGTACCTAAAATCTTTCTCACAAAGAAAAATCCAGGTGTCGATGGCTTCACTGGTGAACCTGATGTTAAGGGATAACTATTACCAATTCAGCTGGGATAACTTCCCAACCTATTTTATGAAGGTAACTTTACCCTAATACCAAAACCAAAGATATTACAAGATAAGAAAACAAAGATCAGTTTCCCTCATGGCATAGTCCAAAAAATATTTAGCAGAATTTGAGCAAATCAAATTTATCAATATACTAAAAAGGTAACACATCATGAACAAGTCATATTTATCTCAAGAATGCAAGGTTGGTTTAATACTAAAAAGAAATGCATGTAATTCACCATAAACAGACTGAAAAGTAAAATTAAATGATCATCTCAATAGATGCCGATAATGCATTTGACAAGATTCAACAATCATTCATGATAAAACCTCAGCAAATTAGGTATAAAAAGCCAGGTGTGGGAAACCTACAGTAAGCATCATACTTGATGGTAAAAGACTGAATGATTTACTCTAAGATCATGTCCTGTCTTACTTCTCTTACTACTTGTATTCAACATTTTAGTGGAGATTCTTGGTGAAGGGGAATCATAAAGATTGGACAAAAGGAAGTAAAACTGTCTTTATACAGACAACATGATTGTCATGTGAAAATCGCTAAAGGATCTACAAAAAAGTTACAAGAACGAATAAGTGAGTATAGCAAGGCAGAAGCATGTAAATTCATTAAACAAAAATAAATTATATCTTTATTTTAGTCACAAAGAAACGAAAATCGAAATTTTAAAACACAACATTTACAATGGCATCTAAAAAACACGAAATACTTATGGATAAATTTAGCTAAATATGGGCCACATCTGTATGCTAAACATAAAACTCTGTGGAGAGGAATTAAAGAGAGACTTAAATTAATGGAGAGATACACCATATTGATGGGTCAGAAAACTCAATGTTAAAATTTCAGTTCTTCCCAAACTAATCTATAGAATCAACATGATCCCAATCAAAATTCCAGAAGATTTTTTGTAGAAATTGACAGTTATTTTAAAAATTGTATCCAAATGTGAAGAACCTAGAATTGTCAAAACTATTTTGATAAAGAAGGACAAGTTTGGAGGAATTACACTGCCTGGTTCCAAGACTTACTATAAAGCTACATAATTTAGGCAGTACAGTATGGATCTAAGGACAGACAGGTAGAACCATAGAATAGGGAATCTAGAAATAGACCCACACATGTATGGTCAACCTGTTTTCAAAAATGGTGCCCATGTAATCCAATGGAGACAAGAGAGTCTTTTCAAAAAAACAGTTGATGTCCACAGGGAAATAAAATGAACCTTGACCCTTATCTCATACCATATACAAAATTTATTTTAAATGGATAATAGGCCCAAATGTAAGAGCTAAACTATAAAACTTCTAGAAGAAAATATATTTCAAAAAATTGAAATGAGTTAGGCAAAGATTTCTTAGAATACAAAAAGTACAAATCTTGAAAGATAAAAATTGATAAACTGGACTTCTTCAAAACTATAAAACTTTTGTCCTTCAAAAAACGCTGTCAAGAAAATGACAAGGCAAGCCAAGACTTGGAGAAAACATTTGTAAAACATGTATATTATAAAGGACTTATAGCCAGAATATATAAAGAACTCTTACAACTCAGTAATAAATGAGAAACAAATGGGCAAAAGATTTGAACAGACAGTTTGCCAAAGAAAATGTATAAATGATAATTAAGGAGATAAAAAAATGCTCAACATCATTCATCATTAGGGAAATGCAAATTAAACACAATGAGGTATTGCTACACGTGCACTAGAATGACCAAAATTAAAAACACTTGTAATACCACACGCTGGTGAGAATGTGGAGCAAATGGAACTCTCTTCCATTACTGATGGGAAATGTGAAATGGTACGGTCCTTCGGAAAATAGTTTGTCAGTTTTTTATAAAATTGCATGCTTATCATATGACACAGAAATTCAGTCCTTAGATATTTACGCAAGAAAAATAAAAACATGTCTGCGCAAAGATATGTACATGAATGTTCATAGCAACTTCATTTACAGTAGCCAAAAGCTGAAAACAATCCAAATATCTATTCACTGGTGAATGGATAAACAAATTTCAGTATTTCGTAACAATTGAATACTTCTCAGCAACAAAAAGAAATGAACTCATTCATGCAACAATATGGTAAAACTCAAAAGCATTATGGTAAGCAAAAGAAGTCAGATGTGGAAGACTACATGCTGTATGATTGGACGTGTATGAAATTCTAGAAAAGAAAAGCTACGCAACAGAAACCAGATTAGTCATTGCCTGGGGCTGGAAATGGTGAAATGAGATGCGCAGGCGTGTAAGAGTCCCTTATGAGAGATGCAAATGTTCTTCATCTTGATTGTGGTGGTGGTTAAACAACTGTACATCTATCACCCTCATCAAACTATACATTTAAAAATGGGTGAATTTTGTTGTATATAAGTTATAACTCAATAGAGCTGATTTTTTTAAGAGTCTAGGTACGGGGCTTCACACCAGAGGTGACAATCGGGAAGCTGCAAATTGTGTGGATGCAGGGAAAGGTGAAGAATTGGAGTGATTAACAAAATCAATCTGGGATATTGAATTTGATTCTAATAGAAGCTACCCATTGTTGGAGCTTAACAAAATCACCCTTGATAAAGAATCTGTTGGGGTCGGCCCCGTGGCCAAGTGGTTAAGTTCGCACACTCTGCTTCGGCAGCCCGGGGTTTCGCTGGTTTGGATCCTGAGCGCGGACAAGGCACCACTCATCAGGCCATGTTGAGGTGGCATCCCACATGCCACAACTAGAAGGACCCACAACTAAAAGTATACAACTATCTACTGGGGGGATTTGGGGAGAAAAAGCAAAAAAAAAAAGGATTGGCAAGTTGTTAGCTCAGGTGCCAATCTTTAAAAAAAAAAAAGAATCTGTTACTTCACACCCATCTTTGTGTCTCCTTTCCTTCCAGCCTTTTGGCTGGTCCTCTGAAGTTGTCATTTCTTATTACATCTTGTACTGAAGTCTAATGTTTTTGTGCTTGGATCTTGTGGAGTTTCAAAGAGACTAAGAATTCAAAAGTTTATGGTCATCTGGTTAATCTAAAAGTGAGCTTTACTTAAACTTATTGGTATTTGCAATGCCAGCATTTCACATGTGATTCTTTCCCTGTGGAAAAGCTGAATGACAGGAGAAAAAAATAAGGTTAGTTAGTTAGCCATTGTGGAAAACAATTTAGGGATTTTATATACTTCCCCTTTCAGTATAACAAGGCAGTTTACATGATCACTACAATTTATGCAAAGTAAATGATTGCTGTTGCAGGCCCTGCAGTCAATGAATAAAACCCTTCAGCACTCTCCTACGAGAGTGGCCCGTGCTGGGACTCTCTCTTCCTCAGGAGGCCTGAGCTCCAGCAAAGTGATAAAACTGGTTAGTGCTGTGGAATCCCATGAGAAACTGAGACTGAAACCATAACACAAAGAACAGAAACTTTTCGTGCTTTTAAAGTTTCTGCTCTAGTTCGAGATGAAGAAAGCTTTGTTTGAGCAAATCAAGGATACAGTTCAAATTTTTCTCCTATGAGCGCTTCGTGGCTTTTTGCGTAAGACAGAATAAGTCTGGGAGGGAGGGAGGGTTATACTTTGCCAAGTTTAGAATTCATTCAATCTCTTTGGTCTAGGCTAATCCCACCAAATGAGAACAGTTTGGTGTTTAAATTTGTTTACTCTTTGTAAAATAGGACTTCCTGGTTTTTTGATTCTGTAAAGATTTCTTGAAGTGAAGTAGCATTTAAATATTGTTTTGATGAGTTGCATGCAAACGGATCAGAAATATATGAATAAAATATCCCTCAAATTTACCCAAAATTTTAATAATTTTAAATTATTTAAATTTTAAATAGTTTTAAATAATCCAGGTTTAGGGCTGGATTTAAATATCGGACAAGCCATTTCAAAACATTCACGGAACTCAGACTGCATTCCAAATTGAAACGTTTTTGTTTTGGTGCTTTGTTTAAATTTTACATAGGAAACAAAACACTTGGTTTGTCTTCACAAATACGTATCTATTCTCAGTATTTATACCTCAACTGTCACACTGATAGGAAAGTTTTCATGTTCTTTTTTTTTCTGGAAATGAAATCAATTGTCAGAGAAATGAGAGATTCTGTGAACAGTTGACAATAGCCCAAGTCTATATTGAGTAGGCCCCCAAGCCTCCTTTTGACTGGAACCCAGTGTCTTCTGCTGTGGCACCCATTGTGGGTGGATCTCATTCATGCATGCAGCAAATCTCTCTTATTTTCAGCTCCACTTCTCCTCCTTGATCTCAGGGTTTCCATCTTCAATTTCTTTTCTCTCTCTACTCCAATACTGGCTCTGTTGGGACAAATCTCGTTCTTTCCCCTCACCCAACTCCCTGTCGAGGGGAGCCTAACGCTGAGTCTGGACTGCGATGGTCATGGAAGGGAAGGGAATGTAGACCCCAACGAACTCAACAAAGAACTCCATGAATTCTGGGCAAAGGTCTCAGGAGGAGAAATTCCTACTAGTTTGGGAGGAATGGCGACAGAAATTTCCAGAGGCAGTTGTCAATGGAACTGAGACACGCAAAATTCTGTTTGGGGTGCCCTGGACCAACGACATTTCTTTTCCTGGGAAGGCTGTTGGTAGGTAAAGAAACTCCCTCCATCTGTCCAGCCAAGGGCAGGCACATGCTGGTGAAGGACAGTTACTGGTAACCATGGCAGTATTCAAGTTGCTGATTAAGCAGGTCTTCATGTTTTTTTTCTAGTCTTTTCTACTGGTTCTCTTTGTAATTGTGATGATTAGGGCCTCAAAGGGAGAAAAGACAGGAAAAAGAGACAAAACTCACATCGATCACCTGTGCTATCTTTTAGCAGTTAAAACGTTTGAGTCTGAATGACTAGGTAAAATGGAAAGGTTAATGACTAAACTGCATGTTGGGAGGACTGGTGATCTTTCTCTTCCTCTCCCTCCCACTCCAATCAGGGGGGGACTGCTAAACTGATATAATTTAATCAAGACCAATTCTTTGCCCTGGTAATCAAGAGAGTGCTGTGACGTAAGAATAGAGGCCGCTGCACCAAGACCAAGCCTGCTGACTAGGAAACTGCTGGCCCTTGTTGTGGATTTAGACCGCTGGTTTCCAAGCCTGGCTGTGCATCAGATTCACCTGCGGAGTCTTAGACCCAAATCCAACTCTAGGCATCGGTATTTTAACGAAACTTCCTGGTCATTCTAACATATAATCACAGCTGAGAAACACTGGTTTAGGTTGTACTGTTTCTGAGAAAAATTAAGATTTGTATTTGGAGATGTACCTACCTTAAGGGGTCAGAAAGTATGAAAATTAGCTCTGTATCTCTCTCAACTGGTGGGAATGTTGCAAAGTAAACCACATTCAAGGATTCACGTCCACCCTCATCCATGAAGTTACAGATACCCCTACGTGTCTCCATTGTCTCCCCAGGCTTAGAAGTGGCAATGAACGTTCCTGTCCACTCTGCTGAGGTCGTCGGGGAGGGATTCATCAAACTGCAGCTCTCAGTCAGCATTCCCAGAGGGAGACCTCTTCCCACGGGTGGGGTAGGTGTGGTTTCCCAGGGGAGGGGATTCGATTTCAGCCTTTGTGCCTCTCTTATGTGATCATTTCTTTCTAAAAGTATATAACCTACAAGTAAAGAAATTCATCTGTCTTTGCAGGTTGTGTGTTAGCATTGCGGCGACGGAGAGGATAAAGCGGCAAGAGGAAGAGTCATCCTGCCTCCCCCTCTCCTGTGGAAAAGGCAGGCAGCCCACCAGGAGGACTTCAGCTCCACAGAGGGCCAGATGGCAATAGGCCCCTCACAGGGAAGCCAGCAGCAGGGGTGGCAGATGGTCCCTAGCCTGCAGAGGATCTCTGCAAAGAGGCTTCATACAAGAGGGAACAAAGTTTCTGGCACCACCATGCAGTATGTGCTAGTAAATGTTTAACAAATAGCTGTCCAGAAAAAAAAGTCTCTGATTTGTAGCACTGGCCAATTTTCGTGGTGTAAACACTCTCACCGTCATCAATTTCAGGCTCTCAACCTGAACAAGGAGTCACTGAAAGAGGAGTTGGGAAGAAACGTGCAAGATCAGCTCTGGCAGGCCAGTAGGAGCAGCGCTAGCATGCCGCTGCCCCGGGCTAGGCCTGCAGGCCTCCCACAGAAGGGAGGGAGAGCCCAGCGAATTCTTAGGGGACTCGATGTATTTTCTATAGATTTCTGCTCTCTGTGTGTTCCCTCTTCTCTTTCAACATAAACAATGAACATTCGGCTGTGATTCCGTTAAGTATGACCTCATGAACTCAGGGTTTAAAAAAAGTCATTTTTCAGAACCACAGCCTATATTTGGACCCAAATTGGCAGAAAGGACTGAGGGTTACACCTTTTATAAAATAACAACAATAAATATTTTTTAGTATTCTTCAAATATTACCCTAGAGCTCGTCATACACAGCTTGAGATGGTCAATAACAGGCAACATTTATTGAGTGCCCACTGTGTACCACGTACCCTACATGTATTAACTCATTTAATCTTTACTACAACTTTATGAGAAAGGTACTATTATTTAGAGAATTACACCTTTTAAACAAATAACCATAGTGAATACTTTTGAATAAAACTATGTGTTATTCTAGACTGTTCACAATGCAGTTTGAGATGGTTAAAAATAGCAAACATTTAGTGAGTGAGCACTAGGCACCTGATGTTTTCCATGAACTCTCCATTGAATTTTTTTTGAAGTTTTTTTTTTCTTTGAGGAAGACTGGCCCTGAGCTAACATCCATTTCCATCTTCCTCTACTTTATGTGTGGGACACCTGCCACAGCATGGCTTGATAAGCGATGCGTAGGTCTGCACCCGGGATCCGAACCTGCAAAGCCCAGGCTGCCAAAGCGAAGCACATGAACTTAACCACTACACCACCAGGCCAGTCCCTCCATTGAATTTCTATAATGACCTATGAGCCAGGTGTTACTACGATACTTACATTACAGTTAAAGGAAATAGAGGACAGAAAGTGACTTCCTGAAGGTCAGGGTCACACCCAGGCAGCCTGGCACCAAAGCGTGCTCTTTCGTATGGGACTCTACCATTTCTGAGCAGAAATGTTCCTAGGCAGATCCTTGACCTTCAGGGGAGATGTCTGACCTTGATTTAAAAGCAATGCACTTCTCGTTCAAATGTTTCTGCACAGCTGCCCTTCCCAACGTGGGCACTTCCTTCAGGCTGTAAACACTACCTTTCTCACTTGGCAGCAGATACTGGTTGGCATTATGTTACTGTGGTCTGTGATTTAGAGCTGAAGTATCCACGTGCTGAGAAGTCAGGAGATGAATCTGGAATCAAATGCTATTCTCCGAATTGCTAGTCAAGTTCAATGTTATCCCCTTGAAAACCACTCCTAAACCACATGCAATTCAGCTCAAGTAAGGGGGTTAAAGAAAGTCAGATTTCAGGAGGCTTCTATTGATCTCCATCTTTAGTCTGTTTAGTACTGAAACAGTTTTGAAGTTTCTGCCTCATTGGAGTGACATAATTTACACCTTTCTTTCTGAGGTTGTCTTAGCTGAGCTGCACAGCGGTGTTCTTATGTAGACAAAGCTACTGGAGTTTAGAAACAGGAAAGGCTAGAAACTCACTTTTTAAAGTAAAATAAAGCTTACACAGTGGGGGATTTCCTTAACTCTTCAGACTCTGACATGTGTTAGGTAGTCAGGAAAGAATAATAAAATTCCCCAGGAAAAGTGGTTCACAAACGGCAGTGGTTAAAATGTGGTTTTCAAGGTGGCTATGGGTCTGATTTCCATCCCACGTGCCTCACCTCACCTCCTGCAGGGCTGGTCTTAGAGTCCTGCAGAAGAGCCAAGCCTTCCAGAACAGCCCAAGGACTGCTGCAGATGCCCAGCCCACAACCCAGGCTCCTCCAGAGAGCGTGTGTCTGTGTCGCACAGTGCTGCGCTAGCTTTCAGCGGCTGCTCCCTGGATTGCCTAGGAAAGGGCACCAACTTTGATTAGGTCCTGACAACTCAGCCAGCAGCACCTGATGATGGAGAAGGGGAGGAGGTGTTTGTTCAGTGGAAAATAAACAGTAGGAACTACACAGATATACAAAGCTTCTAGCAGGCAGCCTCAAGAGAGAAAGGACGAGACTGATGGAGCTAAAGATGAAAGAACTTGCTGCTAGAGGACAAATGGGATTTCTGGAGAGTCCTTCAAATAGTAGCTGCACAGAATAGAGTTGTCAAGATATTTGATTTAGCCATGAGGGTCTCAAGGGGTGAAGAGGAGCTTGGGAGGTTCTGGTCCTGGGGCCCAGAGGGGAGAGACCAGTTTAATTTAGGAGGTCATGCCCGTCACCTATGGGTAGCCCAACCATGGTTGAGGGAGAAACGTATGGGAAGTAAAAGATCCCAATAGTGACATCCTAGGACATTTATATACTCCATTATAGCACAGTCAGTTCTGCTATCACACGACATACACATTCCTAAAACTCACCTTGCTATGCAAAATCGCACAATCAAAACCGCATGGCTCAGAGAAAAATGGGACCAAGTGTGGAATACCCAAAAACTTTGCCAGTGACATAAAAAAAGGAATCTAATAAAAATGGTGGCAGGGGCTGGCCCCGTGGCTGAGTGGTTAAGTTTGCGCGCTCTGCCGGAGGTAGCCCAGGGTTTCGTTGGTTCGAATCCTGGGCGCAGACGTGGCACTGCTTATCAAACCACGCTGAGGCAGCGTCCCACATGCCACAACTAGAAGGACCCACAACGAAGAATATACAACTATGTACCTGGGGGCTTTGGGGAGAAAAAGGAAATAAATTAAAATCTTTAAAAAAAAAATGGTGGCAGAGTCTTATACATGTTAAATGATTAAAAAACATACAAATTTTGCACACTTTATCTTGAACACGACCTGAAGTTTGCTTGTGGAAGGGGGTGCTGCAGCTTGCGAGTTACTATGAAGTGGTAGAAGGAAGGTTATCAAAATTGGCAGTTTTAAATCCTGGAGCTTGTTTTTCTGTCTGTGAAATATAGGCTCTTTGAAGCATGCATTATCACAGATACCTGCTTCAGCAAAACTGAAAATTTGATTCAAGGTGTAGTCTTCTTTTTCTGTACCCCTGCTGGAAATTCTTTCACGGGCTTCTTATCTGCACTTGGGGTTTTGCCCAACAGCTGGAGGCTTTGGAAATTGTAGTGATGTTTGAAACCAGCCGCTCATATCACTAAAAGGTGCCACGTCTGAGGAATTTGGCATTTCCATGAAGGTCTTTGTATGTAGATAGTGCTTTCTCTTTGTGAGAAAAGGGCTAACCCATTTTTCACTCGTTTTCAATCTCAACAATGCTCATCTTTCCATCTCTTCTATTTCTTCAGGCCTAATTCTCATCAACTTCTCAGCACTTGGAGTCGTTCCATCCATAGACATTTCTTTTGTTATCACTGTATCATGGTTCCTTTGTGCCCATTCCTTGGGGAATCCCATGTGGTCTCTTGATTCTTTCAAAATGCTTTTTTACTTCAAGCTTCTCCTCAATACCTAAAGCTTTCCTTTCCTTTTTTTTTTTTTTGGCCCAAGGAAGATTGGCCCTGAGCTAATGTCTATGCCAGTCTTCCCCTATTTTGTATGTGGGTCACTGCCACAGCATGGCTGCGGATGAATGGTGTAGGTCCAGTTCCCAGAACCAAAGCCGGCCTGCTCAAGTGGAGCACACCTAACTCAACTACTAGGCCAGGGGCTGGCCCCTTGCTTTCCTTTCTTATGACCTCTTTGGTGTTTTTGAATCAGGGTACTTAGACATGTTTCAGATGTTGAACGAGTTTTTTTTTTTTTTTTTTAATATAGGAAAGCTCACAAATGTGAAAGAACAGGGAAACACAAGTTTGTAGGATAACACACTTGGTTAGGATAAGTGGGATGGGAGGAAATGCAGCTTAAAGGCCCGGGGTAGATGGTGAAGCATGTGCATATGCGGGTTTTATGAATTCCTACAAGACTCAGTTCAGCTGGGTGTGTTTTCTACGTTAACCTAATTTTTCTCACAGACAAAATTGCCTGTGAGAAATGTGCATTTTGCTCAAATTGTCCTGTAATACATCAATCTAATTGGAATAAATTCCCATTTTCAAAACAAATGTCATCAGTACCTCTGCTCATGTATTTTCTCAGTTGATAATAACTCTGTGAGGTAGATGGGAAAGTTAATATTCCCATAATACAGATGGAAAAACAAACTGGAACATCCCAGAGCTGAGATCGAAGCCTGGAACTGCCAGAGTTAAGGTAAGAGTTCTGACCATGTTTAAGTCCCCAGTCCTACTAGTTCCTAAAGCCACTTCCACCCTTGTCTTCTGGAAGTTTGGTTTCATGAGCCAGGAAGTTTTCTTCTCCCACTGAAAGTAGTTCCAAGAGGGTTTTTGAGTAACGCGGGGTCTTGGCTAATGCAGGGTTGCCTGGACAATGTTCAAATTCTCTCTCAGCTCTGGGAGACTTTCCCCCACATTTTGGCTTACAAATTAACCATTTTTAGGTAGAGGGCACCCTAAATTTCAATGTTTGTCCTTGAAATAGGAGGTTCGGACTGTGCCGTGCTGTGATGCAGGCACAGAGTAAAGGGAAATCGTTCCTTTATCCCCTGAGTGCTGAGTGCTGGCACCTATTTAGACACTGCCCTTTCTGAATACAGTGACCCTTCACTGTCCCTGTCAGGGCCACTGTGATTGTGGCCGCCATCAGCCTTGCTTCTGGGAGAAGGGAGGCTCTGGGTGTGGCCGCGGCTCCTCTTCCTCCTGGTCCTGTGGTGTCCTGACAGCTCTCAGTCAAAACCCAGCTCAGTGACAGGAAGGGATCCCAACCGTTTCCATCAACGAGCTCAGGATGATGGCTGCTGCTCAGTGAGCACCTCCACGTGTTCGCTCATCAGTCCAGCAGGGTTTGTTGAGGGCCCATCACGTGTCAGGATCATTCTTTTCACTGGGTTATTTCATTTGTTTCTCACAGTTTGAGCCCTGAACTGACTGGCTCACAGCCTGTGCACTTAGCCCTGTGCCGTCCCGCTTCTCTCGTTCAAGGTTGCCCAGGCAGCTTTAGTCAAGGTTGCCAGAGCTCCATTGGCCTAAATCATTTTCCTACTTACTGGAGACCTAAAAACTTGGCAATGACCTTCCCATGACCTCAATAATAATTTCTCAACTTGTCATTGCCTTTCCGGTGTGGCTACAGACTTAGTTCCCTTCCATTTAGATAGTGTGTGCCTGAATGTCACCTTTGTGGAGGTTTTGTGAGCTTCAGATTCCTTTCCTTCCTTCTTCCTTTCCTATTTTCACATTCATGCACTGGGACATACTCTACCAAATTGAGAGGAAAAGAGAAAAAAACAAGGAAAGTAGAGCAATCTAAATACTGAAAAAACTTTTTTTTTAACTTTATGAATAAGGCCTTTGAACTCAGTGGCCATGGCTCCTTCCTAACCTGTGCCTTTCATGTCCTGTTTCCAGCTGGAGTGGAAAACAAGGTGCTCTGGCGCTGAGCCCACAGTGTGGCCTGGCTGTGGGTTATGTCTCCCTGTCTTCAATGAACAGTGGCAGCCACAGCTGCTGGAGAGGAGGAGCAGTGGGCGCTTTCTGTGGGGAGCTCGAGTCCTTTGCCACAGCCATGGAGCTTGCTGGGAAGGGAAGCCGCCTGGGCCTGCACCTGATGTGGCCAAGGGCAGCAACAACAAAAATGACAGGGAGAAACTCCTGCAGCCAATGGGCATGGGGCTGAGGAGGAAGGGGGGGCTCTCTGAGGCTTGGCTTTGAAACTTTCTGCCCTGACTAAAACCCGGGTTCTCAGCACAGGGGATGTGACTCATGGCTGAGAAATGCCCCACGGCCTTGGATGACATTCACGTTGATTACCTCTGAGTCACATTTCTGGGAGGAATTTTTTTTTCACCAGAGGCAAACTGAAGGGAAAATGGCGTGGATAGTGGTTTGGAAAGAGCAGAGGAAACAGGGTCACTTGTTTCCTTAGTAGGAGAGTTAAAGACATTCAAGAATGGAAAGAAAAACAGGCAAAAAGGGAGGGCATTGAGGAGAAGGACACATCGGGCGGTGAAGGGATGGGGGCAGACTCTGGCCTCTCGCCTCTGATTGTGATTACGGACATTCAGAACATAAGAGATGGAGCCATCATTTGCTCCTTTATTTCACAAGTATTTGTTGAGTGTCTTTGGCATGCAGATTCAGTTCTAGGCACCAAGATACGACACAGAGCAGCACAAAGTCCTGGCCTGGTGGGGTTGATCTCAGTGGAGGAGAAAGACAACAAAGAAACAGCAAATCAAATGGCAGCTAGGAATCCAGCTTTTTGACTAATTAACAGAAACATGTTCAGAACGTCCAGCTCCAGGATGCTGCAAACATGCACACTTTGCACAATGGGAGGAGACCTGAGGGGACCCCACCAAGGGCGCCGTGCTTTAGCAGTTCAAAGGCTTGTCTGGAGTCCTGCCTCTCACAGTTGCCCAGCCCCATACCTGGGACTCTGTCTCCTGGAAGAACTGGCAGGGCTGTGGGGCCGATTGTGAAAGAGGGAAATAAGGGGGCAATTTGATGTCCCTGATCTCCCCCCAAACCCCCACATTATGTGTGTTTGAAGCCTCATCTGAGGTTAGGAGCCCTCTTCATGTAAATGTAGATCTCATTTAAGTCATGAATTCCAAAAGTGTGTCTGGGGACAGGAAAAGTAATGTCCCAAGTCCAGTGGGATTTCAAACCACCAACACAAAAACCAAACCAAACCAAACAAACAGAAAACACTTTGCACCAGATTAGCTTCTCTCTGCTTGACTTAGACTAGTGAAATTGAAGCTATTTCCTACAAAAGGAAGCCAAAAGGGAAGTAAAGGGAGGCAATAATGAGAAGTAGAAAGAGTTAAGGACCAGGAATCAGAGACCTAGGGTCCAATCTGGGCTTGCCACTCACTGGCCCCGGAGAGGCAGGCAGTCCTGCAGGCTGGGTGGATGGAGAACAGGACGTCAGGATACCCAGGGAAGGGTCCCCAGTCAAGAATCACACAGGCATGGTTGGGAGGAGGGTGCGTACCTGAGCAGACTGGAAATAAACTGGACCCAGGGCAGGGGCTTCAGTGAGCACCCAGGAACCCAGCATCTCACAGGTCCTTGAAGAAGCCAGAGAGTAAAGGAGCAAGATGCTTCCTGCACTTGAGTGACCCCAGCCGAGGGAGGATCTGGAGGAAGCACTGGATGGCTGCCTGGCTGCCCTCCTGCTGAGAGTGAGGGTAGTTTTGCCTCACTGGTGCCCTCTGTTCTCTAAACCCCGGGTCAGAACTCACTGACACTCCTCCCCGACACTCCCTGGCCATCTGGCTGCTCCCTTGACCCTACCTTCTGGCCCACCCTTCAGGGCCTCGTCCTCCTAAATGACCTCTACTGACCACTGCACGCCAATCCATCTGGACAGGCAGCCTTGCAGCAAAGTCTTTCTTAAAGACAGAGCAAAGCATTACAAAAAGGAGAGAGAGGAGAGGTGGGAGGGGTCGGGGGAAGGAGAGAAAAAGAAACTGGCAAGAAGAGAAGAAGAAACCCTCAAGAAGAGAGACAGCAGTGTGAAGACTTCAGCTAAGGGCAGACCGAGGCCAGAGCAGGAGGAGACAGGAACCTGTGAGAATGAGAGTCATGCTAACAAAGAGAGCACCAAACTGGTCCAGCGCTTCCTTTCCATCTGCAGAGATAATGAAGGGGCAGCCCCACCAACCTCTCCCTAGCAACTCCCTTCTTAATCATTGTCCATGTGGCTTGGTTCTCAAAGTTCTGCCCTCACTCCCCATCCTGCCACAGTACCAGGAAGGAGCTCCACTCCGTTCTCCCTCCTGCTCCTGCACGTTCCCAAGAAGCTTCGTCCTCCTGGAGCAGTCTCCGCTCCTCTTTCCAAGTCCTTTTTCTGTCCATCTGGCCCTAGTCACCCTCTGTGTCCCCAAGCTATCCACCGAGGCCAATGAGGGGAGTGGCCAGATCAGAGCTTTGATGGCTGCCGAAGATTGGTTTTGACCTAGAACTCTGCATGTGTAGGTGTGTACGTCTGTGTGTGTGTACATGTGTATGCAGGGGGAGTGGGGATATTGTACTTATAGTTGCAACAAAAAGGTTTGGGTTTCACAGATCGGGGGCTGAGAAGGATGTTGTAGCTGGGTGGCGATCCGATGTTATGTGTTAAGCCACACCTAGTAGAACCTGTGATTGAGTAAATGTCTGTAATTTACCCCTGTATATGTTGTGTGGCCTACAATTCCCTACTTGGAAATGAAATAAATTATCACTGTTGTGGTCACTATTACTTTTGCTTGAAACAGGAGACGGAGTGTGTGATGCGCTGATGGCCCCGGTCACCAAGGAGAGTTAGGACAGACCCTTGGGATGAGCCTCTGGAGCTCGTCACGTCTCTGGTGAAAGAGAAGGAGAGCATTTCCATCCTAGCTGCTGGCCAGGTGATCCAGGAGGGGCAGAGAGGGAAGCTTAGGATGTAGGTGCCCTGGCAGTTGGGATAGCGCCTTACCAGGGGCCAGCTGAAGCCCATTTTTAACATAAATTGTCTTCCTTTATCATTTTAAAAGACTTTATTACAGACATGCTATTAAAATAACAGAAAACCAAAGAAAAAATTGCTCACAATCCCATCCAGAAGTCAAATCAATGAAAAATATGCATGATATCACCAAAGATAAAATTCTGTCCATGACGTTACTAAGAGCACCAGCATGCACAGGGACATGACCTCGCAGACGATGTCAACGAACCAGTGAGGGTTTTCTCAGGCTCAGCCTCATGCAGTCTACCTCCACCAAGTTTTCAGCGACTTTTCAAGATGCTTTGGCTTAGAAACCATGGAGGAAGGAGACCAAAGCTCAGCCAAACCGCACCTATTCTGTCTTCCCCCGCCGTGTGCCAGTCTACCCCTTTGGAACATTCCCAGGTCTCCATGGGAGGCGGGTCTTCTGCTACATTGTGGCGTGGCCCCTTGATGTTGATGGCAGGGGGTGAATGGAGTCTGTGCCTTTGCCCCTGAACAGATGGAGCTTCGTCTGGGGGTGTCTGCATATGTGTATGCTTCTGCATTTCAGTGATTTCCTCCTTCCCTAACCAACCTGCTAAATGCAGCATTTACAACCACCCTCACAGGCATTATGGGGAGGCTGGGGCCTGATCCCGCCAAACGAAGGCTGCCAGCTTCCCCTGCCAGAAGCAAGAGGCGCTGGAAAAATGGAAATCAGACAATAGTCTTGTATACTCCCTGCTCTGTCATGGATGGCCTTCAGCAGGAAACCAATCAAGAGAATCAAAAGAACACGGTTTCCTGTTAACACAGAGCGATGCCAAATCCACCCGACATTATTGTTTCATGCCCTGTGCCAGTCATTGTCAACCATAGCATAAGTAATAACATATGACCGGGGTTGTGGTTTCAGTGAAATATTCCTTTGCTTTTGGCACGGCACCACACACCTTCATATGCTTTATTGCCCCTTCTCAAACCTATGGAGGGTTTTTTTTCTTTTCTTTTTAGATTTCGTTTCCCCCAAAGAACTATATCCGGCTGTTTTGCTGCATACCAGCTCTTAAACCCAAGCCAGCTGACTCCCAATTCTCCACAGCCTTTTCTTAAGCAACACTTTTTAAAAATATATTATTATTATTGTTATTGCATCACACGGGGCTGAAATAAACCCACTGTGTATTGGCCTTCAACAATCTTGCTTTTCCTCTGAAAATGCCTAGTTCCCTAAGACTGCCTTTAACAGAAAAAAACCTCTCACATAATATTTTTCTTACTTTCCAGGCTGATCTTGGAGGTGGTGATAGGTCATAAGCCGCAGCCTCTGCAAGGATGTTACAGCCCCTGGAGCAGGCGGGAAGTACATGTGCGTCTGGAATGCAACAAAAGGGAAAAGTTACTAGTGTGTTTTGGACAGGACCCTGTATTTTTAACCCTTTCTCCAAACCTAGAGAAAACCCAACTCCATTAGCCACTCAGAAGCTTTCTCCTAAAATGACATGGTTAAGGAGGGATGTGAGTAGTCATCCGGATCTTTTTTTTCCCAGACAGTTTATCTGGTGGTTAAGAGATAGAGCTGGTTGGTACCAGACAGAGCTGGTTCAAACCCTAACTCCCTTTCTTAGTAGATGTGTGACTCTGGGAAAGTTGACAAACTTTCCGATTCTCATGTTCATCCTCTGGAAAACAAGGACCACTCCCCCCAGGGTTCCTGGCATTTTGCTGCCTGCTCTGTCATGGAAGGTGCACCTTGTTAGTGCTCAATAAATGGCATGACTTGTGGCCTGACTGGTAGCACAGCGGTTAAGTTCGCACGTTCCATTGGCAGCCAGAGTTTGCCGGTTCGGATCCCGGGTGTGGACATGGCACCGCTTGGCACTCCATGCTGTGGTAGGCATCCGATATATAAAGTAGAGGAAGATGGGCATGGATGTTAGCTCAGGGCCACTCTTCCTTAGCGAAAAGAGGAGGATTGGCAGTAGTTAGCTCAGGGCTAATCTTCCTCAATAAATAAATAAATGGCATGACTGTTTTTATGGAAGCACATTGGAAAGTCCTGGGTGCCCCCTCCAAGTTGTTTTGGGAGTGATAGTAAGAGAGTGTGGGGTTCAAGTTCGTGGAGGATGTAGGGCCATGGGCAGAGTAGCTTCTCCATGATGTTTGCATGTATTATCTCACTTAATTGTCATGAGAATTCTGGGAGAGAGAAATTGAGCAGTCATTATTATCCCCATTTCACAGATAAAGAAATGGAGGCCCTTGCCCACCAAAGAATTGGCAGAGCCATGACTGGACTGTGGGGCTCTGGGATCCTTGCTAACGCTCCATCTGTACAGCACAGTTCCTCTCAGAGCTGGATTAATTTGTTCTTGGCTTGTCCTCAGTTCCCCAAGGCGCTCTCCCTCCCCGTCCTTTCCAGGAAAGGCAGAGCTCCCTGCCTTTTACACAAACATACACACACACACTCCTGGGCCTGTGCTGCCTCCTGCGGTCTCCCAGGAGAGTGGCTGCTCTGACATGGATAGGACCTAAACCGTGAGGTGATTTGACTGACTTGTATCACATTTTCCTCCCTGTAAGTCCATCCTGTAATGTTTCTCTTTCTCCAGACAGCTTTTCTGAAATGCTCATTATTACCTGTAGGTTCCTAGGTTAACCTATCATCTTTGTGGCTAAACTGGCTTATTACTTGAAAAGAGGACCAGGTAACTATTGATACGAGGAAGGAGAAGGCGCTTTGGAGGATGGGGTACTTGGGTTGGGGTGAATCTTAGTTCGGGCTCCCAGGGAAATAGATTCTGAGATGGAAATCACTTGGAGGAAGTTGACTGCAGACAGCCAGCCCTCAGGCTCAACACCTGGGGGTGGAATGGGGGCGGGGGGGTGGGGGTGGGATGGGGGGGTTGGGGGGGAGGGAAGCAGAATTGGGCAGAGGAGGCTTAGACAGAAATGAGCCACCCAGACTCAGCTAAGCCACAGGAAGCTCTGGGGCAGGAGGAGCCCTTCAGAGTTGCCCTACCTGCAGAGAAGGGGCTGGGTCCTTACACCCTGTGTTGCCTGTCAGAGGGTGCAGGCTGGGGCCAGGTGATGTGACTTTAGACCAGGTGTAGTCTAAGGGTAGTCCCGGGAAAGGAACTCAGCTGAGAGCCTTCACCCACTGTACTCTCAGCCTCAGGGGAATGAAACCTTGGCCTTGCAGGGGAACTGGATGGGGTGCTACAATATCCACTTAGGTGGGAAGGCAAGGGCAAAGCCTTGGGGCAGCAGGTTAGCTGGGAGCTGGATGCCTCAGGCTTTTGAGACTTTGAAGAACAGACTTAGGACTAAGGTCCTGGGAAAGGGAGGGTAGTTTTTTCAACCTTCAACTGAAACAGCAGAAAAAGCCTCAAATAGCTGGAAAAGAGTGGAACTTTCCTGCTGTGCCCACTCCCACTCTCATTAGAACTTGGCCATGCATCTGACCTTGGGTCACGGTGTCAAATAAGATGCTGGACCAGTATTTCTCAAAGTGAGCTCTGTCAGCCCGATACCTCCAAATTATCCCGGGGAAGAGGCTTTAAAAATGTAAATTCCTGGGTCCAAAATATAGTAAAACAGAGTCTCTGGGAATGGGCCCCAGAATCTGCATTACAAACACCCTCTCCCCCACTGTTTGATTCTTTTGCACTTCTATACCAGAGTTTATCAACGGTCTCTGCCTCAACTGTCTCTAGAACTGGCAAGGTCTTCAGGGTCAAGAACCAGTATTTTTCTTAATAATAACATTTGCACTGCTGAGTTATCTCATCCGGTGGGTTTTTCAACTCATTTCTGCAGTGGGCTCCAGTTCAGAGGCTCTGTGGCTCACTCTGATTGCCGGCCCTGGTAGCCACAGCTGTTCTACACACTCTTCTTTGGGGAACCAAACTCTCCTTCCCTCCACTCGCTCTTGACCCAGCCATGGGGCCTGAATTGGAGCAGCCTTCTGCTTATAGGACTCCACCTCTCTGGCCACAATCACGGGGTGAGGGATGGGCATCTGCCCTAAGTTGGGCCAATCGTTGTGCCCCACCTCTGCCTCCAGTGATTGTTGCAGAAACGTGCCCTTGACTCAAGCTAAGCCAATCCCAGTCCTTCCCCCAGGATTTTTTTTTCAAACTAAAGCTGGTGTGGAGAAAGAGGAATTCTAACACCTCCAGTAGTCACAGCCAGTGGCATGGAGAGAGAGTTTGGGAGGTAAAGCAGAAAGAAGCAGCGGTGAGAGACAGGATGCATCCTGATGGTGTTTAAGACTTCTGCTCAGGGCACCTCTGATTGTACATGGTTTGGTAATGTGAACCAATAACCAGTGTGTTAGTAACAGATTTCCTGGTTCTAAGAAGATGGTATTAAGCCTCTGAGCTAGCGCTTTAGGATGTGATCATATATGAATGTGGAATTGTTGCTGGCTCAGGGAGTTGAGGAGTCAAAAGAAAGATTTCTTGGATCCTCAAGGCCTGATACTAGTGCTCCTTTATTCAGAGGATAGCATGGGGACAGGACCCATGGGCAGTGAAGAGCTGCAATGTGTTGAGGGTAGGGCTAAATTTATAAGGCATGGGTACATGAGTTATTTTTTACTAGACAAAGGAAAGATCGTGTAAAAAAGTCATTAAAATGGTATCAGCGCAGGTGGGGTCTGGTTATCAGGTGGTCATATAATTTTGGATAAGAATCAGGTCGAATCAGGTCAAGAGGTCCTATACTTCCCAGAAGATGATACAGATCAGTATGTAGGCCAGGACACCTTGGGCTTCTCTCCCTGGGGCAGCCCTGATCCATATCAGAATTATCAGACTCATGGGCTATCTGGGAGGAGGAGAGGGGATGGTTGGAGATGGTAAATAAGCGGTGGAAAGGTCTGTTTTCCTCCTCTTCTCCTATGGGCATGCAGTAAGAACTAATCACTACCTGTGTGTGTGATGGTTTGTATTCCTTTCTCTTGTGGAGCCTGAAAACAGAACAAAACTTTTCAATACGGTGTCCCAGAAAGGCACCACCAATAAGTGGGACTTAGACTTTAATATGAAGTCTTGTGTTCACTGCATCCTTGGATCCATTGCCTTCGTGTCTCTTTCAAAAGAGGTCTTTGTATCTTGGTTTCTATGTGAGGTTAAAAGTTTTAAGTGTTTTGTCTCTGCTCCCAAGTGTGTTAGCAGAAAATCTTGTATGGCTTTCCGCAGCCCATCTGAGAAGGCGCTTGCTTGCCATGTTATCTTGGCTTCTTCCAACTACCAATCCTGGCACCAAGGCACATTCACAAAATAATCCCTCTCCTTGAGACTCAGTTTCCCTTTGGTGTGAAAGGGCCTTAGCATGAGAATGAGAAGAAACTCTTGCAAAATGGGAAAGTTGATGTCTATGGTCTGATTGGTTTGGGTTGGGAGGAAGAGAACAAGTAACTAATTTGGGTATACAAGTTTACCCCAAAGGAATTATGCTTTCTTATTTGGGGTGATGGTGGTAGTAGTGATGGTGGGGGAAGTGGTGGCAGTGGTGATGATGGAGGTAGTGATGATGGTGGTGATGGTGGGGGTGACTTTGGTGATGGTAGTGGTGGTAACAAAGAACACACAGGAGAGGTGGTCTTTCTCACCAGTTTCTTCCATATCTAAAGCAGTATCACAATGGTTTCTATTGTTTCTCAGTGTAATGCTCCTCTGCAAAACAAGCATTTAGAATATGAGCGACATTAGGTAAAAGCCCACCCACAGAGATTCACTGTTTTCTCCTAGCCCCTTGAACTAAGTAAGATGCCCCTTTCAGGTCACCCATCCCTCTTCCCTGCTTTTAAGGAGAGCATTTAAGAGCTCTTCTTCTCCTCTACCCCCACTTCCTCCTCCTCTTTCTCCTTCTTCCCTGTCTCCAGATTCATCTTAGCAGGGAGTCCTGAAGCAAATGATCATGTTACAAGTCTAAATGTGCCTGCCATCTTCCATTATAAACAAAACTGTCAGAATTCTCCAAGACCTGCCTTTGGTTCAGGGTGTTTTCTCCGAGGCCAGGAGATCCATAAGGATTAGAAAGAGAAGCGTTGCTCCAAAGTAATGAAAGGAATGGAATGGAAGTGTAGGGACCCGAAATTGGCCACCCCAAGATATGTCTCTTTGGCATCAGGATTATTTGAGGCTGATTGCTTTTGATAAACTGGGACAGGGAGGGAGGCTCTGAGGAATGGAACTTGCCCTTTGTTAGGACACATTTACATTTGTAAGGTAAATCTCTATCTGTAAAAGGTGCCTCCCTCTCTGTACCAGGAAGAAGAAAGGAGATGACCTTCTCTCTAGAAACTCTTAATCAATGCCAAAGGCAAGGACTTAAATCTGCATTTTATTGTGCTTGTCTGGTAACCTCCTATAACTGACTTCCCTCCCCCTCCCAATGTTGGCATCTCCTTAAAGATTAAGCATCTTTCTTTAGGCTCGGAACCATTGCAGAGCTCATCTGTGACCCCCCAGCCCAAGGCAACACACCTGCAACCCTGCGACATTCACTGAGACAGCAGACCTATCTGCCGTTTCCTTCAAGCACTGTGCTGACAGAGCAGCCTCGTGACTATTGTGGGACGGACATTTCAATCATATGTGAAACACCCTGTTTGGGGGTATATAACCACTCTGTGCACCCCACTTCTTCGGTGCCCTTTCTTCCTTTGGGAAGAAAGGTCCCGGGCCATGGTTCCTCATAAAGCTTTGTTTAATTTTCTCTTGCTATTCTGTCTCATGTGAATTTAATTCGTTCTCCGGCCAGACGAACCCCCATTTGGGAAGAGGAAATGTCTTCCTCCCCTACAGAAGAACGGAAATGATCTCCAACTCTAAACTTGTGTGCACTTCTAGACCATTGCATTTGGGGGGGCTAGTGATTAGGCTGCAAAATATTTACACACTTGCACTCATTTTATAAAATAGAAGTCTGAGGGCACTTCATTAACCAGATTCATTTCTTTGCCTATCTCCCTGAAGTTTCTTTGAATATTTAAACTTGATATGCAACTAAAGAATAATTGCCTGGCTTGTTTCCTGGAGATTGGTGCCTTTGGTGAACTGAGTTGTTGAAGATTGGGAGAGAATGTTTTTATATGGAAGAACAATACGTAAGCATTGAAGTCTTCTATTTAGGACTCTGAGCCAATGTGTTGTCATTTCAGGCACACATACAAAAAATGTTTCAGGAAAAGTTTCTTATCCTTTACCTACTTTGAACATGTGTCTCCCGGCCAGTGATTCTGGGACGAGTTAAGTGTAGATGAACCAAGTATCTGTTCCTCCGAGGCTGTTTATCTTTTTCTGGCCCCCTATTCAGAGCAGCTGCAGTTTTCTGAAGGAGCCACATGTACCACACTCCAACGGCAGAGAATTATTTGGTTCAGCCTGGGTAAGGCTGAGGCCATGGTCTTGGTTTCGGGGCATTTCAGAACTTTAATATTTTGGTAACCCATGCTCCATAAATCATTGAATTACATCAAGTCTATTTAAAACCCCTCTGGGCAGCTGTTTAAAATGCTGTCACTGCAGTAAGCAATCCTCAGAGTCACAGGGCAGGTTGGGGCCGAAAAGGGGATGGGTTTTGTTTGTGTTTCTTTAACTCCAGTTAGGTTTACCCTCTGACTCTGCGAGCAGTCCCTCCGTTTCCAGTTATTTCAAAGTCAGGAGGTGAAGGCCGCTTAGTCCATGAGGGTTAAGCCTTCCCATCAGATCAAATTCTTTTTTCTTAACATTCTTCTCTTCAAGCCATTTAGAGAAACTACCGCAAATTGTTAACTTCAGATTAATATGTTTAATAAGTGAACTCTGGACTATTTCAAGAAGGCAGGCAGACAGCACGGAGGATTGGTTGCAGCTGAGCAGTTGGTCCGGTTGGTCCCTGGCTTTTCCTAGGTCATCACTGGGGCTGAGACCACCTGTGGAGCACCTGTGGGCTGCTCAGGCCTAATGACCCCAGGGGGCCTGCTTTGCCAGCCCCACCCTCTGGCCTCCAGATTTGCTCTGGGGCCTCGAGGCAGGGGGCATCAGGAGGCCAGATGGGAGGAGAAGCCTGGAGCAAGGCCTCAGGCCTCCCCCTCTGAATGCTGCCTGCTTATGGGCGTCCTGCCTGCCTCTGCTGGGGCTCAGCTCCATGGAGAGAAGGGTGCTGGGCTGTCCTGTCACCAGCATACCCATGCCTGGGCTTCCTCTGCATGTGCTCGAATGCAGGCACACAAGAGAGAGAAAAGTTTAGCTTCAGTGAACTTATGCAGAATTTTTCAATCGGGAAAATAGAAATTAAAAATCAAATATGCTATCTTAATTTCAGCAGACTTATAAATGTTGAAACGTTAAAAAAAAATTCAATTCCGCACTGGGTGTTGAGGGGGCACCATTACCTTTTCAGAGTCTTGGCCCTCCAGGGGTCTTTGTTCTTCGCTGGCACATAGAAGTTGCTTAATACATTTGTTTAATCAGTTCGTGAATCCGAATCAAGAGCCGGGCTTTGGAATCCAGACCTGAGTCTGAATCTCAGCATCTCACTCACTAGCTAGGTGACCTCAGCAGGTGACCTAACCCTTTTGAGCTTCAGGTTAAGTTGTTGGGAGGATTCAGTAAGATAAGCATGCAATCTGTTGTATACGCGATCTGGAGATAACGAAAGGTATGTATCACATCCAGTCTACTCCCCAGGGACCCCGGAGGGGACCGGCCCGAGGGACGAGAGCTGGTTTCCTCCGCGTTCGCCGGCGGAGGAGGGAGCGCAGGGCTTTCCGAGGGGAGGAGGAGGCGAGGCGGCTCAGCTTACCCGCCAGCCCAGGACGAGTAGGGCAGCCGCGGGCCGGGAGGGTGCGGGCGCCGCTCCGCCTGGAAGAGGGAGAAGGCCGGGCCGCGGCTCCGGCCCCGGGGACAGAGACGGGACCGGGGACGGGCAGAGGCGCCCGGGCCGCCAGCGCCCGGCTCGTGGGTGCATCCAAGTGCCGGTCCCGCAGCGTCTGGGACTCTTCCCGGGGCCACGGGGGCTGCGGAGGCACCGCCACCCCCAGACATTGTATTTTGAACAGAAAAACCCAACAGTACACCAAATAAAACAACAGCAACCGAGATGCGACTCAAAAGACGCTTTTCTTATTCTAAGCACAACCAAACGTGCGGCGGCGGCGACGCCCAGCGCTTCGGCGCAACCCCGCAGGCGGACGCGGCGCCCCAGTCCCCTGCGGGGGGAAGGCGAGGCCGGGGGTGTTTGGGAATCCCAGCGGGTGTCCCCGCTCGCCTGTCTCCCGGCCTTGACCTCGCTGAGATTTCTCACTAGGCCACTGCTGCTTTAAAACAGAGCAACAGCAAAGCCCTTAATTCGCTTTCTGCAAAATTCTCAATTAAGTTTATGGAAAAGGCAAAGGGGGAACGAGTCCTGGGGCTCTGTGAGATATTCCTGTTCTCTGAGTTGTCCCAAGTGGAAGGCCTTCCCCTGGCAGCCCACCCCGCACGCTTCCCGGGTGAAGATACTGCGCTGCGAAAGTTGCCTCTCTGGAGAGAGGTTTCACTTCCTACGTGGGGGGCCGCGTTTTCCTCCCTCCCTCCCTCCCTTCCTTCCTGCCTGCCGTTTTTGGTTGAGAGTTTATTTGAAATTTTTTTGGTCTGATAATGACCGTGCTTTTACATCTATTTACTTTCCATAAGTTTGAACTAAGCTTTTTCTTTCTCTCTCTCTCTCATAACTCTCAGTAAGCCAAAATTTGACGTAAATGTTTAAAATTAATTTCTAATATATGTTGAAAGCCCTCCTCCCCCAAAAGTCAATGATGTAATTATCCTATAGTCTTCCATGTAATTGTCCTGTCATTTCTCTACCTGGTAGTGGTAGCCCCTGTTTTTCTCTCTCTCTCTTTCTTCCTGTGTTCCTCCTTCCCTCCCTTCCTTCCTCCCTCCCACCTTCTCTCTCTTTCTTTCTTTCTTTCTATGGAGACAGCAGGGACTTGTTTCAATCTCATCTTCATCAGTTACTAGCTTGTAACCTTGGATAAATCATTTAGCCTTTCTAAGCCTGCACTTCTTTACCTGAAAAATGGAGTTAATAATGCCCAATTTATAAGATTATTGGATTAAAAGATATGAAATGTAGTAATGTACTCACCACATAGACTGCACTCAACAGGGACAGCTCTAATAACAGAGCTGCTCTCCTGAATAAAACTAGTTTCATAATCCCCCCACCCCAACTCTCTACCCTTTCAGAGAAAACTTAACAGTTTTAACTTATGTTTAACTTAACAGTTAAAATTAAGAGGTTCCAGACTCTGGGATCTCAGATCAATCAGGTCTTCAAGACTCTTCAACTTAAATATTCATATCAGTTCCCAAAAAGAAGACCATTGGTTTCTGTCCCACCTGAACATCTGCTCAGCCTCCTAAATAATTTGTCTGCCTTCACTCTTCCCCCCTTCTCCAAACAGTCCGTTCTCCAAACAGCAGCTGAAGTGGCCTTTTAAAAACAGAAATTCAAAACAAAGCAAAAGAAAACAAACACACATCTCAGAGATTCCAGATCATGTCACTCCCCTTCTGGAAATCCTGCCAGAGTTTCCCCTTATACTTAGAATAAGATCTAAACTGTGTTCTTCACGTAGCCTCCTGTGCTGGTGCCCTCCCCACCTGTCTCCCCCGACTCTCCCCCTCACTGTGTTTCAGCTATATGACCACTCTTCTGACCTTTGTGTTCTCTGATGGCATTAAGCTCTCTGCTGCCATAAGGCTATGCACTCCCTGGGCCTGAAACTCTCTTCTCCTAGATGATGACTCTTTCAGCTCAAATGTCACCTCCTCAGAGATGTCGTTCCATTACCTGATCTAAAGTAGAACCCACACCCCACCCCATTACCCTCTACTGATATCACCTTGTTTATTTCCACAGCACTGTAATTAATTATTTATTCATCCATTGATTGAATGAACGAACCTATAATTTAGGGAGAAAAAACAACTTATAAACAATCAGCTCAGGCCAAAAGACCACAGAAACCAATGCAATAGCTTTCAAAGCAAGAAGAGAGAGTCCCAGGATTAACCTATGTCTAAAATCAAAACAACAAAGAGACCTGTCTTAATAGGAAGCCTGAGTCTATGGCCTGTGGTCAGATCTTGGTTGGATATAATTCTGCCCCAGGAAAACTACAGAAAGATTCACAAGTGTGAGAAAATCTGACTTCCCTTCAGCCTGAAGAAGGTGAAAAAAATGTCCCCAAACAGCTTCAGTGGAAGCAGGAGTAGAGAATGGATATATTAGTGTAACTGTGATAATATCTTGCATATTCAACACCTATACTGACCAGATCTGTTAAGAGAATCAGCTTCTGCTGGCTTACTGATTTTTTCTCAGGCCATACCAATGGGCCTTGTTTTCCTAACTTAAAGGAAAAATTTGATTTCTGTTGAGAAAATTCTGTAAACAACATAAACTAAGCAATTAGGGTCTGAATTTTTCTTCAAGTCCTATCTCATCTTTCTGATGTGTCTGGCCTGGGTTGTTGAGAGGCCAATGGTTTTGATGGCTTTGGGAGTTTGTTGAACTACTGCAGATTATATGTATTATATTTTTTTCCTGGGTAATTTGATTTTGATCAAACCCCCAAATGAACTTTTCCCCAAGTTCTTTCCCCCTGAGTTTATAAGCTTGTATGTATTCCAGAAAAATGTAGCCCACACAGCTAGATTCATTTACGCTCAGCTTGTCCCAGGATCACCAGCAGGCAGATACACATTCAAAGTATGTGAAGAACAAAAAACTTTTCCTAAAACATTTTTTATATGTGTGCCTGAAATGATGGCTTATTAGCTCAGGGTCCTAAATAGGCAAATCCAATAGTTAGGTATTGTTCTGATGTGTGAAATAGGAAGATTTTAAGCAGTAGATGATACGGTTACATATTATTTGAATTTGTTTTAAAAGAAGTGATTTCTATTTACTTGTTGGCATTTCAGGATTTTCCCTTCTCTATTCAAATCCTGAGCAAAAACTTCCAGAATAGATGAATTTTCCTATGTGAAAGGCCATGTCACTAAGAGAAAATAACCACCCTTGTTTTTTGAGGTAAGTTAACCTAACTGCTCTGAGCTTAGGTTTCCTCAGCTGTTAAGTAGGAATAGAGACATCCAATCTGCAAAGTTGTTGTGAGGCTTAGAGAGAATGTAGGTAAAGCTCCTAGAATAATGTATGGCTTGTAGTAGAGGTTTTTTGGTTGTTTTCTTTCCTTCTTTCCTTCTTTTATTCTTTTGGTGAGGAAGATTGGCCCTGAGCTAACATCTGTTGCCAATCTTCCCCTTTTTGTTTGAAGAAGATTGTTCCTCAGCTAACATCTGTGCCAATCTTCCTCTATTTTGTGTGTGGGATGCCACCACTGCATGGCCTGATGAGCCATGTGTAGGTCTGTGCCTGGGTTCCAAACCCATGGACCGTGGGCCACCGAAGCAGAATGTGCGAACCCAACCACTATGTGACCAGGCTGACCCCTGTAGCAGAGTTTTAACAAATGGGAAATGGTCCCACCTATCCAGTCTTTAGTAACATTTTGATGAAGTTCTGTGTGACACTTTCATCACCAAGATGGTTGTGAGGTGTGTGTGGAGAGGAGTGTGTAGAAAGGAATGTTCAGAGTGACCAGCTGGCCAAGGTGGGCTGCTTTCCAAGGGGCTTCTTAAGAAAAGCAGGGCTTGCTGGCCTAGGTGTTTAGGCAACCAGACACCACTAAGCTCAGTATCTTTCCTAACCTGCTTCTGCAGCCGATGGTCAGTTGGCCATTGGTCCAAGGCCAACCAATGTTGGTGAGGGTCATGATGGCTTTGGAGTCACATGCTGGAGGACATTATCATAAATAATGTCTGTATGGACCTCATGACTTTTGTGTACACGGTCTTTGAAACTTCATCTTCCCTCCTTCTTAGAACATTAGCTTTCTGCAATATAGCTCAGTGAACAGGACAACTGCTTCTAAAATGGCGTCGAAAGAGAGTCTCTTTTCCCTAGCACAGATCTAAAATGGCAGTTCATGCACGAAGGCACCCAGGAACATAAGGTGTCTCCAGGTCTTAGGATCAGTTATGTTCTTCACTGTGAATGGGAGCATTTATAGGGAACAGAGAAAGGTAAGAGAAGCCATACTAGGCAGTCATGGGAAAGATGGTGTCAGATGGCAGGGCAAACCACTGTGTAACCTCCAGAAGTAATTATGGACATCTGGATTGATGAAAAGAACTAAAGGATGGCAGACACTCTGCATTCAGGACTGGGTTTTCCCAAAGGAAGATAAATGGAAAAAACATGTTTGCTTTAACTGCTGACTCACGGTACAAAGTTTTAATTCACCGACTTTAATTGAAAATGCAGCAAGAATGTAAAGATTTACATAGAAAATATTTTAGTATATCGGCAAGAAGTTAATTATAAAACCAGATGGTCATGGTAGAAAAATCAACCAAGAGGCCTTTATTTTTCTTTTGTTTTCTTCGCATGAAATATTTTTACTTTACCAATTTCAATATTCTGTTGCATATAAGCAACGTCACCTTTCTGTTATGATTAACATAAAGAGTGATTGTCTGGTGTTCCAGAATATAAAAAACACAGAAATCATCATTATAGAAACTTGGAATATGAAAGCATTCCTGTGATAGAAGCTTCATGACCAAGACACTAGTTTTCTCTCCCTAGAGCCCAGTCTAATGGGACCATATTTCTCAGCTCCTATTAACCGTGACCGCTGTCTCAGTCAGGGGTCATTTGTTCGCAACAGAAGGTTGGAAGAGAACGGCCTGAAATTAGCTCAGGAAGGAGAGTTTATTGTAAGGAGACAGGAGACTTTCACTCTCAGAAAGCTCATGTTCAGGAGGGATAATCAGTTTAGAAAGTTCATCTGATAATATAGCCCTCCACCCTTACCTGAAGGCCCAAGGCATCTTCTCTGCTCCCTCTGCACACCTGCTCCAGGATGCCACATTTCTTCCCCCGGCTAGCGAACAGGAGGCCCACCTTGGCTCCTATCTGAGTTTCTATCATCTTCCTCTCTGTTCACTCTTTGTCACATCTGTTTTTTATTGCTCTTTTTCTCCATTCTTGTCTTCTGTACTTTCTTACATTAATTTAATATTTTAAAAATGATTCCCTTTCCCTCTCTGTATTAGCTGCTTGATTATACATTCTTTAATTATTCTTTCTATGGTTGCCAGAGAGATTACAAACATGTCCCTGACTTACTAGAATCAACTATAAATTAATACCGTTAGTACTTCCTGGACAATGAGACAACCTCACAGCATGTAAGCCAATTTCCCTGTTGGGGCTATTGTTATTGTTGTCATGTGTTTTATTTCGGCATACTTTTAATCCCACGAAACATTATTACTGTTGTTTTAAACAGTCAATATTCATTCTGTTTTACCCACATTTCCCTTTTCCGTTCCTCTACAGTCCTCCCTGCGTTACCATGTTTCCCTCTGGGATTATATTCCTTCTGCCTAAAGAACTTTCTTTAGTGTTTCTCTTAAGTAACTATCTGCTGCCAACACATTCTCTTGATTTTTGTTAGTCTGAGAGTCTTTGTTTCGAACCTTGTTCTGTGATCTACGACTTTTTCTTCTACTTGGAGCGCTTTGCCCAACTTTACACAAATAAATTGCTTTCCCCACCGTCAAGAATGGAGTACAATTATGAGAGATTTTTATCATTTATGATTCGAAGGTGTATCCTTTGCGTGAAAGGGAGGATTCAGAGTGTGTTTTATAACTCAGAACCTGTAACGTGTCAGGTCATGAGGGCCCAGCACGTGTGGGGCAATGTGCTAGTCACTGGGCATGTGAATCAAATCGGACACGGTCTTGTCTTCTGACAGCTCGTAGTCTTGTAAAGAAATGGTTACATCAAGCGTCATAAGCTCTGTGATAGAACTGTGCATAGTTATTTCAGGGGACAAAGGAAGAACATCCGAATCAGCATTGAGTCAGGAAACATTTCCCAGGAGAGGCTCTTTGGATTGAATTTTAAAAGAGTCGACATTGTAAGAGCATCTATCAGCTAAGCGTCATTTGGCTGCAAGTAATAGAAAGCTGACTAACACTGCTTTGATGAGAAGTCCAGAAGGATTTGACATTGACTTAGCTGTGCATTTATGTTCCTGACTCTATTTTTCTGCCTGCCATCCTTAGTGTGATGGCTTTTCATCTTCATGCTTTATGGTCTCATGATTCCAACACGGCTGCCGCAGCTCCAAAAATAACATCCCTGTTGAAGGTGGGAAAAGGAGTGAAGAACAGCGTCAGCTGTACCTGTCTTTGTTTCCTAGAAGTCCCACAGAAAACCTCTTTCTGTATCTCATTGGCCAGAAGTGGGTCATGTGGCAAAGGAGTGCCTGGCTTTCAAGCCTCTGGAGAGGGAGGTGATGGGGGGAAGCATGCTAGGAAGGATTGTTGGATTAGTCAACCACAGTGTCTGCCACAAGTCTAAGGTGGGGAAATTCTTTCAGGGATAGGGAACCAATGTGCAAAGGTTTGGAGTTGTCAAATTTTATGCACATTTGGGGAACTGCAGGGAGCTCTGGAACAAATGGGGCATGCTCAGACGGGCTAGGAAGGTAGACAGTGGCCAGAACACAAGGTGCTTTGTGGGCTAAAGTCAGGCCGTGAAGAACAACCGAAGGTCTCAAGGAGAGGAGGGAAGTGATCAGAGTTGTTTTTAAAAGATTGCTCTGGTGGCAATGTTGAAGTTGGCTTGGGAGCTATCCAGATTGGAGTCAAGGAGAAAAGTTAGGAAACTACTGCACAAATCTAGGCAAGAAGGGATAAGGAGTAATTGTGGAGATAAAGATGTAGCAACAAATATGAGCTGTATTTGAAACAATAGCTGTTACAAGGTAGTACAGTATAGTTAAGAGTTTGGGTTTGGGAGTAAGGTATAACTGGGTTCAGATCTGCTCTTTTCCCAGCTGTACAACCCTGGACGTGTTATTCAACCTCTATGAGTCTCTCTCCTCAGTTGTAAAGTAGGGGCAGATGGAGGACAGTATCCTCTTTATGGGAGTTAAATGATATAGCACAGTAGATTGTTAATGTAGAATAACATTCAGTTCTTTCTCTGTATTTATTTATGAATATACTCACACATTCATATAGATGCTGGGTTGAATGAGAAAGATAGATCTTGGAGGACCCCAGTTTTCACACTACGTGACTAGGTAGATGGTGGCCACTGTGATGGGGATATTAGGGGAGGAACGGGTTGGAAAGAAAGAAACATGAGCTCAGTATTGGCAACATTTGAGTCTAAGGTAATTCAGGAACATTCAAATGGCCTAGGTCATTTGGCGTGGAGCTTTAGCAGAGAGATTTTGACCATAAACAGATATTTGTCATCACACTATAAGTTATAGTTGAAGTTTGATTGAGGTCACTCAGCTGTGAGAGTATAGAGCAAGAAAAACAGAGGTCATCACTGAAGAGTTTAGGGCAGGGAGAGTAGCTGAGAAGAAGTCTGAAAGGAATGGCTGGAAGGATGGAAGAAAAACCGAGAGTCACCTTAACAAGGGAAGGAGTCACCAAATGCGTGAAATGATACAGAAAGTTCCAGTCTTGGTTTTCATCATTACAGGTCCTAGGAAGCCTCATGAGAGCATATTTAGGAGAGTAGTAGAGACTGCAGCTACATGACACGGGTTGGAGAGTGAATGGGAAGTGAGAAAGTAAAGACAGGAAACCAAGGGTGCTATTTCCAGAAACTTGGCTCTGACCAGAATGGAACAATGGCTGGAGTGAGAGACAGTCAAGGGATGGCATCTTAGTCTGCTCCGGCTGCCATAACAGAATACCACAGACTGGGTAGCTAAAACAATAGAAATTTATTTTCTCATGGTTCTGGAGGATGGAAGTCTAGGATCAAGGCACCAGCAAATTCCGTTTCTGATCAGAGCTCTCTTCCTGGCTTATAGATGGCTGCCCTCTTGCTGTGTCCTCACGTGGCCTTCCTGGTGTGTGCTCCTAGTGGAGAGAGAGATTAGGATTAGGGCCCCACCCTGATATCCTCATTTAAACTTAATTACTTCCTTAGAGGCCCCTTCTCCAAATACAGCCACAGTAGGGGTTAGGGCATCAACATGTGAATTCTGAGGGGACATAAATATCCGGTTCATAACAAATGGGTTTCATGAAAAAGACAGAAATGAATTTTTTTTGCTGAAGTAGAAGAGCCACTAAGGAGGGAAATATTCAAGATATAGAAGAGAGAACATGGGCCTTTGGAATTACCACCATAAAAAGCCAAAGCATAGCCTCGGATCACAGAGGGAGGGGGAAAAGGATTGGTGCCAGTGGAGCTGAATACATTCTAGGTGGTCTGGGAGGAAATTCTGGCCTGCTATATGACAGAAAGTCATCTGAGAATGAGGTGATGAGTAAGTAAGACGAGGAGTAAGGAGTTTGAGGAGAAAGATGGATGTGTGATTGCGGAAGGCTCAGCTGCACCAGGAGAATGTGGACTGCTAATGGTCCAGGCTTCCCAGTTGGGTGATGATGTCTAGTGTAGGTAACCACCTCACGCATCCTTGTGGTGGTGACTCTGCTTGGCTGATCCTACCATTCACATCAGCTGTCATATAGACACAGCAGACTGAAACTGAGTTGAAATTCCTGCCTTTGAGTCCAAAAGTACAGGATGGAGAAAGTACAGTGGTAGATCACAGTAAAATAAAAGAGAACTTTAGTTGACAGGATTAGAAAAGTTAATGGTGCTAATTGCATTTTTGGCTGCATGAGGACAGATACAATATCTACATGAAAGAAGGTTGAAAGTCCCTCTCCAGTTTGTGCCTGTCAGGTTATAACTGGGGAATTCTGAACACCACACTTTAAGAACATGAACTATACTGTAGTCACACAGAACAACAGACGGGACTCACGCCTTGCCATGTGACAAAGGGGTAAGCCACTGAGAGACATTTAGCCCGGAGAAGAGAAGATTCAGCAGTAATAAGATAATTGTTGGTTTATTCAGTTTGTCTTATCTTTTATGTGCTCTCACTTCAAAAGAGGTTTCACACCTGCTGGTTCGTTGCGTCTCTATGACTTCCCTCGGGAATAGGGACATTATTACCCGGACTTCACAGATGGGGAGACTGAGACACCTAGAGGATAAATACAGGAGACAGCCTAGGCAACAAGCATCCAACAACTTGCTCCTTAACAATCTCATTCTCAACTTTCATAATAAGTATTTCCCTTCGGTCTCCTCCCGTATCGTTCCTCCCATCCTTCAGAGCCCAGCTGGAGGCCCCTCTAAAGAGGCCTCCTCTGCATCATCGAGTCTTCACTGGTTTTTGTCTCCTTTGAAATTTGACAGCGTTCAAAACGTCTTACTAGCGTGAAAGAAATATAAATAAAATGACATATGTGCTAGGGAATGTAGAGCTTGATTATATATTACTTTGCGCTATTTACTCCAGTTTCCTGTGTGTTGGCCCCTCTCCTTACGTAGAGTGAGAGTAGGGGTTAGGTTCTCTTCCGTGTTCTTGTCTCTCGTAAGGCCTAGCCCAGCGCTGAGCACTGAACAGGTGTTCACTATTATGCCCTTTGCTCTGTAGGAGACACTATGCATACCTCCTTAACGAGGTACAGAAACAGGGCAGTCAGTGTCTCTGCTCGTGAGGTGTGCAGAAATGCAGACACCCACGGAGAATTTTCTCCCAACAGCAGGTAATTCCAAAATATTCCAAAGTAATAACATTTGAGAGGCTAATGAGGGTTGTTAATTATCTCCCTGACATCCTTCTGACCAATAAAGGAGATCATCAAAAGTGGAATCCCATGAGATTTGAAGTGACTGTTTTGTTTGTAAGATATAGTCTGCAGATAATTTTATTTTTCCTAAATTGGTCCTTGAAAAAAAAAAGTCATTCATGACTGATTTGAAGCATCTATTTTTCCATTTTAAGTTCTACTTCAGGCCAGCTACTGTTTCTGAGACCTCGTGTATTTGAGGGCAATGCTTTTGATTTTCTTGGCATTAGCCATTCTACTGGCTACTTGTTCAGTGCCAATCCCATTGCACTGGGTACATAACCCTTCAAGATGTAACCTCAGCCTCATCCAAATTCATTTACTCATGTGAGCCCTGCCCTGGCCTAATTCTGGAAGTACCTCAAGCGTGTCCTGTTATTCCACACTTCCATGGCTTTGTGCGTGCTGTTCCCTCTGCTGGAAAGCTTGCCCCATCTTTTTTGCAAAGGTAAGCTCTTACTTGTCCTTCAAAACCAGATTCATGCTTTGCCTTCTCTGTGGAACTTTCTCTGTGTTTCTAAGCAGAATTGCCAACTTCTTCCTCTGTAGTCTCTGTTCATCTCTTTGGAAGACCATCTATATTGCACAGTAATTATCTACCTACACAACAATCAGCAAGTCTGAGGGCAGGACCACTGTCTCTATGGTCCTGGTGCCAAACACAGTAGATGTTCAAGAAATGTTTTCTTTGAATGAACGAGGACATCAGACCTCTTGGTCACCAGCAACTGAAATAGACTCTGATGATCTCAAGAAAAAAAAAAAAAGAATTTTTTTGATGGTTATTAGGGACCTATGAATGAAGGGCTAGAAGACTGGGTTTGGAAAATGGGCAAGACACAAGGGCACCCAAGAGGGCAGATCAGCAGGGACAAATAAACTCTCACTGCCACTCACATCCTTGCATCCCTCCCATGCGGTTTTCAGGCTGGGACAGTGTCGGCTAGGAGAGTGTCCCACCGACTGAGTCTGTGACGCGTGCACACCTCTGTCTGCTCACTCCATGGACAAGCTGTGAGGAGGCATCCCTACCCTGGTCAGCTTGCAAGCCTGGGGCCCAGGGCGGGCACTACTTCCACCAAGATTACACACATTAGGGAAGAGCAATTTCCTTGAAAGGAAACTGAGATGTTATCGGAAGGGGAATGAAATGTGTCTAACCAAAACCAAAAAAGTGACAAGTGTCTACTACGATGAATGAAACTTTGCAGAAGAGGAGACTATGCCAGTTAAAAATCAATGTAATATTGAATGGTTTGATTACCAGCAAAATCACTCATGACTTTCAGCACCTTTCTTTGTTTTCCTTGATGAATTCAGAGTTCTTGTACAGATTTAATAATGTGTTATGCCTCCCCTGGGTGTCTGATTTACTGACTGGAGCTGAACGATTGGACTTAGTACAAAAAAGAGCTCACAAACTTCGCCTATGGCTTTCCAGCCATCAAGAAACTAAGCTCTTTCACTCCCTGGAGAAGCTAAAAATTCTAAAATGAAGCGCCCTCTGCTCTAGTTTCTGCTTTTCAGCATTTCTCTTTTGCTTTTGCATACTTTTACTGTTTTAAAATTAAATCTAAGAAACTCATTCCATATTTTTCATCATCTGCTTTTGAAAGTGAATGTTATGGATTTATGGTTTGGGGTTCTTTGATGTTAGAGTAGCAAGCTAGACTTGCTTCACTTGTTTTCATTTCTTTTTCTTTTTTTTTTTTTTTACATCTATGAGGCTTTGATAATTTGATTTATTAAAACACCACAGCCAATGTAGGGGAACTGACACCGTTTGCATTGTTGGAAAGCGTCGTGAAAGATCAGGCGCTCATTCCCTGCGGAGAGCTCACGTCTGCTGTTATGTACCCTCTCCTCTTTGGTCTTCAGGGAGGTTCGGCATGAAGCAAAATCTCAAGCTACACCCCAAGGATATGCATTCCTAGGACATTTCAAAATTTTTGGATTGGATCCCACCACTCTAATTTTGATTTCGTACCTGCCAAGATATACAGAATGATCAGCTGGTCTTTCTTATCAAGAAACAGAAATGCTTCATCGTCTTTCATTTTATATGATATTCTTTTAACTGTATTAAGGAGTACAGTTTGGAACTTCCCAGAGCTAGAGGAGGATTATCTTTAACAGACTGGTGCGCATGGTGAATCCCTGAGGAAAAGTAATGACAAAAGGGCAAAAATAATCCTTGCTGTAAGGTGGAGGGTATTTTTCTTTTTTGTTTTTTTTTAAGATTTTACTTTTCCTTTTTCTCCCCAAAGTCCCCCGGTACATAGTTGTATGTATATATATTTTTAGCTGTGGGTCCTTCTAGTTGTGGCATGTGGGATGCCGCCCCAGCATGGACTGATGAGCGGCGCCATGTCCGTGCCCAGGATCCAAACCAGCGAAACCCTGGGCCACCGAAGTGGAGCATGTGAACTTAACCACTCGGCCATGGGGTCAGCCCCGGAGGGTATTTTTCTATTTTCAGTTTCTATAGGAAAGGTGAGCAGGGAGGTGGAAAGAGAGAGAAAATAGGATAACTTTACCCAGAGTGGAAAGCCTGGATAGCAGACTACCAGCAGAGCTTAAAACCATAGAAAAAATGTCAGGGTTGGAAGAGGCCCTAGACTATTCATTACGATTTCCTCTACAGCATCATTGGGTTTCAAGAAAAGGCACTCTCACGTCCTATTATTTAATGACTGTGTGAGTGTGTGTGTGAGTGTGAGTGTGAGTGTGTGAGTGTGTGTGTGTAGGGGTATAGTACAAGGATAGGACAGGGACTCTTTCAGGTATCTGAGGAATAGAAAAAGCCAGGCCACAAGGGGACCGGAACTGGAAAGCCAGAAACCAGGGGCTCGCTCTCTCCATTTGTCAGGGATTGCACAATCTATTTCTTCTCAAAATTGACCATTCAACACACAGTACAATATAGTCTATTATAAGTTTCTTCGCTAACAAGAAAATAGAAAGGCAATTAGATATGTCAGGAAATGCAAAAAGTCATGGTCTAAAATTGAAGCAAATCAAACCGTGTCACAATTGTGAACTGATGTGTCGAGGGAAAGATTCCATTTAACCTTAGTATTAGGAATATTCTCCTTAGCACATCACAGGTTTAATAACATAAGAATTATAACATCTTCCCAATGGGTCCATTCACACTACCGAAATCATAATTCACTTTTACTGAAATTCTTACTATGTGACCAGCACTGTGCTAAGTGCTTTAGATAGATTATTTCATTCCATCTTCAGACAATCCTATGGGGTAGGTATTATTATCCCAATTTTTTCAGATAAAAAGTTGAGGCCCAGAGAAATTAGGTAACCACACCAAGTCACACAGTTCTTCAGTGGCAGAGCTATTCGAGGCCACGCACTTTACTTCTATGATAGACTGTTTCTGACCGGGCTATGTTATCCTAATCAGAAATGAATGCTATTTACCCAATCATTGTAAATGCCTTTTTGATTTTTTCAAGAATCATTCTATAGATAAAGCATGTAATGCTTAATTATAATTACAAAATAGAATGCAAACATTATTGACCCTGGTCACAAAAATAATAATATAGAAAGAAGAGAGGGGAAAGAAGGAGAGAGAGAAGGGAAAAGAGCACTTATTTCATCATATTTCCTAGTGGAAGAGATATTGTTTAATGTTACCACAGCAAAAGAGCTGTATTTTTAAAGTTACAAAAATACCTAATAGAACTAAAAATAAAAATTAGTTAATAAAAGTTGGAAGAGGGTTTATATAAGTGAGCCAAATTTTCTATTTTTCAAAGCAGAATTCAATAAATTCTTCTTAAAGTTTATAAATTGAGTAACAGTATAAGCATGTTATTTGAGTTACGTAGATGACTACCAGAAAACAAAAAACTATAAATGAACAGATAAAAAACAGTTGCCTGTGAAAAGTGGACCTGGAGTGGATCACGGAGTGAGATTTTACTTTTTGTTTTATACCTTTCTATCTAAATGGTTATTTCCATGTGCACGTATTATGTTTTATAATAAAAACCATGCCCATACTGTTCACTTCAGTAAGTTGACATCTAGGTTTTCATGTCAGAAACATGCTCATCACGTGTGTATAGAAGTTACTCTAAGTGAAATGAGGGGCTTCTTCCAAAGGCTGGAATTACAGTGTCTGTAGGAGGTGTCAGCTAAACACCATTTCCCCAGTCGTCTGGGGTTCCTTAGTATCTATGTAAATGTCTTTATACCTCTACCTATTCCAAGGTACAGCCCAGAGATGGCAGAAAACAAGGACCCTCCGTCTGAATTTCTTACCCTCTTTTCCCTTTTACTTTTACTTCCCGGTGAGAAGGCATAGTAGATTCCACTTCCTCTTCTGGTCTGTGTCATATCTTTCTGATTCTGGCGCACAATATGCCTCATGGCTTGGCCTTAATGATAGATGGGGTACAAGAAGAGAAAGCAGTCTACTGAAAAGAGTGCACAATATTGAGAGAGATTTCAAAAGCGTTATCTCCCGTACATGTATAACTGCATAGGAAAAGGTCTGAGAGGATACAGACTACTTCCACAGCAGTGGGCACCTCTGGGCAGAGGGGTAGGGGAGGGGAGAACGTATTCATGTGTGACATGGTAATTGATTTTTTCTTTTTTGGTACTATGGACATTTACTTAGTGCTGTCATATGTTTTGTCCATTTTAATCATCACATACAGTCAGGTTAGTTTTAATCTTTATCTTTTTTTTTTTTTTAATGAATAGACTTTATTTTTTAGAGCAGTTTTAGGTTTACAGAAAAATTGAGTGGAAAGTACAGAGTTCTCATATACCTCCCCTCACCCTACCTCCCCAATTTCTCCTATTACTAACATCTTGCATTAGTGTGCTCCATTTGTTACAGTCGATGAGCTAATATCGATACATTATCATTAACTAAACACTGTAGTTTACATTAGGGTTCAGTCCTGTGTTGGACATTCTATGAGTTTTGACAAATGTATCATGACATGTATGCAGCATTACAGCATCAGACAGAATAATTTCACTGTCCTAAAACTCCCATGCGCACCACCTATTCATCCTTCCTGGTAATCGATTTTTTAAAAATCTGCGATGGTCCTGATTCTCATGCTTGCCCTGCTGGCTGTTCCCACTTGCACAAGAAGTGAAATCCGGTCCACTGCACCTGTTCTTTCCATTACTGACGCTGCTCTCTGTGATAATAGCAGCATGAGTGGTCTTCAAGCACCTCATATCCTGCCACTACCGCCACTTGTCAGGGGAAAACCCAGACAGGATGAGATCCACATTCCCAGCTGTCCCTGTCTTCCAAGGAAGAGAAACCCTAAACCAGTAGCTGAAGAGTGAAACCAGATACCCCAGGGAAGGGATGGGGGATGTCAGGCCCCTGGTGGTCTGAAAGAGGCACCAAGCCAGAAGCCCAAATGTGCTGGGAAAACCAGCCAGAAGATGTAGATAATGCCAGGTAACGTCTCAGGCACTGTGTGGAAGGGGCCTCAAATAATAGGAATTAGGGTATGACATGAACTCTCATTCCAGAGTGACTAGGAGCAGGATGGAGCTCTTCTGCTTCCTGGATAAAATCAAACCCTGACTCCCATGGTTGGCACAGGCGCAGGAAGGCTCCTAAGGAAACAGCCAAGAATGAGGCTGGAAGGTATTTCTCTAGGCAGTGTTTTTCAAACATGTTTTACTGTGATTCACAGTAAAAATACATTTCATGTTGACATCTAGTGCACACACAAACACATACACGGCCAATAGTATCAGCATCACCTGAAAGCTGGCTAGAAATGCAGAATGTGGAGCTCACTTTTGACCCACTAAATCAGAATCTGCATTTTAATAAGGTTCCCGAGGAATTAGAATGCACACTAATGTTTAAGCAGCACTGCTCCAGGGGACCCCAAGCTCAAGATGAGTAAGCCAGATCAAAGAACCTCAGGTGATTTCCTTCCACGGGTTTCCTCCATTTGAGACCAGAGCCCTTAATAAATTGTCTAAATACTTCAGCTTACAGTAATCCTGGGATCCTGTCTCTGATTCCTTGCAAGCCCTCACAATAATAATAATAATAGTAATAATAACAACCGACTTGCACTGTAGAGCTGAGCATGTGCCAAGTCCTGTTTGAGGGCCTTATACGTATTAACTCTTTTAATCCTCGTAACAAACTTAATAAGGTAGGTTCCACTATTTTGCATTTTAGAGATGAGAAAACTGAGGCACAAAGAGGTTAAATAACGTTCTCGGTTCTCACAGCTAATAAATTGGGAAATGAAAGTATAAAAAGGGAAAAAGCAGGAAGCACACCAGTAATAGAAAACAGTCAACAGACCTCTGCAAGGTGGAAAGCAGATGGGAGAAGGTCAATGAATGAAACAAACAGTTGGAGGAAGTTGAGACTCATGTATTCTCCCTGGAGGGCTACGAAGGTGGTTGGAGCCGGTCTACCTGATGAAATCACTGAGAGGCTCTGTGCTCAGAGTCAGCAGAGAAGTAGGCCAAAGGTCAAGGTGATAACTGGAAGCGAAACTAGACTACTGCCCCTGTTGGCACATCCCTGTAATCCCCAGCCCCTTAGGGCATAAAGCACAGGCAGCTGACACTCATCCTGAGCAAAAAAGTCTGCCAGCTTTGCTCTAAAAAAAATTTGTCTTGGTAGTCTGGGCCAAAGCTAAGACCTCCCATATAGACACTATTCTTCTCATTTGAACATGGTGGTGGTGGTGGGGGGGGGGTCCCACAGTTTAATGATTAGTCAGAATTTTATATCCAGCCAAACTATTAAGTGTGAGGACAAAAACACTTCAGACCTGTGAGGACACGGAAAATCTATCCTCCATGCGCTCTTATGCGGGAAGTTACTTCAGGATGTACTCCAGCAAAGTAAAGGAATAAACTAAGAAAGAAAAAGATATGCAATCCATAAATTTACAACTCTGACCCAGGAAAGCAGGAACAGACAAAAGGTTCCAGGATGACAGCTGTATAGCAGGTCTAGAGGGCAAGTCCAGACTGGCACAGGAAGAGAGAAGGCTTCAAAATGGAGGGGTTTTTTGGGTGGGGGTAGTGGGGGGGAAGCCAACTCACTCAGTAGAAAAGATGGTATGATAGAGAGTTTTGGAAAAATGTGAAGATATGATAACGGAAAACAGTATGAAAAGAAAAAGAAGACAATAAGAAATTCCAAGGTCTAAGGGGAGCTATAGAATTACCTTAGTCAACTAAACGTGACATGATTTAAAGCAAATGCTAAATGTAAGAAGAGACTCCACTGGTCCCTGATGCGGTGAACATTCTGCTTGATGTGGTCCTGGGTTGGTAACACAGGACCTGCAGGGAAGGAAATGCAATTCCAGCACGCTGCTCGCCCAGGCACTGAACAATATTTAAATGGTTATAAACGTGTAAACACCTTTCACTGGTGTCTAACTTTTACAGTCAACTTATCGACAAAGCAGAGAAAAGTTAACAGAGATTATAAAGGATATAAACGTCAACAATTTAACCATGTAAAAGGTAAAATGTAGTCCACAGAAGGTAAAACGTAGGAGACAGGAAAGAAGGAAAACAGAATGGAATGAGAATCGCCTCATTTTTATAAAGTGGGGAGACAAGGAATATTGTTCGAAGTGAATGGAAGCTCATGGGAATGTGAAGTGGAAGAAATTTTTGGAGAGCAATTTGGTAATATAGCTAAGCCAACTGAAGATGCCCCTACCCTACATCCCAATAATTCTCCTAGAGCATCTCACGCACGAGCACAAAGAGGCTCATCCAGCGTTGTTCTGAATGGATCAAAGGAATCAATGTAGGTTGAGAAGTGGTACAACACAGTGGTTTAGAGAGAGGACTTGGAGCTGGATGGTCATCTATTAGCTATTGAGATTTTAGGCATGTTGCTTTTTCTCTGTGCCTCAGTTTTCTCAGAGATAAATGAGCATTGAGCCAGGATCGCATTAGTTATGTAACGCGACGTACTTACAACAATGCCTGGCAGATAGTGGGCGCTCAGTATTGCTGTTGCTACTACTGTTATTATTATTTTCCACCAACAAGGCCTGAATATACACACTGTGGCACATTCATAGATGGAATTCTAGGCAGCAGTTCAAACGAAAGGGCTACAACTTACATGTATTAATATGAACGCATTTTGAAAACATCAAATTGCGTGAAAAAAGTAAATTATAATGTAAAATGTTCCAAGTAATAATACCACTTATGTAAATTTTTGAAATATAGAGGGCAATACTATATATTATAATTTATGGACACATACAAATGTATATATAAAAGATATTGAAGAAGTAATGTGTTATATTATTCTCTATACTCTCATATTTCATAATAAACATTTAAGATACAAAATGGAGCTGTTGAAATAAGAAATAGTGATGTAGCACTTTGTATAAAGTTTAAAATTTCAAAGATAAATAAGAATAAGAATACAAGTATTAAATACTGGGAGGAGGAGGGGAACAAAGGCATGAGAATATTTTCATCTTTTACAATGGGGGGTCAATAGATAATGTTTAAAATTGATAAATTAAGAAATAGGGGTATAAGCATACTATCTAGAATTCTGGAGATTACCACCAAAAGAACTAACAACAGAAGTTAAAATAAATTGTCTCCAGAGAGTGACACTGGGTAAGCTCTTATGTACTATTTTGTTACTGTGTGCTTTGTATTATTTTGATGACATTTTAATTCACATTTAGCTTAATATAGGTGTAAAAAAGAGTTCTGAGTTCTCCTCACGATCAAAATTTTCCAAGATAAGCAGCACCCTCATAACCAACATCACTAACACTGGGACAACAGTGAGGTTTAAGCAGGTGATCCTGAAGAGGAAAGCAACTTGCAGACAACACGCATCGAGCTCCCACTATACCTGGAATAACTATTTCCGTGGCCAACAGTGACAGATGGGCTTGACTGTGTTAAGGGAGCCTGCGGGTTTCCTTATAGAGAGCCAAAGGCCTTCTGGGAGACCTCTGGCTCTGCTCCACTCTGTCAGTCAGGGTTCTGGCAGGAAATAGAAGCAGTTGAGATTTTGAAGACCATTTAATGAAGACATGACATACAGGGGTATGGGCAGGGTAAAGAGGGAGTGCTGAGCAGCCAGGGACCAGCAGTCATAAGAAGCCCCATTACCACTTCTGGGCGTCCAGGGGCAATGGAAGGAAGCACTGTGGGAGCTGGAGCCCTCTGCACTGGACACTGTTGTTGCTTTGCCCTGAATTCCATCGGCCCACATCTGAGTTCACCTGCGTGAGGTGAACAGTTCCCTTCTTGCTGACAGCTTCCCACCTAAGCGCTGTGACTCTCAGCTTCCCTGCTGGGGGCTTTCCCCATTTCCAGGGCACTGGCTCAGCCCTGGCACAGGAAGAGCTAAAATACTGAGGAGGGAACACCCCAGGGGTGACTCTCAGCTACCCAGGATGGTAGTCAGTGGTTAGGCAGCCTAACTGCCCATCCCTTGGTCACAAGGTTCTGAGGTGAATTCTGCATTGTTCCACAGAGAGTCCAGCAGGATTGAGTCTCTTATGTTTACAGTGGCAACTGCTCATTAATCTTCCTTCTCTTGGGTTTTCTTCCTTTTCTGTCTCATTTCACTTTTCCTCACTTGTGCTCTCTGGCATCATCTCCCCAGTAAATCACATTCAGCCAAGTGCTTTTCTCAGTGTCTCCTTTGTGGAAAAAGATGCCGAACCATGACACCATGGGAGAGGGCTGCCCAACAGAAGCTGTAATTAGCAAGGGCAGGAGGGAGTTAAGATAGGAGGGGAGAGTACCGTAGACCCGGTTATACACGGGGGACGCCTTCTAAGACCTCCAGTGGATGCTGAAACCATGGAGAGTACCGAATCCTATGTTTTTCCTATACATATATACCTCTGATAAAGTTTAATAATTTAGGCACAGTTTAATAAATTAGGCGCAGTAAGACATTAACAATAATAAATAATAACAAAATAGAACATTGTAACAATATACTGTAGTAAAAGTTACTATAGATCTTAGCAACCTCAGCATACGATCTTTTTTCTTTTCTTATTAAGTCCAGGACTTTCACCTTTTCACTTAACAGAGGCACTTTACAGCTTCTCTATGGCATATCTGAATTGCCAGCATCACTACTCTTGTGCTTTGGGGCCATTATTAAGTAAAATAAGAGTTACTGGAACACAAGCACTGCGATACTGCGACAGTTGATTTGACAACCTAGACAGCTGCTAAATGACTGATGGGCGGGTGGGGTATCCAGCGTGGATATGCTGGAGAAAGGGATGGTTCACGTCCCGAGTGGGATGAAGCGGGAGGGCACGAGATTTCATCATGCTGCTCAGAATGGCGCACAATTTAAAACTTATGAGTTGTTTTTTTGTGGAATTTTCCATTTAATATCTTTGGAGCACTGTTGACGGCAGGTAACAGACACTGCAGGAAGGGAAACTATGGGTGAGGACGACTACTGCATTCATTTTCTGCAGCTGCTGTGACAAATGCCACAAACTGGATTGCTTCAAACAACAGAATTTCCTCTCTCACAGTTCTGAAGGCCAGAGGTCTGGAATCAGGGTGTTGTCAGGGCTGCAATTCCTCTGAGAGCTCTAAGGAAGAGTCCTTCCTTGCCTCTTCCCAGCTTCTGGTGGCTTCCAGCAATCCTTGGCCTGTGGCTGCATGACTCCAGTCTCTGCCTCTGTCTTCACATTGCCTTGCTCTCTGTATCTCTGTGTATCCTCTCCTCTTCTTCTAAGGACATCAGTCATTGCATTTAGGGCCCACCCTAATCTGGTATGACCTCATCTTAGCCAGCTACATCTGTAAAGACCCTATTTCCAAATAAGGCCACATTCTGAGGTTCCAGGTGTATGAATTTTGGGAAGACACTATTCAACTCCCTACAGGAAGAGAGTGAGAGAAAGGTAAGGGAATACTCAGACTTCCATTTCCTCGCATCCATCAGTCTCCTGCAAGTGGCCAGACTCAACCAGGAACCAGAAGGCAGTAGAGACTGGGAGATGCACTATGCACAGTCAGCAACCAGGGCCCAAGCGCATGTCAGTGAAGGATGAGGACAATGTGGGGGCAGGGAGGGGGGCAGTGAAGAGCAGCCAGTGTACCTACCTCCTTTTGGAAAGGCTTTATTTTATCTATGATGGAAAACCTAAGGTGTCCTGACACTTCCTGAGGGCCTGTGAGACCCTTCCACTATCCTGAGCTAGCACCTCTCATGCAGAGTAGAAAGGATATTTTACGGCAGTGAGGAAAGGAGGGGCATCATCTGCCCTGAGGTCTGCAGCCAGACTGCACATCATGTGGAAGCCTGATCTTGTCCAAGATGGCTGCCAGGAGCCTTTGTGCAAATTTGAAGAAGTGTCATCTTTGTGCATTCAGGCCAGGACACATAGCTTGGTGAGTAAAGCACGCATTGGATTCCAACTTCCACTTACCCTCTTGGGCACCAACTACAAAACCATACCTGGCAGCCTTGCCCCAACTTTAACTGATGGTAAGAATTACCTGGAGTACTGGTAGAAATAAAGATTTGGTGATCACTCCTCTGAAGATTCTGATTCAGTGGATCTGAACTGTGGCTTTGGGGTTCTGTACTCATGATGAGAACCTTAGCGATTCCAATGATCAGACAAAGATGAAAAACGCTGATCTAGATCAAGCCCTCATCTTACAGATGAAGTCGTGGAGGATGAAGTGACTTTCCCAGTTCCATATTCACTGAGACAGTCAGCATTATTGGAATAAATGGATCCCATGATGGCTAAGACAGTCAGCATCAGAGGAATAAATGTATAGGAATCTCAAGTGATGACATTAAACAGACCAAGAGTCCTTCATATGTATATGTTCTTATCAGTCAGGGTTGAGTTAGAGACATGGAAGCGCTGGGAGTGCTATGGAAGGAGGCATTTAGTAAAGGGTTAGACCCTGTGCGACTGTGGAAGCCAGAGGAGGAATTGGTGCCAGGCAGCTGTCTCTGCATCTCGTGTTGAGCCTAGAGTCACTATAGGTCAGCAGGGGCAGTAGCTGCGAGGGATAGATGAACATGGAGGGCAAACTGGAACCCACCTGAACAGGTGGAACCCATGAGGACAAACTGGAACCTGCCTTTGTCCCTCAACAATTCCAGCCTGGATAGTGGGTTGCCCTGCAGGGGAAGCTGGTGCCTTTGGCCATGGAGTGGTGCTGGATGTGGCCCAGGACTTGGAGAAGGAGGAGCTAGAGGAGTTGTGGGTCAAGGTGTTGCCCCTCACTCTGCCAGGTGAGCCAGCAGATCAGCAACAGTGTGAGCAGTGCCACAGCACCTGGCACCCTGCGCCAACCTTCAGAGCACAAACATGGAGGCGCCTTCACATCCACAAATTTCTCCTTTGCCATCCTGCCCCAGAACCAAACAGGGAAGGAAATTCTGAGAAAGGTAATTCCAGCTTCGTTAAGTTGACGGAGCACAAGACCACCACATGTTTTGCAAAGATTTTGCTGGATTGAAAGTGCCCTGTCAAGAAAGGTCTACTAATTGTTACAATTTTATACAACGTCCAGGAGGATGCTTCACACATAATAGATGCTCCATAAATATGTTCCATTTTGGTGAAATAATCTCAATATTAGTCTTGTTAGTTTGCAGTCTCGCACAAGTAAGTAAGGCAAACACAGCTGTGCAGGCTTTCGAGGCTTGAAGTGATCCCCAGATGATGGCGGCCCCTCCTCTCCTCCTTAATTGCTTCTCCATTGTAGCTCCAGGTTGCCAAATGCACCATTCATTTAATACCCCTCCCCACTTAAGATTGCTCACCATCTGAAACCTTGTCAAAAAGATTTGAAGAAAAGTAGGGAAAAAAATAAGATCCACAGAAAAAGCCCTTGAAACTTGGAGTGGAAAAAACGACAAAAGATAACCTGTCACAGTCTTAGCCAAGAGAGCAGTTACTATAACACAGCATCGGTAACTGGAGGGGTGAGAGCGAGGGGCTCTGCCCAGGTGAAGAGACAGCTCACAGCCCCAGTATTCACAGCACCAGAGATTATTCCAAATCCCACTTCAAATCTTGTAATCCCTTCAGTCCTTAACTGCTGGGGTGACCTCATCCTTTCCTTCTTCTCAGACAGGGGCTCACGCTTCTGCACTGTTGTGGTCTAGCAAGCATGTGGCTTTCAGGCTGACATAGAAAATCCAATCGCACATGGAAAAACATGACTTAAAAAATTATGATCTCTTTTTCCCCTTTATAAACAGATGTCATTAGCTTTGGATCTAAGCAAGGGCATAAGTGTCCTGGCTCACTGAAGGATTTGTGGAGTGTTTCTCAATAGTGTTGAAGACACAGATTTGCCTGTTGCAAAGAGGTTGTGACTATGGCATCATTGGAAGGCTGAGATGTGTCAGTTTTCAGGAATCTGCCTCCCTAAAAAGCCTATAAAAATGGAAACAGAAAGTCAAATGAAGAAGTAATGTATAGGCATGCTCAAATCTACATTTGCTGCTACTTGCTTAGTTATTTCAAATTCTCTAGTTCCACTCACACGATTTTCAGGAAATAGATTTTCTTTCTTTTCCATATTCCCTCTTCATCCTATGTCTATGTCTGTCTACCTCTCTCTGTATTTCAGTCTATCTATCTATATCTATGTGGTGGCACAGTGATCTGGAAGCTCTGGTTAATGTAGAGGTGCATGTTCATTCGTTTATTCATTCATCAGACATTTCATGAGCAACTGCTATGTGCCAGATGCTGTGCTGAGTCCCGAGTATACAAGAATAAATGAGATACAGTTCCTGTCCTTGGATCTTACCAGTCTTTTGGTATGAACAGCCTTTTAAACAGATACATTACAACATGTTAAGAGCAAAGAGAGTCAAGTGCTCCATGAGCAGAGGAGGGAGCAACTCGCTGTGCTGACATTTCCCAGTTGTTTCAGAGAACCACCCTGGTATGAACACTTGTGAGCCATAAAATATCCTTACAGATCACTTTGAGTTAGTTTTGCAGTGTTGGGTTAATTCAATGGAATGAGGAGTCATCTTTCTGTGCCAAAACCTACCCTTATGTCAGCGAGAGGGGTGGGTAGAGAAAAGCTCAAGGAGAGGGAAGAGGGGAGGGGGCCTTGGCTCTTTGCCTGCCAAGGGACTAACACATTTAAATTCCCTGGCGCTGTTAGTGAATCGTTAGGTTGTTAAGAATTTTGGATGTGTGTGTATTTGTGTGCGCACATGTGTGTGTTTAATTGTCTACTCTTCTAAAACTCCTTCTTTACCTTCTATTCTCTCTCTCTCTCTCTCTCTCACTTCTTTTTAAAATAGACAGAAGAAGTCACAAAGACAAGGAGGAGTCTTGTTTCATTGTCCTTTTGGTGGATTAAACCATCACATTGTGACATTCATCTGAATCATTAGGAAATCTACATTCCAAAGTCTATAAAATCCCATCCATGCCTCAGCAGGGAGGGGAGAATGTACAGTTGCCAAACTTCACACTCTCCCAATCCTTGCTAAATTTGGACCCAAGTGCAAAGAATAGGGGTCTTGCACTCATTTATAGCTGGCAGAAGGCAACTGCCTGGTTTGTGAAAAAGGACTTTGTGGCCATCAAAAGCTCTTATAGTGTCACGTGGTGATGAGTTTAATGTAAATGAATCTGAAACATCTGGATCAAATTTCCTCTCAAACAAACAGGGTTATGAAAATTGGTGGGTGAAAAATATCTTCTGGCCAAGGGCATTTTGGGTTGTTCCTGAACCCAAACTGTCTGAAAGGATGGTTTAAGAAGGGGGTGCAGGTGAGGCTGTTCTGCTTCTTACCACACCTGAGTCTACAGCAAACGTGGCTGGAGCAAAAAGGACCACATGAGCCATCATCTTTGTAATACAACGATGGGAAAAACTAACTCACTTAGCAACTATTTATGGAGCGCCTACTAAAGCGAGCTACCATGCTGTGATCTGGGGCTAACGCAGGAAACAAGACAGACCCAGGCTCTGCTCTCAGGGAGCCTGCAGTTCAGAGACAACACAGCTTAAAGGCACATTAGACAGGCAGTTAGTACAGAACACGGTGGTAGTTACAGGTGCTGTGGGAGCTCACAGCAGCCCAGTGAGTCACCAACTGAGTGTTGGTGGACCGAGAGGGGGCCTCTGGGAAAGTGGCCTTTGTGCCTAAACCTTCCGAGTGTCCGGTTGGCTGCTGCGCTCCTCTGAACCAATCTCAATGCCCAGTACCTGGCAGGGCCTCAAGAGATATTTGTGAACAAATGGATTCTTCAAACAAATGCCCAGATGATTCGAGCGGGGAAGAGAGAGAGAGTGTTTGGGAGGAGTGAACAGCCCATGCCCAAAGTTAGGGGAGAGGAAGAAGTTTGCTAGGCTGGAGACAGAAGGAGTAGGTGAGGAGTGGGAAGGAAGAAAGAGCCTGAAGGGTCCTGATCTTGCAGGGTCTGGTAAGCCCATTTAAAGGTTTAGACTTCATCTTAAGGCCAACGGGACATCCTTGAAGAATTCTAAGCAAAGAAATGATATGATCAGATTTTTATTTGGGGGAGATCTCTCTTGGCTACCATGTGGAGAAAGGATTCATATAGAAGAATAATTCCAGAATCCAGTAGGCTGTTTTAGTAGTCCAGTGGAAATGAGATGGTGGATGTGACCTAGGGCCAGGGTGGGGGATGGTGGGGAAGGAAAGAAGAGGACAAGCTCCAAAGACATTTAGGAGGCAGAATCAGTGGGACTCAGTGGTCATTTGAAGGTAGATGGTGAGGGAGATTGTGTGAAGGGGCCCATCCCGAGACAAAGATTTGTCTGCCAGTGATTGATTAAGGATGCTCCTGAGCGGGAGCAGCAGAGCAGAAAGGGGAAGAAGCTAAGAAAGGGAGTGACTTTTAGGCAAAATCTCACAGAAGGTGCATTGTCCTGACCCCCAGCACAATGGGGACATGGACAATTCTAATATATCTCAAACCATTTTAGTTCAAAATAAGTAAATAAGCAATTGTTAATAAATAAATAATTATTTATACCAAATTTTTTCCACATAGAATTTAAAGCAAACTAAGGGTATATAAAATACAACAAGATTCCATAAATATCTAAGAAAAAAAGGGAAAAAATGGGGGAGGAACACAAGAAAGAAGACCAGGATTGGGGCTGCAAAGTGTCCTCTAACCAACACATCTCCCGAAAGGGGCCACGTATAACATGAAAGGAAAATTAGTCAAGTACGCAATTTGGTGTCAGAAAATAAATACCAACTTCAGAAGTGCAACTACTTTTGACACTAGGCTGGGACGGGAATTTCGTCAAGGAGTTTTACCCTGGAGGAAAGAGGCCACTGTATGATTTTAAAAGTAACATCCTCACAATTTTTAGGAGAATGAAACAACAAATCTCATCACTATTTTTAAAATAGTGATCCTTCATAGAGGCTTATGGCATCTTGTCAGAAACACAATTCGGAAAATCCACCTTTTGGGGACTGGATACATTGTGGGCCAAGTCGCCAGTTCTCAGCTGCCTTTGCTTCATCTGAGGTGGGATTTTGTTTTAGAATACCTCACAGGGTACTGCTTGAAAAATAGTAGATGTCCTCCTTCAAGCAACCCTCCTTGTTACTTGCAACTGAAAGCTTGCTAAACATTAACTCCCAATGCACTTGATTTTTCTTCTCTATTCTCTCTCAATTGCAGTTACTCCCTATTTCCAGTTGAATATAGACCTATGTGCCTTAGTAGACAGATTTCTGAGATTAGGTTTAACGACATTTTGTAAAAACTGAGAAATCAAAGAAAGATGTAGGTGTGAATCAGCAGCCACATACCTGCGGTTAGAGGTGGACCAGGGAGCACCGGTGGGCCGGGCGCAGTCTCCTCAGAAACTGCTTTGCACCCAGCTGATGCATGAGCTGATGAGCTACCAAGGCCAAATGTTCCGTTCCTTAGACCGCAGTCGTAACAGTTTCAGCCTGGAAAAATAATTTCAAGAAGTATATCCAGAAGTCCGTTTCCATAGGCAATCCGCGACTCTGGGTCTGGCTTGACCGTGCCCTGCCTGCACTGTGATTACAGCAAACAAACTTAGGATGGTTTTTAAACAGTTCTAGAACCACAAAGTCTTCCCCTGGTGCTTCCTTCAACCAATGTTTTGAAATCATCTTCACAGGGCCTCTATAGTGGCTTGTTACCCACAAAAATTGAGGGCATTGGCCTTACTTTCTGAGGCTAGTAGAGATGAGTCCTCTAGGAATCAGCTAGGATCCAGGTGTCTTTTCACATGGTTATCTTTGGGGAGCATATTTCCCACAGTCACTTCCTAAACAAATAACCCACCAAATGGCCCTGCGACTGCGTTTTCTCTTGATTTTTGTCCATGAAAATGTCTTTTGGATTTACCCCTCCTTCTCGTGTCCTCTGCCCCCCAATCCAAGATATTATGACCTCTCTCTTTGCCTACACCTGGTGTTGACCTCTCCCATCCAGTTCAGCTTGTACACAATAGCCAGGTTTTCTGCTTTTCTTCCTAAGAAACGCTTGCATCATGTCACTTTCTTGTTTAGGAGTATAGGTGGTTACCAATTTCCTTTCATGCTGAGTCCACATTTCTCTGACTTTCAGCACCCTTCATACTCCCGTTCTACCATACATTCCCAACTTTATTAACCATTATCCCTTTCTTCTCTGAATTAACATAGTATTTTGCTCATTCTTCTACAACACTTGTCACTTAAAAATTTATGCTATACTTTCCTGCATTTGTCTTCTTAATTTTTGTTTTCTATATTAAATGCATATCAGTTTAGAATTGTGATACCTTTTTAATGTATCCAATCTTTTATCATTTTACAGTGACCCTATTTACCACTAGCAATTCTTTTTTTTCTTCTTATTTGGTGGGATGGTTAAACAGACATACCAACTGTCTTTCGGTTTGTATGGCTGATAGATGGCTTTCTATCTATTTAGTTTAAATCTTTCTGTGTGTTATGAACCTCTGCAACAGTATATACCTGGATTTCCTTCTTACATTTATTTTGATTACCAACGTATTTACATTTATTTCCATCACCTTATTTTGTAACTCCTCTTTGTCTTGTCTCCTCTGTTACTTGATTTTCTCTCTTACTTGCCTTATTTTTGGATGGAATTTATATCCTTTAGCTTCCTCCTTGAATGAGAATTCTTTTGTATTAAACTCTCCATTTTGTTTGCCTGAAAGTGTCTTTATTTCATACTTGTTCTTGATAGTTTTTCTGGGCATAAAATTTTAGATTGGCTTATTTTTTCTACAGATTGTAAATATTACTCCACTGTCTTTTGCCTTTCATTTTACTGCTGAGCACTACTTGCTCCTTTATATTTGTTCTCTCCTTTCTCTCCAGATGTTTTTACAACTTTCTTTATGTCTTTGTTGTTCCTCTGCATCATCATGATGTATCTAATGTTTTTCTAGTTATTTATCTTAATTAGGATTCACTGGCTTCCTGAATATCAGGTTTGAGATTTTTCAGTAATTCTGGAAATAATTGGAACTACTATTAGACTTATGCTAGACTTTCTCAATTTATCCATAATTCTTAGCCACTTTTACATATTTTCTATCTTTTTGTGTCTCTGGGCTAACTTCTAGATAATTTCTTCAAATGCCTTTTCCAGTTTATAAATTCTCTTTTTATCTGTTTTTAGCCCACAGAGATAGTATGAATTCAGGTCATAAACCCTATGAAGATTGACTCTATCCAGCACCAAGTTTCCTCGATATCCCCCTCTGCACAGTCACTTTTTCTAGTCTACGCTAACTCAGAGACATGGCTCATTGGGTCCCACCTTTAAGTGAAGCTCTTCTATTTGATTCTTCACTTGGCTGGGTCCTGAGGGGCTTTATCTTCTATCTTATGTCCTGAGCAGTCATTCTAATAAAAGGCCAAGGTCACCAGAGTTTGATGTATAACCTCCTAGAGTTCCTGCTATCAGTGCATTTTTGGCCTCCGCAGATTTATTGCTTTTCTTTAGTTCAGCAAATCACTTAAAATCATTGTTTAATACTTCATCAGAAGGGCTTTTCAGATAATCTAGTTGACCATATTTCTGGAAAGAGGAGGGAAGGCATTTGTATCTTCTCTATATTACTAGGTTATAAGCTCCTTGAAAGAGGATTATTTATTATCAGTCTTTGTGTCTTATCTTCCATGAATGTCATCCATGGTCCCTAGTACAGTGTTTGGACATTTAGATGCTGTGATAATTAATTTTATATGTCAACTTTGCATGGCTATGGTGATAAGTCAATTAGTCCAACACCAGTCTAGATATTGTGTGAAGGTATTTTTAAGATGTGATTAACATTTACAATCAGTAGACTTTAATGACACAGATTACCCTCCATAATATGAGTGAGCCTTATCAATCAGTTGGAGGCCTTAAGAGCAAAAACTGAGGTTTCCCAAAGAAGGAGGAATTCTGCCTGAAGAATGCAACATAGAAACCCTGCCTGAATTTGCAGTCTGCTGCCTTGCCCTGTGGATTTAAAACTCAAATTCAATATCAGCTCTTTCCTAAATTTCTAAGCCACCAGCTTGCCCTATAGATTTCAGATTTATCCCCACAATTGCATGAGCCAAATCTTTAAAATAAATCTCTCTCTACATATAAATATACCCTATTGGTCCTGTTTCTCTGGAGAATCCTGACTAATACAGATGCTCAATAAATATTCATAAAGATCTGTTAAATACACATATTTATGAACTAAAGGTATTTAATAAGTGCTTGTTGTTTAGTTGTTTGATCTATTGAAGCTTTTATCCTGAGGTTTGCCTCTCTCTTGTAGGGCTTGCCATTTTTTAATAAAAGTACAATTCTGCTTCAGGTATGTTCCACTTTCCATTTAGCAATAAAGCTTTGGGAGACATTTCTAAATTCAGATCCTGTTCCTCAAACTGTGTTCAATTTCGTGTGACACAGAAGACCTTTGTGCCAGTCTCAGAATGGAGACTGCTTCTCAGAATTGGTACAGATTTTAAGAGGCATCCAGGAGAATCACCAGGGCCTCTGGGACTACAAAGTCCACTCCGTCCAAGGTCATGGCACAAAGTTCTTGGCAGATTTCACGCACTCTACTGGCCAATAACGTGTGGTTCAGGGTTTGAAGCATTTCTGGGTCATTTCTCTCCACATTTATTTTGTAATCTAGATCCTGGGCACTTTGTGTTATCAGATTGGCAAAAAGTCTGGGGATAAAAAAAGTTTCAGAAAAATCAAGGGTTACTGAGCAATAAGAAGCAGTGGTGGACAGATGGAAGGAGACACTTGTAGACCTAGTGAAGGATCGAGAGCCTCGCAAATTCCACCTCTACTTCTCCAGGCTCATGATTCTTGCTTACATCCTCACATGGAAAGCCTTCATTGCTTTCTAGACTTAAAAGAAGCTGGGATGCTGAAGGACTGGTTCTTGAGATGTTGTCACATGGATGGTTTGGACTGGGCTCAATGGCAAAAGTGAAAGCTTTTGGTTGTTTTGTGTAGCCTTGTGTTACACAATTAAGGTAATTTTAAAAATCATATTTAGCTTAATATGGCTGTTTCTCCATGGGAAAGACTTGGGGCCAGGCCAGGAAAGAAGGTTATTCTGACATTTAAAAGTATGAAACTCTTGCACATGGAATGCTGTGGTCAGGGCTGCTTCTTTCGGGAACTCCAGACCCTTAATCTGGGAGTGGCTAAATGGGCATACACATCTGTAAAAATTCATCGAGCTGAGCACTTAAGGTTTGTGCCCTTTACTAAAAGTGAGCTGGACCACTGTACCTCAGTTTAAACAAACAAAAAAAGGATCTTACAGTGTAGAGTGTGGATTGGTGCTGAGTTCATCTTTTGAGTTCCCATCAGCACTTAGAGAAGCAATCTAGCGTCTCCTTAGTCCAGACTTCTCCACTTACTGCTTCCACGTGTCCTCCTGACCTCTGCATAATCTCACCTCAACCACAGCAGGAACATCATCACCTTTTCTCTTGCCGCTAACTAATGGGAATTCCACTAGAATCTTCTTGATGGATATGGGGAAGGCTTGTGGCCAGGCCTGGGAAGGTTACTCTGGCGTTTAATCGAATGAAAACATTGCTGTTGTATGTGATCCACAGATGTGCACTCCGGATTCACAGAGCTGACTCAAATCTCAGCTAGGATTTTTGACAAGCAGCCTCTGCTCTTCAAAAGCTCCTCTTCTGCTTTTTAAAAGAACCCTTGTTTTATAAGTTTCCAAACCTCTATCAGGCTAGAACAGATATTGTAAACCGCATGCTAAGGCAAATATAGGGCCTGCCTTGGAGCCATATGAAGACTGAGTTTTGATTTTATCTTCTGTTTATTTCTTGGCATAGCTAACGTTATGTTTATGGTCAACAGACATGAACGCAGAACTGCTCTCAACCGGGATGCTTCAGTGCACAGCACGCTTACCTTGACTCTCTCTCGTTCTTGTTCTCTAGTTCAATCAAATTCATGGAAGCATCACCCACTGGAAAATGAAGTTAAAACAAGCTGGCTTCTCTCCAAACAGGCAAAACTTGAAATATTTGTTAAAGGGAAGGAAAATACTCATCACAATCATCTTCCCATCCTCTTGGCCTCTTCCTCCCTCTTGCCTCATCCTTTAACCCCATGCTCTCTTCTTCAACCCTGTGCAGGTACACAGGGAAAGAAAAACAAACAGAGGACAGGAAGCACAGCTGAGCTACGTGCACGCCCATAGCCAGCCCCTCATCGCCTTGTAGATTTAGGTAAAACATCCTCCCTCACTGATGGAATGGTAAGCTTTGGTGAGTAAATGAACACATTCACCACTTTTATGGGCACCAAATGAATGTTTTTGTACATTCCAAAATGGCCAAATTTACCTAACCAGTTATCAGTATAGCCTCAAAAGAAAGTGTTCTCCTGCCCACCCCTCTCCCCGCAGTTTCAAGGGGAAAAAGGCTAGAGAGGAAGCATAACATAGTTTGCGGCTTAAAAAAAAAAGAGTCTTAAAAAATTTTAGTTGAACCTTGGCTTTTGTCGCTAAGCCCTCAGGGGGAAAATGTGAGCTTGTTTCCTCATTCAAAAAATATCATAGCACTTGACAGGCTAGATTCTTTGATCCTCAAATGTTGCAGCGGTTTCTCCAGTGCCCCCTGCACTCCGTTCCTCCCCCCCCCCCCCCCCCCCCCGCCCACCTAACCGGGCTCTGTAACCTGACGCTCCATAAGGAGCATTTCCACAAGAGCATTAAGACATGTCCTCGCTCCGTATTAAACCTGCCCCCATTGCCCTCCCCCCGTCCTCCCAGGCACAGTCCCCTCCAGAGGCTTCCACCAGGAGGCTTGACTGGCAGGAGAAGCTGGCTCAGCTGTTTCGAATTAGGGGCAATGGGAGGCTTCCTTGTAATATATGACTTAATCAGTGTCCCTGAAGTAAACAGGCCAAACTGAGTCTGGAAATGACCTGAAATTGGACTTCATAAGCCCCCTTGGCTTTGGAGCTGAGAAGGAATTTGAATCTCTCATAGGTGTGTTATAGGTTATCATTAGCAGATGGATAGCTGTCCTTGGACCCCATAGGAATGAAGTATGCCCTGTGATGGTTGTGCACTATTAGGGCTGCCAGATAAAATACAGGATGCCCAGGTAAGTTTGAATTTCAGATAAATAACAATATTTTAGTATAAATGTCCCAAACATTGCAGGGCAACCATAGTGTTATTGATGTTCCAGGATGCAGAAGCCAGGATGCTCGTTACATCACTTCCTCCCGCTGAGGCGAGCTGGTAAGCTTCTGTAAGGCTCCATCTGAAAACCTTGATCATCTTTGTTTTTATTGGTCCATGATTTCTCCTTAACCCCAGCTTCCTGTGACTCTTATCTAGGTGAGGAGTTAGCCTGTAGCATAAGGAGGGAAATTGCTGCCTATAGGGACCACCACCCCGTAAGCCAGAAGCTGAATGCTTAAAATGCTGTCATTGTCTGGATCAGTTCTATATCTCAGAGCTTTATTATTCTACTAGTTGTATTACTTGATCTTATTCAAAAGAATCATTCCTCATCATTAAATAAAAAATAGAAACATACAAAATGAACATTTGAGATGCTATAATTTCCCCTGTTATAATTTAGAGAATTGTGTCGTATTTTTCAACTTTATAATAAAGCGTCTTTTTAAGTCATATTTGTCATTATTATTGTTTAGGGCCCACATAAAAACGGCTTATGAGAAGTGAGGTAGAAATGTCAGAGCTGCTTTGTCATAGTATTGAGAAAGGAGTCAGAAGGTTCAGGAGGGTAATATTAGAACAGATTTACTATGTCAGACTTAAGAATCTGCCACCTCACTGTGTTCCTTGGGAGGGCTCAGAGTATATTCTTCTCACTAAGGGAATAAGGAATGCATTGGTGCGGGGGATCTGTATTTTCTTAGCTCAGTGGTTAATAAGGAGAGATGCTGCCATGGTCCCAGAGAATCCCTGGAAAAGAGAAGTCCTGGGGCCCCACCATCCAAACCAAGTTACTCCAACAGCAAACTCCAACTTCCTGCTGCATGTGCCCCACCCCAAAATGGTTATTCCAGTGGAATGCTCCTGATGGTCTCCCTCCAAGGACACCTCCTTGTCACGTGGCAGAGTCCTGCGAGGAGGTATACACCCAGAGGGAAACTCTTTTGATCACCCCAGACAGAGATAGAGCTGGTGGGCTAAACAGGGAGGAAAAAGCAATAAGTGAAGCTTATTAGATGGGGTAAAGGAAAAGGAAGCCCCAAATCATCTCTCATGCCAGTTAGGGGGGACAGAGCATTTGAGGATTCAAGAGATTTCTCAAGAATGCAACAGCGAATGGGGGAGGCCTTACAAACAGCCACCAGAAGGAGATGCTGTGACAGTGAAAAGCTAGCTAAGATTTGCAAAAGCCGACCACAGGGGAACCAAGAGATGGAATCATGGCACAGACACAAAAGACAAAGAAGAGCTCCACTTGGAGGGACTGACTCCACACAGAAGATATAATCAGAACAGGCAAGAGAGGAAATTGTTCAAAAGGTGCAGGCAACCCGCTTGTCTGGAAAATTCATAAGGAAAGGGTAGATATATTAATATCATCAATGCAGGGGGCAAAAACAAGGGTAGATAAAAATAAATAATATGAGAAAAGGAGAGAAGGAAAACGATTCAAATAAAAAAGGGAAACTAAGCAGGCAGAGATATAGAATTTTATTTTTATTTATTCCTGTTCTCACATTTTATTGTATTTCCCTGGCAGACATCCACCTTCTGGTAAGTCTGGGGGAAAGCGAGGGCTTGGCAGAATAATGTGGCTTTGGGGATTTGAATCTTATTACTTGGTGCTGTTAGTGTTGGGCAGACATTTATAAAAATTACATGCTCAGTGGCAGGTCATTTTTTTTTTTTAAACGAATCTTGAGCTTCAAATTTAGGACAAAGGTGAGGATTTCAGATTAGTTGAAAGGAAATGAAGGAAAATAGGACAGAGGCAAAGAGAAGGTGGTTGCGCGACGGCAGCGGTTGGAAAACCAGCCAGTTACCGAGGAGGAGAAAAACTCAACTGCCAGGTCCCCAACGGACCAGAGACAGTTATTTTCTGGAACTTGACTTTTGGGATGCTTACTGCTCCAGGGATTTTCAGTTACTATTGGTCACAAGCTTAGACAAAATCATTAGGATTGTGTTTGGATGTCAGATATTGCCATGATTAGCTCTCCTTTTAAAATGTTTATTATTTTTTAAAATCTCTATTTGCCCACATCTTCTGCTCAGGAAAATTTCCGCACATCTCACTGCCCTCACGTGCCTCCCCCACATTCTTTTCTCTCCTTTGCTCCTCATCTTTGCTGTGAGGGGAACGGAGGCAGAGCAGGGCGGCACGCCTCTGAGACCCGCGCTGCCGCCGCCCACATTCCCCTACACTGACTCTCCAGCGGAGGAACGGCGTCTGAGGTCCCATCAGGAGCGTCAATACCGGCGCGCAGCTGCCTTTGCAGCAGCTTCTTAGCTTCTTGCCCTTCAGGAGGGTAGCATCCTTCCGCTAAGCCAGGCACTCCAGACTCCTCTCCTCTTCCTTCTTGCTGCAGTCTTGTCGGATCATTTTCTAAAACATCCACCTGATGGGAGAAAGGGTTTCAGGTGCCTATTTTGCTAAAAGGCAGCCTGGGAGAATATTTACGACCCAAATGGCCCAGAGAGGTTGCCTTCCGGTGTGACGTCATCGTTAGCCCAGAGACCTCCGGGCTGGAGTCCGGGAGGCAGAGGGGCCCTGCTCAGCGCCAGCGCCGCCGGCCTCGCCCTGGTCTCCGCGGGGTGCTCCTGTGGATTTCTGAAAAATAGTTCCGTAAAGCGATATTTTCCCTTTTTCTAATCTCAGAAAAGTTGTCAGACTGGTTCTGAGCCTCCGCATTGGCACTGCTGTTTGCTGCACAATTTGACGTGTGATGTGTTTTAATTACGAAACTGTGTCTGCAGGACAATTGGAAAAGATTTGACAGTGAAATATCTTTGAAACCATTCTCTGTCGCTCAGAGTCTTGCTTGAGTTTTGTTGTTATTAGATTGTGTGTGTTTTGATATTTATTCAGCTCGCTACAGATCAGAGAAGCATTTTCATTGGTAGTGTCCTCAGTGTATCTCTTTTAACTATGTTTTTAAGACAATAAGCACCATTTTACTTCAAAACTCTCTCATACACATGGACTTGGAAAGATACAGACTAGACTCATATTTCCTGTATTAAATACTTGCACAAAAACACTGTTCTTTCTGTCTTATCAAACAAGCTAATGTGTCTCCTGAGAATTTTGAGTTCAGACATGAGCAGCTCCGTGAACTTTTCTGTGTGTGAATCATTTGAGCTTTGGACGGGCTTCCTCATGGGGAAATACGATTGCATGAAATATTCCACTTCTACCTCAAATGTTTCACGAGATGGTCTTTCAGCAAAGACTGCTAGTTTTACAATGGATAAGCAGTGTTTGAGAAAATAAACTCGGCATGGACAAAAAGCTTTCAGCTTCTTGCATATATTCTGTCTTCTTGGAAGACCAAAGCGCTCTCAGGAGTTCATGAAATTTGAACCTCAAAGCTTCAGCTAATTGATCTATTCCTGTTTCCACTTTTCATTCCCAGTGGCCAGTTTCACACCCATAACGTTTAGGAGACCTGGGAAACCTGGGAGATATTTTCAGCCTGTCAGGACACCCTTTTTTTCTTTAACTTTTAAAAAAGAGCCATGGGCTTTCATTTTTTATTTTGCATCAACCAGCCCAACTCCTGGTCTTGTCAGATCATCCCAGGGCATTTAAGCTCTGAACTCCAATTCCCCTGAAACAAAGATATTTCATAGGATTTTAGAAGTGGAAGAGACCCTAGAGGTCATGTAGTCTCACCCACTTAAACAGTTGCAGCCCAGGAAGGGATCCAGGTGGAAGCAGAAGGAATCCTACAGCACTGGGGGAGACCTTACCCAGAAAGGAAAGATGGATTCAGCCTTCAGACCGCAGACACCTTCCACCATCAAGCCCCGTAAAATGGCTGACATCAAAGGGACAAGAAGGGGTGTGCAGATTAAAGGTTTGGGTTTTGGTTTAGGTTTAAAATGAAGTGGCAGTGTTTCCCTACAACCCATTTCGTTAGCCTTTAGACAGCCTAGAAGTGTTTGCCTTTGAGACCCCAGCCGAGATGAGCTTAGCACAATTTCCACTGCCTGCAGCCTACAACTTCGTCTTTGGCTCCCACCATTTGGCACAAGTTCAGCTCCTCTCCAACTCTTGCCCTCCTCCCCGGCTTCCTGGGAAGACTGCTGCTGATCTTTATTGCTCTTTTCCCACACTCCATTAGATAGCACGATATCTGCCTCTGAATTTATTTATTAGGACTCAGATGTGTAATACACAGTGCTCCCCTTCCTCTCTGACACAGTGTCTCCACACAGAGCGGAGGAGAGGCGCAGCTCGTCAGAAACAGTCACAGAAAGTCGGCACCCGGAGAGGGTGGGCCAGAGGGTTGCAAAAGAGCTAACCCTCCGGAGGCCCCTCACAGCCAAATTGCTTTTTCAAAACTTCACACTCACAGTCCAGCCGTCCAGACAGCAGCCGCAAAACAGCGCCTGGCGGGGGCGGGCTTTGGCAACCAGCAACCTTATGCCCACATGTCTGGCCCTCATTTAGCACACTAGCTACATTTTTTTAAAATTAACATTTTGCCTAATAAGCTGAATCTTTGTCTTTGTTCTCATTCAAATATTTAAGCAGGCTGGAGACCTAGTGTGTTTTTTTTTCAATGCAGGTAATACGTTCACATGGTTCATGACTCAAAAAGATATAAAAAAAATATGGGGAGAGGTCTCACTCCCACCTCTGACCCTGTGAACCCATCCCCACGCCCTGTGTGTAATTACTTTTATTAGTTTCTTATATGTCTTTTCAGTGTTTCTTTTTATTTTCACTTTTCCACCTGTTTTTTTAAATAAACTTTTAATTAAATTAATTGATTAATTATTTTCCTGAGGAAGATTTATCCTGAGCTAGCATTCTGTTGCCAGTCTTCCTCTATTTTGTATGTGGGCCACTGTCACAGCATGGCCACAGATGGGTGGTGTAGGTCTGTGCCCGGGTGCTGAACCCGGGCACCTGAAGGGGAGTACGTACGCCAAGCTTAACCACTAGGCCACCAGGGCTGGCCTAATAAGCTTTTAATTTTAGATTGACAGGGGCATTGCAAAGACAACATGCAGAGTTCTCCTCTACTGTCGTCCACTTTCCCCTGTTGGTGTTATGCTACAGTGCTAGGATACATTTGTCAAGACTAGGAAACGAACATTGGCACATGACTAGTAACTAAATTCCACACTTTATTCATCTTTCACCAGTTGTTCCACTAATGTCCTTTTTCTGGTCCAGGGCCCCATCCAGGACACTGCATTAGTCGTTCTGTCTTCTTTGGCTCCTCTTGGCTATGACAGTTTTACAGATTTTGCTTGTTTTTGAAGACTTTGACAGTTTTGAGGGGTGCTGGGTTGGGTATTTTCTGGACTGTTCCTCAATTGGGGTTTGTCTGATGTGTTTCATGTTTTTCTCACGATAGACTTGGAGGAAGATCGCAGAGGTCTACTGCTCTTCTCATCACATCACATCAGCAGGGACATGCTGGCAACATGACTCATTATTGTTGATGTTGACCTTGATCACCTGGCCAAGCTGGTGATGGCCACATCTCTCCAATAGGAAGTACTTGCCCACGCTTTTCATGCTCTGCTCTCTGGAAGCCAGTCCCTCGGTGCAGCCACACTCCCAGGGGCCTACAGTGTTTCTTACTCTGTGTTTGGTAAATTGGCAGGGCCATTAGGAGCACCAATCCTTGTGCTAAGACTGTTCCTCTGAGCGGAGGCTCTGAAATCAGACTTTCTCAGCGGGAGCTCACCTCCCAACAGGACTCACACATTCTCAGAAGCAGTTCATACACTTACCAGATTACTGGGCGTTCACCGTCATGTTAATCATGTTTTTATAGCAACCCCTCTGCATCAAAATCAGCTTTTATGAGGGTGAACACCACAGTGCTCTAATGCACCAGGAAAATGCTCTCGCCATTAAATTTCTGTGGCTTTTCATTGGATCTTGTTTTGATCTGAGTCCTGAAAAAGAATGTGTGGCTCACAGGATGGTCAGTATTTGGGGGAAAAAAAGGCAGACTTGTAATTGCATGTGTGTTTTGTAGTTCTAGCTCTGGAACTTCCTGTTGGGAAATAAAAATCTTTGAACCTATTTCTGTTTTACCACTGACCCACACTGTAGGCTTGGGAAATTCATTTTTGCCTCTTGGGACCTCAGAATTGCCACCTGCCAAGTGGAGAGGACACCATGAGGCCCCAGCGGAGCAGCTTGCTAAACACTTTGTAGCCTGGATTGGATGGCCGAAAGCTGGGCAGCTCCCGATGCCAGAGTTGATGTGATATGAAGCCACTGGAGCACAGAACTCCCTCTCTGTCCCCTGGGAAGGGCGCACAGGGCAAGGAGCATAGGGTACATTCATAAGCTCTCAAGTTGAAGTTCTGGGAGAGAGAGCTCTGTCTGCCCGTGAGCAGATACCATCTGCTCTGTCACTGCAGCAATAACACGAAAAGTTTACTCTTTTTTCCATCAGCTTATAAAAATAAACAAGGCAAAACAATCTACTCTCATGAAAATATATAAGTGTTCTTGAAAGAAATAAATATAATCTCAGGAGTGGGAATGTTTTTAATGAGAAGCAAAATATCCAGGCGAAGCGAAATGGCTTATAGAATGGACTGACAAAGCGAAAATCATTTACCAAAGTCTGGCAGCCCCTTCAGGACCCTGCTAAAAGCTCACCTCTGTTACGGCACAGACTTGACTGTAGGTGAATTATTCCATGTTAAGTTCTCAGTACTCACTTGCTCTTTTAACCAACAAGCATTTATTGGCTTCCACTCTGAGCCAGGCACTGTGTTAGTTATTCATCCTAAAGACTGTGAAAAATATTATTCTAAGTGTCAGCACTACCTTCATGACTCATTAAAATCTTTTAAATACATTTGTCTGAGACCAAAATATACATCTTCAAGCCAAAGATTATATTATTCCTTGGCCACACCCTTTAGCAAGTCATCTTTTCTCTTCCACAAACTACCCTGGCCCCAAAGAGAGTCAGGAGAGGAAAGTATTTGTGGGATGTTGTGGGTCAGTCAAATGAAAAGGATGTGACAACTTGATGTGGGTTTTTGATATTTCAATTGGTTTATACCAGGCTAGGGTGACAGATAGATTTGTGTGGGGCAACTGTGTCATACTCATTTTGCTCTCCTTAATCACAAAAATGTGCTAGAAAACGGGATGTTGTGGATAGACCATGGAATTATGTGGTTCCCATACAGCATGGTGATTGGCAGTGGTTGGCAGACAATGGTCATCTCTAAAGCTTTTGAGTTCTTCTGAGAATCTGAAAGTTCTGAATTCTCGTAATCATGAAGGCAAACATCTGAGTTTTTGGTCATTCCTGATAAAGGCCTAAATCTTACATGCAGAGCTTGTCTTGTCCCGTAAGCTGAGTGAGCTATTGGCTGGTAATGGGAGAGGCTCCCCTACCCAAGAATGTTCCACCCACCACACCCTACCACCTCCTGTCCCCACCAACCTCTTTCTCGGATGTCCTTGGCTGCCACTGCCAGTCTTTTGACAGTGAAAGTTCTAGTGAACTGAGATGTGTAATGTGTCAGTCCATCATTAACCCTTAGCAGACTACATTTGTTTATCAGATTAATTTAGCCACCTCAGCAAGGCCCAGATAGAATGAGAGGACAAGAGATTTTTTGATGACAGAGAAGTAAAATGTAGAACAAAAAAAATCTAGACCGACTGGCAGTATAGAATAGTGGTGAATCACGTGTCTCTAAGGTCAGACTGCTGGCTGCGCTCTGTGGTCTTCAAGTTCCACAGCTTCTTCCTGCTCCAGCTGCTCGGCTGTGCAGCAGGAATGGCAGGAATAAGAGGGCCTGCTCACAAGGTGCAGTTGCGAGGATTAAATGCAACGTTTTTAGGTTAGTGCACAGGAATGCCTGGCACATAGAAGTGCTTAATAAGCCTTATGTCCTGGAGAGGGACCTGAGTAGCCAGATCTTAGCATGAGGGCACTGAGAACCAGGTAATGCGAAGGGAAGAAGAAACATCCCTGAGTAGAACATATTCAAAAATAAGGACTTGCAATAAGTTTGCTAGCAACTCGTTTCTACCCCTAAGTATGGCACTCACAAACCCTTCTTAATGCTCCTTCAAATACCTTCCAGGATTCCATCCACAACCAACAAAGGGATTGCCTGCTCCAATTTCTGCAGAGTGTCATTTTACCCTTAAATCAAGAGAAGGGGGGGCTCCCTGCATTCTCTGCCTCACGGGTCAGGTGTTGTCAAATTTTTCTTTCATTTCACAGTAAATAAGTGGCTAAGATCATGTCTGCGCCCTGTTGCTGCAGTAGCTTGGGTGACAAGTAATTTAACTATTGAACCTCTAGGATGAAGAAATGCTTGAGTCCAGTACAGACACAAGGACAGAAACAAGGTCAAAAGTTGAAGCTTAGAAGACAGAGAGAAAAGCAGTCTTTTCAAGTCTAGACAGCATATTAACAGCAAGGGCTTCACGTGTTGCTCTCTGTTTATAGGAGCTTTTTGATGACAGCACAGAACCTGAGCCCCTTTTCTCCCCATCCAGCAACTTCCCTTCTGCTATGTCCTTAGAGGCCGCCTCTTCCCCCGAGCCTTGGAGGGTTGGCAATCAGAAGCTGTAGCTGGAGTCGGCAGGGTGGGGGGAAATGCAGAGGGAAAAACAAGTTGAGGGTTTATATTTTGGGGTCGAAGGTGAATCCACCCCATCAGTCTAGTGGCCACTCATAGTTGTATTTTAGTCCTCCCAAGACTTTTTTCCAGAGATTTTATAGTAATAAATGAGAGAATAGGCAGATCGTCAAACATCTTCTACACGTATTTTATTTTCCTAAGGAAAGCAGTTTGACAAAGATTTTTTTCATTCATTTTAAATCGTTAAAAAAATGTAAAATGACACTGTTTAGAGTGTTGGGCAGTAGCTGGTAGGAGTGTAAATTCACTTCACCTTTCTGGAAAGCAATTTGGCAGTATATAATAAAAAACCATCAAAACTGGCATATCCTTGATCCAGAAATCCCATTGCTAGGCATTTATGCTATGGGAATCATAGTATAAATATCCATACAAAAGAACGTTCCTCACAGAATTATTTATAATGTCCCCCCAAATGGAAATTATCTAGACAGTCTGAAATAGGGGTGGGTTAAATATGATGTACTAGAAACAGCCACAAAAAACCTGCCTTAGAGAAGGTGTTTAATAGCACTGAGAAATAAGACAGTGCCTAACATCACCGACTTCAGAGTCCTGAATCTCAGATGCTGCACGAGGATGGTGATACCAACCTCACAGGCGTACTGCAGGGATATCTGAGGTAAGGAAGAGAAAAATAAGAGTGAAAGGGGCTGGCCCAATGGTGTAGTGGTTAGGTTTGTGCGCTCCACTTAGGTGGCTCAGGGTTCACAGGTTCAGATCCCCGGTGTGGACCTACACACAACTCATCAAGCCATGCTGTGGCGGCATCCCACATACAAAATAGAGGAAGATTGGCATAGATGTTAGCTCAGGGACAATCTTCCTCACCAAAAAAAAAAGAAAAAAGAAAATGAGAGTGAAGATGAGATCAACGTGATGATGATGTCGACATTGTTGAGTAAAAAAGTAGATTTCAAAACAAAACGCCCAGTATAATCACAATATGTTATTTATTTAAATATTATGTGAATGCACATCTTTAATATGTGTATATGTATATACATTATATGTGTATGTATGTATATGATATGCCTAGAAAAAAGACTGGAAGGATATACATAAAGTGTTAGAAGTAACTAGCTCTGGGTAGTAGAATTACAGGTGAATTTAATTTTCTTATTTTTCAAATGTTTTTACTCTGAATATATATGGCTTTTGTCATCAGAAAACTTCATACTGCCAGGAGATAAAATTCACCGTTTCACCCGTAATATAAATATGGCTACCTCCGTTTTCCATGAAGAACAAGAATCTGCATGGGGATAAAGTGCACCATGAGACGGGGCTCTCCAACCGAGAGACTCAGGAAGGGCTGACCCCTCAGGAGGCTGTCGGCTGCCTAGACGAGGCCCTGCCTTGGTCGGTGAGAGCAAAGCTCTGGCAGCTGCCGCCACTGCTCACCTGAGCACCTGCTCTCGGGAGCAGAGTCTCATAACTTGAGTCGTGGGCTCTGGTTACATAGCAGTTTGTGTAAATGGCTATTTTGCCCTGTTCTGAATTGGAAGGAGTCTGTTTGGTTAGAACCGTTTCTATAACCGAAATCTGAGACTGAGCCAAGGATTTGGCTGGAACTGTTGATTGCATTGCAGGGTGGTTGGAAAGGAAACTTCCAGAGTGAGAGGCTCTTACTTTGAGGCAGTGAATTAGAACACATTTTTCCCGCACTCCACCTCAGCCACAGTAACGCACAGTGGGACCCAGCCCATCGAGAGGAGTGGGTTCTCTTCCTTCTCAGGGAGAGAACAGGGCAGTTTCTGTCCCAGGATCACGTAAGGGTGGCACAAGCACGCACGGGGGCCAGTGGGAAGGCCACAGAGAACAGTCACCCCGGGGCCTGTGCCCCAGCAGCATTCCAACCCCCGTCGGGTTTTTAAAGCTCAAAAACATTTTCATAAAGGCTTTTTTGGGCTGGGATTTTATTTTTGCAGAGTGGGTGTGTTTGTTGTCTTTTTTTCCTCTTTGAAAACTAGTTCAATCTTTTTCCTTCCTGAATTTTAATGGGCCTGAAAGTAGGAGCCTGCCAGGATTCGAACATTCAGAGAAAAAAGGTACAAGAAATTCCTCTCTCGAAAGCCAGCCTGGGGTGAATTTTCCAGGCCTCTCTCTCACACCCACTCAGCCTAAACCTTGGAGGCTGTGTGGGTGCCGGCCAAGGCCTCGTGCTGGAAGAGCACACGCTTCCTGTTTTGTCTCTCACCTCATCTGGACCCTGGGGTGGATTCCATTCTCATCTTTTAGACTCTGTTATTTCAGTCTTTGGTCTCAATGTCACTTAATCAGGAAAATGGTAATTCCTCAGCAGGGAGAATAAAGTCATAACTTTCTTCTTAGCTTTATATTAAATCCCCTGAACAAGTAGCCTGAATCTCTTACCTCTATTTTTCCATCTGTAAAGGGAAAAACTGTGAAGTGTGTTTAGTCCTCAAATGCAGTAATTCCTGAAAGCCATTTGGGAACAATTTAGGTTGTGTCTCATTATCTCAAAAGATGTAGAGAAAGTATCAGATGATTCAAACTGCATTCATGTTAATCAATATATACAATCAAATGTGTATCAGTCTGCGTGTATAATAGAAGTGTGTGTCCACACACGCACGCGTTACAGGGAAGGCGGATGCAAGGGCTGCTCCCCGTACATACAGTGATTTGCATTGGGGTTTCCTCTCACTTCCAGTCAGTTCTCTGTCCCTGCCTCCATCAAAAGGACCCTCTCTAACTCAGAACCCTGCCTCCATTAAAAATTTGTCAAAATTTCATGCCAGAGGGACTACAATCTTGTTAAAATAGTTTTTAAAAGGTGTGAATCGATAATACGATTAATCCAGCTGAGGAGAGTTGCTAATGTCTTCTCTTCTAGGATGTCCTCCGTTCTAAGACCCGCCATCGATTTAATTTATTAATAGCTTTTAGGGGGAAGAAGGAAAAACTACTATATGGGTTGCATACATTAACAGGGAGCTACATCCCGGGTTAAGGGGAGGCAAATGCACATTAGCATGGAGAGATGTGCAAAGAGCGCCATTTGTTCACTGTAGTGAAATAAGAATGCAGACTCGAGCAGATTGCCTGGTGAGATCCCTCCACACCTGTCAGCTGTGTGACCTTGGGCCAGTAACAACCTCTCTGTCTCAGTTTCTTTGACTGTAGAATGGAGATAACAATACCTATCACATAGGCTTATTGCAAGGATTAAAGGATTTAACACACGTAAAGAGCTTCAAACAGTGTTTGGTAACCAATCAACAAATATTAACATAATTGCTAATCCAGATGAATCTTTATTTTTCTTGTTCCAAGCAAATCTGATTAATTAGAAAGAACTTCTCCCCAGAAAAAAAAATACAAAATCTGTGTAGACACACAAAATTGATATGCAAGCTCGGGGGTTCTCAAGGCTCTGTGCAGTCCACTCCTGTTCCTGGTCCCCTCGGTGGAAGCTGCAGGGAGCCCCTGTGGGCAGTGTGGTCTAGTGGCTCAGAGCCTGGGCTTTGGATCAGGCTGGCTCAGGTTTTAACACTGACTCAGCCGTGACCAGCTGTGTGGCCGCGGGCAGGTTCCGTGCCCTCTCCAAGCCGTATCTCCTCATGTATAAAATGGACGTAATGGCAGTACCTGCTCTGTGGACAGCCCATGGACAGAAACGGCTTCTATGTGACAAACTGTGTTAGGCACTTGGGGCAAAGAATCACATCGTTATCTGGGAATGGAGGTTATCAGTTGTTCCCAGTCTATTTTCAGACTTCTCCCTGTATAAAAGAGCTAGAATTGACAATCTGGTACCACAATTCTGAAAAATGTCCTGTATAATATGAATTAGGGAAAGAGTATTAACAACAGCAACGAAAATTAAGAAGTGAGTTGACATATTTCCAAATACTTAAGAAATTGTTACTTTACTAAAAGAGCCTAAATAAACACTCCTGGCGTGACAGTGGAGCACGATAGGAAGATGCCAGAACTTGCTGCCAGGAGCTGGATTTTAATCCCTCACCAGCCTAGGGGACTGTGAATGGTGGCATCTCCGCTCACAGCTCTCCCCCACTGACGTCGGTTTGAACACCAGGAGCCAGGTGTATGTCAGGAGGACTGTTCTAAATGGCCATGGGATCCGGTTTCTAGCAGGTGATATTTATCTATATGCCACATACATTTGTTTTTAAAAAGGCCGTAAGGAAATACCCAAAGTGCTAATAGTTCTTATGCCTGGGATGTAGAGTTATAGATTATTTTAATTTTCTTCTTTGTATTTTTCTGCACTTTGTGTAACTTGTTTTGTAATAAGCATGCGTTCTACAATCTAGAAGGGAATAAGACATTGGATAAATAATTACACTAATAATTAATTGCTTCCAGTGACAATAGGCTCAATAGAGAAGTCTAGGGGATTATGAAGTCAAGAGGGACTTGACCGAAGCTGGGGTCTGGGGAGGCGTCCCTGAAGTAATAATATTAAAGCTGAAATCTGAAAGGGGGAGGGGAAGAGGAGATTATTCCAGGTGCCAAGAATAGCGTATGCAAAGATCCTGAGGCATGATGAATTCAAGAAGCTGAAAGTAGAGTGGCTACAGCTTGGGGGAAGGAGGAAATTCTGATAAGGCAAGGAGCAGGGCAAGCCTGGCCCTATAGATCATGTCAGTGGTTTTTGCATTTGATTTTCAGAGGAATAGAAAGTCAGGGTTTAAAGTAGGATAGTAACAAATAGCTATTTCCATTTTGGAATTTTTTTTAAAAGGAAAGAAAACAACAAAAGTATTTCAAATCATTTGCTTAGGTGTTCCTGGATTCAGATTTTTAAGGCTAATTCAATAGACTCACCCTGTATATTAAAATACTGGTAAAAGTGTTTTTATAATAAGTGGCTGTTCTTGAAACATTAGCTTCCTTTGTACAGGGAGTCAGGAATAGTGACAGCCTGACACTGCAGCCTGGATGCCTGGGTATCAGTGTAGGGCCATGGAGCATGCTGGGAGAGACAGGAGCATATGTCGGAAGGCTGAGCAGCAAGAGACCTTTTCCTCCCACATGCCCCAGGGAGCTGAGGCATGAGCCCGCCACAGGAGCATTCTGTCATGAAACTTCATGTGCCATGGAAATGCAAAACAATTCGATTCCCAGACCAGCCGCGGTCAAAACACAGCTGGACAAAAGACAGCATCTAGAACCTGACAAATTGTGAGGCTGTTTTTCCTCTCAGGAGTACAGAGCTAGGTCACTGTCATGCCAATTAACTATAGTTCAAGCTCAGGTGATGGTCTCAGGGACTCTATAAATGTACACTCTGAAACGGCGTATTAGGAATACATACACGCCAACGTGAAGTTTACATTTGTTGTGATGCTTTTGAGTTTGTTTAAAATTTTTTTTAAACCTACTGTGCTCTATCATCTCAGGAAATCACTGTATTGGAAGTCATTAGCCACTCGGCTGCTGAATAACAGATGAGATGTTTCCAGCAAAGTCTTCGCTCCAGCGTTCCTGAATCAACTGGGTCCATCCTGACTTCCAGGTTGTTGGAATGGCAGGAGGAACCGCCAAAACACACTCTGGCTCCCGGAGTAACTCAAGCTTTAGTGGGCTCTGGAGCCGCGGTAACAGGCATCTGGTAGTCAACCCTTTCCTGTAATGAGGAGTTATTAAATATTCACATCAGGAGCTGGGACTTTTCTTGGCCCTCAACTGGTCCTCCAACCTGTTACCTATTATGCCTCACACTTTATATACCCCCAATACATAAGAAGAAACTTGTGAGTGTTCTATAAAACCTGCCACTGACATCAGGGTGGGTCTTTGAGGCTTATGGTTATCCTAATAAAACCGAGGAATGCGTAACAGGCTGTAGCCAGCAGACCACCAACTACTTTATTGTTTAAGCACAAAAGAAGACCTCTGGTAAACCTACTGTACCTGGGGTGCAGCGTGTGGTGTTTCTTAACCCTTGAAGACTCCGTTCTGCACCCAACTTAAGACGACATCTATATGTTTCTTGTTTCCCTCCACGTGATGCGTCTACTAAGTTACACGCTTAGACAAGAAATACCTATTGATGGAGTGGTTATGAATTACAGATTGGAGCTTACAAATCAATTTTGAATTTTTTTAAACATAAATTCAAACCAGATCTGTGAGGCCAGCTTTTCCTCAGACAGCACAAGCATGAGGCGAAGGAAGAGCCCGGCAGGTGGGCAGTCAGGCAGCTCTGGGACAGGTGGAAGGAGGGCTTCTATGACCCCAGACTCCTCTTTCTTGATCTCTTCCTTTCTCCATGGCTACTCTCATGCTCAGGGGCTTTGTCCCACCCCTACCAAAACGCAAAGGCAGGAAAGGACCCATAGCAGCAGTGGAACACAGGAAACTCTCAAAAGAGTTAACTGAGGAGAATTAAACGAAGGAACTATTTAGCGAGGTGTGGGCAGGTCAAAGGAATCAGGGAGGGATGGGGGAGCACTCGGGATTATCACCAGCAGGGAGCTGTTCCCACCCCAGGGCTGCTGCCGAGAGGCCAGGGGTGGAGCACCCCTTCTGACAAGCCGGCGGAGCCTCAGCACAGGGATCTGGTGGTGCTGCCTGTGGCCGCCAGCCTCCTGAACACAAACTAGGCCTTGGAAGGGCAGAGAATCCATCTGGAGGGGTAAGGATAAAGCAACCAGCACAGGATCTGACATCAGATTCTTCAGTCTATTACCTGCTCAGATTCTTTAGCATCCAAAACCCAGTAAGTAGAAAGAAAAGTTAGGTGTCAAGTGGATGTTTTATTATTAACCCTGGTACTAAAGTGTTTTCCAGCATCAGCGAACATATCTGGAAGGGGAAGCAAGAAGGGACTGTCTCTGTTTCCAATATCACACCAGGAGTTGTGATCTGGTCTTTGGATGCTCAGTGCTGAGGGGGAGCTTCCAGGGGAGAGGAGATACGCAGGGTGCACGGGGTCTCCTGCCCTCCCGAAGGGCTCGTCCACTGGACAAATGGGGAGCATACTGCAATGTATTTACATTTAAAAGAACTTTCCCATTAAGTTGGTTTAGGAGTCATGAATCCATGCGCCTCGTCTCAGCCCTGAACTTTTGACAAAGCCTTCTCAACAATTTCCCTGCTTCTGGTCTTGCTCCCTCCAAGCCACGATTCTCCATGTAACCATCAGAATTTTCTATCCAAAAAAATCTCTTTTTAAAACGCTGCCATGGCTCCCATTACCTACAGTGTAGACTCCAAACCCCATGACAGACTCCCAGGGACTTTCGCAGCCTCGTCTGTTTTCAACTCTCCCCTTGCCCCTCAGGCACCTGCCACGTCAGTACTTTTGCTCACGTCATTTGAGACACAGGCGATCCTCTCCTGGGTCTTCTGCGCCCCATCCTCCCCCAACCCCCGCGTCGACCTGCCTGACTCCTACCGGTTATTTTGAGAAGCAGCTCAGGAATAAGAGCTCCAGGCTAAGATGGAGCCATGCTGTCACCCTGACCTTCCTCCAGCACGGCACCCCAGTCACATGGAAACGTCCCATCTCCCCACCGGCGCTGGGAGCGCCACAGGGTAGGGACGATGCTTCCTTTCATTAACGAATCCTCCCAACGCAGTACTGAGCAAGAGTTCCCATTAGGAAACAGTTCACGAACTAAACTAAACGATGACTTGCCAAAAAGAAAGTGCCGCCCCAAAGCAAAGTTCTCCAGGGCATTAGACCTTTTTCATTCTCTTCTTCTCCCCGAAGCCCCCCAGTACGCAGTTGTATATTCTAGCTGTGGGTCCTTCTGGCTCTGCTATGTGGGACGCCACCTCAGCTTGGCCTGATGAGTGGTGCTGGGTCCGTGCTTGGGATCCAAACTGGTGAAATCCTGGGCCGCCGAAGCAGAGTGCACAAACTTAACCACTCGGCCACGGGGCCGGCCCCTAGACTTTTTGTTTTTTTTTTTTAACTCTGTACGAACACAACCTATCTGGGTATTTGATTATCTTTATAGGTCTCTCTATATGTTCTATACACATCTCAGCCCATTATGAATTGATTCAAATGAAAAGCCAAACAATATTGAAAGCTGATTGACTAAAGGATATTTTGGTGGAATGATTGGAAAGAACAGAAGAAGCAAACCACAGAGCATCTGACTTAGGGAAGCTTTAAAACACCCTCCAGTAGAAGTAACCTGCACAGGAACCTGAAGACAACAGTAGCAATCACCCGGAAGTGCCAGCGTTGACAGGCTGCCCTTCTTGTCTCTATGGGCCTTATTTTCCAATAATTCTAAAGCGGCTGTCAAATGCAGGCTACATCATCAACTGCTTAGTGGAACATAGTCATTCAGTGTCGTTGCACAGTTGCGTGGCTACAGGACCACCTTGTGTGGCTGAGGGGCCTGTTTTGAAGAAATGGGAGTCCTACATGAAATGGTTCAAACGCACCTCAGTTCTCAGGAGCAATACCCTCTGACAACGTTATTTATCCCCTGAGGTCAGTACCCTGTAGACATATGTATCTTCTTGGAGTTCTCTGGCACTCCTGGAATGGGGGGTGGACCACATCTAGATCCCAACTTCATCCATTCCCCTGGAGCTTACCCACCTGGAGTTAACGGGAAACCTGCATTTTTACATTCAGCACGTTACTTCAACCATCAAAAGAAGCTGCAGTTGGCTTATTTTTTGGAAAACTATTTGCTGCAAACCAAAAAATTTTCAGCCAGAAAAAGGAGATTAATGAAAGAGACCACAGCAGCGTAAACAAAGCGAAGTTATTGGCTGGTGTCGCTCGAGCTGCCGAAGGAGCAAATGGAGGATAGTGCTTGTTGGCCGGCAGCTCTGTCTTTGCAGTGGCTTAGCAGCACCCTAACCATCCACCTATCTTGCAGGTCTACACAGAGGCAAGCCTGTATAGCCAAAAGGGGCAAGGTCATACCTCAGACATTCCAAGTCCTTTTGACAAATATCCGATAATGTCAAATTGACATTAGATTGTTCAATAAAAGGCCACTCCCACCACTGCAACACAGTGTTTTCTTTTTCCCCAGAATGTGAAGCTCAAACTAATCTAATTCAATGGCCCAATTGACATGAGCAACAGGGAATTGGAAACCCTGGCATTATAAGCAGTGTATTTTATTGTATATGGTTTGGTCTAATTTTAGATAAATCGCTCATAAAAACACCTATCCCCCTTCTGTCTCCAGCTACTGAGGCATCAACAGGGGCGGCAGTCTCCTCTGCACAGTTGCTCCTCCTCTGACAGTTACTGCTCAGACACAGAGCCTTTCTCCAGAAACTGATGCTGGAGTCAGGGAGCAGAGGGAGCAGCCATCCGCCTGACCACAAGCTCCGCGCATGAGAAAGCATCTGTTCTGTAATTTTGAAGGTAAGATGTTGACACAACAATTGTGAAGACCACGATAAAAAGTTCTCAAGGTTATCATTTGATCTAGCAATCATTATATTTGGTATTTACCCAAATGAGTTGGAAATTTATGTCCACACAAAGACCTGTGCATGGATGTTTACAGCAGCTTTATTTATAATTGCCAGAACTTGGAAGCAATCAAGATGTCTTCCAGTAGGTGAATAGATAGATAAACTGTGGTACGTCCAGACAATGGAGTGTTATTCAGTGCTAAAAATAAATAGGCTATCAAGTCATGGAAAGACTTGGAAGAAACTTACATGCATATTGCTAAGGGAAAGGAGACAACCTGAAAGGTTGCATACTGTGACTCCAACTATGCGACGCTCTGGAAAAGGCAAAACGATGGAGACAGCGAAACAGATGGAGATCAGGGGATAGTGAGGAGAGAGGGATGAATAGGTGGAACACGGAAGAGTTTTAGGGCAGCGAAGCTATTCTGTATGACACTAGAATGATGGATGCACGACATTATACATGTGTCAAAACCCATAGAACGTACACCACCAAGAGTGAAGCCTAATCTAAACTATGGACTTGGGTGATGACGATGTGTCAATGTAGATTCATCGATTGTAACAAAGATACCATTCTGGTGGGGGATGTTGATAGTTGGGGAGGCTGTGCCAGTGTGGACAGGAGGTACATGGGAACTCTCTGTACTTTCCACTCAATTTTGCTGTGCGTCTAACACTGCTCTAAAAAATAAGGCATATTAAAAGAAAAAGGTCTAGGGTATTAAAAATTAAAAGATACAGAGGAAGCAGAGTAAAAGTAGGTCTTTCAAATATTTGATTTAAACATCAGTGTTTGGCCATTGAGAGGCTGAGAGCAGTCAAAATGGATGCTCTACTTTGAACGCGTCTTTATTGACGCAGCCCCATCCCCAACAGATCACTGTCCTCAGTATCCGAACCCCACACATGCCTTCCTCGGTATCAGAACCTGGCCAGCGTCAGGCTGTTCCTCCTTGGTCTGCCCTCAGGAGTAGGCCCTGAAGCGTGGGGAGGTGGGACGACCAGGCGTTTCCCCAGCACCCATTTCACATGGACCCACAGACTCTGGGTCTGGTCTAAACGGCCGGCGCAAACTTGCCCTGAGTTGCTGAAGGAGGAAGCTGCTCCAGCTAAAGACTAACTTCCACCCAAGACTGGACAAGCTCTAATGATTGGCCGGTCCTCGCTCTTCAACCGCGTGAGTGACCGCCGAGGCCTGGCTGAACACAGATGGACTATCTGGCTGAGAGGCGCTGGACAAACGCAAATCCACGCAGCTCGACTCCCCTTCCCTGTTTGCCCAGCCTGATAATGACACAGAAAAGAGATACAGTAGATGCTCAGGCTGAACAGCAAGAGTAAACTAAGCTCATAATTTTGTGATAGGAACTGACCGGTTTATCTGATAAATTGAGAAGTCTGAAGTACAGACTGAAAGCCTGCTGTTCATGCACAAAGTCATTATTAAAATATGCATTTCCCCAATTCTGCAATCCCACCTCCAAAACCGCAGATTCTTTTCTCCTCCATCTCTCGGGCTGCTGTCTTTGCCCATATGTCTTCATTCTGCTGTCTGGGAATCAGCCCTGCTAGGAACGCAGACAAACCAGGGAGCCTTTGAAGCGTACGGTGGGCAAGAGCGACCCCTGCTGGACGAATGAGGACAAACTAGCCCAGCCCTGGACTCAAAAAGGAGAAGACAAAAGTTTTAAATTGCTCTTCTGGAGGAGGGGAAAAATGTTTTGTTTTGTTTTAAATCACCTTTTTAACTTTATTGGATTAAAAAAAAACCCCAAAGACCTATTCTTTTTCGGGTTTCTAGAAACAAACTTTGTTGAGTGCTTGCCATTTCTACAGCACTTTGATACTTAGGTTAAGTGATTTTTTAAGAGCTCCACATATTCCGTGCACCGCTTCTAAAAGCAGCTTAACTGCCTAATAGCTGAACTGTTTCTTTTCTGTCTAATTGCCTGCCAGAGCTCCCAGTTGTGTGTGCAGGGCAGGAACGCATCTGCCTGGCAAGCAGGGGTCATTCTGATAGACCTGAAAGCATACGGTGACTTCAAGACGGAGTTCTCCTTTTCCGCCTGGGGAAAAGGGACCTGTTTGAGATAGGTCAACAGGGTCAAAAACATTCAAAGAAAACTTGACACATCTTGACAAACTTTTTCCCTTAGCCACAGTGGAATTTGAATATTTTCAGAATCTTTAGGTCCTTAATTTGGAGGATGAATGCTTTTTAAAAAACTGTTTCCTTGTAGATGGCATGTATCCTGATGCATTAAAATATGCTCTGCTTTGCAAAGTCCTCTTTATTTCAGGGACAAGATGAAGGCAGAGTCTGGTGTTTCAATTCACTGCCTCTTGCATCAAAATGCTTAATCACACTGGTTTCTCAGCTGACTCTGCTATTTCCTAGTTAGGCAACTTTGGGCAAGTTTTCTAAACTTCCTAAGACTCAGCTTCCTCCTCTGGAATATGGGGTTGTTTATAGTGCCCACTTCCCAGAGTTATTTGGAGAATTCAGTGAGATAATGTACGCTCAGTGCTTAGAAGGAAGCTGGCCCACAGTAAATGCTCAATAATACAAAGTATAATTATTGAAAGTGAGCCAAATTGGTACACAAACAGGTCCCTTCCTTCCTTGATTCTTTCCTTCCTCTTTCAACAAGTATTATGGAATCTCTACTATAGGCAAAACTCTATGCTAGCCACTGAAGACCTCAAGAAGCTGAAAAAGACACTTTGCCTTCCCCAGGAAGCTTTCAGTCTCTCTGATGTTTTACCATTTGGATATAGGTTAGTGATTCTAAAACCTGTTTGCTAACATCTCAGAATAATCCCAATTAGCTTTACATGAAAACGTGCAATCATAGAGGTGAAGACATAGAAAAATCATGATTTAAAAAAACATGCTAAAAGATTGGCAATCATATTTGTCAGTTTTTGATAGGGAAGTCATCAATAGCCAGCAATTGGTAGGCAAGACTCTAATTTTGGGCAAGCATGAAAATGGATTGACTTTAAGATTTCTCTGGCTCTATGAATATCTCTATGGAAGGACAGGGTTGGAAACCTCCAGGGAATTTCAAATCAATTTTCTGGAGGGAATCTGGTCTTCTTAGTATACACATGTACCACCCACCCATAATCAGTGCAACATCAGTTCCTCCTTCACCAGCTATGTACCTGCCAGGTGTTGGAAGAGATGCTGACAACTGAGACCCATGCCCCGTCCCTAAGAAGTGCATGAGTTGTAGGGGGAGGGGGAGAAGGCTTCTGAGGTCTTCTGGGCTCCTGAGATTTGCACTGCATCTTCTTCACAACAGTCTCACACCCTCAGATGGGCCCATCGAGATTTGTGATGACCATTCTCGCTGCACTGACCTAGATTAACATTAGAGTTGAGGACCCACAACAGAGCAAATTCAATTCCTCTTGAGCCAATTTTTCAACATTGGCTGAAACCACTGAAACCATTTAACTAGTTTCACCAAACCAATTTCTCAACATGGTCCTTTAACCTCTCAGCAGGATTAAGGGAGCATCTTTCTCTGCAGTAAGCGGATTGTGGACCTCATGAACACCTAGCGCGAAGAGGTTAATTGAAAGGGTTTGGGTTGTTATGTATATGCCAGGTAAATACCCCACTGGTCCTGGCCTTAACATTCGGCTGTATCTCAGCAGGGATTACAGGATGAAGGGGACACTTGCGGGACTCCCAGGAGAGGTCTTGAAAGTTGGGAGGGTATACTTTTAAAGTTAGCCGTCTGCTTCAATCTGTTCTTTAGGCCAAACCCTAATGATCACACCAGTCCTCCTTATGAGGGTTCAGTTGTGGAGGAGGCAATTTTTGCTTCTTCTCCCCAAAGGAGAGATCATTATCTTAAAAAAAAAAAGATTGTCTCTTAAGAGGCAAGTTCAAATACAGACGGAAATAATAATACTACTTAGCATTTCTACCCCACCTTTCATCTATAGAGCTCAACGTACTTGGAAAACGTTAATTAATTCTCAAAACACCCTTTTGAGGTAAGTAAGGGTATTATCTTTATAATAATATATAAATATTGGCTTGTTCATGAAAGCAGCCACTTTAAAGGGGCAATTCTACAGGATCAATTTCAAAAACAGCCTTCTCACCTGGCAAAGACTTAATACTTTTAGGTAACACCTCGGGAGTGCCAAATTTACTAATAATATGGTACCCTAGAGTGAGCCTAGCCACCCTTTCAAAATGATCTCTTTAGTGGTTTTCGACAGTCTTATCTATTTTGAGGAACTTTTTCATGTTAAAAAATTACCAATTATGGCTTATCCAATCTAAATGATGTCGGTCTCTACACATGAAAGAATTCCAAACTGTCCCAGTGCTTAAAGTTTAATGGTGAGACTTTGGGATCCTATTTCAAATGCATGTGGATTTGAAGGGGTTGTGATAATTTCAGGGTTTTGTAATGTTTTCTGTCATCATCTTAAATTTGGAACGTATCGAAAATCATAGATCCACGACTTGTCAAATGAGTACCAGCCAGAGTTTCTAGAGAGAGACTCGGAGAGCCGATCACAGCTGAGCAGGAGTGAATGGAATGGGCACGTGGGAGGTTCACACTGAAGGTTTCATCCCAAAAGGTGGCCTCTTTATTTCGCGTCCTTTCCGTCCTGTCTCCCTTAGCAAACACCGTAGCCTTCCGCTTCCGGCTGCCAGCAGGGGTCTGACCTGTTGCTAATAGGAGTTGATCTCAGAGGGTCGTCGGTGGGTGAAGCTCGCTGTGTGCGCACCACGTTCTGCCGTAATTTCCGTTCCATCTGCACGTGCTCTTCCTGATGACAGCGCTCATCCTTGTGAAGATTGACTGGCTTTTTGATCCTGGAAAGTTAATTCTTTAGGTTAGCAGAAATTTCTTTAGGTTAGTAGAAATTATACATTTTTATGTCTTTAAGCTCACTGCACCTCAAGAACTACGTTGCATCCAGGAAGCACTCAGTAAATGTTAACTCAGGATTTACTTCGTTCTGTTGAGATGGGGAAACGTCCCCAGACTCTGAAACCTTTGCTTATAGTCTTGGTTGGGTAAAGCCTCTACACTAAAATTTTGTATATGTAGCTCTGAATTTTCTGCTTATTGATCTTAGAAAGTGAATTTTTCCACTAAACCATGTCAGAAACTGTATGTACCGCTTAAACTGTGCAATATTGATCCACTACGTCCGTCTGCTTGCCTCTGTCGATGGCTTCACTTAGTAGTCTCGGGAGAGAAAACCTGGTTTTGGTCTCATAACTTTGGTTGAGCTGATGGTCTCCAATCTCCAAAGTAGAATAAACCAGATTCCTTCACTGTGTTTATCTTGGCCTGCCATGTCTCTTTATGGAGAAAATGGTCCAAATAAAGTGCTTCCTCTGTGTATTTTGACAGGAAACACTACTAATATGCTTTCCTTTTGTTGTGTGCCTCGCTCTTTTCTCCCAGCGTTGTTTAAATATTTTCAGTACAATGACATATTTATTAATCCACTACTCTCTGCATGGGGCATGAAATGATTGGTTCCTCTGTAAAGCCCTCTTAGCAAAGGTGGTTTCTCCAGTGAGAGTTAATAATATTACCACTATTCATGTAAAAAACGCTGAGACAATCTCTTAAAAATGGAACACATTTATCTAAAACAGCTGGTAAGGAAAGCACAGGCCCAGCCAGGGGCGGCGAGGCCAGAGGTCAGGGTTAACACCGATCTCGGTGGAACTTTGAAGCTGACATTTTACAGATTATATGTGTCTCGGTGCACAGTGGGCATGGCATATAAATTGGACTTAGAGGCCCCTATTTGTTCTCTGCATTTTTATGAGCCCACAGAGCTCTTCTTTGAAGCAGCATACATAGAAAATAAAAACTCATTTTAATGTTGTGGAACTATTTACAATAAATCACATTTACATCCTGGCTTTTTCTAAGTATAAGATCTCTCTCTTTCTCTCTTTCATACACACACGCTTACTCATGGAGTCTATTTTCCTCCCTGGGTAGCTTATTTTTTCTCTTCACAGTGTTGTAAACCCAGCTTTCCTCCTTCTCCTTGCTTAGGAACCACATCATAGGTGCGGCTATATTTGGTGCCACAAGGACACCTTTTGTAATCAGGGGAGGTGATTCAGCTAGAACGTGCCCCTCTCTACCCCCAGGGAAATCCCCTGATACCATAAATGCTTGCTCTAGCATGGCCCTTTAGTGAGAGAAGAAAGCATCTGATTTCAAAGAGATCGCGTTCCACTCTGGAACTAATTATATCATTCGTTTTATGGATTTTTTAAGTTGCTAGGTGTTTTAACTGGAGAAGGCTGGCGACCCAGAGAGAAACACGTACTGGCAGAGTCTGCCATGGGCACTTCAGCCACCTAATTAATTTTCAATAAAAGCTCACAATAGTTAATTTGCTCTAGACCCAATGTAAATCAAATGGAGACAAATAGGTTAAAATTAGAAATGTGTGATGGAAACCATGTTTATGGTCAAAATTACCTTTCACCCTGGAAATAACACAGATTGACAGGGAAAGAAAATGAGACCACACAGGCTTTTGTTCAAATTGATTCTTAAGTGAATTAAAGATTTTATTAAGGAGAAAACTAACCCCCCCAAATAATGTTACTATAATAAAAAGTATAGTTTAGAAAAATGTTACGTTAAAAATCACAGAATTAAGATTGTTCCCATTATAGCAAGTTGCCCGGTGCCCTCTCATTTTTTTCCCAGGCTTAACATAGTGTAGGGTGTGACAGTAAAAGTGCTCTGAAGTCATTAAGTTCCCAGGTCTACACTGGCAGACATGCCTACCCAGCACCGCATTCCTTTAGCTCATATGTTTCAAAGCACTACTTTCCAACATCAAACAACCATTTTTATTTTTATGAGAACACAGACATAGATTTCTTATGATTTTCTAATGATGCTTCAGGCCTCCAATTAAAATACCTAGACAATACCGATATCTTTGGCCCAGTCCATTGGACAAATATTATTATTAAGATTCTCTCCAGGATTTTATATTTGCAAAATATTTCGTGGGCTTTAATCATTTTAAATTGTCTTAACTTTGCCCATTTTCTCCATGCCTCTCTGTTATTCCTCAGGCAACCATTTCATTTTAAGCCACAAACTTCTCATATGATGCAAGGTGAAATAAGCTAATTTTTTAACATATTGGAATGTTAGTCTCAGAGATTGTTAGCTTTTTCCTTATGCTTTGCTGAACATGGCAATTTAAACGACTCCTGGATTCTATTTTTATTTCACTTTTGCCAAGTTCGTGAAGTAAATTCCCTCTTTCCCACTCAATCTGGTTTTTCTTCTTGCCCCAAAGGAATGATGTTGTCACTGTAATGTCTTCTAATGCACTATAAATGCCGTGATGAATTGGAGGCAGGCTGGTTTCTTCTGAGCAGGAGTCCATTATCCTGTCACAGTGTTCCTTCCCTGTAACTTAATTTTTATTGTAACAAATGACTGAGTACCAAAAAAATGAAACAATGTGATGGGCCAATCTAAAGTGGCCTGACTCTGATGGTAAGTGCGGCAGAGTGACAATTGTTTGCAGCTGCCTTCCGAGGGCTCTCTCCCTGATGACATCCTCTATCCACATCAGAGTTATCAAAAGCATTTTCGGGATGTTTATGGAAGATCTTCATTCACATGGACTGACAAACGATGCTAACATAAAGTACTTTGCAAAAGACGTCAGACTAGGAGTTAAGACTAAGCGTGCAAGAGGCAGGGTCTCAAACTTAACCATATGTCAGAATCACCTGGAGAGCATGTTAGACTAAAGTGCAAGGTCTTGGCTCCCATCAAAGGAGATGCCGACTTAGTTGGCTAAATGTGGGGCCTGGGAATATGCATTTTACACAAGCATCTCTGCTAATTCTGTTGAAGGAGTCATTTAGATTCTATTGTGAGAAACACTTGCCCAGAACCTCTGGTCCCTCAATCTTTTTGATACATGTCCACTGCACAGTTGACCCTTATTTTATAACAAGGCACCTTTTTTTTCTGCTTCGATTTCTAACTAAGGTAGTTCTCTCAAATCATAGCTCCAATTTGAATACGATCTGTTCATAATTGGTCCATTTTCCCTTCATTTGTTGTGTAGATTAATTGTCACCAATATGTCTGGAAGATTAAAATCATCCCTCTGTTACACATGATAAGAGAATATTAATCTGGAACCCAAAAATTCCTGGAAATCCAATCAATTTGCTGCGTAAGTGACTAGAGCGCTTTTTGGGTTGGAGGGTTCATAGATTTCACCATATTCTCAAATGGGTCTGTGACCCGAAAAAGGTTAAGGACCACTGTCCAGAAAGTGGACAAACTCAGAGGTATTTGCCTCATTAATATGAAGCTTCCACATCAAATAAAAGTTTGGAATGTCTACACAGTACAGCTGATTACGTGTCTAAATAGTACAACTGATATTGAGATTACAGCTTTACAGGTGATTAACATTTTTTAATTTTTTTGAGGAAGATTAGCCCCGAGCTAACATCTGCCAATCCTCCTGTTTTTCCTGAGGAAGACTGGCCCTGAGCTAACATCTGTGCCCATCTTCCTCTGCTTTATATGTGGGAGGCCTGCCACAGCATTGCTTGACAAGTGGTGCCATATTTGCACGCTGGATCCGAACAGGCAAACCCCGGGCCACCAAAGTGGAACGTGTGAACTGAACTGCTGTGCCGCCAAGCCCGCCCCACTGGTGATTAAGATTTTATAATCAAAACAAAGCTTCTTTCAGACCTTCTCAAATACTAGAATGTCGTCTGATATTTGTAATTTAATATGTAGTATAATTGGATTGTCCCAGAAGCATTGAAACTTCTTTTCTAAGAAAAATTAGGAAAAAAAGGATAGAACCACTGGGTTTTGCCTCTAGTGGTTTAAATGGTGTCTATTTTAGAGGCACGGTGAAAATAAATAAATTCTGGAAGATCATGGAATCTCAGCATCGATTCATCTACCTATTAAACATTTATTGAGGGGCCATCAATAGAAATGAAAACTATCAAATGTTTGTTAGGGTCTGAGGCTAGCAGATTTGTGAACTATCCCAGGTTCAGCTAAACATACCCACACCTGTGAATTCTCATGGTGGAATTCTCCAGTCATTAAACTCCCAATTGAGGGCCGGCCCTGTGGCCGAGTGGTTAAGTTCACGAGCTCTGCTTTGGCAGCCCAGGGTTTCACCAGTTTGGAGCCTGGGCAGGGACATGGCACCACTCATCAAGCCATGCTGAGGCAGCATCCCACATGCCACAACTAGAAGGACCCACAACTAAAAATATACAACTATGTACCAGGGGCTTTGGGGAGAAAAAGGAAAACTAAAATCTTTAAAAAAAACCCAAAACCCAAAAAACTCCCAATTGGAGTGATTTCAGTAAAATCACAGTTAACTTCCAATCCACGTAATTTATAAGAACAAAGGGGCTGACTTAAAAAAAAAAAAAGTTTGAACATCACTTAGTTAAAAAGGCTGGATGAGAGTGGGAGATTGTTGGGGAAAGAAGCAAAATAATAGTTTCTTAGTAAAAGCACAAATCTTTAATCCATTCTTTTTTACAGAATAACGATAACCTTTTGGGGTAATCATTGTTGATGGTTACAAAATAATTGAAGACATGTCAAAGAAATATCAAATATTTTAGCAATACCTAAACAACTGTTGGTAGTAAGATAAGATGTCTCTAAACATCTCCAAGTATTTCATTTTAATCATAAACCATGAGGTGTTAAAGGGGTTAATGAGGTCTCAAGTCATTGTCAACTAATTATCTTTAAGTTGTTGTCATCACATTCTAATTGTTATGCTTCTACCAGCTCCACCGCTGGGAGCGCACAATCCTAGAGTAATTGGTTAAAAAAAATACACACACACACACTCAGAAACCTGGTGGCTCACCTAGCTGCTGCTTAGATTGTTAACCTAAACCATTGGTGTCACAAGCACACACATGCACATGCATACAAATACACACACTTGCATGCAAAAAGCTTTTAGGAACTTTCATCTTTTTAAAAGGGCAGGGGAAAAAATCAATAAAGTGGTAGCTGGCCAGCAGTAGGAGATGGTTGAAGCAGCATGGGTGGCTGAGCTGTATGAGAAGCAGATGTAAGCTCTTTGGGCCCAGGGCCAGCCTTTCTCTTTATAGCCAAATCAACCAGCCAATGGAAGGTAATTAGTGTCCCTATCATCAGTCACCACCCTTCCCCAGAAAGATCACTGAGTTTGTCTGTTGAAGCCAAGAGCAGAAAGGGGCATCTACCAGCTGGGGAACCTGTGGTTTAGGCTCACAACTTCGCCCAAGTAGTATTCTTAAAAGTGATTCATTTCATGGTCTGAATCAGCAAGGAAGTGCTTTCTTGCTGTTCTGACTGTATACATTCTATCATCAGACAAGTCCAAATTCATCTGTTGCCATCTACGTTCTTTTTTTTTTTTTAATTTATTTGCCTGACCTGAGAATCCTTTTAATGTGCATCTGACGCAAATGGGTCACTCTTGGTGGGGTTACTTACACGAGTTTTGATGGAGTTAGATGTTAAAAACTTAAGGATTTGGAATGATTCAACCACTTTGGAAAACTGACATGTTCTCATAAGGATAAGCAGGCATCTACCCTAAAACTCGGCAATTTTACTCCTTAGTATTGTCCAAGAGAAATCAAAAGATATATCTACAAAAATAACCATGTAAGGATGTTCATAGCAGCATTATTCATAGCAGCTTCATACTGGAAACAGCCCAAATATTCATCAACAGGAGAAAGGATAACCAAATTGTAGTCTGTTCATACAGCAGAACAACTACTCAGCAATAAACAAATGAACTGCCGACACACAGTATGGAGAATCTCAGAAACCTCAGGTTGATCCAAAGAAGGTGGATATAGAAAAGTATATCCTGAATGACTCATTTATATGAAGTCCACACATGGGCAAAACTAATCCACAATGATAGAAATCAAAGAGAGGTTGCTCTGGCAGGGGGGTAATTGACTGGAAAGGGTCACGAAGGAGCTTTCTGGGGGTGACGGAAATATTTTTTATCTTGTTTTGAATGATGACTGTGTTTGTGAATATAGCTGACAAAACACATTGAACTGAACACCTAAGATCTTTTCCTGGTATGGTATATAAATGACACCTCACAGTTTTTAAAAATAAAACAGTTAAGGATTTTGGAATTACCGATGATGCAACAGGAAAAAAAAAAAAAATGGATGAGTAAATCAGGAAATAGGGAAAATGAAGGGAAATTGATGATGCTGGGTGACGTTAACCTCATTAAGGATGATAATATATGTAGATAGATGTAGAAATACCTAACCAGCAACCTAAAATTTTCTCGAGTGGTTACTGTGTACCAAGTGCTGTGCTAATCACTTTATTATATATTATCTCATTTAATCTTCTCTTTTTCTTTCACCCTCCAGTGCACAGAATTGAATTAGGCATATTCCTTGGTTCATTGGCCCATGGATAGCTAGTTTTACTTGGTTAGCTAGCTATTCTTATTCATAATACGTTCTTGCAAGCCCACCACGCAAACACAAGCTAGAACCTTGACTATAACCTATTATTTAGCTATATGGTCCTCTCTATCTCCCATTTTCTCACCTTCTCCCACTCAAAGTAATCATCCTCCTGAGCCCTGTGTTTATCATTCCTTTCCTTTTCTTTTTACATACAATTTTATTGGTGTTATGTGAATTCTTAAATATATAGATTTAAATGTTACTTAGCTTTAACTTTATGAAAAAATATACATAATCTTTTGGGATTTACTTTTTTCACTTGATATTACATTGCTAAGATTCATCTAAATTGTTACATGTATCTGTGTCGTTTAACCTTTGTTATAACCCTGTGAAATAGGTATTATTATCCACATTTATTGAAGATAAAGTAAGGGCTCAGAGAAGTTAATTAACATGCTCAAGGACACACAGCTAGGAAATGGTAGAGGCAAGACTCAAAGCTGAAGTTCTTAACCAATATGCTACACTGCCTTCTCCATTCTGTATTGCCTGTTATCTGTAGCCGTGTCTCTGTCTACACCTATAGCTGTCCTTATCACATCCACTCCTCCACATGGACACATACATACGTAAATGTCAGCAGGGAGCCCAGCTTATGGAGCATGAAAGAATCAGTCAAGTCTAACTAATAATTTATGGGTCCTTATACTCTGGGAGAGAAATATAAACATATTCATATAACTTCAAGGGTTTTAGTCCTCTAAAATTCAGAATATACAGGCAGGTAACGTTTTAGGAAAAGTGCCTGAAGGTTTAGTAGCGTATGTAGACACGCATGCACGCGCACTCTCTGGAGTGTGTCTTAGAACAACGTCCGTACTTTATGTAACCTCGTATACTGAAAAGGCAACTGCACAGGCCTGGTGAGCCGAGTCCTTGCTCTGCACCTTACGACTGTATACCAGAGACCGTGGAAACCGGATCACCCTCTCAGGGTGCTGTTACAGCCGGGCAGCATCTCATTAAAAAGCCATTCCTCAGGTCCATAAAGCCGGTTTATTTTATCTTCCTGGAGTGCCTGGCACTAGCAGTTACACAGGTCCATTGTGACGCAGTCTTGTCTGTTACGGACATTGCACAACACAGCTATTTAAAGATTTTCCGTTTTCATGCTAAACTTTATAATTTTGCAGTAGTTTAAGTTTACAGGGTTTGCTTGTCAAGCTTAAGGTATCTTGTTACATGTGTTAGAAGTAGCATTGCCAGTCCTAGGGTCCCACTAATTCAATATTTGCCTTTATAAAGTAGATGTCGTCCAATGTGAAGGTGCAGATTTGATTGGGTAGCGGGGGCTCCAGAGCTAAGAACGCCTGATTTGGTCTATTTCTGCAATTCTCATCCATTGCTGCTTTCTGACTGTTGAGTTGTGCCTATGGCCTCCACTGGCAATATCACAAAAATCAGGTAGGGAATTTGCTTTTTGTTGTGACTTTAATTCAAGTACCTCTAAACATCCTAGAAATCAATATGTATTGGCCAAATTTTATAAATGGGGAGTTGAAAGCACATAGAGATTTAGTGACCTGTGCAGGTCACACCCTGAATGAGCAACAGAGGCGGAAGGAATTGGAGAGGCTTCTCTGGCCCCATCTGGAAGCTTTTAACTCTTTTGACCCCTTCAGCAGCTGTAGGGGCTGGCTGATTTCAAAGATTGGTGAGCTTTTTGGAACAGTGCTTGTGAGTGAAACTTAGGGGCTGGGCTTCCTTAGATTTCAGCTGTTCCAGGATGCAGGCTCGGTTTGCATTTCAGAAAAGTCCGTACTGTTGGTGGGGAGAAGGAGGGATGGAGGCATGCGCATTGGGCTGGGATTGGAGTGGGAAGAGGGTTCAGATCATTACAGACACCAAGTGCTCCTTTTCCCCAACACGTTGGGGATGAAGTAAGCATATCATTAAAAAAAAAAAAAAGGTTGGAAGTTGACATTGGAAGGAACCAATTCTGAAATAAACCTCAATATAATCTTTTAAAATTTTTAAGTAAAAATAACAGAAGTTTCCTCTGTTATGAACTCTCACAATTTTGACAATTGAATTTCTCTTCAAGAAACCATGTCTGGGGCACCATTCCCCAAGATGCCTTATGTGGAACTCTATGTCTGTAAGATGGTAACTGGTGTTAGAACAAAAAAGAGGTATTTATTCCAATATATTTGCATAGTTTTGAAACACTTGATGTCTTTCTTGGAGATTCATAAGCATTTTAGCATGCTAAAGGCTCTGAAAAGTCCTGCAGGGAAAAAACCTGTTTTAATTTGTTTGACCACAGACTTTCCCCAAACTGAAGCAAAACAACTACATACAGCATCTTGTGAAAATAAAATAAGCTACAGAAGACATTTCATGGAAATGATTAATCCTTCAACATTACAACAAAAAATTAGTCCTATCCCCACTATCAAAATTTCCATCTAAATCCCAAGTCACAGAATTTGATCACTGGAAAGGAATCCAATGGTTTAGTCCAACAGCCTCATTTTACAGAAGAGGAGGCACCAAACATTAATAACTTAACCAAGCCACATGCTCAGGGAATGACAGAAATTGTCCATACCCAGGACCTCCACCTCCCAAGCCAGTGCTTGTCTATGTCACACTCTGCTGCTCAAAGCGCCTTTAGTACTGCCCCACCCAAAATCATCTGTGAATTTAGAATAATTTTAGTCTGGGCTTGAAAACACAAAACTGAAATGTTGCCACATGAGTGTTCTGTGCTAATGCTTGGCTAGGATGAGACCAGGCTAGGAGAATAGTGTCCAGAGAGCTCCAAGATGAGAGCCCAAGGAACTTCAGAAAGTGGTGCCCAGGGTGGGGGAAGAGCTTTAAAGACTAGTAAGGCTTTTAGAAAAATTACAGCTCCAGCAAGTGTGCAGTGCTGAATGACGCTGAGGCTGCATAAAGCCAGTGGGTGAGAAGGTTTTCAGACTCAAGGACCTTTTGAGGGTGCAGAAAAGGTGGAGTCCCTCGCAGGGAAGCGCTGTCAGGAGAATCGTTCGAGAGCCCCTTGAGCCAGCGGCTTGACTCGGCCCTGAAACAGGCATCAGGGTGAAGGGCCCAAAGGGGAATTGCTTCACAAGAACGTGCGACTAGAAATGGCTTTGTGCACCTGAATCATCTGGAAACCTGCAGTTTGTGTGCATTTTATATTACCAGAGACTTGAAAACTAGTGTAAGCGTCTGTGTAAGTTAAAAAAAAAGTCCATTTCCATGAGCTTGGCTGACGGGGAGCCTAGCAAGGGAGAAGAGGAGGCAGGGATGGATGGTGGTGGACAGGAAGCACAATTTTTAAAGGAAAAACAAAAACTTGATTCCTTGAGCAGGGTGGCACAGGGTGAGGTTGAAGTGGGTCTTCGACCAAGCTGAGTCAAATTGACCGGGAGACTTTTATTCGGAGCCCCCCCTTGGAAGTGTTTAATCACAGCGTGGTTTCCATTGTTGGCCCAGAAAAGAACTGAGGTGGAATGGAATTGGCTCAGTATTAGCTCTGACAAGACCATCACAATAATGGAAGACATCTTTCCCCTATAACTTTGAAAAACATGAAAGCAGATATTGGCTCTGAGTATGTCTGATGGCCTAACTTTATTTCCTGTCAACAGAAATAACTCTGATTTATATTTGCTCATCGACTTCGCACACTCACATACAGCTCATGTCGAGAAAGCACAGAGAGATGCGATATGCAGAGCTGTGATGTATGCCCATCCAGCGAAGCTTCCTGGTCCAGAGGAGACCTTGGGGACTGGGAAAGACACGCCAACATTCTCACTCTTCTGACACGCTATCCCCTGTGCATCCTTCCAGTGAGGTACATTACACAGGCTTCAGATGAGCTCCACGTCGGCTTTGATCTCTGAGCCCTTCTCCTATCCTCTTCGTGATCCAGAAGGTTGGTTGGCCTGTATCCAGTAATTACTGGATGCTGAAGGCTGACGGGCTGATCTGTGCTGGCAGCTGGCACGTTGTTTTATTTCTTTAATATTTGGGTACATCAGAGGAGTGAGAGGATTTTTAAAATTCCATTTCCTTTTCAAAATTGATCGATCGTGCAGGCAGTGGAAATTGAGTGAATATGCCTTTTCAGTTAATGCCATCTTATGTCATCTGGTTTTGCATTCAGAAGCGTTCTTTCCACTGCCCTGTTATTATACTGTATAATTCAATGAATTTAAGATGCTATCAATCATAACAAGTACCATTATTTTATGCACCACCAAGGGGAAAAATGCTGTCAGTTAAAATAGGACCTACCTAATAAATTCCTCACATTTAAATTTTGTATTTTATCCTTATTAAAAGGATTCTTTTATACTTATTTAGATAGATTTTTATTATGTTTCCCACTTGTGCAGACATAAAAAGGAAAATATACGTAAAATAAATTGGCTAAGGTTTGCTACAACTTCTTCATATTCAGAGTCTAACTCTTCCAAACCACTCTGGAGACAGCATCCTCAATGTTTATGTTATTGTGCACAATGCAGGGTTTTGCCCCAAAATATGATGACAATGCAGCTCAACGATAACTATGTCATGACTGTTGCCTGGCTAACAGTGAATTTAAGTGACAGCAGTTGTAAGGTGCCACGGACAGTGAGAAGCCAGGAATTTGAGACACACCCTGATTTTAGAGATGTTAAAATGAAAGGGGGAGAAAGGTGCATCTTAGAGTGGAAGAAATATGGTATGTTTCAGTATCAAAGTGTGGTAGGAGATTCGTGTAAACAAAATTTAAAAATATTTTACAAAAATTTCGATTTTTTAGGTTCAATACCAACCTCAGGAAAGTGTGCAAAGCTTAAAGTCACCCACTCCGGAATTACCGCCTCAGTATAAGCAACTCCTCCGAGCCTAAGGATGCACACTTATTTTGCTCTTAGAGACTCAGGCTTTCTTCCTGAAAGAAGTGGCTGCTGCTGGCAGGTTTACCCATCAGTCTATGCAGCCTGTGAGGCAATCTCATAAAGCTCCTGGGAAGGGTGCCCGCCAATATTGATAAGTCTTTCATGTGAAAAAACCCATGATTTCTAAAGTAGAACACCGCATTCGTGCCTATTTAACAAAGTCATTTGGTGCCAAGAAGATTAGCCCCAGTCTTTTTCATTTTTGTGCCTAAGTTTACAACAAAGTAGACGACGTATATTTTTCTAACATTAACATCAAGACTCTTTTCCTTATGATGTAGCTCTAAAATAAATTCGTTTTTTAGAGAAAAAAAGCTTAAATTGGTAGTAACCACAAGAATTATATTTGAAGAACATATTCTATATTATTCAAATAAAATTAAAGATAAACATGACAGGTTTTTTTCGATAGATTAATTGGGATGTATTAAAACTCACAGAATTATTATGCAACTTATAAGCATTCGCATTTTATTTACTGTTAGGAACTTTAACTTTTGAAACTAATATTTCACATGAGCATGCGCAATCACGGAAAAGCAGATTTTTTTCCTTCCCCCTTGAGTCAGGCGCAGAGGTCGTTCGATGCTGGTGATCCCGTCTCGGTCCAGCGGAGGGCAGTGGTGCACATCTGGAGGCCCGGGCTTCCCATTCCGGGTTGGACCCGAATCAGCCCGAAAAACCGTACACTGCGTTCCTCGTCTCTGAATTCAGGCCCCGGGCTCAGTCCCTGGCAGGGTCAGCAAGGCCACGATGCGTTGGCTTCAGGGGGCCAGGTAGCGGAGCCGAAGCCGCCTCTTCCCGGCCCTGAAGTGTGCGATGCAGGACAAGTGTGAGGCTCTGTGACTTGCACGGGGGCCGAGCCCCACTGCTTGGCTGCTGACTTCACCTTTGGCCACAAATTCGACGTAAATGTGGTTCAAATGCGACTCATTCTCTTCCCAAGATTTCTGCGCTTAGATCGCATTCCTCCTCCTATTTTCTGCTCTGATGAAAGACAATGAGGAGGAGATGGGGCTGCGGTTCTGCGGGGCATCTTCCAGTTCAAACACTGCTTCCCGTCCTCCCGTTGCCCAGAGCTCTGCTGCCTTCATTCAGGGCTTGGACGAACTGGGACTGTCACCCCCACCGGAATTCTCCGGGGACTGGCCAGCAGGGGTGCCTTTGAACCTTCGATTAAAATGGAGTGCTGTGGGCAGTAGTCCATCGAATGTCATTTTTATCGTTCAATTTAAAGAAAGTGTTAAATTTAAAAATTTTCCGAGTTCCTTAATAAGGTAACGAATACTTAAGAATGACTTATTCTAACCTCGTGCATTTCTAGAGTCTATGGAAGCACTGGAAACGCCACAGAAACGGATGGAATCCGAAGGCGTCATGGAAGCGCAGTGTCTCCATCAGCACGGGGTGAATTCCCAGGCGGTCACTGTTGTTTTCAATGCTCTACTATATGCACAATTTAAGGACTCCGAGCAGGTTGGACACCAGGGCAGCCGCCTCCCAGTTGAAGAAATAGAATGTTGCTGACCTTTGCCCCTCTGTCTGCCTTTCCTGCCTCCTTCCATCTGCCTCCTCCTCTCTCAGAGTAACCACTCTCCTAACTTGTAATCATTTCCGGGCTTTTCTTCACAGTATGATTCCCTCTGGGTTCTGTTCTGTTGGTCCACTAGTCCATCCCTGTGCTAAGATGGCTCCGCCTCAGTGACTGCTAGTAACTACTGCACTAGCCAGTAGTCTCCATTTCTGAGGGTCAAGCGGGCTGCCCCCTCCACCTCCTCACTCCTGCAACCTCTGTTCTTCTTTTTCAGGGCTGTCTTGTCTATTCTTACTCCATCATAAGATTAGTCTTTATATTCACAGAGGATGAGCAATTGGGTGCCTTAGTGTGGCCCCTCATTCTGCTGAGCTCTCTGTTACTCTCTGTGCTGCCTTAGGCTAGTTACTGAACCTCTCTGAGCTTCAGCTTCCTCATCTGTGACATGCAGATAATAACACTACCTATTTTATAGGACCGTTGTGAGGATTACAATGTGGTTATATGGATAAGGCACTTAGAACATTGCCTGGAAAGCCTCATTATTGACTCCCTGCAGGGGGCAGTCCCCCTGACCTCAGCTGCAATCCTGGCTGTCTCTTGCCAACGGTGCCCAGTTTCTTTATTTTTCCTTGGACCAGTTTCTTTATTTTTCCAAACTTCTGTTTCTGCATTTGCAAAATGGGGATAATATTAGAGTTGTTGTAAAAATTAAATGAGAAAACCAAGAGAAATTGCTTACCATGTCGTCTGGCACATGGTAAGTGCTTAATGATTTCATTTAAATGTTTTAACTAGATTTAATTTAAACAGCGAATTGCACTTTAATGCTAAAAACTCTCTCTACCCTGACTCCTGAGAATCTACAAAAGCACTTGCCTGTGAGACACTGGGAAAGAATGCTGGGTGTAAAGAGAAGTTCCCAAAACCACCTCTCGAGTGCTTCCTGCTTTTCTTTGTTTTCATCTTTTTGAGGTGCAGGGATCTCAGGAGGAGAAACTGGTCCTGATTCAAGACCAGACTTTCCTTCCTCGGCCCTTTCTCTGGTTCCACGGCCTGCTTCACAGGCTTAGGACCAACAATGCAAAGCCATTTCTTAACTCATTTTCCAGAATCAGAGGAAAGTTTAACATAACAAAATTTTATAGCTCCTGCCCAGTAACATATATTACTTAAAAAAAATGAAAATACCTTTCCCTTATCATGCATTATTCTTTTACATGTACAATTCTCCTGACGTCTTGAAGTAATATTCCACGGTTTGCTGTGACATGGAGGTTTATGGCCCTTCTGTGGCAGATCAGACTAAACATAATTCATTCATAGCTACTTAGTGCTCAGGGAAATAAACCCCTGAACTTAAATAACTATGGTGTGACCTCTGTAAAATATTATTTATGGTTTTAAAACTACTATTATGTAGATATCAAGATGTGCCAAATGTTATAAACCAAACACCAGCTGGCAAATGGGACATCTAATATTCCATTTATTTTTGCTTTCCTTTCTGGATATTCCTCTACAAATGCTATTTTCATTTAAATGGATTTTGGGGTAATTATCTGGCAGAGGAAAGCAATGTTCATTTACATTTTATTATAGAATACTACAGTAAGCAAAAAATTCTCCTCTATAAAGAAGCACCATAAAAATGCAAACATTCCACTAACTTACTGCAGTTTAACAGAAGAGACGTTGATTACCTTTGAGTATAAAGTCGCTGTCCCCACTATCAGTGGACTAATGTGACCCATCTGCTATTCATTTCTGCAAATTAGTTTATGGAGGAAAACCTGATCGCACATTTGAGTTATCCAAAAGGGAACTCTAAACTTCGCATTTTCAGGCTGTTAAGAACATACGTGCATTCCCAACACTCCTTACTCTGAGAATTTCCAATGTTTAGGGTATGGTCTTCACATCTCGTTTGTTTCCTCAGTTATTTTCTATGCAGTCAACCATATTGTAAGAAGTAATCTGTTCAGTGGTAGTAAAGTAATGGAATCATTGGTTTCCTAATAATCATTCACCAGTGGTTGAGAGCCCACCACGTGCTGGTCACGCAACTTGCCACTGACAATAATAAAGATAAATGAGGAAAAATTTCTCAGCCTCAAAGACCTACCAGGCTGGACACGGAGATAGATAAGTAAGTAAACCATCTCTAGGCAACACAGTACTTGCTCTGAGAGAGGAATCAACACAAAAGGAAGACGAGGCTGAGGGCAGGGAGTGCAGGAGGCTTCACAGAGGATGGAGGACACAGACACTGAGCCAAGTCTGGAGGATGGATGGGGAGATTGAGGTGGTCAGGCGGACAGGCAAGCCCAGCCTGCGCAAAGACATGAGGGGGTGTTGGGTTCAGGCCTCTTTAAATCATTCAATATGGCTGGAATTTGGCGAGACCTTGGAGGAAAAGGGGATGAAGATTTAGAACGAGGCCAAGCATGAAGGCTTTGCAGGCCCTGCTAAAGAATCCTTCTGTAGGCTGTGCATTGACAAGAGAGACTTTAAGTTGAGGGTAACATGATGAGATTTGTGTTTTGGCTAGCTCATTGTGGCTGGGGTGTGGACAATAAACTGGAGCCCAATTAGCAGGCTCTTCCAACATCCAGATGGGAAATAACAAAGCCCTGGGCTGGGGCAGTGACCAAGAGACACCTGATTGAAAGTGCATTTGGGATATAGAACTACATCCAATTTGGATGTGGTGAGAAACAGAGGGAGGGGTCAAGGAAGCAGTTGGGGTTTTTGGCTTGGGTGACTGAGAGGGATAGAGGGGTCATTATCAGCATCTGGGACCATTCTTGGAAGAATGGATTTGGAGAAGAGGCCATGAGGTCTGCCCACACAGAGCTTATGCTGCCTGTAGGACATTTAGGTGTGTCCCAGAGGCAGCTGAAAAGGTGAGGTTAGAGACAAGCTAGGGTTGAAGATAAAGATTATGTCATTTATACATGTGATCTTCAATAATGTTTTAAAAGATTCGTGAAAGTGAATATATGATTTAATTTACCCCACTAAGTAAAATTTGAGAAACACCATAATTCAGTTATTTGCAAATTATGTTGATGTAACAGATAAATCTTAACCTCTAAAGCCCCGAAAGAAAAAATGAAAAGGAAAAGAGTAGAAAGTATTTTACATTCTACTGTTTACTATGAATAGGAAGTGTGGCAGCTGGCACTTGGAATTCCTTAACAAAAATGGGAAATGTCTTTTACTTATTAAAATCATAACAAGAATTAATCAAGTCTTCCTTTGAAAATATGCAAGTGGTCTGTTTAAATGACTATCACTGCCTCATGCAGAAGTTATGCTTTTGTTTCAGAACAGTACTTATTTTTAGAGAATTCTGAACAAAACTGAGCAAAGTAGAAAGGAATATATTTCTACCTCGTCAGTCCTGATGACGTTCTGAAAGCTCATGCATTTTGGTGGATAAGATTAATGAGACCACATAGTGTTAAGCACCTTGGACTTTCAGAACAAAGGCCTTTTAGAAGAACAAAGTATCATTATTAATGACGCATCATTTACAGTTTTCATCAGTAATGTAAGGTTTTAGCCACTTTAATGGGAACTTAGTTAAGAGCTCAATGTGAAGGGCAAGGCTATTAGTGAAGGTTCTTGATATTAATACCTTTTGCTTCTAAGGAGAAAGATAAATCATACTCAAATTGATCATGAAGACAAGCTGAGGGGTTCAGAAGGAGGTGAGCCACCATTGGCTTACTGAATTTCTCAAAGGCCTTGTCATCAAGGAGTCCGCTGGTGAGCTCTGTCATCTGTGATGGGCTCACATTGCTGCCAACCCCCTGCCTTCTGGACACCTTACTGGCCCAGAATAATGTCTTGTGCTCTAAACTTCACCTTTTCCTTTTATTCCCCCTGTCCCATCTCTCTATACCCCCAAACAGTCTATGTGGGGTCTTATCATTTCAGGATTTTTCTCCGTCCTGTGGTGAGCTGCTCAGCCAAGTACATGAAATAAAGGATTGCTGGCTTGCTGTGGCGACCTAATTTACTCGACAGTTGTTAATAGTGGGAATCATAACGCCAGGTGGCACACCAGTAGGGAAGTATTTTTTCCTGAATACGTGTTGTTAGACTTATCAATGCAATTATGGGGGATGGCAGTTGACATAGAGTCAACACTGTTGGCAATTTTTGCAAATTCTTTACACAAAGTACCGCTCTCATGTAAGATGTCTTCGGGACCTTAATGTGTTTCAGTCAGATTCACTGAGGCCTTGATGACATTTTAAAAAGGACTCTCTTTTTGTTCGAGAATTAAGAGAAATTCTCCTGGGGAAAAAAATTGAAGTCAAAAAATTTTTTAAATTTGTTATCTAACATAAGTCAGCTATGTTTCAGCTACAGAAAAAAAGATCTGGGCTGCAAAGAAATGCCCGATAAAAATAAAGGAAGAGAATTTACTATTATTACAGCAATTGATGACTTATATCCGAGGGCAGATATGGAACTGATTACACTGCACCTCTGTCAATAACTCTCTCTGAGAACTTACTCAAGATTTTAGATCACCAATGCCAGGAAGAGAGCAACAGGCTTAACCTGAGGCAGAAAGGGTGTGGTTCTATATTGTGAAGTGATATTTGTTACTAAAGGAAATCCCAGACTATTATTCTGTCTCTGATGTTTAACAATTGCATGGTCAGTAAATTGTTTACTTGATTTGATTCTGGAGATACCTGGAAAGTCTTTCTTGTTGTATTATTCTGTTTTCGGAGTTCCCACCAACCATGTTAGTTTCTCTTTCGTTGGTGGTTTATATCCCAAGGTAGGTCAAAGCACATTTCCAGTCCAGTTGTTAAGGTTCACTCTTTCCCGTGTCATTCCAGAAGACACAGGCCTAGCTAGGAAGCATTTACTGGACAACATGAGAATGCAAGCCCCGCTGGAACCCTGATATACCACACAAATGCTACAGCACTGGGATCTTCAGAGGAAAATGTTTCACCTTTTTGTTTTTAAAGTTTCTGAGGCTTTCCTGTCCAAAATACCTGACAAGTAATTGTAATTTAGAATTTGAGTAAAATGCAGAAATGGAGAAGACTACTACAATCACATTCTTTAATAACTTTTGATACTAAATTATTTTTAATGGACCACATTTTAGCAAATTCAAACAATAGTTGAAGATTGTCTAATTCATACTATACATTGAGGTTGATATTAAGCTCAAATTCTATTTTAGGAAGGTAACACTGAAAGATTGAGCTTATTTTGAGCCTTATTCGGAAAGATGATTTTCTTACTGCAAGACAAATCTGCCAATAACAAGTGAGCAAAGTCATTGTGCTGTTTGTGCCTTTAAGATCATAGTTCAAAAGAATTAAGCAAACATGATAACAAAGGTAAGACAAACATGACCTTTATTTTCTTTCAAAAACCCAGAGAAAGGGCCTGGGTTTAGCCATTGATATAATCATACTATCTTAAATTTTGTAGTCTCATTTAAAATTTTACAGCAATGGAATGAATATTGTAAAAATGATTGCAAGATACATGGTTGCTCTCAACTACATAGTCAAAAAATGTAGTAAATTCTCTTATCCAGCATAAAGAAGGGCTAGGCTAGCGAGCTGCTCAAACAAACATTCGTAATAAATAAAAATTACTCCATACATATAGAATGATCGTATTTTCACAGCCGAAAATCACAAGACACAATCTGATAATAAAACTGTGTCACATTCAGGAGTTGGGAAGCCAACACACCGGAATTACTAAAATATTTTTTGGTTTATGTCAGTAGTGGGACAGAATCTCCTACATCACAACTGTTCCAGAAGATCTGAGACAGATGTCAGTGAACATGCATGCTGTCCACTGATCATTAATTTCCAAAGAACTAGAACAGGGTAAAATAAAATTAATGTAAACTATTTAATATAATTCAATATTTCTTCAACTACTAAAAAAAAATACTTTAAGGTCTTGCATTGCCTTCCAGGCATGAGCACAGCCAGGAGTGAGCGGAAAGGGGCTGTAACAGAGGGCAGGCACTGGGAATTCTGTCAGTCAGAGTAACAAATAACTGTTCACTTTCAGTAAATAAATGGGTTAAGATGATATTGCTAGGGTTTTGTTTTTTAAGTTCTGTTGCCATAAAAGGAAGGTTTTTAAAAAATTCTATTGCTTTTTAGAACAACTTTGTATATATTAGAATGATTTTACAGTAGTCAGAGTTTAATATTATCTCAAAGGGTCAAATAATTCTTAAGATTCTAGTTTACATATAAGACCGTACTCCTTAGCATTCATTTAAAATAATTAGTAGAACAAACATGCTTCATTTGAGAACAGATTAAAAGTTTTCTTCTCAGCCCCAAGGGAGAAGATATGAAGGAAGGAAGCCCTTTCTCTCTAAGCAGAAAATAAAATTTCGATGACAAAGAGGACTGAGTCTGGGGTCAGAAACACAGATCTGACTTTAGGGAAATTCCTTTCCTTCTAGGATCCCTTCCAGCTCTGATTCTTAGGTTAAAACATTCCCTCTGAACTGTACAAGCTGACCTGGCATTTTCAAGTTTCTACAGAGTACCCAGCAAACTGGTTTTTTAAATCTCTTACAGTCAAATATTAAATGAATTGATACAAACCCTGCCCTGCAAATCTGTATGCCAACTAGTTTTCTGGAGCTCGCAAGGGTTTGACATTCATTCTGCAAATTATGGAGAGCTTCTTATGTTCCAGGGGAGTGCTGAACCAAACCTTCAACATCATGATTGTCACCGCTCCTGGGAACAAATGACTACCTGAAAAACTGGACTCAAGTGGCTGCTTCAGGCCCAACCTCAGAGACAAGAGGAAATAGGGAAACACCCAGTAATCTACTTGCTCCCTGGCTCAGGGCAGTGATTCCCTAATTTGAGGGAATACAGGAGGAATCTCCAGATGGGCTCTTTAAAACACAGCTTCAAGGGTCTCACCCCAGCCTTCTTGGTCAGAATCTCTGGGGTGGTGCCTCCTAGTTTATCCACATTTTAACAAGTATGTTGTCCCCCACCCCTCCATGTCTCTGCAGGTTATCTGTGGGCTTCCCTCTCGACCCCAACCTACTCCCACACGTTCAAAAAAGAAAAGAATACCACTGTACTGTAGTGGTAAAAGCTCTAGGGTCAGAGTCAGGAGCCAATGAGTAGCTGCCTGACCTTGAGTGAGTTATTTAACATGTCGAGGTCTCAGTCTCTTCATCGCATAGGCATTGAGTAGGAGTCTACCATCCCTTCCGCTCTCAAACGCTACGGGACTTTAAGGCCCTAACAACACGTCAACTCGGTAAATCCTAGAGGAGATGGGGAGAATTTGCAAGGATGTCTCACTCTGCAGTCCAAACGCCCCAGCAAGATTCTGGTAGCCTCCAATTGGGTGTAATTCCTCTCTCTGGTCCACTCATCCACAGCAGGAGGAAAAGTGAGGCGAGACTGGAATTGCGAGAGGGGCGAGGGGGAGAAGCCAAAAGAAGCTTGCAAGAGAGTTTTGCCAAGAAGCGGGAAGGGTTTTTGGAAGGCAGGAATCACTGCTCGTCCTCGTCCTCGTCGTTCTGGTCCTGGTAGCGAATGTAGACGACCAGCATGACAAAGCCCGTGAGGATGCAGAGGGAGCCGACGACCAGGTAGGCGATGCCCAGGAAGGGGTTCTTGCCGCCCATCCACGAGATGCTGCTGAAGATGAGGCGCTTGTGGCCGCCGAAGGCACGCACCGGGTAGTTGTAGATGATGTTGACGCAGTAGGCGCCCCGCGGCAGCCCGGCCGAGTAGTTGCCTTGGCGGATGCGCGCGTACAGCTTGCGGAAGGTGGGCAGCGCCGCCGTGCGCATCCACACCACGAAGTCCTGGTTGATGAAGCCGGTGTTGTTGGGGTCGGAGCTGAGGTCGTAGACCGGCCGGGGCCAGTTGGGCGGAGGCGCGGTGCCCTGGAAGGCCAGCGCCAGGCTGCCGTTCACGAGTGGCGGGTTCCGGAACTTGACGTGGTAGTCGGTCCACCAGGCGATGCCGGTGCGGTCGAGCGGCACCTCGACGTAGGGCCCGCCGGGCTGGCGCTGGTGCCACAGCGAGAAGGAGTCGTTGAAGAGGCTGTTGGCGATGGCGCCGCAGGGCGCGATGGGCAGCCCGGCGGCGCTGAGCTGGTAGGGGGCGCACTCGTTGACCGGGTGGTGCAGCGCGCTCGGCAGCCCGCTCAGCTGCGCGTCGTCGCGGGACACGCCGTAGCGCCGGTTGTTCTGGTAGAAGTTGGAGAGCTCGTAGTAGAGGTACACCGGGCCCTGGAAGAGCTCGGGCAGCGCGAAGCACCAGGCGCACGAGCAGCTGGGCGGCGGCGCGCGGCCCTGGCCGGCCTGGGCGCACACCGAGCAGTTGCCGGTGCCCGGGTTGCCCGTGTAGTCGTACTCTAGCTCCTTGATGCCGTTGGACGAGTAGTAGAGGCCCAGGCCCAGGCCGATGAAGGCCAGGCCGGCGCAGAAGAAGAGCGGCAGCGCGATGCCGGCCGAGAGCAGCGGCTGCCAGGCGGGGAGGCGCTGCTGCGTGAAGGCGGTGTTGTCGGGCTGGTGGGCGCCGCGGGCCGTGGCGCTCCAGGTCATGGCGGCCGCGCGGGGACCGCCACACGGCCGGAGGGACGCGCAGACGGGTCCGCCGAGCGCCTCCCTGCGGGCAGCCGGGGCCACGCCGGGGGCGGGCTCCCGCCGGCTCAGGTGAGTTCTTGCGCGGGCCCCGCCTCCGGCCCCGCACAGGTGAGTCTCCGATCCAGGTTCTCGGTGCAGCGACAGACCCCTCAGTTCCGCCTCGGCCCAGGTGACCCAGGCGGCTCCGCCCCTGCTGCCGGTCGTCTGGAGCCCGCCCCGCCTCCGCGGAGGTGAGCCGGCGGGCGCGCCGCTCCTCACCTGTGGCCCGAGGCTCGCGCTTCCTCTCGGGCCGGGACGGGGCGCCAGCTCCTCCTCCCCGAGCAGAGTGGCGGCCCCGGCCTGCCTCTGAGTGGTTCTGCCTTGCTCAGGTGCCACCTTACCTTCCGCCTTCCAGGTGACTAGAGTATCTGGGCCAGTCCTTCTCGAGATCACAGGAGCTGCAGCCTCCAGCGCAAAGCCCCGCGGAGGGACTGCACCGTGGTCCTGGAGACTGGAGGATTTCAGGCCGTTAATCCTCTTTTATCTGAAAAAAATATTTTAAAAAACAGTGACTCTAGACCCTCTAGTCTTTGTAGGTTAACTTATGGGCCCCTTTTCAGTCAACTTTCAGCCACAAATTGTAATGCCCAGGGGATTACACTATGATAAATCTGTTACTAATTCAATACCTGCATTCAAACTCTAGTATTTTTTTTAAAGGGAAAATGATTTTCTGGCCACGTGATGCAGTCTGGCTGTATAACTAAGAAAAATAGATAGTTCTCTGAAAATAAAATGACTCAGAATCAGAGACTGCAAGAGGTTCAGAGCCTTTAAATATCTCTCTAGCTGGTGGAGAAGCCACACAGGAGAAAAATGCGCTGGACTACGTGTGATTTCTTTTTCTTTTCAGATTGTTTGCCTGACTGGAGAAAGGCCTGATCCTAGGTCCCAAAAGACCCGGGCTTCTATCCACAGTCAAGGACATTGGGATGTTTGGCCAAAGGAGGTGAATTACAAGGATTTATAGGGCTCACTGTAAAGAGAAACCATTGCTTATATTGTAAAGAGAACATTGCTGGGGATTCTGGTTTTCAGTCATTCAAACTCCATTGAAATTTGGAAAGTTA